>NC_044033.1:468494616-469127956 GCF_901765095.1 Microcaecilia unicolor | reverse complement strand
ACTACTGCAGGCCATTTTTTAGCACACCTTTGTAAAAGGACCCCTAGGTTTACTAAGCGGCGCTATGAGCGTGTTAGCATTTTTAACGCACATAAATGGTGTGTGCACGTTAAACACTAATACGCCCATAGAAATGTATATAGAAATGTATAGGTGCATTAGCATTTAACCTGCCTTAAATTTATAGGCACGTTAAAAACGCTAATGCACCTTAGTAAACATACCTCTAAGGGCCCTGTTTACTAAGCAGTGTTATAGGCACATTAACACTTTTAACGCGTGTAACCATGTATGTGCATTAACCATGTATGTGCCTACAATAGCCCTATAGGCGCCTACATGTTTCACACGCGCACTAAGTGTAGGTGCACTAAAAGCACTAATGCACCTTAGTAAACAGGGCCCGTGTGCACTAATGATTAGTGTGTGTTAAATGATAAGACACCCATAGGAATATAACAGGTGTCTTATCATTTAGTGCACACTAATCATTAGCATACCTTAGTAAAAGGACCCCTTAATTATTAATAGTTCTTTATGTAAAATTTATTAACTTAAAAAAACAATGATACTTATGTCTACAGGATTCATTTTATAACTAAAGAGGACTTCTAAAAAATGAAGATGATTATAACAAGCATAATGTTATGTGAGCTGTTAATCTTACTACAAATATTTAACTCATCCTTTTAAATTAAAATGCTCAAATATTAATTTTACTGCATCTTATCACACATCCTTCATTAAATAACACACTCTTATTCTAAAAATTAAGTAGATTAGTTGCCCCAATTTCTAATGTTTATTAATACGATGGGATTATAAATTCTTTCTTAAGAAAAGAACAGTGCACTGAAAAAGACATTTATTTAATAACTTTTTTTTTGTTACTAAAGTGAGTTAGGTTTTGTACTTACATCACATAAGAACATAAGAATAGCCATACTGGGTCAGACCAATGGCCCACCCAGCCCAGTATCCTGTTTCCAACAGTGGCCAATCCAGGTCGCAAGTACCTGGCAGAAGCCCTATGTCTATCTCAATAGGAGACTATGAAAGTTTCTTTCAAAAGCTTGTTCAAACCTTTTTAAAACCTGAATATGCTAACCGCTGTTACCATATCCTCTGGCAATGAGTTCCTGAGCTTAACTATTTATTAAGTGAAAAAAATATTTTCTCCTATTTGTTTTAAAACATGTAACTTCATTGAGTGTCCCCTAATCTTTGTTCATTTTGAAAGGGTAAAAAAAGTGTTTACTTTTACTTGTTCCACACCACTCAGGGTTTTATAGACCTCAATCATATCTCCCCTTAGATGTCTCTTTTCCACGCTGAAGAGCTCTAACCTCTTTAGTCTTCCCTTTATATTTATTTATTTTATTACATTTGTACCCCGCACTTTCCCACTCATGGCAGGCTCAATGCGGCTTATATGGGGCAATGAAGGGTTAAGTGACTTACCCAGAGTCACAAGGAGCTGCCTGTGCCTGAAGTGGGAATTGAACTCAGTTCCCCAGGACCAAAGTCCACCACCCTAACCACTAGGCCACCTGCATTTATATCAGGGGCGTAGCTATCATGGAGCCACGGGGCATGGGCCCCCATAGATTTGGCCCTGGACCCCCTGCCGTGACCCTCTCGACCCCCTCTTCCCGTCACCAACCCTCCCCCACCTTCGTCGTGTACCTTTGCAGGTGGGGGACCCCAACCTCTGCCAGCCAAAGTCCTCTTCTTGACCGCACGGCATTGCTTGCTGAATGATCTGATCAAGTTTCTGTCCGTGCGTCTGACGTTCTGCATGTTGTACGTGCAGGACGTCAGATGCACGCACAGAAACAGATTCAAACTTGATCAGATCATTCGGAAACGCCGCACGGCCGAGAAGAGGACTTTGGCTGGCGGGGGTTGGGGTCCCCTGCCAGCAAAGGTACGCGGCGGGACAGGGATGGCGGTGGGAAGGGGGGTTTGAGAGGGTTGCAGTGGCGGCGGGCGAAGGGGGTCGGCGGCGGGGGGGGGGGGGGGTAAAATGTGCCCCCTCACCTCGGGCTCTGGACCCCCCTCCTGTCGAAGTCTGGCTATGCCCCTGCTTTATATGAGAGGAGTTCCATCCCTTTTATCATTTTGATCACTCTTCTTTGAACCATTTCTAATTCCGCTATATCTCTTTTTGAGATACAGTGACCGGAATTGAATGCAATAATCAAGGTGAGGTTGCACCATGGAGCAATACAGAGGCATTATAGTATTATTGATCTTGTTAACAGCAAAAATTAACCAGCAGTAAGTACAAAACTTGTGCGGTAAATTCATGGGGGTATACCCTGCATCTGCTCTGCTTCTATCACACAGGGCAGACAGTTGACACACGGGTGCAAGTTACATGCCTGAACCGATAGATCAAGCCCTCTGTGCTATTGACCCAGAAGTTGCTATGAGACTTTGAACTGATATAGTAACTCAACTTTGGTATGCAGAAACACGAGCTACTGCCTTTATTCCTGTAGGGATAACACTGTGAAATGCACTACAACATGGGTATTAAATAGGTGAAGAAGGGGTTACTGACTAAAATCAGTTTTAAAAAAAATGCTTCTAGCCTGAATTTGAATAGGGCAGAGGATGAAGCAGGACAAAAAGGACAATTCCATAAATTGGTACCCACATTTATGCATCTCTTATGATCCTCCTTGCGTATACGTGCTAGGAAAGTTAGGTGCTCAGTTACAGATGTTACGCTTATACCTGCTGCATTTATACGCCCACTGTTAGAACAGATCTATGGCTGGTGTAACCTTTAATACATGTTAATTTAGCTCAGTCTAATCTGCTGCGTGATGTCTCTTTATCCAGGCCATGAGCCCACCTCGCTCACGGTATCACAGGTTAATTACATTATCTTAGTGCTTCTATAATACCTTTAATTGAGCAATTATCATTGACTCCCAAATGTATCAGCAAGTAAGCAGGCATGGAGAAACAACATGCTTGCAGAAGTGAAGGCAGCCACTGTTTCCAGTACATGCGTCATAAATCCAAACATTGGATCCTCACTTCCAATGGTGCCAATGCCAGATGAGGACCCCAATGGGATTCCCTTGCTCTCTTTTGAGCTCAAACGTTGAACAAATGTCCACAAAGCCACACCATGATTTCCTGAAGAAAAAGATCTGAAAAAGAAACTGATAAAAGGACTGTTAGCAATCAAATCATCCCAGAATGGGAACACACATAACCCTTCTAGCTATTTGAGCACCACTGTCCCATCTACTTAATCAATGCTGGAGATGCTCCCCACTAGTATATAACCCAGTATATAACAAATACTTCTTAAATACTGTTGCAAATTGGAATTTTATCAAAGAAGCCTCATCCCTATGTGGCAATCAAAAATAAGCAAAAAGATACTGCATCAGCGAAAATGACCACCAAAGACAAGTGACCAAACCTGATACCTGGTGCAACACCACCAGTGACCCCTTACTCAACTGATCTGTCTTGGACCAAAAAATCCATAAGGGCACTTGTGTGGCAGTAACACACACCCACACATTACCCAAAAGACCCATGTCACTATAGGGATAAAACAAGGCCCTGCATAAAGCACTACCAAGAAGCACTATTCTACATTGTGAACCTGACTATTCTAGGCATGGCCATTGTCAGCTCTGATGCAGAGGCTTGGTACTGAAGACCCTTAGGACAATGCAGAGACATCTAATCTGAAAAAGGCAAAACAACTGTTCACAATAACAACTTTTGTGTATGTACTTGGGACAGAACAGGAACACACAGAACATTGAGGGCCTAGTTCTTAGGCCCAAGGACATAACAATGGAGAACACCATGACATCATGTTCCTGTCAACCTGGCACCAAGACCTGAGGAGAGGGTATAAGATCCTCTTCCTTGAAGCTGGTTTCAGCTAGCTGTTATCTGATACAGCTCTAGATCACTGCTATCAGCTGGCTGTGAGCCGGTCACAGGATGAAGGCTCGTTAATCTGTGACATCACTTTCCTGCTTACTCTTGCCCAGCTGGGTAGATTTCACCTGCTGCCTGAGTTCCTGACTACTGCAGATCCAGAGGTTGTGAGTGTTTTCATTTTGCCAGGTTCAATTGGTCTGCAGTTACTGGAAGTGCTTGGGGGTTAAGCATCCTAATTACTTCAGGATTAGGTAATAGTGTGTGTTATCTTTAACTACCTTGACAGGTATTTAAAACAGATTGACATCATATTGGGTGATTTTGCATAATCTACTGTCTCTGAATATATCTGCCAGAGAGCAACCAAAGAGAGGGTTCAAAAGTACACGGAGTCAAGCAGCACAAGAAAAGCACAAAAGGGCCTCAAAAACTGGAACAATGGTACAATTGTTGCCAGTACTGTCTAATAAACAGCTCTCTGTTTTTACAATAACGTCTGAGCCTTGTGTCTATTACTCTCAGTATTTATAATTTGGACTGTTTTGAATTAGGATTGCTAGTGAGAAGTGTGTGTGATTTATAACCATAGTGCTAATTTCCCTTTGTTTATTTCTTTATCCTTCTCACTCCTTGCTAGATCTCTCCTGAGACCTGGTAAAACCATGATTTGTCTCCACATCACCTTCAATTCTCTTGTTAGCCACTACCAATTCACTCACTCTAAATGCTCTATAAACAACAACAGAAAATGCAGTTTGAAAAAAGTAGTGTTTCATTCTCAGACAAACAGAGCTCTGACAAGGAGTGAAAACATTGCTTCAACATTTCTGGGAGAACAGATAGCCACACCTTCACACTGTCTTTGGGCCTAGCCACCTGCTTAAACCATTTCATCAATTTCCTCACTAAAAATGAAGAAGTAACACCCTCCAGCCTTCCCAATTTGCACAAAATCTGCATGCTGACTAATGAAGCTACCACTATGGGCCAATCAGCCTTTATAGAACATGCATGCTATTGACTCCAAAATCAAATCCAAGGAAAGTGAACCACATAAGACAGCATATTATCTGACACAAAGTGCTCTAAAACAATTCCAACCTGTTTCATATATCTTCCAGGTATTGACAGTTAAAGAAGATTTTAGGAGACTTCTTAAGAATATTGAATTATGCTCCACAGCCCCATCTCTGTTGGATACTTGTCTGTTCCTGGCATCAAAGCACAAAACTATGACCACTGAAAATGAAAAATAGCATTACAATTTCATTATGAACACCACAAATATATAAGAACATAAGCATTGCCATACTGGGAGAGAGAGAAGGTCCATCAAGCGCAGTAACCTGTTTCCAACAGTGGCCAATCCAGATCACAAGTACCTGGCAAGATCCCAGAACAGTAAAACTGATTTTATGCTGCTTATCCTATAAATAAGCAGTTGATTTTCCTAAGTCCATCCTAATAATGGCTTATGGACTTTAGGAAATTATCCAAACCTTTTTTTATCCCTGCTAAGCTAACTTCTTTTACCACATTCTCTGGCAACAAATTCCATAATTTAATTGCATGTTGAGTGAAGAAATATTTTTGCTGGTTTGTTTTAAATTTACTACTTTGAAGCTTCGTTGCATGCCCCCTAGTCCTAGTATTTTTGGAAAGAGCAAACAAGCAATTCACGTCTATCCATTCCACTCCGCTCAGTATTTTATAGAACTCTATCATATCTTCCCTCAGCCACATCATCTCCAAAATGAAGAACCTTAGCCACTTTAGTCTTTCCTCATAGGGAAGTCACCCCATCCCGTTTCTCTTTTTTGTTGCCCTCCTCTTTACCTTTTCTAATTCCCCCATATCTTTTTTGAGATGCATTGACCAGAATGGCACATAGTATTTGAAGTGCAATCACACCATGGAGCAATACAAAGGCAATATAACATTCTCATTTTTTGTTTTCCATTCATCTCCTAATAATTTTTAACATTCAATTTGCTTTCTTAGTCTTTGTTGCACATTGAACAGAGGGTTTCAGGGTATCATCAAACATGACACCTAGATCCTTTTCCTGGGCAGTGATTCCTACTGTGGAACACCGCATCACATAGAGGGGCATTTTCGATCGGGGATGCCCATCTCTAAGGGCACTGATCTCCAAGGACTGCGCCACAAAGAGGCGGGGCTGACCATATTTTCGAAACGAGATGGCCGGCCATCTTTCATTTCGATAATACGGTTGGGGCCGCCCAAATGTCAGAGATGGCTGGATTTGAGATGGCCGGCCTCGGTTTTCGCCCATAATGGAAACCAAGACCAGCGATCTCAAACCCGGCCAAATCCAAGGCATTGGGTCGTGGGAGGGGCCAGCATTTGTAGTGCACTGGTCCCCCTGACATGCCAGGACCCCAACCGGGCACCCTAGGGGGCAATGCAGTGGACTTCAAAAATTGCTCCCAGGTGCATAGCTCCCTTATCTTGTGTGCTGAGCCCCCCAAAACAACCCCAAAACCCACTCCCCACAATTGTACACCATTACCATAGTCCTTAGGGGTGAAGGAGGGCACCTATACGTGGGTACAGTGGGTTTTGGGGGGGGGGGGTTGGAGGGCTTAACATTTACCCCAGAAGTGTAACAGGTAGGGGGGATGGGCCTGGGTCCACCTGCCTGAAGTGCACTGCACCCACTAAATACTGCTCCAGGGACCTGCATACTGCTATCAGGGAGCTGGGTATGACATTTGAGGCTGGCATAGAGGCTGGCAAAAAATATATATTTTTTTTATTTTTGGGGTGGGAGGGGGTTGGTGACCACTGGGGGAGTAAGGGGAGGTCATCCCTGATTCCCTCCGGTGGTCATCTGGGCAGTTCGGGCACTTTTTTGGGACTTGGACGTAAAAAAAAAGGGACCAAATAAAGCGGACCAAATTCTTGCCAGGGATGCCCTTCTTTTTTCCATTATCAGCAGAGGACGACCATCTCTCCTCGGCCGATAAACACGCCCCAGTCCCGCCTTCACTACGCCTCCGATACGCCCCCATGAACTTTGTTCGTCCCCACGACGGACTGCAGTTGGGGGCGCTGAAAATCGGCTTTCGATTATACCAATTTGGCCGGCTTCAGGAGATCACCGGCCATCTCTCGATTTGTGTCGGAAGATGGCCGACGATCTCCTTTGAAAATAAGCTGGATAGCTATAGTTTGGGTTCCTTTTTCCCATATGTGTCACTTTGCACTTGCTCACGTAAAATGGCATCTCCATTTGGATGTCCAGTCTCCTAGTCTCTTAAGGTTCTCTTGTAATTTTTCACAATCCTCGTGTGATTTAATAACTTTAATCAACTTTGTGTCATCAGCAAATGTGATTTTTTTCACTTGTTATTCATATCTCTAGATCATTTATAAAAATAATAAATGCAACAGTCCCAGCACAGACCCATGGGGAATACTACTATCTACTCTTCTCCATTGAGAATACTGACCATTTAAACCTACTCTCTGTTTTCTATCTTTTAACCAGTTTTTAATCCACAATAAGGCATTACCTCCTATCCTATGATTTTCTAATTTCCTCTGGAGCCTTTCATGAGGTACTTTGTGAAATGCCTTTTGAAAATCCAGATACACAATACTCTCCCCTTCTGAGAAATGCAGTAGATTTCGGAAGCAAGATCAGAAGGAGCTGCAGTGGAATTTGACCCACCCACTGCTGGATGCCTGGGCCGACACTCTAACCACAAAGCCACTTTTCCACGCTCCCATTTTGCTGGCAAGATAACATTCAGCATAAGCCATGCAGAACCAACACCTTCAAAACTTCTGTCATCAAGGACAAATGGCAGATTGCATATTAATAGTATCTACCACATAACTACTCTATTAGGCAACTTTTCTCCCATTTTAATATTTCAACCAAGACAGGAGACAGTTCAAGAAAAGCAATATTCTTGTACCACGCCTTTTGAATCCAATTCAATGACCACTGTTCAGCACACCAAGCCCCTTGAAAATGCAGACCAAACTTCAACCTCCTGGGGCATCGTAGAAAATTTCCAAATCCCAAGGTGAAACTGACAGCTCCTGCCACATTTGTACCCCTCTGAAATTCTACAAAAAGAACTCCAAATTTTCAAATCTTGTTTTACATTCACAGGTATTTGCACAAAATGATGCTTCTTTTGTATTCCTGTCATGAGTCTGGTTAGACACCTGATAAACGCTCTACCCACTGGTGTTTACCCACAAAATTCAATAGCCAAATCAAAGACTGAGTCTGTCTCAGAGTGAGCTTTATTGCTCCACAGGCTTCATCAAAATCTCCCACCAACTTTTCTACTTTCTCCCAAGGCAGCCTAGACTCCATATACACCAAATCTAACTTGGTTCCCAAGAAAGTCAGACCAACTGATGTTCTGTCCAATCTTTATGCAACCAAAGGTTCTCCAAACTCCTTCACTTCACAATATAATGCTTCCACTACCTTGGCACAACCCTCTGCCCCAGCCACCCATGAACAAAATGTAATCAAGATAATGCACCACATTAACACTCCCAGCCATCCTCTGTACGAAACATTGCAAGAAGGTAAAAAAAGGCCTCAAAACAGGTTCAGGCCACTAAACAGCCCATAGCTATAAAGTAATCAAAATAAAATTGATCCTCAAACTTAAAACCCAAAAGCTCAAAAGCATCTGGCAGCCGCAATATCTCCTTTTGCCGTTGATGCCCCAAAGTCTTGATGCAATAACAATTTTAGTGCTTGATCAAACAAAGCATACTGCACAGAACACAATTTGGGATCAATTAAATCATTCACACTGTGTCCCCAAGTGAATGAAAGGTAATGGATATGAAAAAAATATATTTTCCTGGTTTGTTTTTAAGGACAATCCCCAAAAGAGAAATTACAAAATTCTCTGATGGTAGACTCTTATGTGCCCCAAATCTTCCCAACTGCTTACTGCCACTGAAGGAGCATTAGCACACTTGTGACTTGAAGGAGGGCCAAAGTAAAAATCACAAAGCCTAAAAAAACCCTTCCCTAAATAATATGCTGTCATTCTATCTGGTTATGATTTTAACCATCTCAGCAGAGCATCAACCTTAATAGGAGACAGCTTTGTAAAACCAAGCAAGCTGATCCTGGCCCAGAAGGACTACCACACCGGAATACTCAGTGTGGTCCATTTCAAAAGGAGCATTTATGTTGAAACTAGTATAAAAGGCCCGTTCCGGTAGGTAATGAAATGGGCGCTAGCAAGGTAATCACCCCCCCCCCCCCCCGCAGCAGCCCTCCTCTCTCCCCTGCCCCCCTGCAGCCACCTATGTCCAGCGACCCTCCTCTCCCCCTGCCCCCCTGCAACCACCCATGTCCAGAAACCCACCTCTCTCCCCTACCCCCCCCCCCCCGGGCACATCAACCCCCTTGCCACCCACAGCCAGCAATACTAATGCTGTCTGGCCGCTGCTGCGTCGCCTGTTGAGCAGCAGTGGCCGGTACAAAAAGAAAAAAGCCAAAAAAAGATTTGAAACCTGAAACATGGCTCCGTAGACAGCCATCTGGCATTGGCTGTCATCTCTGCAGCCGCTCCTCCTCTCCCCTGTGACGTCGCTGCGCTCCTCCGGGGTCTTCCTGCAGGGGCAGTGACATGGAGGGGAGAGGAGGAGCGGCTGCAGAGACGACAGCCAATGCCAGATGGCTGTCTATGGAGCCACGTTTCAGGTTTCAAATCTTTTTTTGGCTTTTTTCTTTTTGTACTAGCCGCTGCTGCTCCACAGGAGAAGCAGCAGCGGCCGAACAGTGTTAGTATTGCCGGCTGCGGGTGGCAAGGGGGATGATGTGCCCAAGAGGGGGGGTAGGGGCTTGTGTGTTGCGCTGGGGGGGGGGCACTGACAGCTGTTTCACTACTCCTCAGCTGTCAGTGACGTCACTGACGTCAGTGCGTTCTAAGCTGCCTAGCAGACTACCTCTGAGAGAGCCACGGTCCCAGGCACATTAGAACATTGGAGGTGAGAATTATTATATAAGATGACAAGCCAGCATTCTCAGCACCCGGATTGAAGGGAAAGCACACATTAGATGGAGTATCACTCCATGATGCACCAATGATATTCCAATTCACCAAGGATGGGTGTGAGCCCACTGAGGACCGTGAAATCTCACCTCAAGTGCTTGGCATGGCAGCCCCAACTGACTACTGATTTGAGGTTAAGCCCCCCTCTATTCAGCTACAACCTTGATGCAGTCATCTCCGCCAACCACACATCCATATCTCTGAACCCCCAAGCATCTGACCTGTCCTTAACCAATTCCCTCCTAAACTGCTCATCATAAGTAAGCCATGCCCATCCACCAAACTTCTTAAAAACACTGAAAATCAAATTAGAACATGGTAATCAGCTTGAATATAAAGCAGGCTTTGCCTCACCAAATAGTCTAGCTTATATATGAAAATCCAAAGTTCAATTAGAAATTGACAGGCACCCACATATGTTTTTCTTTTTTCCTCCTCACCTTTTGTATGCTTTCTCAAATACAAATTCCTAGCCAGTAAGGAAAATAATCCACAGATTTTCTTTGTAAAATCTTGCACCCCAGCTTCTGATGTGCATGACTATCCAATGGGGCAATTATACACAACGTATGACCCCTCCACAAAATCTATGCCTCAGAAGACATCTTCCTGTTAAAGCATTCACCCTTGAGCCACCAGCTCTTGCACTGATTTCCACATTCTCCTCCCATTCTAATCATTCACTTCCCCTTCACTGCACAATACCAGTCTTACTTCCATTCTCATACCCCTTTGGAACCATTGCCTCCCCAACTCACCCACGTCCCTATAACACCCCTAAACAATTAACTCTACATCTACAATACAACCCCCAAATGAACCCCATCTCACTTTCTTCTTCACGTCTCTGACTACCCAAATTTCCCATTCAAACCAAAATACAACAAATTTTTTTAAACCTTCTTGAATAACAAAGCTCTCGACAACAAAACCAAAGGTCAGTAGGTCTGCTTGTTCAACTCTGCCATGCAAAGTCATGCACAGACATACATAGCTGCACCCAACTCAAACACTCCCCCTCCCCAGTGGCGTTCCTAGGGGGGGCGGTGGGTGTGGTCCGCCCCGGGTGCATGCCGCCGGGGGGGGGTGCCACGCATGCCTGTCCTCCATTGTTCCATGCTTCTTCTCTGCCCCGGAACAGGTTACTTCCTGTTCCGGGGCAGAGAAGAAGCATGGAACAACAGAGGACAAGCGCGCGTGGGCACCCCCCCCCAGCGGCGTGCACCCGGCGGGGGGGGGTGTCCTTCACGGGGGTGTCCTTTCGCCGGGGGGGGGGGGGTTCGCTGCACCTGGGGGGGTGGGGCGCATCGGCGATCCGCCCCGGGTGCCAGCCTCCCTAGGAATGCCACTGCCCCTCCCCTAACACTCTGGTAGCATTCCCAGAGTGGATAGGAGCAAAATTCTTGTGTTGCATTTCCTCTGAATCAAGCCACTCACTAGTCTTCACCTCCCTGTTTATCTTCAACCCATCTAGCATAAATCTCTTGATGCTAGAAGTTCCTCACACCTGCTGGGAGACTGGGCCAAACTATACTGCATCTCACCAAGACCTCCAGTGTTAACACTGCTCATCTTTGCAGGCTGACCAAACCAAGAGGTCTTGACAGTTGCTGTGAATTACAGGAACCACGCAAAATCATAACAAAAGCTTCCACCCTCCCAGGATCCCACCAGAAAAATGTTGAACCCATCAAAATTCACCTCACTAAAGCCCTCTCCTTTAAATTCTGATTGATACACAACATTCTGTGTGCACTAATCAGACTTATACCTCTCCTAGTCCCAGTATGGCTATGTCTTTCCTTATTGAACTTCAGAAATGCCTTTAAATATTCATACTCAATTTTCCAAAAGGCCCTCATTTCTCTTTAGAAGCAACCCTTGGAATGGCCATAACATGTCTGAGCTAGCCCTTCCCTTACTTGCCTAACAACAGCAAGACAGGATGGGTAAGGAAAGACATACCAAAAAGTGAACTTATGAATTCCAGACAGACTAGATCACAAACATGTGACTAATGGCAGGGGAAAAAGACCTCAGACATTGCAAAGGATTCCAACTGTTCCTGCCAATGATAGACTATGGTATTTAACTTGTAGTGATTAATGTAATCACTGGTCAAAAAAACTCCTTGCCAAAAATTTAAAAAAAACAACATTTGTTGACATTTTGTATATATGCAAATCAATATTATAGCAGACTATGCTTGACATCATTTCAATATGCGCATAAGCAAGATTTATAATCATATATCCACAGCAGTAATATCTAAATGCACACTGCTCAGTCAGTAACACTTCTCCAGGCTCAGATCCCAACAGGCACCCGTTTCGCCAAAGCTTGCATGCAGCTAAGAAGTAAAGAGCAAACTAACACTGCTAGTGGCCAGTTTGTGGATCCCTAGAAGCAGCTTTGGTGAAAAGGGTGCCTGTCAGGATTTGCGCTTGAAGATATCAAGTTTTTAAAGTTTTGGCAAGGAGTTTTTTTGGCCTTTTGATTAAATTAATCGCTAAAAGTTAAATACCATTGTCTGCCATTAGCAGGAGAAAAAGACCTCAGACATCTCAAAGGATTCCAACAGTTGGAATCCTTTGTGATGTCTGAGGTCTTTTTCTCCTGCCATTAATCACATGTTTGTAATTTAATCTGTCTGGAATTTATAAGTTCACTTTTTGGTACGTCTTTCCTTACCCATCCTGTCTTGCTGTTGTTAGGCACGTGAGGGAAGGGCCGGCACAGACATGTTATGGTCATTCCAAAGGTTGTTTCTAAAGAGAAATGAGGACACACACTAATGTACAGTGCAAAAATGTCAATGATAAAATTATACTCTTTTACAATTATAAAAGTAAGCATTGTCTAATACTAATTGTGTGGAGATAAAAAGGCCTTAACCGAAGATATAATATGTTGGCAAGTTATCATCATAGGTCAAAAGTCCTCCAGATACCAATGAAATACATTGCATAAACAATAATTATATTATCTCAATTCAGTGAGAATTGTAATACTGTACTTATCTTAGAAAATTGCAGTAAGCTCATTTCAGACAAAGAAGCAATTAATATATTTTTGGTAACTATCTTTTCCCTTGTATTCCTGGGGACAACAGTGAATTCCTATTCCATATCTTCAATTAGGAGATATACCCTCCACCATTTAGAGTTGTGGTGTTTTAATGCTCTGAGGATAATTACACTGATATGAGCTTGAATTACATTTGTACCTATCTGAAAGAGAAGCAGCTGTCTCTTTCAGGAGTGCAAGACATGTAAGTACAAAGTCAGCCACAAAGGAGCTCGTCAGAGACAATTTTATTAGAAACAATAATCAGATATGGACTGTGTTTCCACAAATAGTCTACATCAAGAGTCTAAAAAGTACAGAGTAAATTCCTTATAAAAATCTTGGGGTCATGTTTACTGACGCTGTTGTTGTGTGAGTTTCGCTAATTTATTCGGAGGAGGAATATATTATACAAAATTTCGGAAAGAATTTGTCTATTGAAGTCTCCTTTGTCATTGGTGTGACCCCTGATGCAGGTGCGGCAGCACCGAAACACGGCCCGTGTTGGGTCTCTCTTCAATCAAAGTTCACCATTAAAGGATTATTTTAATGAAAAAACTGTGTTCCTTCCCGTTTTTAAAGGCCCTTTGTGCTCTTCTTTTTTGTTAAGTACAGTACATAAGTATTGCCACACTGGGACAGACCAAAGGTCCATCTAGCCCAGCATCCTGTTTCCAACAGTGGCCATTCCAGGTCACAAATACCTGGCAAAATCTCAAAAAAGTTTAATACATTTTATGCTGCTTATCCCAAAAATAAGCAGTGGATTTTCCCCAAGTCAATTTAGTAATGGTCTATGGACTTTTCCTTTAGGAAGCCATCCAGACCTTTTTTAAACCCTGCTAAGCTAGTCACCTTTATAAAATAAGAAGTATGTCAGACGTAGAACCATCTAATACCTAATAACCTGGAAGAGATATATTAATGACGTGTTCATCATATGGTCAGGTTCTGAAGATGAAGCGTGCAGCTTTGTGAGATACTTGAACAACTGTGATGTTAACATTCAGTTTAAGTTTGTCGGTTCAATTTTTGGACATTGATATTGGTTATACTAGTGATCAATTCACAACTGGAGTTTATCAAAAGCTGATTGATAGAAACACTTTACTATATTTTGAGAGCCATCATCCCCGCAAATTAAAGGAGAGTATACCAATTGGTCAGTTTTTAAGAACCAAAAGATTAAGCTCTGATCAAGAAAAATATGCTCAGCAAGCGAAGTTATTATCTGATAGAGTTTGAGATCACGGTTATCCTCGACATGCAATTAGGTCTGCATATAAATGGGCTAAGTATGCACAACAGTGTTGGTTAAATACAAGAAAAAACACTGGAGAACATCAAAATAAACATATTAATTGCGTACTCCCGTTTTTTAAGCAGACAAGAGTGATTCAGAACATTATGTTAAAACATTGGTCTGTCTTGTCATTACATCCGGCACTATGTAATACACCTCAGTTTTCATGCACCCATGATAGAAATGTTGGTGAGATTCTATCAAAGAAAAGGTTGAGAATACAGTTGGCATGAGATACCGGGTGGACACACACAGTGTAATGCGTGTGTATTGTAAACATGCTTTGTGTAATGACCGGTTGTGGATACAATCTATTGGAAAGTATTACTATTTGAGAACAAGAACTAATTGTAATACACAAAATATTGTATTCTGTCCATGCCAACTATGGTACATTGGGGAAACCACACGGAAAATAAAAATGTGTGTAGCGCAACATCTTAGTAATAACAGGCTTAAGAAAATAGATACCCCGCTAGTTGGTCACTGGTTGCAATTAAATCATTCAGTTGAGGATTTAAAATTTGTGGTATTGGTATGTTGGCAGGGAGATGGGGGTAATCCTGAATGGGAACTAATTTGAAGAGAGCAATGAATGATAAATAATTGGGGGACTGTGGAACCATATGGTCTTAATAAAGAGGTGGATTGGCCACTATTAATGACGGTATAAAAGAGGAAGTATGTCAGACTTAGAACCATCTAATCTATGTGAGTTTGTTACACCGAATACAGAAGGATACCTTGGTGTGCCAGGCGCTCTAATGAGGCTGTTAAAGGTAGTGTTTGGAGCTCTTATTTGAATATAATTAATATTATGGATGTATGGTATAATGTGTAATTGTTGATGTTATTTGAAAAAGGTCTCCTGAAGAAGTAAAATGAAACATGGCCTGTATAGAGACCTGATTGATGGTTGAGATGTGATTGAAAGAAGTGATTCAGACCCAGACAAGTCTCCTTGTTAAGTTATGGTCTGTGAAGATTTCACATCTGTTGGTGTTTGAGATCAAGGTTACAGCAGAACATTTTTATGTTTTGATCATTTGAACTTAGCTGAGTGGACATTGGATTATGTACCTTGGATACATCGAGGAATAAACAGGTGGAGCAACCAGCTGGGTTGTATCACGGAGGATTACTGTGGACTGCATATGATGCGGGACATTTTTGTATTGTTAATTTCTGATGATTGATGTCTAAGGAGATTTGATGGGGAATATGTGAGATCTAATGTTTGTCAGTATGGATATGGTAACTAATAAATAGTAATGAAGATTGACATATTGTGATATGTTTAAATATACAAAAAGAAGAAATTAGTCGAGTTGATGGGTATATGTTCAGATAATATGGCAGTAGTGTAGGTTATAAACAGACAATCTTTTTGATGTCCAGTTGGTGGAGCTCTTACATTTAAGTGTCTTATGCTGTTTGGATTTGAATGTCTGGTTAACAGCTCAACATGTTCCTGGTGTCTGCAGCAATGACACTGCTGATTTCCGGAGTGGAGGAGTAGCCTAGTGGTTAGTACAGTGCAGGGGCGTAGCCAGACAGCAGATTTTGGGTGGGCCTAGGCAAGAACTGGGTGGGCATCAAGTGTTCTCCCCTTCACCCACCACCAAAAAAAAAAATCTCAGCTGGTGGGAAAACGCTTCTTTCTACCTTAGTAGTCTGCAGCAGGCATGCACTGAAAACTGAGTGTGCGCAGGTGCCAGTATCGTGGAGAATAGTGTTTTCATTACCATCAGGGGAAAGTCTTCAGCTGGCGGAGCTTGGGATTCCCACCAGCTACTGCTAAATGTGTGCTACTGTTGGGTGGGCCTGAGCCTTAATTGAGTGGGCCCTGGCCCACCCAGGCCCACCTGTGGCTACGCCACTGGTGCAGTGGACTTTGATCATGGGGAACTGAGTTCAATTCCCTCTACAACTCTTTGTGACTCTGGGCAAGTCACTTAACCCTCCAATGCCCCTGATACAAAAATAAGTACTTGAATATATGTAAACCGCTTTGAATGTAGTTGCAAAAACCTCAGAAAGGTGGTATAGCAAGGCCCTTTCCCTTATCTTGTTTACTCATTTCAGAACCTTGACCCTGTTGTTACAAGGATGTCAGAAGAGTTGTGGCGTATTTTTCAAGCGGCTGTAAGGCAGGCACTGTTGATGAGGGCTCTGGCACCAAACACATCGAAGGCCTATGGAGTTGGATGGCACTGTTTCTTAACCTTTTTTGAAGACACACAAATAGACTTTGTTTTTCCTATTTTGGAAGCACGAGTAGTGCAGTTTATAGCTTTTGCAGCAGCTCATTATTAGTCTTTTGGTATGGTATCCCAGTCTTTGGCAGCTATAGCATTTATTTCTAAGCTGTCATGTTTTTACGATCCTACAGGTACATATTTTGTGCTTAAGATATTGTCTGGTCTGATTTGTGTTGTTGTACTAGAATGGTGCATCTTCCTTCATTCTATGAACAAGTGGTACAACTGTGTAGGGTCTTATCAAGCATCTGTTTCTGTGAGTATGAGGTAGCCTTATTTCAAGTGACATTTGCAGCAGCATTGTTTGCAGCTTGCAGAGTAGGTGAGCTAGTGGCATCCTCTAGGGGTCCTTTGGGTTCTGAGGGTTTATAGAGTAGTGATCTTATATTGTAGAACTGTTCCTTGTGCTTCTACCTGTATAAGTAAAAAACAGATCAGGAAGGTAGGGGTGCATGGATTTTGTTGTGGGGTTCTAAGTCTTTAGAGGTTTACCTGGTACAACGTGTAGCTTGGTATAATTCTTTGCGGCCTGTATGTGGTGATTTCTGGTTCATTCATAGAGATTCATAGAGGCCATTAACTTAATATCAGTTTGCAGTCTTAATGAAAAAAAGGTTTAGCTGGTCTAGGTTGTGAAATGGGACACATTCTTTTAGGATCGGTGCTACTTCCCATGCAACCAGAAAGGGTGGTTCCCTTCCTTTAATCAGCATTTGGGGAGATGGTACTGTAATATATACAAGGGGTTTGTCTGGGAATGTACTGATTTGAATGCTTAATATTAACTGTCTGTTTATAATTTCCTTTTTAGATCTATTACCGCCTGAAATCTGTGTGTGGCTCTGCGGACATTCCCATGTTTTTTGGGGCATATAAGCATGCTTGCAAATCATGCTGGGGACCCAATTTGGGACCGGTAGAGAATGGTATTCATATCTGTTGGTTGGTCATTCAAGGCATGTCTTGGGACCAGCTATTGCCCATGTTAATTTAAGCCCACAGATTTTCTTCACCTGTTTTAACTTGTATACATTTAGGGAGGTAATGACTTATGTCATGTGAAAGGAATTGAATTGATTCGTATAATGAAGCAGGATTTGTTATCTGTTATGTATCATTGCCCTAATGCCCACGTTGTCTAGACCCATATCCTTCCCAGGAGAGTATGGAAAGGAGTGACAAACCTTGTGGGTATTAAACACTTGCAGCGTAGAGTGAATGCTGAAGTTTCTAAATGTATCTGTAGGTTGGGGGGGGGGGGGGGGGTTGGTATTAGTACATGAACTTATCTCTGCTGATTCTACATAAATTTACCATACTGATGGGGGTTAATCTTTCAAATATTGGTATTGATATTTTTCTAAGTACCATTCAGGATTTGTTGGAGGATTGTTTGAAGGTGGATTTGGCCACAGCTGTACATGTGGGGAGCGGTGACAAGGTATACAGTCTGTCACCGCTTGTGACTGGATACATGGGGATAAAGAGGCACCAGATGTGGTTAAGTTAATGTTTGTTTAAAAGATGTTTGATTGAGAAGAGTAATTTGTATGGAGAACCACCACAAGTGAACTGTTACTTGATGGCACCATGAGTCACATGGAGTGAAGGGAGCAGTTATGCTAAGGTAGGGAGCTAGCTTCATTACTGAATGGCTCCAAATTGTATTGGAAGAATTTAATGTATTGGATAAAAGGTTAAAGTATATAAGTTTAATAAAGCTGTGGCCAAATTTAATTCCAATAATGAGTAATGGAGTTAATTGATAAAAATAAGGTTGAATGCAAGAAAGGTATCTGACGATGTACAAATGTCACTGTTATACATTATTTTACAATTAGCACTTATAGGCCACACATATCCAAAATTTAGTTCAGTGTGGCTTACAAACAAAGAGTAGGGCAAATGGAGCGTACTTAATATATGATATAAACTTCTAAAATAACCACGTTTTTAACAGCTTTCAAAAGATCATTCAATTGGGCTCATAGGGTATGTTATTTGGCTTATAAACAAAGAATAGAGTAAACCCTATAACCTACACAATATTGACACCATAAAATTATCATAATTCAGCATAATACAAACTTTCAGATTAACCAAGGTTTTAACAACTTTTGAAAAATTATATAAGTTTGAACATATATTCTTTGGCAGCATATTCTACCATTTTGCTGCTTTATATGGAAAGGTTAAAGAGAATTCTGTCTTGCAAATTATACATTGGGGTAAAGGAAACTGAAGCATCAAATAATGTCTAGAATTACTAACATAATTCTTGCTGAGTATAGATATTAAATTTGCCATATACTGTGGTGCTTGGCTATATAAAATTAAAAAGACCAGACAGCATAACATAAAAATTGAATGTACCTCCATTGGAAGCCAGTGGAGTTTACAAATCAGTGGCACAGCACTTTCGAATTTACTAGTTTTAAATATCAGTTGGGCTGCTGTGTTCTGTAATGTCTGTAATTGACATTCAACATATAAAATATTGCAATAGTTCAAATGTGCCATTATTAGTGTCTCTACTTCAAGTTGAAATACTTTAGATTCAAAATAAGTACAAATATATCTTAACTTCCACAATGATTGAAATATCTTTGTTGTTAACAGCTACACATGGGATTCAAAAATTTAAAAAATATATCTAATGTCACACCTAAGATTTTCAATTGTGATTCCAGCTTGTATCTTACACTATCAAGCATAAAATCACGAATTGAACACATCCAATGAGGATGACTTGAAATTGTGGCATTAAAGTGTTCAACTTTAATTTAATTCAATTAAATTAATTAATTAATGTATGTGATTTTGTACCCCACATTATCCCAAACAAGATTGGGTTCAATGTAGCTTACATCAAACTTTTAAAGCAAATTACAATAAGAGAACTACAACAAAAATACAAAACAGTAGGTAAAAACATCTCTGCAGTAAAATGACTCATTTTGAAATGTAAAAAAATAACAAAACAAAAAACTAAAAGCATAACAATCACCAACAGTTGTGAAGAATTCACTAAATAAGAAAGCTTACAAAAATTTACAACATTTCAAGCAGTCAGTAAGAGAAATGACACTTGATATACTGTTTTCTGCAACTACATTCAAAGCTGTTTACATATAGTATATACAGGTATTTGTTTGTATCTGGGGCAATGGAGGGTTAATTGACTTACCCGGAGTCACAAGGAGCTGCAATGGGAATCGAGTCAACTTCTCCAGGATCAAAATCCACTATACTAACCACTAGGCTACTCATCCAGTAACATATCTGAGTGACTTTGATAGGGAATTCCATTTCCTAGTAGTTTGGTATGAATAGATCTGTATTGAAGAACATGGAAAACGGTGGAGAATATGACAGATGTCAGATGAGGTATACATAAAGGTAATTCTAACAAGTATTACATATAGTCTGGTAAAAGACCAAATTTAAATGTCATGGCTCAGGACTTTAATCACTGCAATTCTTGCCTAATTTTAAGTATAATATTTTGAATCACACTATCAAAAGAAATATAGATGTTTACTTCATCCTCATAAATAAAAGAGTGGAACCCTATAGTCTCTAATTTTAAGCCCAAAAGGGCAATCATATTTTAGGTGGGACTAAGACATCTTTCAGTGATAATGGAATTTGAAGAAACATTCAAGGCCAAAAAGAAGGACGCTACTAATTGGGTTTCTGCCAGGTACTTGTGACCTGGATTGGCCACTGTTGGAATCATGATACTAGGCTAGATGGACCATTGGTCTAACCCACTATGGCTATTCTTATGATCTTATGTTTTATCTAGACCTGTTTCAATCATGACCAGGGTACAAAATTTTTCCTTGATTAAGCATATAACCACTGAAGGGATGAAGGCATCACTCTTCCTTCAGATACTGACCAGTGGCAAAGCTATGGGTGGGCCTGGATAGGCATAAGTCCACCCATTCTTGGCTAAGGCCCACTCAAAACAATTCAACAGTGACTGTCTTGTTCCCCTATCTTCCTCTCTTCTACATCCAGATCTGGCATTTACCATCTCCCCACCATGGCCTGGAAACTCCCCCCCCCCCCCCCATGTATCTCAGCTGCTTCATAGGTTGTGGAAGCAACATGCATCCACTATCTATGCTGGCCCCACAGGATTCCCTCTGCCACTTCCCACCAGAGAGGAATTAGGAAGTGACATCAGTTAGGGCAGGATACAGTAGAGGGAAGCCTGTGGGGCTGGCACAGATAGTGGATGTGTGTCTCTGCTGAAGCCATTGAAGGAGCTGAGGTTCAGTGGGAGGAGGAGTTGCCAGTCCGTGGCCAAGGGACACCAAATGCCAGATCGCGGGGCAGAGGAGAGGGATCAAAATGCAAGATAAAAAGGAGGTAGATTCGGAAGGCCCATCCAAAATAATGGGTCTGGCTACATTACTATTTATGACCCTCTCCCACCCTTCCTCGTGATGTGAAAGTGACAGTGGATACCAGGATGTTTTACAGTCTCAAGTGTTATGGCGATTCTTAATAGAGCAGCAAACAAGTATAAGGAGTAGCCTAGCAGTCAGTGTAGTGGCATTTAAACAACAGAATCCAGGTGCAACCCCCACTTTAACTCTTTCATTTCTGTACACATATGTGAGCCCTCTTGCAACATAGAAATACCTACTGTACCTGAATTTATAAGACACCTGCAAGAATGATGACCATTGTAGTGGTGTACCTTTCGGTACAGGAGGTTTTTATATGTTCCTGGAGTGGAGGGCTCACAATAAGTACATATGTATTGCCATACTGGGACAGACCAAAGGTCCATCAAGCCCAGCATCCTGTTTCCAGCAGTGGCCAATCCAGGTTACAAGTACCTGGCAAGATCACAATGTACAATATACTTTATGTTGCTTATTCTAGAAATAATCAGTGCATTTTCCCAAGTCCATTTTAATATTGGCTTATGGACTTTTCTTTCAGGAAGCTATCCAAACATTTTTTAAACTCTGTTAAGCTAACTTCTTTTACCATATTCTCTGGTAACAAATTCCAGAGTTTAATTGCATGTTCAGTGAAGAAATATTTTCTCTGATTCATTTTAAATGTAATACTTTGTAGTTTCATTGCGTGCCCCCTAGTCCTAGTATTTTTGGAAAGAGTAAGCAAGTGATTCACATCTACCTGTTCCACTACACTCATTATTTTATAGACCTCTATCTTATCTCCCCTCAGCTGTCTTTTCTCTAAACTGAAGAGCCCTAGCTGCTGCCATACCTTTCCTCTCTATATAGTTTGGATTCTAAGGAGACTGATTCAAACAAACCCTTTGAATTTAGTCCAATAATCAGATTGCCCTTAATAACTTTTGCAAATATTCTACTTCCTCACACCTTAATTAACACCTAATTCAGGTCAGTAGCAGTGATACCTCTCCAGCAGGCAAATAACAGAAAATACAATTTTCTTTTATGACAGTTTGAGCCTTGCTACTATCCTTTTTAATACTCTTGGCTGTTAAGTTTCTACCTCTAGAGAAAGTTTGAGTTTAAAACTATGGGGGAAAGGGTTGTACACCACGGAAACTAGTTAATAAAGCTTGCTTCTCTTTCTTTTATTTTTATTTTTTTCTAAGACTGAACTAAGCCTTACTGTGCCATCTAGAATCTACCTGTTAATGCTGTGGCAGAAAAATTCAAGTTTTAAAGCTGTGGGGAAAAATAATGTCACTTACCCAGTGAAATGTCCTCTTCTCTCAGAACTACTCAGAAAGAAAGTTAAGTGGGACCTTTCCTCTCTATGCAGTGGAATTGAGGTGGGTTTCATGCCTGGGTCCTGTTGTTTAAAGTCCACTGCACTGATCACTAGGGTGCCCCTCTGCTCTGTGGGGATGTCTGTGTGGCCATTTTATTTTTTTTAATAATAACAGGCAGACATTTTTGTACCTAATTTTATTTTGTGTTCATATTTTGGATGTTTCATTTCAAAAAATGGCTGTTTATTTTAAACATTTTCAGCTCAAGAATGTCCTTTTCATATATTTTTGAACAAGATATTCTGACATGTTTCCTGTTCAAAAATGGCTGAGAGGTGGACTTTTTGGAGGGGGATGTTATGAGTAGGATGTCCCAATTATGACTTGGATATTCTTTCAAAAACGGCCCTCAACATATTAAACATTTCCAACAATACATTTAACCCCCATATCCCCCAAGATCAATCACCATATATTACACTATCTTCTTTCCAAGCATTGTACAACTCCTAGTTCCCCTCTTGAGTTATCCAAACATTTATTAAAAATTCAAGTTTTCATGGGTTTTGGAAAGGCGAAAACTCTACCACATATTTTATTTCCTCCAACAGTTCATTTCAAAGGCTTGCCACCAGGGGCGTATCTGCGTGGGGCCTCAGGGGCCTGGGCCCCCGCAGATTTTGCCCTGGACCCCCCTACCGCCATCAACTCTCCCCCGCTGCCGTTCTTACTTTTGCTGGCGGGGGACCCCAACCCCCGCCAGCCGAGGTGTGACGTCGTTGTACGTTGTACGTGCTGCGACGTCAGACTCCGAAGTGGATTTCAACAGCGCCTATCACAGCAGCACGGCCACGGAGGCCGAAGATGAATTTTAAACACCGCGGGGCGGCTGGCGGGGGTTTGGGGTCCCCCGCCGGCTGAAGAAGATGTTTTTACGGCAGCGGCAGGTGGAAGCACACCTCGGCTGGCGGGGGTTGGGGTCCCCCGCCAGCAAAAGTAAGAACGGCAGCGGGGGAGGGTTGGCGGCGGGAGGGGGGTGGAGAGAGTCATTGGTGGCGGTGGGGGCTCGGCGGTGGGGGGGGGCGGCGGGGGGGGGCTAAAATGTGCCCCCTCCCTCTGGCTCTGGCCCCCCCTACCGCCGGAGTCCAGATACGCCCCTGCTTGCCACTACTTCAGAGGGGAAAAAAAGCAGGCTCACATTTTAACTGGTCTGACATTCCTGGCACACTAGATAGAAGAATTCTTACAGAAGAATATCTAGTAAATTTGTCAACAATATAAATTATGATCTAACATCGTGTATTGCCGTGAAAGCTAGGTATAGTACCTTAAATCTTATTCTACATTGTATTAGCAGCTAATGTAGCAAATTAAATAAATAATAAAATAAAAAAGAGCAAATCAATGGTATCATTCAGTTTCTACCTCTACTTTGCAGCCAAATTGTATACCCTTCTTCTTTAGTACATATAACTTTAAAAATTCACTTTGGCTACAATGTAAACATTCTGTGATTACAAATAAGACCTCAGCTACCACACATGCTTCATTATACCAAGCCCTTCTAACGACTGCTCTAAGTCTATCTGAGATTCCAAAGTGAGGGTAATAAAATCACTAATCTCTTTTATTTATTTATTTATGACATTTTTATCCCACATTAGCCCAAGAAAAGCTTAGGTTCAATGCAGCTTACATTATAAACAGTTTAATGGTGCACACTTTGAAATACATCATATAATTTTCTGTTGAAACTTAAGATGAGCTAATTCAACATTTGTAGCAATAATCCAGGAATACACAGTTCTACATTGAGAATTGATAGAATAATAAAAGCAATTAAGTTAAAAATTTCAGTACAAAACTGATAGAAAATGGAGACTCGACTATAATGAATGTATAGTAATCAGGTAAGGATTTGATTATCCAGGAGATAAAAATGATTAAGAGAGATAGGATATGATATAGAAGGATCAACATTATTCAGTTCAAGATTGGTTCATTGTTTTATTGAAGGTTGAACTGAAAAAAAAGAGTTTTCAGTAAACTTCAAAACATACTGTGTTCCTTTTAGCCAGACGTGACAAAGGACTTTATTTAAAAAAAACTCGGAGATCTGAAAAACAACATTTAGACATCCAAATCCCAATTTTATAAAGACCAAGATGTGGACATCTAAATCTGCAATACATTCAACAGCAAGAGAACATGGTCTGGGCATGTTTTGGGTAGGATTAGGGAGGTGCTGAAATATGGGCACCGAACTCCAATTTCAGAAAGGAAGGGATGTCTATATCAAAAAGATGGATGTTGTTACTTAGACCTGGTACTTGGCACATCCAAGTTAGTGTAAGGTGCTCTGATTGAGCAGCTGCCAACTGGAGGGATTAAGGCAAGTCAGTTCCTTCATTTCCTAGTGACTACAGTACCCCTCCCTCTCCCTAATGTGAAACTAGCAAGGGATAAGGGGCTTTAAGACAGCTTCAGGGACTATGGACATTCATACTGTAACTGTGACCTCACCCTGGGCACGATACTTCACCCTACAATACCCTTAGAATACCTCGGGCAAAATATCGTGTATCGGACAGGGTTAAGGTACAGACATTAACACTAGCCACGTCTCCCTGTTTCTAAAACGGGGAAAGGAATGAAACTAAATTGGGTATATATTTTAATGTAATAATTCAGGAACACAAAGAACATTCACCTTAATAATTCAAGAACTTATTATTTTTATTTATATTATGGATATGAGTAAAGTTCATACCCATTTAACAAATTCAATATTTTTTTTTTATTTAGTACATCAACAATCTGACAGACCCACTTCTCCTACGTCTTATCAGATAAGTATAAATTAAATCTTAGCAAAACTTATTAACTAAATATGTATTTCATCTCAAAATTTTGACTAAACATTCCTTTTTTCTATAAGAATTGATTCTTTGTTATTATATTTTTTTCCAGGTCTCTCATCCGTCAAGCAGGTAAGTATAGTTTGTGTTTTCTCTCTCTCTCTTCCTTTTGTTAGCCTTTTATAAATCAGTTTTTGTGCTGTTCTGTATGCTAACGTCAATGCACTTAGCTTTTGTTTTCCTGCTTTCTTGTATATCTTCTGCTCTTCTTCTTTCTTTAACGTTGGGTACCGTACTTTTACTGGAGACTGAAGCTGGAAGCTGGCGAAGGAATACCTACTACTCTAATCTTTACAAACTCAAAGGAAAAAAACCTATTCCCTATGCAAAAGCTCCAATAGTTTAAAATTGTTATTATTTTTCTAGCTACCCAATTAAATAAAAATATAATCATGAATCCCTATACTAGATCCCACCCTCAATTAATTCTCCCAGAATAAATTATGGAAACCTCACAGTTGGTATTATAATAATTAAATATGTACCAGAAACCAACTCTTTACTCCAGTATTGGTTATCTTTATGTGTATATATATTTATTTTATGCCAGTACCAAACTTAAAAATAACCTGGCACTAAACATACACATTATCCATACATGCGCTGCATTGGAATTACTTTTAAATTAAGTAACCAGAGAGCAGTTCAGCAGACTGTCACGTTAATAAACAGGGCCAGCTGCCCATTCAGAACATCTCTGTACTCTAGTCATTCTCAGAATGGGTGCTATAACCTTTAAAGTCACACCAAATTTGAATAAATATTTTCCTTATTTGAGCTTCTCAATACTGTGTTTAATACTACAGGGTCAGCAGTTTACTCGAAGCTCAGACTTTCACTCACACATCTCAGAGCCAAACGACCGCGGGGCTCTTTTAAATTAACTAAACCAGTCTTTACACAGATGTATCAAGTCAATTCACTGTTTACAATCTTTTGTAACTTTTAAGTAAATTTTACACAGTTCTGGACGGACCCTCTCACACACATCCGTCCAGTCATCTAATACCCACCCAACTGACAATTGAAGGAGTATTGTGTTCAGTAC
The DNA here is from genome assembly GCF_901765095.1 of Microcaecilia unicolor. Lineage (NCBI taxonomy): Eukaryota > Metazoa > Chordata > Amphibia > Gymnophiona > Siphonopidae > Microcaecilia > Microcaecilia unicolor. The sequence continues at coordinate 469,101,634 of NC_044033.1, read as the reverse complement.
TGGTCTCCGTATCTCAAAAAAGATATAGTAGAATTAGAAAAGGTACAGCGAAGGGCGACGAAAATGATAGTGGGGATGGGACGACTTTCCTACGAAGAGAGGCTGAGAAGGCTAGGGCTTTTCAGCTTGGAGAAGAGATGGCTGAGGGGAGATATGATAGAAGTGTATAAAATAATGAGTGGAATGGATCGGGTGGATGTGAAGCGACTGTTCACGCTATCCAAAAATACTAGGACTAGAGGGCATGAGTTGAAGCTACAGTGTGGTAATTTTAAAACGAATCGGAGAAAATTTTTCTTCACCCAACGTGTAATTAGACTCTGGAATTTGTTGCCGGAGAACGTGGTACGGGCGGTTAGCTTGACGGAGTTTAAAAAGGGGTTAGATAGATTCCTAAAGGACAAGTCCATAGACCGCTATTAAATGGACTTGGAAAAATTCCGCATTTTTAGGTATAACTTGTCTGGAATGTTTTTACGTTTGGGGAGCGTGCCAGGTGCCCTTGACCTGGATTGGCCACTGTCGGTGACAGGATGCTGGGCTAGATGGACCTTTGGTCTTTCCCAGTATGGCACTACTTATGTACTTATGTACTTATGTACTTCTTACCTTCCCCAAGGAGCTCGAGCCTCACGCACGAGCCCAACCTTCTAAAAGTCCCCACAGCAACAAAACAGCATTTTTAAACACTATTAAACACCTTCTAGACATATATATTTAATTTCTATTAAAACTGACATGTCTAATTGTTACCTGAAAGCTCTTGTAACCTGCAAATTCCTCATTTTGTCCTGGCACGAGCGTCCTTCCTCACTCCGTCGCGAGCCAGCATCGTCCGCGTGCCTCCCTCTGCACCCGACTCTTCTCCCCCTCCTCCCAGTGCGCGCAGCCACCACGCGACCGGCCACTTCATTAAAATAAAAATAAATGCTGGGAGAGTGCACCGGAGCACTCCCTCACTCTTCCTCCGGTCCCACGCCGACCTTATCTTCTCTTCGGAACCGGCTCTGCACTTTTAAAAGAGCCGGTTCCCTTTAAGCTTAAAGAATCCCGGGCCCTGCGTCAAAAACGTGCGTCTGACGTCATTACGTCGACGTCAGACGCCGACGCAGGGCCAATCAGAGCCCAGAACACTTCCCAAGCTTTCCCCGGGCTTCCCCTTCTTCGCCTTCGCCCCGCCCATCGCCGAACAGCTGAGTCACGCTGCCGGAGCGCCTCACTCTCTCTCTGGCGCGACTTCGCCACAATTGTTATAGCGCCGACGCGCCAAAAACAACCCGAGCTCCACAACCCTCCAACGCGATGGCGAACACCCTTGGAGAGCCTCAGGTACTAAAATAATTTAACCCCTCATGGGTTACATTCGTGCGGACCAAAAATAAAAATTGTTAACTATAACAAATTTTTTTTCTGTAAAATTTACTATTAAATTTTCCATTTACTATTTTAACATCACATCCTTCCCCCCCTTTTTTTCCACACGTTAACATTTCCCCTTTTTCCACACGTTAACATTTTACTTTCATCTGTACTGAAATCATGTCATTAAATACAGTAATGTTCCGTAAGGAACGGAGGTCTCTTTCCCTTAGTTACTCTAGTGGAAGTTCTGACTCCCTCTGAGCAACTAAGGGGAACAGTTACATCATCACCTGAATCATTTACCAAATCATTTAATAAATCAATATCTGATTGTACATTCGTAACAGTTTGGATAATGTACCACTCATTGTTTTTGACTGGTACATCACTTAGTGGACTTTCCAAATGATCATTTGTTTCCTGAATTATCTCCGGTTCTTGAAACTCATCAATATTTTTAACTTGCGACTCTGAAATTTTCCGAAGTTGATCTCTATGTAGAACTCTCTCGATACCCCCCCTATTTTGTATTTTATACACATTAGGCCCCAAGACAGTGACTACTTGAAATGGTGTGGAGTTCCAAATGTTCTCCAATTTATGCCTTCTTTTGAATCCCTGATTTCTTACCACCACCCATTCTCCAGGTATTAGCGTCTCTCCTCTGTTCCTATGGTCAAATTGCTTTTTGTTCTTTATCTCCGACCTCTGAGACCAGATTTGCTATTTCCTGTGCTTCTCTAAAACGTTGTCTTCTTTTGTCAAACCATTCATTCAACGTAACATCATTTTCCTCATATAATTCGTGTGTCTCACAAGGTCCTGGCAGGAGAGAGTGTCTACCCAGAAAAAGATAGGCTGGCGCTGGCATATAGCCTATGGTAGCAACAGTCCTTTTACTGAACTCTAATTCTTTCCCTTTCTCCAGCAGCTCTCTCCTCAGAGTTTCTATGATATACTTTTGCGCAGATTGGGTTAACCTGCAACTCTCAAGTATCTTTTGTAATTCTGAGGTCTTCTCCTTATGCAGAAGGACTTCTGTTTCAAGAGTGTGAAGACTGTCTTGGAGATGATCTGAAACCAAGATCTTCCCTGAGGCAACCAGTTTAACTACCTCTGCTTCCTTTTGCAAACTAGTAATAACCTTGTGCTGCTCTTTGCACTTCTGCTCCAATTCTTCCATTTTGGAATGAAGAGCATTGTTTTCTTGGACTTTTTCCTGATAAAGGTCTCGCATAGATACTGTCTCCTGTCCTCCAAGTTGAATCTTCTGCTCCAGATGCTTAATTTCTTTCTCCTTGACCAGCAGCTCAGACTTCAACTCACTTATCTTGGTTTTTCCTACAGTTATTGTTCCAGTATAACATTGTATTTCATTATTCTGTTTAGTTATTTGTTCCTTAAGCCCTGCTATGGTTGCCATATTTTCTTGCAGTTGAACAATAGTCTGCTGCTGACCTTTTATCTCTTCTTGTTTTGAAGCACCTTCTTTAAGCAACCTATCTATTTCCTCTTCCTTCTGTTTTAACAGTTCAAGAGACTGGGACAACTTTTTCTGCACGGCATGGAAATTTGCTTTAAGATCATTCATCGACTTCACCACTTCTGCCTTGGTTAAATTCTCTGCTTTAAGATCTGCCTGACCGGCCGTAAGAGACTCACAATCAACTTTTATCCTTGGAATCTCCTCCATACTATTATCTTGACCTCCCTCGGCACGTTGGTTAAAATTTGCAACCTCTTCTGGACACAAGATGGCATCTGGTTTCACCACTTCCGCAACTCGGGCTCTTGGAGGAATCATCAGTTCTTTACCGCCCACGTTCATAACTCTCACAAAAATATTACCTTGCTCAGGTGTTACTAAGGTATTTGCTACTAGAAGATTACCCGGAGAGTGTCCATTCTTGGTGGCAGTCACCATCATTGAACATGCCCTCATCCCTTGAACTTTTTGACACTTTCCCTGCAGAATCTTCTCCGATCTGGGTGGAATCACTAACGGGTCTCTCCCTACCGTTTTCACAAAACCCAGGTGTTCCACATCCGTCCTGTCAAACGTTTTCTTCCTTTCTATGGCTGCCGAAATCATTCTCAATTCTTTGTTATTCAGATCTTTAGTCAAAATAGTCAGATCCTTAAATAAGCCATCCAGATATTTTAGGACGTTCATTCCCACTATACCTGGAATTTGCTCTTCATCCTCTGCCATCGCTTTGGTGTCCCGTACCACGAAAATGCACCGTTCCGGGATCTTTTGACCCAAGCATTGCACCTCCGCCGCAATACAGCCAATAACCGGGAGAGCCATCCCATTAGCCACGGACACATTTATCCAGCTTGCATCCTGGAGATCCTCACAATGATTAAAATGTTTGTAGAAATAACTAGCGAGGATGGTGGATACATTGGATCCTGTGTCCACTGTGCACTTGGTCTCCACATCTCCAATCCGCAAAACAAGGACCGGGCTCGTTCCCATAGCCTTTTCTTGAAGAACACCCCAATCTTGCTGAAGTATTTCAGACTCTAGACTTTGTAATTTTGCTCTGGGTACAGTAACATCACCTTGACCTTTTTCTGCTACTTTTCCTTGCATGCTAGTACTCGGTTGTTCTTCCTCACATCTCTGCGATCTCTGCGGTCTCTGGACTATTTTCTCACTGTGACAATACCTAGCCAGATGTCCTGGTTCTCCACAGTTGTAGCAAGTAATGTTGGAGAAATCTCTTGAGCGGGGTGCTGACTCCCCTCGTGCGGCTAGAGATAATTCTTTCCTTCTTTGTTGGTACATGAACTCTTCTTGCCTCTTCTCCATTCTCTCAAGCCTCCTGATGACATCCGACATAGGATCCCTTTCCAGGCCAGACCCTAACACTGCTGCTCCTGATCCACCCCTAGGCAGTTCCACTGGTTCTCGCTGCAGTATTTTAACCGGCATGTCAGAATACCGAATGGGTCTATGTTCTTCTTCTGCCCAATTTATGGCTGCCTGCATCAAATCCTCAAAAGTTAGCTCCGGATTCAATTCCAGTCTTCGGCTCATCTCTCTCCTGAGCATATCATCACGCAATCCCAGAATCAGCTGTTCCTTAAGGACGACTTCCGGGTTTCCCACTCGATAGGCATCTCTTATTCGGATTGCCTCCAACTTCTCCTGCAGTTTATAAGAGAACTCCCTTATGGTCTCTCCCACCTTCTGTCTTTGGTCGTAGAATTCTTTTACACGGATACCTAACGGAACTTTATCTCCGTAGACATGCAGAAGTAGTTCAAAAATCATATCTACTGTGCAGTGTCTTCTTGGAGCGGAATATTTAACCGTCTCCCTTGCTTGCCCCTTGATGTGATCCTTAATGGTCTCCAATTGATCCTCTGGAGGAATTCTCAAAATCTTTACCGCCGACTTGGTACTTTCTACCCATTCCTCCACAGACAGGTCCCCAGCATTCCTAGGAAATCCAAAAAAATCCGGGATCTCTTTGTCCTTCCTCAGAACAATGGTGTTCGTCACTACAGGTGCCTGGCGTGCATCTCTCAGGGCTTTTACCATCTGTTTCAGTTCCTCCAACTCACTTCTCAAATCCTCCATATTCACCGGAGACTGGGTCGTGACTAAAAAACAAGGCTTCAAATTTTTGCAAATAAAATTTTCAAAACAGTAGTCACCTCAAAAATTGTATTCAAATTCTTATCTCTCACTTAAACAATTCTATTCCCCACACCAAAGTTCTTTAATAAACAATAAATCCTGTCACCGTGACGCCATAAATGTAACTGTGACCTCACTCTGGGCACGATACTTCACCCTACAATACCCTTAGAATACCTCGGGCAAAATATCGTGTATCGGACAGGGTTAAGGTACAGACATTAACACTAGCCACGTCTCCCTGTTTCTAAAACGGGGAAAGGAATGAAACTAAATTGGGTATATATTTTAATGTAATAATTCAGGAACACAAAGAACATTCACCTTAATAATTCAAGAACTTATTATTTTTATTTATATTATGGATATGAGTAAAGTTCATACCCATTTAACAAATTCAATATTTTTTTTTTATTTAGTACATCAACAATCTGACAGACCCACTTCTCCTACGTCTTATCAGATAAGTATAAATTAAATCTTAGCAAAACTTATTAACTAAATATGTATTTCATCTCAAAATTTTGACTAAACATTCCTTTTTTCTATAAGAATTGATTCTTTGTTATTATATTTTTTTCCAGGTCTCTCATCTGTCAAGCAGGTAAGTATAGTTTGTGTTTTCTCTCTCTCTCTTCCTTTTGTTAGCCTTTTATAAATCAGTTTTTGTGCTGTTCTGTATGCTAACGTCAATGCACTTAGCTTTTGTTTTCCTGCTTTCTTGTATATCTTCTGCTCTTCTTCTTTCTTTAACGTTGGGTACCGTACTTTTACTGGAGACTGAAGCTGGAAGCTGGCGAAGGAATACCTACTACTCTAATCTTTACAAACTCAAAGGAAAAAAACCTATTCCCTATGCAAAAGCTCCAATAGTTTAAAATTGTTATTATTTTTCTAGCTACCCAATTAAATAAAAATATAATCATGAATCCCTATACTAGATCCCACCCTCAATTAATTCTCCCAGAATAAATTATGGAAACCTCACAGTTGGTATTATAATAATTAAATATGTACCAGAAACCAACTCTTTACTCCAGTATTGGTTATCTTTATGTGTATATATATTTATTTTATGCCAGTACCAAACTTAAAAATAACCTGGCACTAAACATACACATTATCCATACATGCGCTGCATTGGAATTACTTTTAAATTAAGTAACCAGAGAGCAGTTCAGCAGACTGTCACGTTAATAAACAGGGCCAGCTGCCCATTCAGAACATCTCTGTACTCTAGTCATTCTCAGAATGGGTGCTATAACCTTTAAAGTCACACCAAATTTGAATAAATATTTTCCTTATTTGAGCTTCTCAATACTGTGTTTAATACTACAGGGTCAGCAGTTTACTCGAAGCTCAGACTTTCACTCACACATCTCAGAGCCAAACGACCGCGGGGCTCTTTTAAATTAACTAAACCAGTCTTTACACAGATGTATCAAGTCAATTCACTGTTTACAATCTTTTGTAACTTTTAAGTAAATTTTACACAGTTCTGGACGGACCCTCTCACACACATCCGTCCAGTCATCTAATACCCACCCAACTGACAACTGAAGGCAGTTTAGAACCCTTCTTACCTTCCCCAAGGAGCTCGAGCCTCACGCACGAGCCCAACCTTCTAAAAGTCCCCACAGCAACAAAACAGCATTTTTAAACACTATTAAACACCTTCTAGACATATATATTTAATTTCTATTAAAACTGACATGTCTAATTGTTACCTGAAAGCTCTTGTAACCTGGAAATTCCTCATTTTGTCCTGGCACGAGCGTCCTTCCTCACTCCGTCGCGAGCCAGCATCGTCCGCGTGCCTCCCTCTGCACCCGACTCTTCTCCCCCTCCTCCCAGTGCGCGCAGCCACCACGCGACCGGCCACTTCATTAAAATAAAAATAAATGCTGGGAGAGTGCACCGGAGCACTCCCTCACTCTTCCTCCGGTCCCACGCCGACCTTATCTTCTCTTCGGAACCGGCTCTGCACTTTTAAAAGAGCCGGTTCCCTTTAAGCTTAAAGAATCCCGGGCCCTGCGTCAAAAACGTGCGTCTGACATCATTACGTCGACGTCAGACGCCGACGCAGGGCCAATCAGAGCCCAGAACACTTCCCAAGCTTTCCCCGGGCTTCCCCTTCTTCGCCTTCGCCCCGCCCATCGCCGAACAGCTGACTCACGCTGCCGGAGCGCCTCACTCTCTCTCTGGCGCGACTTCGCCACAATTGTTATAGCGCCGACGCGCCAAAAACAACCCGAGCTCCACAACCCTCCAACGCGATGGCGAACACCCTTGGAGAGCCTCAGGTACTAAAATAATTTAACCCCTCATAGGTTACAATACCACTAAAAACATCATAATAGACTTCCATGCAGATTGAGGAGTAGCATAATTATTAGTGTAAGTCGCCTGAGAACCAGGTTCAGATGCCACTTCAGCTTTTTTTGTACCTTGTGCTCTTCAGGGACAGAAAAATATCTACTGTACCTGAATATATAAGAATCCCCCCAAACCTGAAGGCTATTGAAGCTACTACTACTACTACTATTTAGCATTTCTATAGCGCTACAAGGTGTATGCAGCGCTGCACAAACATAGAAGAAAGCCAGTCCCTGCTCAAAGAGCTTACAGTCTAATAGACAAAAATAAAGTAAGCACATCAAATCAATTAATGTATACAGGAAGGAGGAGAGGAGGGCAGGTGGAGGCGAGTGGTTACAAGTGGTTACGAGTCAAAAGCAATGTTAAAGAGGTGGGCTTTCAGTCTAGATTTAAAGGTGGCCAAGGATGGGGCAAGACGTAGGGGCTGAAGAAATTTATTCCAGGCGTAGGGTGCAGCGAGACAGAAGGCACAAAGTCTGGAGTTGGCAGTAGTGGAGAAGGGAACAGATAAGAAGGACTTATCCATGGAGCGGAGTGCACGGGAAGGGGTGTAGGGAAGGACGAGTGTACATTCAGGTACAGTAGGTTTTATCCTGTCCTTTGCAGGCTTACAATTTAAAAGAAAAAACATCACAAAGAGCTGAAGTGGGATTTAAACTCGGGTCATCTGGTTCTAAGCCCACTGCTCTAAACATTAGGCTACTCCTCTGCTCTAAAAACCAATTAATAGCACTAATTGGCTTTAATTAGAATTTATGCACACAACTTTCTAGGTGTATTCTATAACACGGTGCATGTAAATTTTAATGTGTATAGTTGAAAAGGGGGCATGGTCATGGGTGTAGAATGGGCAGGTTGTGAGAGTTAACTATGTGCACTTTTATAGAATACACCTGATCTGTGCCTAACTTAGGCGCAGGTATATAAACCTGGTTTTAGGTGACCTAAATGGGTGTGCCTAAATTTTAGGCGCAAGAACAGCACAAGAGCATATTCTATAAAATACACCTAACTTTAAGCATAGTTTATAGAATCACGCTAACCACATGGTTTTACAGCATCAATTTTGAGGTACTGATGTTAAACCTATATCCCAAAGCTATGGAGTACTTGTAGTCCATTATGATATTTATTGAAATCACTGCAGAAGGTCCCATAATACATAAGGATGACAATGGCAGAAATCCAGGACTAGACAAGAGGTCTCCCTCCTGGAGTGGGTAAGTTGGCAGCTCTGCTGATCAGTGGGTATATGTGCTTTCCCCACCTCAGTGATTCTGTCACTGTGCTCTGTACAACCTGTCCACATGACTTTATTCTTTACCCACCTACCTGTGTCAAGCACTTTGGTCTCTCTGATACACAGAGTCCCATACCCCTTGACTCCAAAGTGGCTGCACATAGAGGCAGAGAGCTTTGGATAGCTTGAGAATGGCTTTCCTCCACATAATGGGGGAGATTCTATATATGGCGCCTAAAAAATCTGCACTGAAATCAATGCTGACGCTAAGTGTATTCTATAATCGGTGACTAGATTTAAGCACTGATTATAAAATATGTTTAGTCGATATTTCAACGTCTAAATCTACGCGCATCCATTTACACCAATGAAAATTTGGCATAAATCTCATTGCATAGATTTAGGTGCTCTAGGCCATATCTATAACTAGACATGTACATTTCAGGACACCCATGAAACACCCATTTCCCCATCTATAGCTATGACTATTTTTGCTTGCACATGTTAGAAGTTCGGCGCACATTGTTACAGAATACGCTTAGCGAGTTGTGCGCCTAAATTCTAATTAGTGTCAATTAGTGCTCATTATTGCTTGTTAAGTGCTGTTATCAGTGCTCATTAGCCGATTTAGGTGTCGATCTCTAGGTATGCTATATGCAGGGCTCTTTTTGAGGGGGTACTTGGGGGTACCAACACCTTTTCCATTGTCTGCTAAAATTGAACCATGGACCCCAAGTTTTAATGAAAGAGCTCAGGCTCTACACACCAATTCTGCCTTGTCATAGATTCTGTGACTGGTTGCAGGGGGTCTAGCTATTGTGGAGTGGGTCCCTCAGTGATCACCCCACCCCTGAAGGGTGGCCTGGCATTTGAGTACCGGCACCTTTTTTGCTAGAAAAAAAATGCACTGGCTATATGGAATCCGGGGAAATGTGTGTGCTGGAATGGCCCATGGAGGGGGTCTATAAAGGAAGGGTGCAGCATAGTGCCAGGTTAGGTTGTGACAAAATACACTGTTACTTTTGATTTGTAGGCAATAATACTGACTCAGAGGATGAGACTGGACCCAGCGAACAATCCACCAGCCAGCAACAGATACAGGAGGATGAAGAGGAGGAGAAGGAAGTGCTAACAGTGGCCACAACATTGGGAGGTGAACAGCAACAGGATGCAGAGGACACCTGTGAATAGGGACAGACCGAGGACCCCTTGGCTGTGAAACCCCTTCCCCCTGCATTTGCAGATAGGAACGGGGATACAGAAGAGGGGACTGAAGAGCATGCAATGTCAGAGTAGACAGGTGATTTGTCTGGTAACCAGACTCTTGGCAGAGACCCAGGGCCTGGCAGAATACCAGAGGTGCAAGATAGACCTACTGCATCAGGAGGACAGGACATAGGAGGCTGCAGCAGAGACTCCTGAGGGAGGAGTTCATAGAGGCACATCATAACATCTGGCACAAGCTGCTAGCCTTCCGCCAAGATCTACAGGCATATGTGGCAGTAGCCACCAAGTCAGGATCATCACCTCAGGCCAGCCAACCTCTACCTGACCTTCAGCAAACCCAGGGGCTCACCTTCCAGAGGGCAGCTGCAACTGCAACCACAGAGGAGGAAGAGGAGGACACTGACCATGTTGCTGCTTCTGGTGCTGCTGCAGCTGCTGTAAGGGGTGCCTCATGGAGGAGGAGGAGATGGAAGGGGAGTGGGAGGGAGATAGGGGAATGTGATAGGGAGAAGGGTGTGTGTTGGGGAGGAGTGTGTGATGCAGAGGGAAGTGTGCACTAAGGTGGTGCTGGTGGGGGGTAGCATGTTGTCCATAATAAATGACACATACCTTTTCTAAAAATTGGTCTGTATCACTCTTTCCCTGGTTTGGATCCCCAGTTGGTGTATACTCTGCTCTGCTCTGTGAATGGGTGGGGGAGGGGTGCCTCCTTGTTTTCTTGGTCTTGGGCCTGCTGCTGTAGTTCCTGTGGCTGTAGCTCCTCTGGAAGGGGTTGTGCTCTGCGCTGGGTCAGGTAATATAGCATGCAGCAAGTCATAAATATCTTGGCAACCTTTTCTGGGGAATAGAGGAGCTCCACTCCAGAAAGGTTGAGACATAGGAACCTTTTCTTGAGCTGTCCAAAGGAGATCTCTGTGATGCCACGTATGGTCCAATGTATGTTGTTGTACTCCTCATCCATGGTTTGGGAGTGCACTAGTGAGGTCATGAGCCAGATCTGCTCTTGGTAGCCTCTGTCACATGTGGGGGGAAGCAGAATGAGAGATGTGGGTTTGTATAAGCTGGCCTGGGTACCTTGTGGAGATGGGGTGGGACTTGTGGGATGTGGTTACAATTGGAAGGAGGAAGTGCAGAGGGTTTGTGGTTGTGGGTGCAGGGGGTAAGGGTTTGGATGGTGTCTGTTGTTCTTACCTAGGAACCAACCACCAGTGATCTCCCCTTGGTCAAACCTCCTATAGATTCCAGAATGCTGTAATATGTATGCATCTTGGGTTGAACCTGGGTATCGAGCACACACGTACACAATCTCCCCTGGGCATCACACACAACTTGTATATTCATGGAGTGGAATGCCTTTCTATTCCTATAGGTGGTCTTGCGTGCCCAGGGGGGTCTAAGTGTGATGTGTGTGCAGTCGATGACTCCTTTGACTGAGGGAAAGAGAGCTATGCTGTAGAACTGAGCCATGTTGTTCTGCAGGGCCTGGGGGATAGTGGGGAAGGTGATGTAGTCTGAGGTGTGGGTGAAGAAGGCATTAAGGAACTGGTAAGGCAATTAGAAATGGAAGGCTGAATGAGGTTGGCGTTCACTGCTAGAACAGACTGGACTACCAGTGACCAGAAACGCAAGGGAGCCAGTCACCTTCATGTGGACAGGGATAGGATTGTTCCTATGGGTCCAGGCCTGTGGGAGAGGTTTGGGCTTCTCACACAGGTACTGGATGGTAGCCCTGTCAAATCTGTACCTGGTGAGGCATTGGGCATCGGTGAGATCCAGAAAACTGGAGTGAGGCCTAAATACCCAGGACGGGAGTATCTCCTGCAGTTTCTCTGCTCCAAACCCTCTTCTACCTCCATCAAACCATAAGCCACCAGTGCATACAGTGCATCCATTGCCCACCACCACAGGTGCAACTGACTTGTCCCAAACTAAGTACTGTTTGCACCTTCACCTGCTGCACCTAGTGAATGTAAACAGTACTTAGTTTGGGATAAGTCAGTTGCACCTGTGGAGGTGCAGTGAGTCACTCCAAAAACAGACAGTGCCCACAACTCGCTCTCCCACCACCAGCCAACAGTCCTGATACACAGACACAGCAGCTATCACTCACTCTCCCAACACCAGCACTCAGTCCTCACACACAGCTGCAGCACATATCACTTACTCTCCGCTCACCAACTAACACTCCTCACACAAACATAGCAGCAGCACAAACCACAGGGACAAACTGGGATTGGACAAACAGAGGAACACTGCAAGGCACAGGACAACAGGTAAGGAGGTAGATACAGGGGAAGGGATAAGTGTGACTGGGGGGGGGAGGGATTGGCAAGTATGAGAAAGGCATGGGGGGATGAGATGGAGAGGAGGCAAGGAGGGAAATGTGACAGGAACAAGGGCAAACAGACAAACGGCAACACAGCACTCAGGCACACTCAACTTGTTCTCAAAATATCACGTCCTACATTCTCCAACTCCTCAAATTCACAAATGGGTCTAATTACAGTTTTGCTCTTACCTTGGCTGATTTTATATTAGGTTTAATTGAGGACGCTGTTCTTCTCGCCACTGAGAAACCATTTTGCTATCCGTTATGGGTTGGAGAAGTTCATTCTCTAATACTGCCCAAGACACACTTTTGAAACACCTCCTCTGAAGATGTTCATCTGGATGTGCTAGTAATTTAGACCATTTTTTTTCTTTTGTTTGATTATGTGATTTGGACATTTTTCACTGAGATGGACGTTTGTCTTCCTTTTAGGTCACTTTTTGGACTTTTTTTCTCTTTTGAAAATGAGCCCCATAGTGCACTTATGTGCTTAAGTGCTAATTATCTGTGAACCTATGAATGCAAGACACACATAACTGTGCACACTTAGTTATAGAGTTGCCCTTTATGTATTTCCAAACTTTTTAGAAAATAGTATAGAATTAAACAAATGGGCTAACCCTGGGATTCTATATAGCATGATTTAAGTTGTGCATGGAAGTTGTGCATGGATTTGTGCACATAACGTAATTAGTTAACAAGCCAATCAGCACTGACACTAATTGGCATTAATTAGAATTTATATGCAGAACTATCTAAGCATACGCTATAACATGATGCACATAAATTCTAAGTTGAAAAGGGGGCATGGCCATGGGCGATTCTAAAATCTATGCATGTGGTTATAGAATACACTTGATCTGTGCTTAATTTAGGTATTTGCATTTACACCAAGATTTACTTGGTGTAACTGCTATGACTAAATTTAGTCACACAGATGGGCGCTCAACATGTTTTGCAAACCACAAGGAAATTAAGGCATATTCTATAAAGTACACCTAAATTTAGGCATAGTTTATAGAATACGCCTAGGCATATTTTGTTTCAGCGTCAATTTTTTTATTTTATTTTTTATTTTTATGGGTTTTTTTGTTACATTTGTACCCCGCGCTTTCCCACTCTTGGCAGGCTCAATGCGGCTTATATGGAACAATGGAGGGTTAAGTGACTTGCCCAGAGTCACAAGGAGCTGCCTGTGCCTGAAGTGGGAATCAAACTCAGTTCCTCAGTTCCCCAGGACCAAAGTCATATATAGATTTTTGTCCTAAATGTCCATTTTTCTACCTAGACAGCCTATATAAATGTATCCTCCTAGCATATAAGCCCCATCTAGAGTAAAATTAATTGTTCTAATGTGAAAAAGGTCACCAGGGTTATAACCACACCATCTTCTGTTTTACCTTAGCATTTCCCAAACTTCAAAGAATAGAAGCTCCTATGTGACTGACAGTATAATAGAGGAGATAATAGGTGGTGATGGAAGAATTCAGGATTCTACAGAATTGACTGTCAGTTGAATAGAAGCAGGTATTATTCACAGCAAGATTTATTTTGCTTATCTTTCCTACTCATATCAGTCTTCCTTATTTCATCTGCAACAGAGAGAAAACGTTTTAAAGTTTCACACTGTAGACAACTAGTTAATTCTCATCCCAAAGGGATACAGTAAGTGGAAATATCCAGTTTGGTATACATCTTTTCTGTTTAACACTTATCCTGTTTATTTTACATTGGAGGTAACATTTATTTTGCTCATCCTACTTTGGAATTTTGAAAGATAAAGAACATTCCTCTAAGTCAAACGTGATCCCATGTGTACCTTTCAACTAAAAGAAAATATTACCCTGTATTTACTATTATGTATGAATTTCAGCAATAAAATACACATATATCTAAGCTTTCTGAGTTTTATACTATATTGAGGACTTTAGTTATTTTTTATTGTTTAATCTTATATAATAATTTTTTTAATGGCAGAGGCCCTAGGCATTTGTTTGATAAAATGAAGAATTAATTACCCTTCTGGTCTCTTTGTTCTTCTTTATATCTTCAATCTGTGAAGGAGGATGAATGGGTCAAAACTAGAACCAACATTTTTGCTTCTGTGTTATGGAAAGATTTAGGCAATTTTTGGATGGCTATTCAATTTATGTATATTCTTGTCATTAATTAATGTATTTATTTAACAATATTTTAAGTACATTTCCTAAACAGGAAATAAAATAAGATACCATAAAATCATCCTTTCTCTAATCCCTTAGCTGAAATATGTATATTATAAAGTATATAAGATAAGCAAAACATTCCCTAAACTCTTGCACCCATATCAAGAATACAGTAAAGACCTGCCTACTCTTTCCACCATACAGTCATACCACAGTAGACTACTGTGGCTCATTAAAGGCTAATTTAAATAGCCATGTTTTGATCTTCTTACAAAGAGCAAAAATTGCACTGAAGCCTAAACTCCAGGGAAATCAAATTTATAACCAAGGGCAAAACACACAATTGCATGCTGTCTAGTGGCTTTTAAATGCCACTGATCAGGGGTAGCTAATAGCAATTGATGGGAAGACTATAATGGTGTAGCTGGTACATAATGAAGCAGATAGATACCATTGACTTAAAAATCAAATAATCCTAAATCTTGCTGTGTTAAGTTCGCTTTATTGTCTTAAAGTGCCATCATTTAAATCAGTGTTAAAACTCCATTGGGAACCAGTGGGATGAATGTAGCAGAGGTGTTATATTCACTGTTTATTTTTTTTTCCCCTGACAACGATGGAATGTTGTATTTTATCCCAGCTGAAGTTGTTGGGTTTAATGCAAACTTGAATATGGGCTATAATTATAATAATTTAGCTGGCTTATTGGAAAAAATAAAAACATACACTGAAATTGTTAGGTCTGGTAACAACAAAAACTCACACACAGCTGTAATGATGCCAAAGAAAACCAGTACTATAGACATTACCTGGCACCTCATTGATAGATCCTTGTCCAAAAAATGCCCAGATGTTTCACTCACTCACTCACTCAGCTGCAACACTGCTCTTTGGATTTTAGACTCTGTCTGCAGAATTCTGTATTATCAACTATTCCATTTAACAGCTTGGGTTCACTGACATCCTCTGTTCAGGGAAACACTGGCACAGCATCTGTCCAAGTTAACTGGAGCTTCCAACTGATCTTTCTCAATCTGGAAAATCAGCCATGTATTGTTTATAAAAATAAGACAAGTTAGATCAAACAATTCTTCAACAGGAATCAGGGGGCTCAGGAATACATTAAAAAGCAGTGAGGACAGTATTGAATCCTGGGGCAATTCACAGGTTAATACATATGTAGGCTTGGCTGGCAGAGTTCACATCAGACTCCTGCAACTTAGATTAAAAAATGCACTTTTTTGCTTATCTGCAACTCAAACTTTTACAGACTTCTGCTCAGTCTGTGTTCAGGCACCAGTCTTCACTTTTACTTCAAACTTCTTTTATTTATTTTGTCTGGAGAAAGGAAACTTTTATCTTCCCTTCAACTCTCCTCATATCCTATGATCTGAGCTGGATTTTTATTTACATCTAACCCACCTCTTAGACAACAAAAGAAAAAGCCTAGAGCAACCTGCCTCAACTGAACCATCCAAGGATATCAGAACCGGAAACTACAAAGTGAATAATTACAATCCGTGAGTTGAAGTTTTATTACTTACATAACTATTTCTAAAATTCTGAGGGCTCCTTTTACTGAGCGTCTATAAGCCCAAAGCGGGCTTACTGCTCGCTATACAGGAATTACCACTGGGCTACCGCAGCAGCCCGGTGGGTACTTTCCACCCCTAACATGCTGTCATTTCCGGCGCTACAAAAATGTATTTATTTTTGTAGCACTGGATTGTACCCGGCAGTAATCGGGCAGTCTTCATAGCAGCCTCTATTGAATGAACACAATGAAACAAAGATGATATCTCCCTTGAGAAAGCCGGTGGGCAAAATGGGTCCCCGTCGGGAGTATCGGCACTGGGTGTTCAACAGCCAGACAAGTTCCATAAGTTTAGGGGGTCTTTTACATAGACATGCTGGCATTTTTAGTGCACATTAAAAATAAGCACATGATGTACCCTAAAGATGCCCATAGGAACACATTGCTGTCTTTAGCATTTAGCATGCACCTACTTAATGTGTGCCATAAATGCCAGCACACCTACGTAAAAGACACCCTAAATGACCTTAATTATTATTTTCAAAATACATAAGTACAGTTTTTGAAGATTTTTTTGAATTAGCAAGCAGATAAAAATTTGATAAAATGAAAATAGCAAAGGTACGGAGGAGGTTTTTGGCCAGTGATGAGCAAAGGCCCAGTGAGTGCTTTGAGGATATTAGTCGTGAAGTGAGCCCCAGCACCTAGGTGGTTTGAGGTCTTTTCCTCCTCTTAGCTCCTTTTAGCTCATCTTAGCTCCAAAGCAATTAGGAGAGAGCGTCTACAGTCTATGGTTGGATTTGAGATTGTCTAAGATCTGTAGAAGAGTGCAATATATGTGTAAACGCTAGAGACACCTATATATTCCTATGGACATCTGTAGCAGTTAGCATATGCTAATCATTAGCGTGCACTAAAAACATTAGCACGGCTTTGTAAAAGGACCTCTATGCTAACAGCTCAGTAAACCCCATCATTAGTGTTTTGTAGTGATTTCCGAAGAAAACATTTGAAAAGTAATTGACTGGAATGAAGGAATCAAGAGTTAGTTTAATTGGCACTAAAATATTTCTCCAGTGGTGAAGAAAAATTTGCATGTAAGTATGGGAGGTGATATCATTTGAATACTACTATGAATTGAACAGTAAGATATGTGAGAGTTAAACTTTAATTCCAGAATAAGCTCTGGCCAATAACTTGTTCATAGATTGCGTGTTATATAAGTGTCACTAGAATAATGAATTGGATACCTTGGAAAAACCTGAGGCTGGGAGTGGAGAGTGGAGAAGTAGCCTAGTAATTAGTGCAGTGGGCTGAGAACATGGGGAACTGGGTCTGACTCCCACTGCAGCTCCTTGTGACTTTGGGTAAGTCACTTACCCCCCCCCCCCTGTTTACTAAGCTGCACTAGCGGCTGCCACGCGGCAATGTCAACACAGCCCATTCAAAGTGAATGGGCTGTGACGGCACTAGCACATGGAAGCCGCTAGTGCGGCTTAGTAAATAGGGGAGTTAGGCCTCCATTACACCTGATGCAATATTTAGATTGTGAGCCCACTAGGGGCAGAGAAAGTACCTGCATATAATAAATGTAAACTGCTTTGATTGTACCATAGAAAAAGGAATCAGCAAACAGAAAGATTAATGCTTAGCTCACCAGAAAACTCTTGCCAGAGTTCAGCTTCCACAGTCCAGCAAATGCCTAGATTAAAACAGGAGGGTTGGTGGGTGGAGGAGGAGGTGAATCTCTCAGGGACTTTTGTCTTACAATGAAGTTCACCAAAAGTATCTAGTGACCGAGGTACACTTCCATATAAGAATTAGTGAGACTGGGCAGGATCTTGTAGCTAGTGTACTTCTCTTGCTTTAATTTAAGGTGAACAGCCCGATCTGGATGTCCCATATAGAATCCTTATACAAAATGGAGTTTATCTCTCAACGATAGGACTCTAAGTCCATTTGACTAGTACAGACAGCGTAAGCAGGAACAGAATCATTTTGCATTCACAGACATTTTAAATCCAAAGGTCACTACTCCATTCTCATCCTCCTCGACCTATCCGCCGCTTTTGACACTGTCAATCACAACCTACTTCTTGACACACTGTCCTCTTTTGGGTTCCAGAGCTCTGTCCTCTCATGGTTCTCCTCTTATCTCTCCCATTGTACCTTCAGAGTACACTCTCATGGTTCGTCCTCCACCCCTATCCCGCTCTCTGTTGGAGTTCCTCAGGGATCTGTCCTTGGACCCCTTCTTTTTTCAATCTACACCTCTTCCCTGGGCTCCCTGATCTCATCGCATGGTTTTCACTATCATCTTTATGCTGATGACACCCAGCTTTATCTCTCCACACCAGACATCACTGCGGAAACCCAGGCCAAAGTATCGGCCTGCTTATCCTGTCCAACCGCCACCTGAAACTGAACATGGCAAGACCGAACTTATTGTCTTCCCACCCAAGCCCACTTCTCCTCTCCCTTCACTCTCTATTTCAGTTGATAACACCCTCATCGTCCCCGTCTCATCTGCCCGCAACCTCGGTGTCATCTTCGACTCCTCCCTCTCCTTCTCTGCGCATATCCAGCAGATAGCCAAGACCTGTCGCTTCTTCCTCTATAACATTAGCAAAATTTGCCCCTTCCTCTCTGAGCACACCACCCAAACTCTCATCCACTCTCTCATTACCTCTCGCCTTGACTACTGCAACCTACTCCTCACCGGCCTCCCACTTAGCCATCTATCCCCCCTTCAGTCCGTTCAGAACTCTGCTGCACGTCTTATCTTCCGCCTAAACCGATATACTCATATCACCCCTCTCCTCAAGTCACTTCACTGGCTTCCGATCAGATACCGCATACAGTTCAAGCTTCTCCTACTAACCTACAAATGCACTTGATCTGCAGCCCCTCCTTACTTCTCTACCCTCATCTCCCCTTAAGTCCCTACCCGTAACCTCCGCTCTCAAGACAAATCCCTCCTTTCATTACCCTTCTCCACCACCGCCAACTCCAGGCTCCACCCTTTCTGCCTCGCCTCACCCCATGCTTGGAACAAACTCCCTGAGCCCATATGCCAGGTCCCCTCTCTACCCATCTTCAAATCATTGCTCAAAGCCCACCTCTTCATTGTCGCCTTTGGCACCTAACCACTACACCTCTACTCAGGAAATCTAGACTACCCCAACTTGACATTTCGTCCTTTAGATTGTAAGCTCCTTTGAGCAGGGACCGTCCTTCTTTGTTAATTTGTACAGCGCTGCGTAACCCTAGTAGCGCTCTAGAAATGTTAAGTAGTAGTAGTAGTAGTAGTACATTAACACAAAGTAAATGAAAGTGAAATATGAAAGTGAAAACTATATCCAAGAAAAACTCTAGGGCAAAAATGTCTCTAATTTTCTTTCCCTCAGTACTTTCCCCATTCAATATGCTACAATAAATCCAGCATGAACATTTGTATTGGAACACAGTTTTGGGTAATCTTTAACTAAAAATTAAAAATAAATACAAGGTAAAGTTATTATATCAGCATCTTATAATTTAGTTTTAAGATCCTGTATTTACTTAACTGTGTAACTTTATTTTCATTACATTTTATCATTTTTATGTGATATGAATCACAATCTCAGCATCATCTTTTACTAAGATCTAAAGCACTGGTATATTATGGGAATCTAATGCTTGCTGCTATTAAGGAGACTAGATGGAGGTTTTACAGAGGTATAGCTTCAGATGTGGAAGATAGGACTTTTATGTAACAAATTAGAATAAAAGGTTTTTACATAAAAGTCCTGAAATCATATAGGGCCCCTTTTATAAAATGGCAGTAAAATGTGGCCCATGGTGGTGTCAGCACGTAGGAGTGTCATATACTAAGGCCACCTTTAACCACCATCGGTAAAAGGTGTTTTTTTAATATAAAGTGGCAATAAATGGCCATGCAGTAATTAAAAAAATTGCCACACAGCCATTAACTGCTGGAACCGTTACTGCCTCCTATTTAGGAGACAGTGAGGGCTCTGGTGGTAACCAGGCAGTGCACAGTGCTGCCCAGTGCTGCCCAGTTACAGCTAGGCACACCCCGGTGCCAGAAACCGTATGTCAGAAGTCAGAACTACTGCCAGGCGTAGGTCCAATTTCCCATGTAGAAACCCGGCAATAGCCCTACCGAGAGGAGCAGTCTTAAACCATGCATATAAGCGAATCTTGCACTTATCAGTAGTGCACTAAATCAAAGTTTTTTCCCCATAGAAATTGATGGCGCCAAAAACGGGACCGAAGTACGGCATGCAGTCGCCATTCCGGATTGAGAGATACAAGATCATGAATGGCATACCTGCTTATAATCGAACGAGAAAAACGCCCAAGTTCCGACCTAAATCGGGAGATGGACGTTTATCTCACAAAAACGAATAACGCGGTATAATCAAAAGCCGAATTTGGACGTTTTCAACTGCACTCCGTCGCGGATGCGGACAACGTTGATGGGGGCGTGTTGAAGGCGTGGTGAAGGCGGAACTGGGGCGTGGTTATCTGACAATCAGAGATGGGCGCCTTTCGCCGATAATGGAAAAAAAATATGCGTTTTTAGCGAGAATTTAGGGCACTTTTCCTGGACCCTGTTTTTCCACGAATAAGGCCCCAAAAAGTGCCCTAAATGACCAGATGACCACTGGAGGGAATCGGGGATGACCTCCCCTGACTCCCCCAGTGGTCACGAACCCCCTCCCACCACAAAATATGCCGTTTCACAACTTTTTATTTTCACCCTCAAAGTCATACCCACCTCCCTGGCAGCAGTATGCAGGTCACTGGAGCAGTGGACTTCAGGCAGGTGGACCCAGGCTCATCCCCCCCCCCCCCACCTGTTACACTTGTGCTGGTAAATGGGAGCCCTCCAAACCGCCCCCCAAACCCACTGTACCCACGTGTAGGTGCCCCCCTTCATCCCTTAGGGCTATAGTAATGGTGTAGACTTGTGGGCAGTGGGTTTTGAGGGGGATTTTGGGGGCTCAACACCCAAGGGAAGGGTGCTATGCACCTGGGAGCTGTTTTACCTTTTTTTTTTTTTTTTTGTAAAAGTGCCCCCTAGGGTGCCCGGTTGGTGTCCTGGCATGTGAGGTGGACCGGTGCAGTACGAATCCTGGCCCCTCCCACGAATAAATGTCTTGGAGTTATTCGTTTTTGAGCTGGGCGTTTTCAGTTTCCATTATCGCTGAAAAACAAAAACGCCCAGCTCAAAAAAAGATATGTCCATGTTTTTTCGAAAATACGATTCGGTCCGCCCCTTCACGGACCCGTTCTCGGAGATAAACGCCCATGGAGATAGGCGTTTCTGTTCGATTATGCCCCTCATAGTAGATTAAGCAATCAAGTATAAAAAGTTCATGTTCGGAATAAGAGATAAAGCGGTATTGCAATAAAAGTTCGTAAGATGGATCGTTGCGGTATGCCTTGAAGAGGACATAGTACATTCATATTTGGAATGGGAGATAAAGCGGTATTGTGTTAATGTTCACAGGAGGGAACTTTGCGGTATGCCTTGTTGAAGAGGTAGGTCTTCAGTGATTTCCGAAGTTGGTTAGGTCTTGCATTTTTTTCACGTCAAGTGCGTGCTTCTGTAGGAAAAGCTGGATGCATGTATTAATTTGTATTTTAATCCTTTGCAGCTTGGGAAATGGAAATTCAGGAAAGTGCGTGCTGATCTTTTAGTGTTCCTGGGTGGTAAGTCTATGAGGTCTGACATGTAGACCGGGGCCTTTCCGTAAATGGTTTTATGAACCAGGGTGCAGACTTTGAACATAATACGTTCTTTAAGTGGAAGCCAGTGTAGTTTTCTCTTAGGGGTTTGGCACTTTTATATTTTGTTTTACCAAATATGAGTCTGGCTGCAGTATATATATATATATATATATATATATATATATATATATATATATATATATATATATGCAAATTAATATACTAATATGCCCCGCCCCATCTTTGCCCCCTCCCCACCAAATGAAACAGTCAAACTACGCCCATGACTTTCCTGAAATCAGTGCAAACTTCCATCTGGTTTTGTACCAGTATGATGGGAGATGTCCAGTTACTGGTTGACTCTTCAATAAATCACAATCTCAGCACCTCTATGACTTCTTTTGCCACTGCTTGCTGTCGGGCGTCTGGGATTCGATTGGGATGCAGCTGGACTGCTACTCCTGGTTCAGTAATAATGTTGTTAGTTGCAAGGTGGATCTGACCTGGCACTTTAGAAAACACATGTTCATTTTGGCTTACCAACTTCTCCAGGGTGGCCTTCTGCAAGTCAGATAGCCGGTCGCCAAATGGAATGAGTCCAGAGTGTATTAGGATCTCAGGGCCAAAATCATCTCTTTGCACTAGGGCTGCCATCATGGGAACCCACTTTTTCAATTGATGTGAAAAATCATTGCCTTGTCCCTCTTGTCAAGTTGTACCACTTTATAGTTGGCAGGTCCTGTCTTTTCCAGGTGGGACATGCACCTTTAAGGTGCCCCAGGCTACATAAAGATAAATTTTTCTTAAAGGTGAGGGGCAATGTCCTATAAACCCCATCACAAGGACCAGTAAGAAAGATATTCTAGTGTATGGACTTTTGAGACTTCTCAGATCTTCAGAGCTGGTCTCAGATATTTACATTGGTATCTTTTGGTAAGCACTGCCAGGCAGTATATGGTGCTATGCCTGAGAACAATGAATCAATTTATTGGGCATGTTGATAGTTCACCATTGAGCACTTTTGTAGGGTTTTGAAAATATTTTATTGCTGATTGTGCACTAATGTTGACATTAGCATGTGGTACCTGCATAGAGTTAAAGGGGAACACTTCCTTCCTTCCTGCTAATTAGGAAACGCCAAGTATTCCCACATTAACTCTACATTATTCATTTAGTGTGTGTTAATCATAATGCACTAGCTAGGTATTGCAGGAATGCTCACTTTCTGACCATTGCATGCTCAACGTGGGCATTAATCGGTAATGCCCAGGTTGGGCTGCGCAAACAGGCAAAACACTGCAAAATACTTTAAAGCATTTCTGTGGTAGCACTTTTGTGTGCAATAACCATGCTTTAAGGGCTTTGAATATCTAGTAAAAATGATATTAAGATGCAGATCAAGCTATTTGGTATGATAAGACCAAATACAAGGTATACCTGATATTTTTTCAGGCACAGTCATTGGATGAGGTTGGTTAGAAAACTGCTATAGGATTCTAATAATTCCAGAGAGAGCCACCTGTCGATATGTGGAAACAGATGGAAGCACAGATGCATCTTTATAAAGCTGGGCCATAAAAGCTTCATTGAGGTGCAGTATCAGCAGCATCAGCTTCTACACATGCAGAATTATTTAAATGAAGACAAACACCTTCATTATTGAACAGTAAACACAGAATGGAAAGATATGTTAATATCTGCACTATAGAGGGGTTTTCTAAAGTCAGCAATCTCAGGCCCTTTGATGTAGAAGTGATGTAGTGCTTTCCTGAATGGTAGGTGGTCATGGATTGCTCGGATAAGTCTAGGGAGAGCGTTCCAGAGTTGGCTGCCCAGGAAGGAGAAATTGGATCCATAGTAAGTTTTGTACTTGAGACCTTTACAGTTGGGGTAGTACAGGTTGAGGTACTTTTGCGAGGATACAGACATGTTTCTTGCTGGGAGGTCAATCACATTTATCATGTAGTCCGGAGATTCTCCATGTATTATCTTGTGAATTAAAGTTTGGGTTTTGAAGTTGATACGTTCTTTGATTGAGAGCCAGTGTAGTCTTGCACGGAGAGGAGTTGCACTCTCAAAACGTGATTTGCCAAAGATGAGTCTCGCTGCTGTATTCTGGGCAGTCTGAGGTTTTTCAGGATGTGGGCTTTGTAGCCTAAGAAAATACTGTTGCATTAATCAGCATGGGTAAGTACCATGGATTGCACTAAATTCTGGAATGTTCTCTGAGGTAGATATGGTTTTACGCGTTTCAATATCCACATCATTATGAACATTTTCTTTGTGATGGATGTGGTGTGATTTTCGAGGGAGAGGTGGCTGTCTAGTGTCACTCCAAGGATTTTTAGGTTTTCAGAAATGGGGATTGTAGTGTCGGAGGTGGTGAGATTAGATGGGGGGATTGTGGAGTTCTGAGATGAAAGGATTAGGCATTGTGTTTTTTCTTTGTTCAGTTTCATCCTAAAGGCATTGGCCCAGGAGGTTAAGATGTTCATGCCCATGGATATTCTATCAGAGATTTCTGTTAGGTTTGATTTAAAGGGAATGAATATGGTAACGTCATCAGCATAAATGAAAGGGTTTAGACCATGTCTGAATCATTACAACTGTAACTTAAGGGCCATTGATTGAGTACATTTTATCTGGGCAACTCATCAGGTTAAAAATGACTGACTCAGCATTGAGTGAAAACACAACTGGTGTCAGAACGAGGCTTGAAAATGAGTGGAATATACTAAGAAACAGAAACGGACTACCAAATGTGAAAATGAGGCTTGACAGGAAAAGTGTGATCCAGGCTTGGCTGAAAAAGTATGTGTGTTTTGCAATTAGCATCAAAATGAGTCTTGGAAAAGAATAGATTTGCTTTAAGACCGAGCAGAAGGCTGCCAAATGTAATAATGTGACATGGAAAAGGCTCAGCTAAAAAAGTATGTGTGTGAAAGGAAAAGTATAATTGGGCTTAACTGAATAAATATGTGTATGGCAATCGACATCAGAATGAGGCTTGAAAAAAATGTGTTACTTTGACACAAAGTAGGCTGCCAAATGCGGTAATGCTACTTGACAGAAAAATTGCTCAGCTAAAAAGTAAATGTGTGGAAGAAAAAAGGCACAGCAAAAAAAAAAGTATTTATGTGTGCTACAACACCTTTTAACTACAGTGATGCCATGAGTGGTAAAATTGAGAAAATGTGAAAATGATGTGTTTGTGATAAATGATACGGATGACCCCTATGTATAAAACAATACACATGTCAACTTATATGTGTATAAAAGAAAATCATAATACCATTGCTTACCATAAAATTAGAAAACTAAAAAAAAAAAACATAAAACAATTAGATCCATATATAATCTACAAACAGGAGGAGAGAGGTAGATGCAACTAGTAACAGTCATAAATATACTATCACTATTGTAAAAGCTGTGGATAGTCATAAGTTAATGCACTACATGAATGATTAATAAAACATACATATAAATAATATGTTATTACAGACATACTCTGACTACATGCTTAAAAAATAAAAGTCAGATGATTTTAAACCAATTAATAAATACTGTACATGATTTAAAAAAAAAGTTGAGATAAATATAAACCACAAACCTGCTATTAAATACTATACATGTAAAAAACATTTTGAAAGAGGTGGAAAACCCGACATGGCCAGAGAAAAGGAAGGGACCAAGACATATAGATCCCTGGAAATTTTAGAGACAATCCCTACAGACAGCCCAGGATCCTGAATTAGCCCAGGCTCCCTGGCTGACTAGGCAATATAATATGATCATGGGCCGCAGCCGGGAAGGGGAGGGGTAGGGCCGTCGAGCAGTGGGGCAGGGGGGGCAAAATTCCCCAGGCCTGGGCCTCCAAAGGGGGCCTGGCGCTGTGGTCTCTAGCTCTCTCCTGCTCCTGATGGGCCTGAGTGATTGCATCTTGACAGGAGCAGAAGTGAGAAAATTCTAGTGCTGGGCCCCCCTTAGAGGCTGGGGAAGACCCTGAACTTCTGCTCTTCTGCCTGTTGCTGAGTGGCTGCTTTTCCTCTCAGGCTGGCATGCTCAGTCTTGAAACTGAGCATGCCCTGAGAGGAAAAGCAGCCGCATAGGCAGGCAGTCAGCGCTGGAGTAAGAAGACGTCTTCTGCTGGCAGGGCCTGGGATCCCCGCCAGCCAAGGTATTTCAGCAGCAGCAGCGATCATGGGGGGCAGCAGAGATTGAGGGGAGACAGCGGAAATGGCAGTGATTGGGGGGCAGAATGGGATGATGATTTGGGGGGGGGGGGTCAGCAGCGGCCCTGCCCCATGCCCGGTTCAGCAGTCATGGGGAGGGATCCCCATGGCTTAAATAAGAAAGAGGAGATAGGAAGTGAAGAGACCAAGATGACGTGGGCTGACCAGGTAGTGTCTCACACTGTCCCAGAGGCAACGGTTCCTGAAGAGGAGAAGATGGAAGTGTCTCCCGAATGAATGAAACCAAATACTGGGTGCTTCAGTGACTGGAAGAACTCTGGTATTTTCACACAGTCCCAGAGGTAGGACCAGTGTTGGCTTATCACCAGTAAGAGGGTGGCAGGAGAAGCCCAGCTAGATATATGCTGAGGGGCGGCTATTAGTGAAAGTGTAAAAAGCTATTGACTATTTGAAACTGTGAAGCAGTGGCGTAGGAAAGGGGGGCGGTGGGGCGTTCCGCCCCGGGTGCACGCCGCTGGGGGGGGGGTGTCGGCTCCGCTGGTTACCTGCTTTCTCTGCCCTGAAACAGGTTACTTCCGGGGCAGAGAGAGCAGGGAACCAGCGGAGCCGACGCAGCTCCCAGCAACGTGCAATCCGGGCGGAATGGCCCGCCTGCCCCGCTTTCTATGGTAGTGGTAAGCGCTCCGGGGGGGTGCATGTGCCGAGGAGGGGTGCGCCGTGCTGCACCCGGGGGGGGGGGGGGTGCACAGCAGCGACCCGCATCGGGTGTCATCCGCCCTCGCTACGTCACTGCTGTGAAGTGAACTTTAAACTAGCAGAGGATGTACTTTGGTTCTGGTTTTGTTTGTGTATTGTTTTGAAGGCAAGACTGTGCTCAACATGACTGTGCCCATGGGAGGGAGACATTTGATTTTCCCTCTGAGTTTTCCACAACTGCGGAAGGATAATGCTTAAAACCAACTGATTATAAAAGGGCTTCACCTGGAGGGAACTGTGATTAACCCTGATTGCTTTATACTTTATTTGATTCTTTCTATTACCAAGAGAGCTGCCTTGATATGCAAGACTGAACTCTCTGACTGGATTAGGGGATTGGGATGCAGTAAATATTTTGTGTGTATGTGTGTGTGTTTTTTTTCTGAGGCCTGCTATTCAGCAGCCTCCCCAAAGACAAGAAAGACCCTAATCAGACTTCATACCAGCAGTGCAACCAAGGGACCCATTACAACAGTTAATAGTAAGAACAGATTTATAATAACTTAATGAATGGCTAGAAAAGAGTAACTGGCTAGATCCATGTCAATCTGGATTCAGACCTGGTTATGGAACAGAAACGGTCCTTGTATCCCTGCTAGATGATTTTCACAGAAACCGAGACAAGGGATTTGCCTCGATCTTAGTACTACTAGACTTCTCAGCAGCTTTTGACACTATGGTTCATTATATTTTTCTAGCACGACTGACAGAAACAGGTATCAATGGAACAGTACTTGCCTGGCAGCAACTCATCACCACCATGGACACTGATCTGCGGGGTACCACAAGGATCGATGCTGTCACCTATTCTGCTCAATATCTACCTCAAGCCACTAGCTGAGCTGATTTGGTCAATGGACACTCAGTTCTACATCTATGCGGATGATGTGCAGCTACACATACCCATTGAACCTGACTTACCTACAGCCTTGAATAAACTGATCAGTTGTCTAACATCAATTCAAGAATGGGCTAAACACAACAAGCTTTGCCTAAACCCAAGTAAAACCGAGCTTCTCTGGGTCCCTAACACAAGTGGATACATACCTGACATCAAAATCCATTTTGGGAAGTATGAACTCCCCCTCAAATCACAAGTCAGAAACCTTGGAATACAGTTAGATTCAACACTTACTCTGATTCCCCAAATCCAAGCAACCTTCAAGAGCTGCTTCTACTATTTGCGACAGCTACGCTGCCTCTCCCTTTACATTGAGAATGTACATCTTATCCCAGCTGTGCATGCCATGGTAACATCAAGACTGGATTACTGCAATGCACTATTCAATGGTCTGACTACAAAGGGCCTGCACCAGCTCCAGTTGATTCAGAATGCAGCAGCAAGACTCATAGAAGGTTGCAAGCGACGTGACCACATTACACCATTTTTGCAAAAACTTCATTGGCTACCAGTACAATACAGGGCTAAATTTAAAACTCTATGTCTGATCTTCAAGGCCTTGAAAGGAAATGGCCCTGAGTATCTGAAGAATAGGATGATCCTCCACACACTGCCAAGGACACTAAGGTTCTCCCAAGGACTTTCACTAACTAAACCCTCTCCAAAAAACATTACACGATGTGATACCTGCAAGCGAGCCTTCTCCATCATAGCCCCCACACTCTGGAATGCATTGCCTGAAAGGCTACACCTAACACAAGACTACCTCTGCTTCAGGAAGCAGGTGAATGCTTGGCTCTTCAACCAAGCCTTTAATGGAAGAAGTAACTAACTTGTTAGTCTCACTCACACACACAAGGATTGACTCGGGCTGCACATACTGCAGCGGGACATGTTTATCCACTCCTACCCTAGCTGAGATAATATTTAACCATCTCTCTGACCTTACGTGCAACTTTCTTCAAATCAATCACCTTACTTTCTAATTCTTCCTACTTTCTTACTCATCTGTATGTTACAACTTTGCTTTACTCCTCACTACCAATTATAATGTTCTAGTACATATTCAGGTGAATGTTTAAAAGAAAAAGGCGCCCATCTTCTCACACAAATCGGGAGATGGGCGTACTTCTCGCAAGGTCGCTCAAATCGGCATAATCGAAAGCCGATTTTAGGCATCCTCAACTGCTTTCTGTTGCGGGGATGACCAAAGTTCATGGGGGTATGTCGGCAGTGTAGCGAAGGCGGGACTGGGGTGTGCTTAGGAGATGGGCGTTCTCGGACGATAATGGAAAAAAGAAGGGTGTCCCTGATGAACACTTGGATGACTTTACTTGGTCCATTTTTTTCATGAACAAGCATCAAAAAGGTGCCAAAACTGACCAGATGACCACTGGAGGGAATTGGGGATCACCTCCCCTTACTCCCCCAGTGGTCACTAACCCCCTCCCACCCTCAAAAAAATCTTTAAAAATACTTTTTTGCCAGCCTCTATGCCAGCCTCAAATGCCATACTCAGGTCCATTGCAAACAGTATGCAGGTACCTGGAGCAGTTGTAGTGGGTGCAGTGTACTTCAGGCAGGTGGACCCAGGCCCACCCCCCTACCTGTTACACTTGTGGTGGTAAATGTGAGTCCTCCAAAACCCACCAGAAACCCACTGTATCCACATGTAGGTGCCCCCCTTCATCCCTAAGGGCTATGGTAGTGGTGTACAGTTGTGGGGAGTGGGTTTTTTTTTTTGGGGGGGGGGGTTGGGGAGCTTAGCACCCAAGGTAAGGGAGCTATGCACCTGGGACCTTTTTCTGAAGTACACTGCAGTGCCCCCTGGGGTGCCCCCTGGGGTGTCCTGGCATATCAGGGGGACCAGTGCGCTACAATTACTGGCTCCTCCCATGACCAAATGGCTTGGATTTTGTCGTTTTTGAGATGGGCATCCTCGGTTTCCATTATTGCCGAAAACCGGGGACGACCATCTCAAAAGCGACCTAAGGATGACCATCTCTAAGGTCGGCCTAAATTTCATGATTTGGGCATCCCCGACCGTATTATCGAAATGAAAGATGGACGTCCATCTTGTTTTGATAAAACAGGTTGCCCCGCCCCTTTACGGGGCCGTACTGCAAGAACGCCCTCATGAAAACTTGGGCGCCCCATTCGATTATGCCCCTCATTGTGTCGTCATTGCAAGTAGTATACCATGCCATACTTTGTATTGTTGTTCAAATATTTTTACTGCTCTAATTACCTACTGCTCATGTTTGATCTATTCTTACTGTACACCGCCTTGAGTGAATTCCTTCAAAAAAGGTGGTAAATAAATCCTAATAATAAATAAATAAATAAATAAATACCATAGATATAAATAAAAAATGAAATATGTGAAAACAGGGTATGGACATTCATCACATATTAGCACAGAAAATTATCTTTACAGGAATGGTCTATATCCATATTTAGACCATATTTTCCAATGATATCTCTCTCTCTTTTTTTTCATTAGTGAATAGTAGCAAAACCTTTTTGACAATGGGGTCCTACAGTTACTTTGAATCTGGTAGCACTTCTCTAGTATCTCAAGGTAAATTTAAAAATGCTGAAACACACAACCTGCAGTTTTGTAGGTTATCTAGCAGTTAGGTACTGAAATAATAATTATGTATTCAATGTTGCCACAAGGTTAAAAAATACAGTAAAATACACTGTTTGTCTCATATTCATTATCTAGTAGCTACACTGCACATTTAAATAGCTTTCTTTATATCATCAACCAGCCAGATGCTGCACCATTACTTTACTAATGTTCCATTTCACATTTAAGGTGTTAAGCTAGTCTGATGGATGTATATTCTGCATGCATGCATACATATGTTTACATTTGTTTGGACTTCAACATGGCTTATTATAGCCCCTCTGTTTCTTGGGACATGGTCTGCATTGTAGTGTAGGATATTATCATATGACAGAGGTGAAATGCACCATAGCAAATCATTTATTATGCACTTTCTAAATGTGAGTCCAAGCTGCCATCAAGCACTTCAGAATCTAGAGGGGTCTTAAAAGTAAGGACACCAGCCATATACATTCTTGTTCAAAGACCAGGAAGATGTAACAAACAGAGAAGAATGGAATATATAAACAACA
The DNA here is from genome assembly GCF_901765095.1 of Microcaecilia unicolor. Lineage (NCBI taxonomy): Eukaryota > Metazoa > Chordata > Amphibia > Gymnophiona > Siphonopidae > Microcaecilia > Microcaecilia unicolor. The sequence continues at coordinate 469,071,013 of NC_044033.1, read as the reverse complement.
GCATGAAGTGAAAGACCCTCATTTCATTATTCATGCAGACCTCTGGGTACATCTGTTTGCATGGCTAACAGTCACTTGTACTGCATCTAAACATAGCTGGCTTGCAGCAGAAAATGAGGGCCAATGAGAAAGGAGCAAGATGGCAGGCATGTGGTACTTGTGCTCCCTTGCTGTTTTATTTATTTATTTTCTATAATATAGAGAACAAGAAAGCCCAGCACCTTTTATCTCACCCTGCTGAGGGGCCAATTGATAACTTTGCAGCGTGGGAAGCTGGGAGTCAGATAAACCCAGGACAGTTCTACTGTACGGTTTGATAGTAGAAAGAAGATTAGCAGTATCCTTAACACTTGAAACTAAGTCCTGAAGTCTGGGAGTGAACACTGGGTCCTGCTTTGAGAGTCTTGGTTATGATGGTTAGTGGATTGCATTCTTGAGTACTTGTGAATGACTTGGCTTCCAAGACTGGTGAGTATGGCAGTAGCTGGTGCAACTACAGGAAGTGGTGGGTTACTAGCATTGGGCATGGTTGATTCTGGAGAGGGAGTAGATAATCAATCAAAGCAGAGGATTTTCCTTCTTGAGTTGGGCACAAACAAGGTCTATTGAGTTTCAACTTTGGAAGCCTACATTTTTATTTGGTTTCTATACGGATTGGCTAAGACTGTATTTTGGCAGTTAAAGCAGCTAAGTCTGTGCCTAGTTTGGTGACTACCCAAGATTTTGAAATGTCTCAGAGTAAAACTGGCTTGGATGTTATGAGGAGAAAGTTGCTAAACTTACTCCAGATAAAGCCTTGTTGATTAAAGACAACATGGTTCTTCACAAGAAGCTTGATAATCTGGAGAATATTGTTAAGAAGAATAAACTCAGGCTATGGAGGTGTTTAACACATACCTTATTGACAGCATAAAAATTGCAATGGAAACTTAACCTCCTTATCCGCTTTCTTGTGTGCTTTCTATGTGCCATTGCCAAAGAGAGAGACCCTCTCTGAGAAACAGAATTATCACAGATTTCTTCAGCTAAGCCCTGCAGCTTAGATCTGCAGCTTACTCAAGGGCCCTTTTACTAAGCTGCGGTAAAAGGGGCCCTGCGCTAGCGATGATGGCAGGTTTTGATGCGCACTGAGGCCATTTTTACTACAGTGATTAAAAAGGCTTTCTACTGCACTCATCTTCGTTCACAGACTGCTTCTACAACCTACCCTCCTTTCACTCTCTTCCAAGTCTATGGTTGATTTCTCCCATAACAATGCTCAGAGGCTAATCATGAGGTCTCTACCATCTCCTTCTACCTTTCCAACTTCAATGTCTTCCTTTTACTTAGTCTCATTATGCCTTTTCCTTTTCAGGAATCACAGAGAAGGAAATCTATATTTTGCAAAACCCATTTACTTGTTCCTTTGACTTCATTCCCATTTAGCTTTTCAAACCATCTCTCTCCTCTTCAATCTGTTCAAAATTCTGCTGTTTGACTTATATTCTGTCAGTGTCACTACGCTTGTATTAGCCTACTCCTCAAGCCACTTCATTGACTCCCTATCTCTTTTCGCATACAGTTCAAACTCCTTTTATTGACTTACAAGTGCATTCACTCTGCAGCTCCTCACTACCTCTCCACTCCTATGTCTCCCTACACTCCTCCACAGGACCTTATTCATTGGGTAAATCTATCTTATCTGTACCCTTATCTTCCACTCCCAACTCCATTCCTTTTATCTTGCTGTATCATATGCCTCGAATAGGCTTCCTGAGACAGTACATCAAGCTCTATCTCTGGCTGTATTCAAATCAAGGTTAAAAGCCACCTTTTGGAGACTGTTTTTAACTCCTAACTCTTTTCACTTGTTCAGTACCCATGTCTGTTTTATCATTCTCAGTAATCCTTTATTTGTCCTGTTTATCTGTCTTGATTAGATTGTAAGCTTTGTAGAGCAGGAACTATTTCTTACATGTTTAGTGTGCAGCACTGCATATGTCTTGTAGTACTATGGAAATGATAAGTAGTAGTAGTAGTTCCCCTGCATTCAAATTGGAACTACCGCCCGGCTACCGTGTGCCCCAGGCGGTAATTCCATTTTTTACGTGTGTCCAAAACACACAGTACAAATTTTCTACCACGTGATATTTACCTGTTGGTAATTGGCAGTGTATGCACGCTGAAGATTACAGCCCGGTTAATGTGTGAGACCTTACCGCTAAGTCAATGGGTGGCGGTAAGGTCTCATGCCGAAAATAGATGCGCGCTGGTTTTATTTTTGTCACACATCTAATTTTGGCCACAAAAAGAGGCCTTTTTTGCAGATGTGCTGAAAAATGGACCTGCGCAGGTTCAAAACACGCAGGTCATTTTTCAGCGCGCCTTAGTAAAAAGGCCCCTTATTCCTTTCATTTGTTCCATCCTCAGTTGATCACTTTCATTGCAACCATTCCTGATGTATACCATCAAACGCATTGGGCCCTTTTACTAAGCTGCGGTAAAAAGTGGTCTGTTGTATTAGTAGTGTGGGGTTTTCCTGAAACCACTTTAGCACAGATGTAATGGCCGCATTTCCCATTTTCTGTACTGATGGCCACATACTAATTTCCCAGTTAAAACCTATATAAAGGCAGCACTGCAAATATATCAGTCTCTAGATTATGCATCCTATTGGGAAAAGAGAAAAAGTCAGACTGCTACAAATTTGTACATAGAAACAACATGCTCACAAAGTACCTCATCTTGGTCACATATAGGGGCCATTTTCCAAAGGCATGCTGAAAAATGGCTTGCGGTAGTGTAGATGCGTGTTTTGGACGCGCACAGAATCATTTTTCAGCACACCTGTAAAAATGCCTCTTTTATATTTTTGCTAAAAATGGACATACGGCAAAATGAAAATTGTTGTACGTCCATTTTGGGTCCAAAACCTTACTGTTACTCATTGACCTAGTGGTAAGGTATCACGCGGTAACCAGGCGATAATGGTCTAAGTGTGTAAAATGCCGATTACTGCCCAATTACCGCCCATGCACCAGAAAATAAAAATATTTTCCGACTCACGTAGCAGATGCACATCAAAAATGAAATTACCACAAGGGCCACGCGGGTGTCAGGTGGTAACTCAAAACTGACACACGTTGGGCATGCGAAGATGCCTAAGCGGCTTAGTGAAAGAGCCTCATAGAGAACATGGATAGTGCCTCACCAAATATAGAACAAATTAGAAATAGTAATATGTAGACAGGCTTATCCTCAAGCTGCCTTACTCCTTCTTTATTGCTCTTAAAAGTTCATTCCAAGATGGTTTCCCACCTGGAGTTGGCTAGCTTTAGCTCTCAACCTGTAACATATTGAGCAAAAGGTATCTGTTTTAAAACCAGCTCCCCACTCTACTTCTATGGAATCCACTGTTTTATCTTAGTGGTATCTGGAAGATTGTTACATGGACTGAGGTTATGCTTCAAGAGCCAGTATAACAGCTATGTGAGTTTTCACAGCAAGGGGTTTCTGAAATTGATGAGGTGTATATATCAGTGAATCATCTTTAGAATCATTTTGAAATTAATGGAATCTCAGATTAGGACATTTTTCAAGCTGATGGAGCATCTGGAATTAAAGATAGTCTGACTTTCCACAGTCTGGTTGGACTGTTGGAGAACCAGCTTATTTTATTTATTGCATTTGTATCCCACATTTTTCCACCTCTTTGCAGGCTCAATGGTTTTTGAAATTTCTTCTCTGTCCATTACTTTCTTCAGAGATCTTGCTGAAGAAATACTTTTAAGGAGGTATTACTCTTATGTAACTCTGACTCAATTATTGTTTCTAATTGGTACTTCTTTACCTTTGAGAATTCTGAAGGAAAGCCAGGAAGCAGCAATTAGTGATGTGTTGTCAGCTAATCCTAATGAGTCTATTAATTTGACTCCATTTTTTGATTCTAGTCAAGATGACATATCACATGTCACCCTCCTGGTTACTTTTTCCTCTGAAAAGACTGTCAAATGTGTTGAGATTATATGTTAAGAAGAACAAACTTGCTTTGTGGAGAAAAACTCCAGATTGTTCCTAAGTTTCAAGAGCCACACAAGCACAGAGAAAGCAAATTCTTTAATTAAAGGTGTGGATTTGGCTGTTGGTGGGACTTTTTTTTTTTACTGAAATTTTCTAATGCTAATTATAAATGTTTGACCCAAAGCAATTTGAGAGAATTTTGTTAGATAAAGAAGTTATTTAATAGGCTGGAATATATTACAACACCTATAATTGAATTGTCCCGATTTCTTTTTCCTTTTCTTGAAAATGTGTTCTCTTTTCCCTCTCACGATGTGGATTTATTTTGTTTCCAGAATATGGAGTGCTATTTGTACTTAATTATAACTAAATTAAAAAAAAAAAGAAAGATAAAGAAATAGAAATGTGTAAACTGAACTGGAAACTACAAGAAGCCAGACTCAATATCCACTCTGGAAAAATAGAGAAGTAAACTTCCTTCAGTACTAAGCAAAATACAATGATATTGGGGATGTTACACATTCAAAGATTGTGATTTACAGTTATTTAATCAAAAGGACTGTAACTATTAAAGTTTGCTAATATAATAGGCTATGTGATATGTTAATGTAAATTCCTTCTAATGTGAAGCTTTTTAATTGTATTCCGCTTTGTAGCAAATGTTAATGGCAGAATCGGAGTCTGTAAATGCAGTATAATACAATGCAAATTCCTAAAGCTGGCTGGCATATTCAAATCACTAAACTAATATTAAAATAGTTTGTTTCTGTCTTTATTGTTGAAACCGTAGAGGGATGAATAGGTAGCGTTTACAGCAGTTATGTGCACCCTCTGTGCATAAGTGACAAGAAAATTGGTAAGTATGCACTTAATTGCACTATATGCAACTCTATAATGTAGCACAAGGGGGGATAAAAATGGGCAGAGCATGGGAGGGACATGGGCATGTCTCAAACTGATGTGCTTAACTTAAAGGCCCTTTTATAAAGCGGCAGTAAGCCCAATGTGGGCATACTGCATGCCAATATGGAGCTACTGCTGACCCAACGTGGGTGTCAGCAGTAGCTCCAGCCCTAGCATGCACTATGTCCCATGCTCTGGAAAATAGGGCACTATTTTCTAGTGCAGTGGTAATCGAACAGCATTGCATGTTACCCGGTTACCTCAGTGGGTGGCAGTAAGTGCTCCTCCTTGCATGGTCATGTGGAATGAGCAATTGCATTGCATGGCCATGGCTATTTTCAGCCTTTTTTTTACCCACTGCAGTAAAAATTTCCACATGGTAGATAGAATACGGTGACTGACTCACCATGAGACTAAATTTGGTCACGTCCATTTAGGCCACGTTTTACTTAGTGTAAATCCTGATGCCTAAATTATCACACATCAGATGTATTCTATATTAATGTGAAAAGATTTTAGAAATGCCCATGCCCCACCCACAGCCCTGCTCCATTTCAACTATGCAACTTAGAATTTAGATACACCACATTATAGAATATATTCACCCCAATGTTTCCTAAGCTGCACTAGTGGAGGGTGATGCGCTAATGCCGACACAGCCCATTCACTTTGAATAGGCTGCATTGGTGTTGCTGCGTGGCGTTGCCGCACAGCTTAGTAAACAGGAGGGGTTAGTGAGTTGTGTGCATAAATCTCAATTAATGCCAATTAGTGCTGGTAATTGCTTGTTAACATCCAATTAACAGTGCTGATTAGGTAACCAATTAAGTTATATGCATTGTTGTAGAATACGCTATGGTTTCTGTGCGGATTTTCAGATCACATAAATAGAATCCGGGTGCATATGCACAGGAAAGGTTCATCATCTTTGGCAATTCCATGGACAAATGCTGGGAACATTCTTTTAACCCAGAAGCTTTACGGGTATCTCAAGATAATTTGGGCAATTACCGCACAATGACTGTAAAACTTTACCAAATTTTAGTAGAAGTACCCCTAAGTTAAGTTTTTGTCTTTTCCATGAATGCTAAAATTTTGCAACTTTTTTTTTTGCTCCCATACTGTGCTCTGCTTTTATGTTTTAGCTATAAAGCAATGTTTGCAAATCTCTTATCATTTTGTTTTTGGTAAATTTTACGTTTACAATCCTGCTATACTTTAGAAAATGGTTCTCTTTAGGTATATATTTATATAAAATAGTGTAATATAAGTATAATAAAAAAATTAGAATCTGTCACCTCCCCAAGGTCTCATATAGATAATTAAGTTTGGGCATGCTATCTTCTTATTGTTTGCTAGTGTTCTAAGCGTTCTATTATTTGAAATCAATACCAGTATTATATGTGTCTAAAAATGTGGAAATCGTCTACTCTTTAATAGAAATAAGTTGATTTAGGTTGCCATTAAAATAATGAGCTAGACAAGACTACATATAAAATGATTGCATTCAAGTTCTATGAATAAAGACAATTAAAAATGATCAAATTTGTTCCCCCTAAATGGATCAAGAAAGAAATCCATCAGACTTACACAAGAGGACTCATTCCATTCATAATATAATAAAGTATCCTTGAAGGTCAAAAAGAAAACACAACAGAATCCTTAGATCCGCATAATTATTACCTCATGCTATATCTGGAAGGTGAAGTCATTAAACTGATGTCATTTGCTCAAGTGAAATAACTCTGGAAGATAGGAATAGCCATTGTATTTACTTACTTATTCATTCAGGGGTCCTTTTACAAAGCGGCTGTAAGCCCAATATGGGCTTACCGCTTGCTAAAAGGGAAGTACTGCCAGGCTACCGCAGCAACCCCACATAAGTTCCTACCCCCAGCACACATCATATCCGGCTCTACAAAAATATTTTTTATTTTTGTAGTACCAGTGTGTACCTGGCGGTAATCAGGCAGTGGTTACCACCAGGTTAGCAAAGGAGCCCTTACCGCCACCTCAATGGGTGGTAGTAAGTGCTCCCTCCCCCTCTTCCTGAAATGACAGCGCAAAACGTGCCTTTGCTGCATGGACATTTTCTGAAAAAAAAAGACCTGCCTTTTACCCACTGCGGTAAAAGGGGGCCTCAGCACACATCAAAAACATGCACCGATGCCAGCGCAGGCCCCCTTTTGCTACAGCTTTATAAAAAGGGCTCTCAGAGCCTTGTTACTAAGCCATACTGTAGGTGCACTAATGTTTTTAGTGCATGCTAAAATTAGTGCAATGCTAGAGCCCCATATATTCCTATGCGTGTCTCTAGCATTAGCGCATGCTAATTTTTATCACGCACTAAAAATGCTAGTACACCTTAGCAAACAGAGGAGGAGTGGCCTAGTGGTTAGGGTGGTGGACTTTGGTCCTGAGGAACTGAGTTCAATTCCCACTTCAGGCACAGGCAGCTCCTTGTGACTCTGGGCAAGTCACTTAACCCTCCATTGCCCTATGTAAGCCACCATGAGTGGGAAAGTGCAGGGTACAAATGTAACAAAAATAAACAGGGCCCTCTGGGCTTCTTTTATAAAGCCGTGCTACCAATTCTTGGTGTGGCAAATGAGAGCAAGCCCATTCAGTTCCTATGGGATTCTTCTCATTTGCTGCATGGGAATCACTAATGTGGCTTTGCAAAAGAAGCATTGAATTTTTAATCTCCAATTCAGATAATATTCAATAAACTGAAGTGTGGTCAGTATCAAAGGAAGATCATGATCAACACATAACTTGGTGACAGAACAAATTTTGAAAAGAGTGTTAACGATTTAAAAATATGAATACAGTATCAGTGATAGCAGAGGAAAAGTACCCTAAGGGTTAGAACAGCAATCTGGTTATCAGGGCTCAAATTCCATGTCTCCCATTAATTTTTCTTGTGATCTTGGGCAAGTCACAATTTACCATTCCCTTGGATCTTCCCTCCATTCCGGGCCCCTATTTACTATCCCACATTAAAATATTACCTTAGTCTGCAAATTTGCTCTAAGATTCAAGGAAGTATGTTACTTCAGTATATATATATATATATATATATATATATATATATATATATATATATATATATAATAATAATAAAACGCACCCTCAATGTTCTGAGGACACTGACGTCACTGCATTTCAAAATGGCCGCCGAGAGTTGAAGCAGCTTCGCGAGACTTCAACTCTCGGCGGCCATTTTGAAACGCCGAGAGCCGGACTCACACAGGATGCAGCAGGGCAGCTATCAGCAGCGCTACGGCCAGGAAAGAGGGGGCTCTTTCTTTCCTGCCCCGAGCAAACAGGTACCTCTACATCACCAGGGATACTAGCGTAAGGGGAGGGGAACGGAGTCCCATGCCCGCTAGCACTCGTTTCATCACAGGCAGCAACGGGCCTTTTTTACTAGTATATATATATATTACAAAGGATTGGCAAATGAGGGATTTTTTTTTTGGGGGGGGGGGGGAATTTAGAGTCCACTTTAAAACATCTTGGGAGCATTGACTTGTATTTTACTGGGCCAAGGTTCTTGGGAAAAGTCAATAAAACCTCTGGCGGTGTTAATTTTTTTTGTTACATTTGTACCCCGCGCTTTCCCACTCATGGCAGGCTCAATGCGGCTTACATATTGTATATAGGTACTTATTTGTACCTGGGGCAATGGAGGGTTAAGTGACATAAGCTGTATTATTCATTCTGCGTATTGATTTGCATGTATCTTTTCTTTTTTTTGTAACTTTTTCTGAAACTTCTGGACACCTGGCTATCATTTTATCAAGTATCTACTGCTTAGTATTAGCAAAACAACAGAGGCTTCCTTCATGCAAAACTCAGTCAGGATGAACCTCATTCTCAGGATACCTAAGGTGAGCTGTGCCTCAAGTTATAGAACAAAGATAAAATGTTTCTTTGACTATAAAAAATTATATTTAAACGAATTCTGGGTCTTGAGTATGGAGTCCTTTTACAAAGCAGTGGTAGAAAGTGGCCTTAGGACACCCTCATGAGTGTCTTTCCTGTGCACTAAGGTCATTTTTATTGCTGCCAGAAAATGGCTGATTTTCCATTTCAAATTAAAGGCCACACATTAGTATTGCCTTTAGTATATGACCATTATCAAAATTTAGCACATGAAACCTTACTGGCACCTATTTAATAAAATTTTAAAAGGTCTTTTTTTACAGGCACGCTAAAACATGGACCTGCACGCACCCAAAACCCATGCCTACACTACCGCAGGCTGTTTTTCTGAGCACCTTAGTAAAAGGACCCCATCAAGAATATCTGATTTAAAAAATATAAACTGAAAATTAAATGTTTTAGCACGTCTTATATTCTTACATATTGGATGCAATCTCTTTTCATTTCCAACAGAACTGTACTTCAAAATATGAAGGCCAGTTTCTGATGCTTTAGCTGAAGCGTGTTCTATACAGTTGAAGGTACATCAAGCATGTTCTATGCAGCTGCTTTGTAGAATTCCCAAGGTCACCTTTTTCTCAAGTACATTAAAACATCAAAATGCATTTAGAATCTAACCAGGTTTATTTTTCAATGGGGGAAAGAAGATTTGGATTTAGCTCATGCCTTTATCAATTGTAGCTCAAAGTGAGTTATACTCCTGCACAGTAGGTAGTTCTTTGTCCCGGGAGGGCTTACAGACTAAGTAAGTAACTGAGACAGCAGAGGAGAATCAGTGAGATTAGAACCTTGACTTCTCTGTACACTGCTCTAGCCATTACTGTACTCCCCATGCTGTTAAATTTTGGAGTAGTATATTAATGCAGTGCACAAATCATGCACAGTTCCTGCCAGGTAGTGATTTTTCCATTATTAAATTTGCATAAATTAGATCAATAATGAAGAAGAACCTGCATCTGAACATTATTGGCATTGTTTTTCAGTTAGTTGCAAATTAGTTCTTCCAGAGCAGATAATATTTTGCCCGAATTGACAATGAAAATCTCCTAAACCAGTTTTTAGAAGCAGACAAACCTGCCAACTGTTTGCTTTCACAGCAAAATCTATTCATCTAATATAATAAAACGCACCCTCAACATTCTGAGGACAACGTTCTGAAGCCATGAAGCCATCTGACGTCACTCCCAGGCTGAAGGGTTAGTGGATTTGTGGTGTGAAGCCTTCAAGCCAGCCAGCCGTCTCTGCCCCGCCCTCGCGTCAAACGTCATGACGTCGAGGGCAGGAAAAAAAAAATCCGGCAGCGAAGCATCAGGGAAGGAGGCGGCGCTCCCGACGTCTAGCCTTCCCTTCGCTGTGTTCCGCCTTCTTCTGACGTCAAGGATGACGTCAAAAGAAGGTGGAACACAGCGAAGGGAAAGCTAGACGTCGGGAGCGCCGCCTCCTTCCCTGACGCTTCGCTGCCGGAACCGCCACGGAGGTAAATTTAAAAAGAAGAAAAAAAAAACAAAAAGGGATGCATGGATGCGAAGGGGGGGGGGGAGAAGAGGGCGGGCCAGGCTGGGACATGGGAGAGAGAGGAGCATGGATGCGAGGGGGGGTCATGGAAGGGAGAGAGGGGACTTGCTGGAAAAGGATGAATGGAGGCGGCAGGGGACAGAGGAGCATGGATGGGCATGGATTGGGAGGGCAGGGCTCAGGGAGAGAGGGGAATTGCTGGAAAGGGATGAATGGAGGGGGCAGGGGACAGAGGAGCATGGATGGGCAAGGATTGGGAGGGCAGGACTCAGGGAGAGAGGGAAATTGCTGGATAGGGATGAATGGAGGGGACAGATGGGCATGGATGGATGGATATGGATTGCAGGGCAGGCCTCAGGGAGAGAGGGGAATTGCTGGAAAGGGATGAATGGAGGGGCCAGGTGACAGAGGAGCATGGATGGGCATGGATTGGAAGGGCAGGACTCAGGGAGAGGGGAATTGCTGGATAGGGATGAATGGAGGGAACAGATGGGCATGGATGGATATGGATTGCAGGGCAGGGCTCAGGCAGAGAGGGGAATTGCTGGATAGGGATGAATGGAGGGGGCAGGTGACAGAGGAGCATGGATGGGCATGGATTGGGAGGGCAGGGCTCAGGGAGAGAGGGGAATTGCTGGATAGGGATGAATGGAGGGGACAGGTGACAGAGGAGCATGGATGGGCATTGATTGGGAGGGCAGGGCTCAGGGAGAGAGGGGAATTGCTGGAAAAGGATGAATGGAGGGGGCAGGGGACAGATGGCCATGGATTGGGAGGGCAGGGCTCACACTCTCTCTCTCATATACAATGTCTTTCTGACTCTCACTCTCACACACTCTGTCTCACACTGTATCACATTCACTCTCTATGTGCCACACAGTCACTCACACACTCGCTTGGTCTCATACACTCACTCTCACAGAGAATCTGTGTCTTACACACACTCTCTCTCTCGCCCACTCACACACACACTCTCTCTCATACTGTGTCTCACATACACACTTGCACACACTCTCATTCTCACACACACACTCTCTCACAAACACACTCACACCCAGACTCACTCTCTCTCTCACACACTCACACTTTCACTCTGACTCTCAAACAGTCACTCTCACATACACTCTCCCAAACATACACACTTCGAGGAAAACCTTGCTAGCGCCCGTTTCATTTGTGTCAGAAACGGGCCTTTTTTACTAGTATCATATATTTAAGAGAAACACATTCTTTGAATATTGCTACAAATGCTGTATTAAAAGCAGTACTCCCATGTGTGGTATACTTGAGATAAGACAGGTTTCCTTTAGCCTCAATTTCAGATTCTGAAACATTTACATTACTTCTATTTATTACCCTTAAAAATGGACTAACACAGCTTCCATACCACTTTTTCTAAAACATGAAAGTTTAATGGTGGATCCTAAGGCTTTAAACAAGAATAGAAACTAATTAAGTACAAGGCAACTGTGGATATTGAGGAGCCCTTTCACTAAGCTGCGTAGCTGTGCACGTGCGTTCTACATGTGTCAATTTTGAACTAACACCCGGCTACTGCGTGGCCCGGGCGGTAATTTGTTATGGTTAAGCAATTCATGTAAGTCCATCTTCATTTCAATTCAGTTTTCAGATGGTATTTCATAGATGTTGAGAACTCTACAATTCTGTCTCTTGAACCTGAAATTAATCAAGTTGTAAGAAAACTTTTCTTTAAATTATGTCAGTTTTGCAGTGTTCATTCATTGTTTGCTGAGGAACATTTTTTGGCATTAGTCTAAGCACTTATCATTAAGCATTTTGTCTAACCAAAGATAAGAAATCTGGCTCTAAACTGTGCAGGATTCCTCCACCTATAGTCTTGCCAGTAGGGAGTGCTGTTTCACTATCATATTTTCAATAGTGAGGAATAGGCAAGCTCTGCAGTACTCCAGGGAACCTAGGGGGTCTTTTACAAAGGTGTGGTAGCATTTTTAGTGTGCACTGATTAGCACATGCTAAACCTTAGAGATGCCCATAGGAATATATGGCCATCTACTGTATAGTATTTTGTGCATGCTTATTTTTAGCATATTCTGATCAACACATCTCAAAAAAGATATAGCGGGGCATTTTCAAAAGGGATGTCCAAATTGCGATTTGGACATCCTTGCAAAACGGCAAAATCTAGGGGCAGGGGAACCTGTATTTTCGAAACAAGATGGATGTCCCTGACGGTATTTTTGAAGCAAAATTTAGACGTCCAACTTGTTTCGAAAATACGGGTTTCCCCGCCCCTAGATTTCGCCGTTTTGCAAGGATGTCCAAATCGCAATTTGGACGTCCCTTTCGAAAATGCCCCGCTATAACTTTTTTGAGATGCGTTGTTCAGAACTGTACACAGTATTCGAGGTGCAGTTACACCATAGAGCTATATAAAGGCATTATAACATTCTCAATTTTGTTTTCCATTTCTTTCCTAATAACTCCTAACATTCTATTTACTTTCTTAGACGCCAGTGCGCGTTGAGCAGAGGGTTTCAACGTATCATCTACAATGACACCTAGATCATTCTCCTGGGGGGTGACTTCTAATGTAGAACCTTGCCTGGCATAACTGAGGTTTGGGTTCCTGTTTCCCACATGCATCACTTTGCACTTGCTCACGTTAAAAGTCATCTGCCATTTTGATGCCGTCTCCTTGTCTCATAAGGTCTTCTTGCAATTTTTCACAATATCTTTGAGGCATATTGTCAAAGCACTTAGCCTTCAAAAGTTCCATAGGTTTCTATGGAACTTTGGAAGGCTAAGTGCTTTGAAAATGAGCCCCTTTGTGTCATCAGCAAATGTAATTAACTCACTAGTTATTTCTATCTCTAGATCATTTATAAATAGGTTAAAAAGCAGTGGTCCCAGCACAGACCCCTGGGTAACTCCACTATCTACCTTTCTCCATTGAGAATGCTGACCATTTAACCCTACTCTGTTTTCTATCTTTCAACCAGTTTTTAATCCACAATAGGATGTTGCCTCCTATCCCATGACTTTCTAATTTCCTCAGGAGTCTTTCATGGGGTATTTTGTCAAATGCCTTTTGAAAATCCAGATAAACAATATCAACCAATTCACCTTTATCCACATACTTAATCATCCCTTCAAACAAATGTAGTAGTTTGGTGAGGCAAGATTTCCCTTGACTAAATCCATGATGGCTTTTTCTCATTAATCCATGTTTATGTATATGCATTTCTGGTTTCACTTTTTACATTGTGATCCACTTTGAACCTTTGGGGATTTGGAGGACTATAAATTCTGCATTAGATTAAATTAGATTTGTTAGATGCCTGAGGGGGCATTTTCAATATGACATCTAAACCTGATTTTGGAAATTTCTGTAAAAAATGCCCAAAAATCCAGAAGCGAACATGGCCATTTTTTTTTCAAAAATGGCCATTTGTTAGCTTTGATATAAGCAGGATTGCAAAACAGAGTGATCCAATATCACCAAGTTTTCATCATGCACTTGGAGAGAGCAATGGACATGAAAGATGTTAAAAAACAAAATTAGTTCATGATACTAGGATAAATAATCTATGCTTTGCTGATGACATTGACTACATCAAAGAAGTCAAGCATTGACTGCAACACATGATGCAAATGCTGAATGAAGAATGAAAGTGTTATGGACTGATTGTGTTTATATTTATTTCATTTGATATACTACTTTTCTTGAGAACAAAACAAGGTGGTGTGCAATCTAATGAGAAACTTGAACAGAACACCATCTCATAAGACAGGACAGTAGAAGGAGAAGATGAACTAAGAGGGGAATGGGGAGGGAGGATAGTAGAGGGAGAAGAAGGAATGATATTTGGCGAAAACACATTCCATGGATGTAACTTAGTTGGAGAATATGGATAAAGATACATATCTTGGATGGAAAAAGACATATGACCTTGATTGTAAAAAATAAATAGCAGTCAGAGTAGCTAAAGGACTAACAATCCTGAAGGCAATGGTCAACATTTGTAAAAGCAAATCAGTAAGCCTACAAACCAAAGTCAGCATGCTTAAAGTCAACATGTATATTCATTTTCATGTTATATGGCTGTGAAGCATGGGTAATCACAATGATTTTTGGTAGAAAATGTTACAGACCTGCACAATTGGATAAATCAAAAGAAAATTAAATGCAGAAATTAATTCAGAGGAAACAGACTTTTTTGACAAATCTACAGAATGAACAGGAAGATTAAAACATTGGTATTTGGAATGATGGGTGGTACCAATAGATGAGGATGACCTCACATAGAAAGGGCCAATGACATTGTCAAAGGGTGCAGAGCAACCCTTCAAAAAAGTTAAGCTATACTGCACTAGACAGTAATCAATGGAAAGTGTAGTCAAGAAGGCATCGGACATCTTTGGGTGATGAGCCCATTCTTGTTAATGATGATGGTGATTATGATGATAGAGTAAACTCAAAGGAATTGAAAGTTATAGATACTATTCATTCAACTCTAAATCAAAAATGTACACTGCAACTAGGAGATCAAACATGCGTGGGATAAACATAAAGGAACCCTGTGCAGAAGGAAGGGATCCTCAGGAGCTTAGCCTAGAATGGGTGGCAGAGCTGGTGGTTGGGAGGCGAGGCTAGTGCTGGGCAGACTTATACAGTCTGTGCCGGGGGCTGGTGGTTGGGAGGCGGGACTAATGCTGGGCAGACTTATACGGTCTGTGCCAGAGCTGGTGGTGGGAGGCAGGGTTGGTGGTTGGGAGGCAGGGATAGGGCTGGACAGACTTACACGGTCTGTGCCCTGAAGAGGACAGTACAAATAAAAAAGTAGCACATATGAATTTATCTTCTTGGGCAGACTGGATGGACCGTGCAGGTCTTTTTCTGCCGTCATCTACTATGTTACTATGTTATTAGAAAAGCAGGATAACCCATTGCAGCTAGATCTTTTTTCAGTTTTTAATAGGTTTCTACTGTAACGCTATTTTATAAACTGAGTCTACAGTAAGATGCGGTTTTTACAATAGAGCATAGGCCACGGGAATGTACGTACATTTAGGTGCGGTCATTTACGCCACTGAAAACCTGGTGTAAATACCTGTGCCTAAATGTACGTACATTCCCCTGTATTCTATAACACTCGTAAATTTGATTGATGCCCCTGACATGCCTACACTCCTCCCATGGCTGAATCTCCTTTTCAGTTATGCATGTTGGAATTCCCGCATGCCTCTTTTAAAATACGCCTAAAAGGAATCATACATAAATTTCAATTATTGCCAATTAGTGATGATAATTGGTTGTTATTGGCCCACTATCATTAATTGGCTAATTGCTCAATTGAGTAGCGTGTGTAAATTGGCTGCATGCACAATATAACACGCACTACTCACCACACCTTATATAGAATCCAGCCCTAACTGGAAATTTTCAGCAGTACTAACCAGTTACGTGCCACTGAAAATGAACGACTAGCCCTGAACAAGTGAGTTAATCAGCCAGGAGTCATTTCTATCCAGTTAAGTAGCTAAGACTATCGACACCGAGGTGTTTTGTATATGTTTGCATGCTTGGTATTTCATTATTGTGTATGTTATGGTAACTTAATTTAACATGTGTTATGCTAATATTATAAAACTTTATTGCCCTTTAAAAAAATTTGTACCCCGCGCTTTCCCACTCATGGCAGGCTCACTGCGGCTTACATGGGGCAATGGAGGGTTAAGTGACTTGCCCAGAGTCACAAGGAGCTGCCTGTGCCTGAAGTGGGAATCAAACTCAGTTCCTCAGTTCCCCAGGACCAAAGTCCACCACCCTAACATGTGTTAAACGGCAAATAATGTGCATTATTGCAGTTACATACCTTAGGGCTTCTTTTACAAAGCTGCACTAGCGATTCCCATGTGGCAAATGAGCAGAAGCCTATAGGAATTGTATGGGCTTCCTCTCATTTGCTGCACCGTGAATCGGCCCTTAATAACTTACCCCTCCCCCACACACAATATCAGTTTTTAAATTAACAATGGATGAATTGTTGTTAAAATAAGACAATTTCACCAAACTAGCCAAAACTTTTGTTTTATATTGTCTGTGGTCATACTCTTCTCTGCTCTTGTCTTCCCTCTCCCCCTTGTTTAATTTAATATGTAAACTGCTTAGGTTCCTTTAGATACAGACAATAAACCACTTAAATGTCTTTGTACAAATTAGTGGTGTATCAAATAAAGCAGAACTTGATCCTTTATCAAATAAAAATGAACTTGAACTTACATAAACTCAATCCTGATAGTCCAATCTTAAGACTTAATTCACTTAGGTTGGCCCTGTGGCTTATGCTTCAGGGTCTTGAGCTACAGTGCTTTGATTCAGTTTTCTAAGCTACAGTGCTTTGAGTGATATAGGCTTCAGTGCTTCAAGCTGCAGTTTGAGATATTTGATTAAATTCTTCTATCTGACCTGGCAAACAGGAGCCATGCACACTTTACAGTCAGTGCACTTAAGGTCAGAAAAGGGCCCAAGAGTTTGGATATTCAAAATGAGTTAATAGAACAGTACAGGCTCCTACCTAGCTAAAATTTACAGAGGGGGTAAGTAGGGTACATTTGGTGGCACTTAACCAGCAGTGTTGATGAATATTTTCTCTGCCTGCTGCTAGCCAGACAAGTAGGACAAATTAAATAGCAGTTCTATCTTTGCCAGGTTAGCTATGCAGGTATGAAACTGAATATTTGCCATAGCCCCTGACTTAGATACTCAGTGCTGGTGTCAGGTTATGGCTCAGTAATAAATATTTCAGTCTAAATTAGCCGGTGGCTCAATATTGACCCAAAAATATATATGCTATGGCAGTGACTTTTGCCAGCCAAAGGTGTGCTGCTAAGGGCCATACTGAGAACAAATTTTCCTCCTATACCTTTGGTGGTTAATTATATATGTGAGATGGAAAATAAATCATGGGGAGAGGAAGTACACAAATTATGGAGAAAATGGGGGATAAAAGTGTATTTTAGTTTCCATCCACAAATTTAATTACATATTTATTTAGAAACAAAATTGCTATTCCCCCTTAGCTAATGAATAGATCCAGGCAGTTTACAAAACTAGCAATAAAACACTTTTAGAAAGTAAGGAAAGGAACTACAAAGTGTGATAGGAAAGATAGATCATCATTCATGCTTGCACACATACAACTGAGAGAGAGAAAAAAAGATAGAGGGGGAAGACAGGGAAAATAGAGGGTAGTCCAGCAAAGGCTGTCCATTCTGTCCTAACAGAGATTATAGGTTTGGCCGAAAAGCCAAGTCTTTAGTTATGCTTTTTCTTAAATGATAACCTGCCCATAAATCGTGGGGAACAGAGTTCCAGTAGAATGGGGCTCTAAAATAAAAGGTACACTGTGGGGTGACTTCTAAAGCGGCTTGTTTAGGGTTTGGAAAGACCAGACAATAATCGTTTAAGAAATGGAGTAATCATGGTGTGGAGTCTGGGATAGGGTGGCGAGATACTGTGGTAATCCTGTATGAAAATCCTTAAATGTAAGAGTCAAGATCTTGTGTATGAGTCTTTGTTCAATCAGTAACCAGTGATATTTCTATAATAGAGGGTTAATGTGATCCGATCTCTTTTCGAAGCATTGTAATTTGATTGCTGTATTTGGTAAAATTTGGAGGTATTTTAGTAAATAATGTAGGGAGCCTAAATAAACAATGTTGCAATAATCAATTCTAGAGATCAGTAATGATAGAATAAGTGCATATAATGTGTCATGATAGAACTATTTCCCTAACTACTCTTCAGATATATGTTTAATGTGTCCAGACGTTGTATGCCTAGACTCCCATTTAACTTTCTCCCAAAAGGTGTCTAAACTTTTAAAATTTGATTTCTTTATTCTCCACCAGCTATCTGAAGGAGGGTATATCCTTGTTGCAAGTTTCCTCCTGTTAATAAGATGTTTTATTTGCCAACTAAAGTATTGGGGAAAAATCAGCAATTAACTTTGGATATATCAGCTATCCACTCACTGCGGCTTACATGGGGCAATGGAGGGTTAAGTGACTTGCCCAGAGTCACAAGGAGCTGCCTGTGCCTGAAGTGGGAATCAAACTCAGTTCCTCACAAGAACAAGTCTTAGATAGAGCCACTTTACTTGTATAATTTGCGTTTGAGCAGGATTTAAATATGGTATTGTGTTTATATTTTCTCAATTTGCAAAGTTTATTTTACGGACAAAGAATCTGGATATTTCCTGATGTTGCGCGGGTCACACTGGAAAGAAGAAAAGCTTTCCTTGCCATGAGGCAAGAGGTTGTGGCACTTGATGCTACCTTCAAGCCATATTACCCTAGCAAATGTTTAATTAAGTACTTTGGTATTAGATATGTGTTCTTTTTCCTAGAACAGCTTCACTCCTTCTTCGATTTAAAGAAGCTCTTACCTGGATGACTTCCCTATTTTTTTGTTTTGCTGTCCTTTATTTTTATTTATTTATTGCATTTGTATCCTACATTATCCCACCTCTTTGCAGGCTTCAGTGTAGTTAATTGTACCCTTGTAGGCATTATTATTATTATTGGCATTTGTATAGCGCTACCAGACACATGCAGCGCTGAACACCTGACACAGAGAGACAATCCCTGCTCAACAGAGCTTACAATCTAAAAATCATGCTAATGCCTTTTTTATTAGAAGTTTGTTGCTAAGTTAATTTCCCCCCTTTTTCCCCCTTATCCTCCCCTATCTCAAGATTTGTGATCTAATGTAATCACCAGGTGTATAAGGATGTTTTTGCCTACAAATTTTATTCTTTTTAATATATTTATATTATTAACACTCTGGTGATTGTATTTTCTTGAACAAGTGGATGCTTATAACTAAAGTTGCAAAGTAATAAAAATAAAGTGGGAGTCTAGGATAATGCCTAAGTAATGGAATGAGTCAACAGGTACTATGGATGTTACTAAGGGCCCCTTTTACCAACTGCGGCAAAAGAGGGCCAGCGCTGGCATCAGCACGTGTGTAAAACACACACTCATGCCAGCACTGGCCCCCTTTTACCACACTTGCTGCATGGTCATTTTGGGGAGGATCACTTACAATCAACCATTGAGGTGGGGCTCCCACACTAACCCAGCGGTAACCGGGCATTGCGCAACACTGCCAGATTACTGCCAGATAGAGTCTGGCACTACAAAAATAAAGTGAGGGTTGGGATTGAGATCTTGGGTAATTTTGTAGTTGGGATAACGATGTTTAGGGATGTTAAAAGGGGTAGTTTAAGTCACAGATGAGGTAATTTAAATGAGAATTTTTCAAGCAGCCTTCATTAAAGGACAATGACTTTACTGGCTATATGGATTTTACAGTGCAATCTGCCTGTGTGCGAAACCACCAGAAGCAAAGTGAGGCCTTGACGTCATCACAGGTCTTAGTTTACAAGGTGGTTCAAGGAGTATTAATATATTTGATGGAATAAATATGTGCAGCTAGGTCGGCACCGACTAGCTTTATAAATGATAATAAGAAAACTGAAAGTTGCATTGAAATATTGATAATAAAATTTTAATTTGTGTTGGTTATGAATTTTTGATTGGTTAATAACACTGCGGCCAAAATTATTTCTCCAATTTATAAGGTTGTCATAATATTCTTTGTTCATGTGTGAGTCAGGAACGAATGCGATGCAAGTACTAATATTATGTTCATTTATAAAGACAGTAAACTTTAAATGATGAAACTTTTGATTTACAGACATGGATCTTTAACCTAATAATTCCCAGTATGTCATAAAACTATACTGAATGCTAGTCAAACAGAATTAATTCAAGCCATTTTTAAGAAATAGTCTGAGATGATTTCAACAATCAACAAAACTAAAGGACAGTCTGCCCTCATCCTACCCATAAAGCTGTTTAAACATTTGATAAATGCCCTATAAACAGGAACATTAAAAATATTACAACTAGAGGCATGTGTGGTATTTCTCTTTCAGTAAGAGTACCACTGAGATTAGGTCTATTTGAAAATCATTTTAGAATAATAACAGTGCTAATTGATAGAGATAAAACATTTTGACTTAAAGGGTTAATTTAAAAAATGACTTATAAGGTGATACCTTATTCTGGACTAACTTTGGGCTTTTCTACTAAAGGGGAACTTTAAATGGCATTAAGGAAGGAAGTTATTAATGTGGGTTACTGTTAAGTTGTCTTATTTTACAACAAGTCGGGTTATTATAGGCCAGGGTCTCATTCATTGCATAAAATGTGATCCTGTGCTAAAATAGCTTAACTTGTGATAAAATAACCAGACTTAACTAGCCCATAAGCCCTTAATGCATGGTTAGCACACACTAACAGGCTACTGCAGAACACATTAAGGGGAAAGGGAATGGGACTTGATATATCACCTTTATGTGTGTTTTGCAACTACATTCAAAGCAGCTTACTTAGGGGCACTTTTACTAAGCCGCCCGGTTACCGCATGCGTTTTTACCTCTAGGTCAATGGCTGGCGGTAAGGTCTCAGACCCAAAATGGACGTGCGGCAGTTTTCATTTTGCCGCATGTCCATTTTTGGCAAAAAAAGGCCTTTTTTTACAGGCACGCTAAAAAATGGATCGGCGCGCACTCAAAACCTGCACCTACACTACCACAAGCCATTTTTCAGTGTGCCTTTGTAATAAGACCCCATAGTGTATACAGATGCTTATTTGTACCTGGGGCAATGGAGGGTTAAGTGACTTGCCCAGAGTCACAGGGAGCTGCAGTGTAAATCAAACCCAGTTCCCCACAATCAAAGTTGGCAGCACTAACAACTAGACTACTCCTCCACTACATTTACAGTAAGTGCTCCCGCATTAAAGCATTTTAGGGGTTTTTTTGTTCTGTTTTTTTGCCTATTTGCTGTAAAAACCTGTGCATTACCTATTCTTTAAAAATAATTTTAAGAGGGAGCGTGCCATGGATAAGACCAAATTACTTTGGATAGATTTCATTACTACTTCCATTCCTAGGGATTTCTAGCCATCTTTCTTTAAAAGTTGAGTGAACATCTAAGATATTGGGTTTCATACTGGACTCTACACTACCTTTTGCGCCTCAGGTTAACTACATTGTTAAGACTATATTATTTTAAGCTTCATCAGCTGCGCAACATACACCATTATTTTGATAATAAACATTTTTTAATTCTGGTTTAAGCATTTCCATTACCCCATCTAGACTACTGTAATAGTTTATATTCTTATATTACAGTTAAACTGTGTACTAGCCTTCAGGTCCTCCAAGATACAGCTACTAAACTTATTTTTCATTTGAAAAAGTTTGATAGGGTAATTCCAACTTTGATTTCTCTTCACTGGCTGCCTGTGCACGCTTGAATCTATTTTAAACTCGCTAGTTTTATATTTAAGATGTTTAATGGATCATCTCCAGCTTACTTGTTACATTTGGTTGCTTTTCCTCTTCTCAAGAGGTCTTCAATGCCTAGAAACCTTTTTCTTGTTCTTTTTCCATCTTTTGTGGGAATTAAGTACAAAATGTTTTAGAAAATTATTTTGGATTTAAAGCAGTACAGTTTTGGCTTTTATTACTTTGAACTTTACGTGCATTCTCTTCCTATAGCTCTTTTCAGAAAGATCTTTAAAAGTATCTGTTTAGAAAATTTTATGCTTAATATGCTTTTTATAAGGTTTTAATTTTTGTTAATCACTTTGAGCCACCATGTCCTTGGAGTTAGCAGTATACAAGTATTACATCATGTCATATCATATCATAATACTACAACGTTAATCCAGGAACACTTAATGCCTCCTAAGTAGGCAGTAAATATTCCCATATTAAATTTTTGCAGGTACCATGTGCTTATTGTAACATTAGTACATGAATTGTAAAAAAAACAAACAAAAAAAAAACCCCAAAGAAAAACCCCTCAAAATTGCTGCATTAAATCTGGGTTTATAGTGTGTGAGTCCTGCATTAGAACATGCTAAACCCAGATTTTACCACACTTTAGTTAAAGAGCTCCAAAATGTGTTATATATCCGATAATGTAAAATATTAATGCATGGCAAGTCCAAAACTAACGTTGCATCAGCTCTTATTCTGTTTACATGACAAACTGGAACACTGACAGGGGTTACGCCATATTATGTAACAAGAGTAACATAGAGGGGCATTTTCAAAAGAAAAGTCTAAGTTTGGATTTGGACGTCTTTGTAAAACGTCCAAATCTGGAGGTGGGGAAAAGCGTATTTAAAAAAAAAGATGGACGTCCATCTTTCATTTGAAAATACCGTCAAAGACGTCCTTGCACTTGGATGTCTTTGACTTCCCACAATTTTTGAAACCAAAGATGTCCAAGTCAAAAACGTCCAAAGTCAAGTCATTTGGATGTGGGAGGATCCATCATTTGTAGTACACTGGTCCCCCTGACATACCAGGACACCAACCGGGCACCCTAGAGGGCACTGCAGTGGACTTCATAAAATGTTCCCAGGAACATAGCTCCCTTATCTTGTGTGCTGAGCCCACAAATCCCCCCTCAAAACCCACTACCCCCAAATGTACACCACTACCATAGCCCTTAAGGGTGAAGGGGGGCACCTATATGTGGGTACAGAGGGTTTGTGGTGGGTTTTGAAAGGCTAGCTGTTTCCTCCACAAATGTAAAAGGCATTCCAATTATCCACCACTCTCTCCGTGAAAAAATACTTCCTGACATTTTTTGGAAATTTTTATTGAGTCTGCCCCCCTTCAGCCTCATTTCATGTCCTCTAGTTCTACCGCCTTCCCGTCTCCGGACAGCAAGAGAGTGAGCAATATTCTCTGTAAAGTAAGAGGAACTGTTAATCTGTTCATGAGCTTTTGAGTTCCAGGCCGAGGCCTAGGAAGGATCTTGGCCAAGGCCTATAGTAGACCAAACAGGCACTACGTACAACCCTAGCTACCAAGCCCCGCACACACAGGACAAGCAACTAGCACCACCAGGAAAAGGGAGATAGACCACTCAGGTGAGCCTCACGGCCGAATGGGAGCCCAATCGTATAGAGTCCAAGCGTGCGGGCCTCACAGCCAAACAGGAACCGAGTCATACAATGGGAAGAGAGAAAGTGCAACAAGGGGTCCCCAAGGGACTGGAGCACAAGCAACACACACAGCGCAAGCTAGAGACACCAGGGAAAGAGCGAGAGCCAGAAGCTACTATAGGAATATACAAGGCTGTGCAACACGGCAGTCAAGGATAAAGGAAGCCACTCAAAGGAATACTTTAGGCTATACCATACAGCATTCAAAGGTAAGGGGAAGCCACCTATAGGAATACACAAGGGTACTATTGTGAACCACTTTAAAACCTGTCTAGATTAAGTGGTATATAAAATCAATAAATCAAATCAATCAATGAAGTCAGTTAGCTTTTCAGAAATGGATGCCATTTGTCCTAATATTCTGTCTAATTTACCATTTATCAGACCCAGCTGCACTATCGGTGAGTCAGTCTTTGTGTCTCCTACAGCAGGCCCATACCATCTTGGGCTATGCTGATTGTGGCTTTTCCTTGCCCTTTTTTTATTTTTTTTGCAGGTTTAGCAGCCATTGCCTCTGCCATTTTGGCTTCATATCTGTCCTTATGCTCAGGAACTTGCTACAGCCACAAAATAGGTCATTAGAGTAAACCTGAATAATGATGGGGCTAGTTTGGGGGGAGGTTGGCAGGAGGGAGAGAAGAAGTCTCAGAGCAAAGCACTCATGCTGTTTTCTCCATTCTGCATATCACATTATTTAAACTTCACAGTTTTTTGTAAAAGTATATGTATTTTGGACTATTTTGTTAAGATAGTAGGCAACTAGTTTTCATTATAAATTGATCAAAAATAAGGTGTCTGAAAATGTGCTTACGGTGTATACCCAGTGATAATTGGGCAGTGCCATGTGCTGCCTGGTTAATGTCAGCGCGGGAGCCTTTATCGCCTCCTCAATGGGAGGCGGTAAGGGCTTACCCCCAAAATGGCCGTGTGGCAAGTGCTTCACTTGCCACATGGCCATTTTCAGAAGAAAAGAAAAACATACCTTTCACCTGCTGTGGAAAAAGGGAGCCTCAGAGCGCATCAAAAACATGCGCTAAAACCAGCACAGGCCCCCTTTTGTCGCAGCTTGGTAAAAGGGACCCTAAATTACTTTCTACAAGCCCTGAGGGATACTGCTCTTTATAAAATGCATTTCTTTGTAAAGTGACTTTTACCAGTTGTACATGTCATCAACTATACATGTGTTTCATGCAGCCACTCTGAAAATTGTGAACACCTGGATTGGGATGTCCCTTTTCCTGTCTAGACATTCTATACATCATTGGGCTTCACTTGTGCTCCATAGAACATACCTTTTCAAAGTTTTGAAATGTGATTTGCACAGCACTAGTTTTAATTCATAATTCTTTCTTCCTTTTTTGTTCTTATACTTTTCTCTTTAATTCAACTAGTTATGCCTGTATGTTTATTTATTTCTTTATTTATTTATGGTTTGCTTATATCTCACATTTTCCCACACATGTTTAATATAATCAGTGTGTTTTTTCTAGCAAAGAAGGTGCCAGTACTCAAATGCTAGCACCCTTCAGGGGTGGGGTGATCATTGGGGGACCCACCCCACAATAGCCAGACCCCCTGCAACCAGTCACAGAATCTATGAAAAGGCAGACTTGGTGTGTAGAGCTTGAGTTCTTTAATTAAAACTTGGGGTCCATGAGTCAATTTTAGCAGACAACGGAAAAGGTGCCGGTACTGAGTACCCCCAAGTACCCCCCTAAATAGAAGCCCTGAATATAAATAAAATTTTTGCCGGATCTTCATGCAATATATATGACAAAATATTACAAATCTGTGGTTCACTTTGTACAATACTCTTATTTTTCAGCATTCTCTCATATAATCTTTGGGCTGCTTAAATAGATAACTGATTATGGGGATAGAAACACACTTCAATGTCGTATGATATAACCAGATTAACATTAGTACTCCAGTTACTCATTAGAATCATCTACTGCATGAATCTGCTTTGGCTCAGAAAAACGTTTCTGCAGTTTCAGATGAAACATTTTTTAACCCTTAAAATGGTCTGCTTCCCCCAAAGGATTCAGCAAGGTGCCTTGTTTCTTGCATGTAGACCTGTTCATCTTGAGCATCTTATATCCTCTGAGGGGATGTCCTGTCTTTGAAACCTAAAAGATAAGATATGCTACCAAGGTTACAAGTTCCATTAAGCTGGCATTCACCAGAGTCTTTGTTATCACTGATCCTCACATTCTTACTGTGCACTGAAGATCACTGATCCATACCCATTTCATCTGTCCTTCAGGATTTGAAAGTGTTTACTGTGAAATTAACACCTATGCCAGAATCAGGTCTGCAGTATGGATGGGGTTAGCAACTACAGGTGAAAGACTGCAGACAATGCTATTTGCAGTCCACTGTGTTACGATACAAATTATTGTATAAATGTAGTAGAAAGTATGAGTTTGGCATAAAATTATTTTGCTAGATTGGACATACATATGATGAGTGAGTTAATTATTAAATGTACTCACTTCCAAGTGATTTCAATTTTTCACTATGTTTATTTATGTTTATTGCTGTTTTTAATCAAATTGAGCACTGTACTATATGGAACAAAGCCAGCTTCAAAAATGAAGGAATGCTTTACCAGTAGAAATGGACTGTATTCTTATGGGCAGCAGTGTATCGAGGGTGGGGCAGTGGGGGCGGTCCACCCTGCGTGCATGTTACTTCCTGTTCCAGGGCAAAGGGAGCAGGGAACCGGAGTTGCTGACAGCCGTGAAGCTCCTCCCAGCACCCCAGGAGGTAAGAACAATGTATCTTGGGGGGGGACTGGAGGTGATGTGCTGGGGGGAGACAGCACTGCACCCGGGGGTGTTGTGCTGTACCTGGGGTTACAATGCTGTACCCGGGGGGGGGGGGGGGGTGCGCAGTGGCTGCTTTTAACTCCTTACCCTTGTTCACTTGTTCAGAACCCTTATTTTATCATCCTCACTTTAATATTCCCTTATCTTTTGTTTGTCCAGTTTGTCCTAATTAGATTGTAAGCTCTGTCGAGCAGGGGCTGTCTCTTCATGTTCAAGTGTACAGCGCTGCGTAAGTCCAGTAGCGCTATAGAAATGATAAGTAGTAGTAGTAGTAAGTAGTAGTAGGTACCAGCTCACCAAGGAATACCATGCTTATGAGCTTCTTGGCATTTAGAATCCACTCACACTAACCCCCCCAATTCTATATATGGTGCCTTAAGTTGTGTGTACTAATTTAGCTGCATGGCCAAATTGCACGTACAACTTAATTGATTAACAAGCCCATCAGTGCTGATAATTGCTACTTAATAACCAATTAGCAGCACTAATTGGCTTTAATTAGAATTTACTTGCACAACTTTCTAGGCATACTCTATAAAGCAGTGTGTGCACATTCTAATGTGCACAGTCGAAATGGGGGCATGGACATGGGCGTGGAATAGGCGAATTGTGGGCATTTGAAAAAAAAAAAAACTATGCACACTATTATAGAATACATCTGACGTGCACCTAACTTAGGCACAGGTATTTAGGCCTGGTTTTAGGTGGCCTAAATGGGTGTATCTAAATTTTAGTCACAAGAATGTGAGCATATACTATAAACTATACCTAACTTTAGTTATAGTTTATAGAATCATGCTAACCGCTTGGTTTCAAAGCACCAATTTTTAAGGAGCCATAGATAGAATTTCTCTCTAAATCCAAGGAGCCCATACTAACATAACATAATATATGCCAGCAGATAAAGACCCAAACAATCCATCCAGTCTGCCCAACACGATATCTAGAGCTGTACCTGCCACTCGTTGCAGGTTACACTCCTCCATGATCAAATACTGGCCTCACAAATAGGGCAGCTGGCAATTTGCCCCAATACAAAACACAAATAGGCAGTTATATTTGGCACAATCATAGAAGATTGGTTTTATAATTTTATTTTACAACATAGTCACATTAATTGTTAATACTTAATTAAACCAGTAAGTCAACATTTAAACATCAAGAATGCATGTAAATGGCTACTACACCAGCATATCTGTGCATGTATGCACATTAATGCCAATATTCTAACTAAGCTCTATTTTGTAATGTGGCAGCTAAATGTGATGGTAAATAGTTTTAAGGTGCGTGCACGGATGGAGTCTGGGTGCATCATGGTTATGCTACTGTTCTATAAAAACAAGTAGTCACCTACTTTCCTTTTTAGAATAGTTTCAAAGAAGCCGGCTTGCCTTGAATGGAGGACATTAATGTTCTCTAAATATCTGCAAAGTTGGGAGTGCATGTTTTTTTTTTTCCTACTATTTTGGAAGTGAAGGGAAATTTTGAAATAAATGACATCAACAACTTTGCCATGATCTCTATATTCAAATCCAGATTAAAACTTACCTTTTTACAGGTTATCATTTCATACAATCTACATTCATGCATCATGCACTAATTGGCTTCCTGAAAACTTGTACCTGCTTTTATTTTTTTTTGATCAGACACACAGTATTTCATCAACAGTGATGACCAGTAAATTCCCCTTGCTTTCAGTCACTTGGAATGGCTTTGATTGTCAAGAACTACAGGATGTCCAGAAGTCCTTATATCTGAGTCAGCTAATATTATTGTAGACCCACTGAATAATACATAACCACTGGGAAAATGATTTATCTTCAAAGATAAGATATTTTGTATCCAAGTCCAAATTTGTTGACCTTCAGGCAGAAAGCACGTGCACTGAGCATTCTCCTATTTGGCAGTTCAAAATCAATATCAGCTAGACATGTTAGTACCAATTGTTTATTAAGTGTAGCAAAATATTTATTTATTTTTTACATTTGTATCCCACATTTCCCCA
Source organism: Microcaecilia unicolor (assembly GCF_901765095.1). Lineage (NCBI taxonomy): Eukaryota > Metazoa > Chordata > Amphibia > Gymnophiona > Siphonopidae > Microcaecilia > Microcaecilia unicolor. The sequence continues at coordinate 469,042,731 of NC_044033.1, read as the reverse complement.
CCTATTTGCAGGCTCAATGTGGCTTACATAGTACCGGAGAGGCGTTAAAGACTCCGGTGTCAACAAATACATAGTGAAGTTGTGGTAAGATAACGTTCATGTGGTATCGCCACATAAGGGAATCATACTCGGAAGAGCTGTGTTATGTCCATTACCTTTTTTTTTTTTAAAGACAAGATGCCAAGTTTCAAGACAGGTTTAAGCAAAAGATTTCATAGACATAAGGAGTCTGTTTTCTAAGCTGTGCTAGCACCTTCTGCCTGGCATTGCTGACACAGCCTATTCAAAGTTAATGGACTGTGTCGGCACTAGTGCACAGCCATGAATGCTAGCGGCTTAGTAAACTGCAGAGAAGATATTTGGGGGTCCTTTTACTAAGGTACACTAATGGATTTGGTGCACACTGATTAATTAGTGTGCATTAAGGGGGTCTTTTTACTAAGCTGTGGTAAAAAAAAAGTGGGTTGTGCTGGTGTGGGCATGTGAAATTGGTGCATGCTGGGCCATTTTTTACCACAGTGGGTAAATAGGACTTTTAATGGGGGCAGTAAATGGCCATGCGCTAAAATTAAAAGTAGTGCACAGCTATTTACTGCCTGAGACATAACCACCACATATTTATTTGGCGGTAAGGGCTCACACACTACTCATGTGACAATGTAATTGTGATGCTGATTACCGCTGGGAACGCCCCCATGGTAGAAAATTGAAAATTATTTTCTACCGCGGGAAACAGCATGCACAAAATTTATAACTGTCGTGCACCCACCCTACCCCAGCGGTAGTGCCAATTTGTCAAGTGCTACCTCATGTTAGCTCTACCGCTGATTAGTAAATGGGCCCCTAAGTGCCATGTAGCCCATAATTATATACCCCAGAATTATATAAATGGCACACAAACCTGTGTGCTATCCTGAGATGCACATGCAAATAAATTGGCTAATGAGCCAGTTAGCGCCAATAATTGTGTGCTAATAATCAATTATTGGCATTAATTGGTAACAATTTGGAATTACACATGCATCTTGCTACATGCTCTATGGGGCATGGGCGGGTAAGTAGCATTCACTAAAGATGCATGCATTATTACTGAATACCAGGGATCCTCTCCTAACTTACATGCCATGATTTACACCAGGTTTCAGGCGGTGTAAATTCTCATGCCCAAAGTTTGTCATGGTAATCGGCTCTAAGAGCTATTCTATAAATGGCATGCAACTCGGAGTGTTGTTTACAGAATAGCACTCCATGCTGATATTTTTCAGTGCCATTTTTCAGGGTTATTTACTGAATCTAGTCCATAATAGGTTGCATGGCAATTAGCACATGCTAATCATTAGCGCTCACTAAATCCATTTAAGGCCTTCTAGATTCCTTAAATAAAATGGAGTCTATATGTATGAGATTATTGTGGTTTAAATTGACTTTTGACCATTTAAATCCAAAACCTCAAATATTCTTTCTGTTTCTCAGATGAAAATAGTGAGCAAAAACATTGTTCTGTGTACAAATTAAGGGGCCTTTTTACTAAGTAGCAGGACACACTCAGGAATTCTGAAGTAACTGACAAATTAGCGCACACTAATCCAGGCAATAAAAATATATGTGTATTTTTGGGGAGGAGCACATCAGGTGGCATAGAATAGGCAATCCTGCTCTAAATAGTTAGCTCATCCACATTAGAATGCACTAACTGGTTAGGACAGGAATACAACATGACCACTTACCATCTGTAAAATGAGTTGTGGTAAGTGCTAGCATGGTCATTTTTTAAAATAGCTGCACACTAATCACAACATTAATGTGTGGGCATTAATAAAAAAACAACAAAAATCTGCCATTTTATAATTGCAGTAAAAATGGCTGTAGTGCCCAGTTTTTGTCGCAGCTTTAAAAATGTACCTCTAAGACAAGCACAAAAAAGGACCCAAATCAGGACGTGGTCCAAGAAAACAGCAGGGCAGATGGTCCGCAAACTCCAAGATGGCGGTGAACAGAAGCAGATCAGTCTCAGAAATATATGGTCCAAAATATTTTATAATAAAACAAACAAGCCCAACACAGGCCGTGTTTTGCCCACACAAATGCTGTGTCAGGAGCTAGAAAAGTACCAAGTGATGTTCAAAAAATACCTCACCACCTTGGTGAAATAGTTCATTCCAGATAATGGCATCCTCCCATAGCATTGCTGTGGATGGGACCATGGTCACCCCCATCGCTGTGCCTTTTATCTGCTGATAAAACTTGCTATTAAAAGAGAAATACTGTAGGTCTTAATATGAGCCTACAGTAGCAAGTTTATTTATTTATTACATTTGTACCCCGCGCTTTCCCACACATGGCAGGCTCAATGCGGCTTACATAGTAACAATAAAAAGAATTGCAAGTCGTAAGAAGAATATACAATTTGTAGTAAATGTAATATTAATGTGGTAATGGATAAGTAAATTGAACATAGGAAGAATTAGGTGTAGAAGTAAATTGAAGATAGGAGGAAGTTCCATGACAAACTCAGTAGATACTCTTAAATTGAAATTCCTTTCTGTAATAGTGTCTCCAATAATTTCAATAGCTTCCCTCTGAGGAATATTAGTTTATAAGGAAGTCCTCACAGTTAAGCTGTGAGGGTGTTAACATTGGCTGAAGCCAGGCAGCCAGAATAAGAAAGGGAAGGGGGGGGGGGGAATTGCAGGAGGGAGTTAGTTTGGAAGTAGTTAGTGGTTAGGTTAGCAACAGGAAAGGGAGAAAGGGGATTGGGTAGGAATTAAGGGATAGGATTGGCTGGAAGGGAAGTGCTAGGATAGGGTGAAGATTTGGGCGCTCAGAATTAGTTTTTAGTTAGGTAGGAGAGGGTTAGGGTGAATAGGAGGGAGTGAAAGAGAAGTTGGGGGTTTTAAAAGTAAAAAACGAAAAGAATTCTTGATTACCTGAGGTGGGGGAGGCTGGTGCTTGGCAGCGGCGTCGTAGAAAACATCGCGACGGCACTTCCAGTTTCGCGGAGGTGAGGAGGACGGAGTACTGAGGGGAATTGGGAAAGTGATTTGGGTTGACGGTTTTTGGTTGCTGGGCGGATAAACGGGGTTTTTGAAGTGTGTGTTACGTTGGGAGGGGGTGGGTGAGTTAAAGTGTGTGGGGAAGGCACTTCCGGTTCGCAAGGTGTCGGGGGCGTTTATTTGAAGTGGAGCGTGGGTAATCAAAGAAGGAATTTGGGAGTTGACGGTTTTATTTGGTGTGTGGGGCTGTGCAAGCAGGGGGTGACGAGTGTGTGTGGAAAAGGGAGTGGGGTGAGCGATTCGTGGGTAATTTTGGGAGTTGAAGGGGAGGGATTGGATGGCTATGTTTGTATGGGGGTGATTTTACAGTGGGGAAAGAAAGTGTGAACAGTGAGTTGGGTAGGGGAGGAGGAGGGGTAGAGTTTTTATTGAAGAGATTAAGGGACTCAAAATTGAAGGGGTGTTTGCTTGGGAGTGGGGAGAGTGAGTGATTGTGGGTAATTGATTTTATTAAAAAATAAATAAGTAAATAAATAAATAAATATATATATATATATATATATATATATATATATATATATATATATATATATATATATATATATATATAATAATACATAAATAAAAATACTGTTTAATGGGGCAAAAGAAGATTGTGAAAAGTGGGGGTAAAGTGAGTGGAAAAAAGAAACATGGGATGAATGTGTTTGGAGGGGGGAGTGCTAAAGGGGGTATGGGGAATATAGGGAGAGATGCTGATGTTGCAGAAGGGGTGAGTGGTGGACAAGGTGTGGAAATGGAGTGTCAGGTGGGATTGAATATCGAGCAGGAGAGGGGTAGCAGGATGGAATGTGGGACGGCAACCAGTGTGATGGCAGGTGGTATGCGGACCCGTGGTGATGTTCCATTGCAGGATGCTGCGGCGGAGGATCCGTTGGAGGGGCCTTCTTCTGGGAGAGCAATGGGTGAGTTGGAGGAATTGTGTGTAACTGGATATAGAAGGGGGTGGGGGGAGGGGAAGTACGTGAGGGGGTTAGAGATCGGGGTAGTTGGGAAAAAGGGGTGTCGGGAAAAGGTTTGAGAAAGAAGCTGCGGAATAAAAAATTTTTGCGGAATTTGTGTCATGTGGTAAGATGGTTGGATAGTGAAAAAAGGCAGAGGAGGGGTGGAACAGGTGATCCTATGCAGGTATGGGAATCTTCAGACTCCTGGGATTCATCAGGGTCTTCTTCATCTTCTTCGGATGAAGTGGAGGTGGAAAGGGGGAATGTTGTAAGTGGGATGCGGGAGAATCAAATGGCAGATATATTTATGGGTTCAAGGATGGGTCATACATTATGTAATATTGCCCCTCTGGATTGTTATATAACGTTAAAATGGAAGCAGAGAATTTTAAAAGGAAAATATATAGATTTATTTGCCTTGTTAGCGCGTGATAGGGATGTTAATGGGGGGAAGGATGGGGGTAAGGAAGAAGGAAAGAAGAAAAGAGGGAGGGTGCCAAAGACAATCATGAATTGGTTGTTAAGTTTTCATGTTTTTGCGAGTGTGTTGGGAGGTCAAAAACCTGCTCTTTATCCGGGTTTATGGAATTATTGTGATTTAATTTTGAGAGCTTATAAAATGTATGGAGGTTGGGCTTGGGTAAATTATGATGAGCAGTTTAGGCGGAGTTTGGCGAAGGACAAATCTGAGAATTGGGGTGTGAGAGATGTGGATTTGTGGATTGCTAATTTTACTCCTTCGGTTAATCCTCCCTTTCGTTCGGGAGCCTCTGCTGGATTTCCCGGGTATGGTAGTGGCTCAGTTGGAAATACCGGGGGAATGGGCGTGGGTCGAACAGGGAGTTTCGGAATGGCAGGAGGAGGAAGTGTGGGGACAAGCGGATTGGGGGGAAAGGGGAGTAGCCCCGGTAATGCTTGTTTCCAATTTAATGCAGAACGTTGTAATAGGCCTGCCTGCAGATTCAGACACTGTTGCAGTGTCTGTCAGGGATTCCACCCTGTGTTTAAATGTTCAATTATAATGCAGTCAAATATCTTGGACCCCAACATCAGCAATATAGAGGGTCTATGGTGTATCTTTATTTTATATTGAAACATACAAAAGAAAAATATGTTCAACAAAAATGTGACCAATCAGTTAATAACAATCAAATAACAATAAGAAGAACGGAGTGGAGGAGTAGCCTAGTGGTTAGAGCACCAATCTTGACATCCAGAGGGGGTCAGCACAAATCCCACTGCGCACTCCTTGTGATCTTGGGCAAGTCATTTAACCCTCCATTGTTAAATTGTGAGCCCTCCAGGGTCAGAGAAATATCAAATATTCCTGAATGTAGCTCACCTTGAGCTACTACTGAAAAAGGTGTGAGGCATAAGGGATTCTACTGTAGGAAACTGCACCATCTTCAGAACTATTGCCAGGTGCCCGTTTTACCCAGGTGGTAGGTTCAATTTGTTACATACTACTTGTGCAGTAACCCTACCGTGGTTTAGTAAAGGGCTCCTTGGTAGTAATGTGCCCATACAATGAAAAAATGAGGTGAGGAAAAAGCACTGGTAACATACTTAGTATAAAATTAATCAGGCATAATTATCATTTTTATGGAATTTAAACGTCCCCACCAAGTGTCCTGTGCTAGTGTTTTAATTGCGTACTAACTGTGTAGATGCCCATAATATTAAATGCTTAGCAAACACTAAAAACACTAACATAACCCTAGCATAGCTTAGTAAACAGGGCCCCAAATGAGGCATAAAGGATTCAAGAAAGCAGTAATTCTTTGACTGTATTAATGATTTTTTAAATTTGAGTTTGCTGCTATAGTAGAATCTAAATCAGGTAATAGGTCTAAGTCTAACAATAGCTCTGCAAGTTCATCTTTCAATTTTATCAGTACTCTGGGATATATACCATCCGGTCTAGGCAATTTGCTGCTCTTCAATTAGTCAAATTGCTCTAGTACATCTTCCATATTTAGAGAGATTTGTTTCAGTTTCTCTGACTCATCAGCATTAAATACCATTTCTGACACTGGTATCTCTCCCACATCTTCAGTCTTCACCAAGGAAGATGTGGGAGACATACAGCCTGAAAATGGAAATTGACAAATTGAAGAGTAGCAAATCATCTGGACTGGATAGTATATATCCCAGAGTACTGATATTATTCTCAAAGGAGAAGGGTAGATAGTGGGGTTCCCCAGGGGTCTGTGCTGGGACCGCTGCTTTTTAACATATTTATAAATGATCTAGTCATGGGAGTAACTAATGAGGGAATTAAATTTTCTAATGACACAAAGTTATTCAAAGTTGTTAAATCACAAGATGATTGTGAAAAATTGCAAGACGAACTTATGAGACTGGGAGACTGGGCATTCAAATGGCAGATGACTTTTAATGTGTGCAAGAACAAAGTGATGCTTACCTCCACATTAGGATTCACCCTCTGCCCAATGTGCAGCAGCAGCTAAGAAAGCAAATGGAATGTTTGGAATTATCAGGAAAGGAATGGAAAATAAAACTGAGAATGTTATATAATGCCTTTGTATTACTCCATGGTGCAACCGTATCTCAAATACTGTATGCAGTTCTTGTCACCACATCTCAAAAAAGATAAGGTGGAATGAAAAAAGATACAGAGAAGGGTGACAAAAATGATAAAGGGGATGGGATAACTTCTTTATGGGGAAAGGCAAAAGGGTGAGATTTTATATATGGCACCTAAATAATTGGCTCTGAAATCAGTGCCAACTAAGCGTATTCTATAATTGGTGCCTAGATTTAGGTGCCAGTTATAGAATATGCTTAGTTGATATTTCAGTACGTAAATTTACACTCATCCATTTACACCAACAAAAACATGGCTTAAGTCTCAGCACATAGATTTAGATGCACTGGGCCATATTCTATAACTAGGTGCATACATTTCAGAACGTCCATGAAACACCCATTTCCCCACCCATAACCACACTCCTTTTGCCTGTGCACATTAGAACTTCGGCACACATCATTACAGAATACACTTAGTGAGTTGTGTGCCTAAATTCTAATCTGTGCCAATTAGTGCTCATTATTGCTTGTTAAGTGCTGTTATCAGTGCTAATTAGCTTATTAAGCTTGTTAAATTACGCACATTGTTATTGAATCCACATTGATTTTGGTGCCAATCTCTAACAGGCAGATGATCTAAACCCCACACTGTTCCAAACAGCGCTCTAAAATAGTGCTGGAACAGTGTGGGGCGCTATTCGACCTATGATCAGAGATAATGCATGCAAATTTAAGCAGCACAATTATCTCTGATCATGGGGTAGAAGTTCGGGCGAATTGTGCCGAGCATGCGCTCAGCACAATCCTCCCACACTTGTTTGACAGGTCTGGGCTCTCAAAAGCCCAAACCTGTCAAACACAGGGGCTGAAGGTCCATGGGACCACCAGGCCCTGACTACTCCTGACCCGAGCAACGGGGGCTGGAGGTCCAGCAGACCTCCGGTCCCCCCAACGATCCCATCCCCCCAGGTTCAGGAAGGGCTGGAGATCCGGTGGGTCTCCAGTCCCCCCAAAACCCCCAGAAAATGGTCCTTGGTGGTCCAGTGGCCGCCGGCCAAACCTCCTCCCTCCCAGTGAGCGACGGGGGGGATGGAGGTCCGGCGGACCTCCGGTCCCCCCGACGATCCCATCCCCCCAGGTTCATAGAGGGCTGGAGATCCAGTGGGTCTCCAGTCCCTCCAGACCCCCAGAAAATGGTCCCTGGTGGTCCAGTGGCCGCTTAAACAGTGTCCGTTGAAAAGAACCCGCTCCCGGCCCCCCTACCTTAGTTGGAGGAGGGAGGTAGCCTGCCTCTCTCCTCTCCCTTGGATTGACGCCGCCGCAAAATGGCGGTGCCCAGCCCCTCCCAGTGCATCCTGGGATGCGCTGGGCGGGGCTACAGACCATATAAGAGAATCGCTCCCTTATATGGTCTGTAGCCCCGCCCAGCACATCCCAGGATGCACTGGGAGGGGCTGAGCACCACCATTTTGCGGTGGCGTCAATCCAAGGGAGAGGAGGGAGACAGGCTACCTCCCTCCTCCAACTAAGGTAGGGGGGCCGGGAGGGGGTTATTTTTAATGGACACTGTTTAAGCGGCCATTGGACCACCAGGGACCATTTTCTGGGGGGTTGGGGGGGGCTGGAGACCCACCGGATCTCTAGCCCTTCCTGAACCGGGGATGGGGGTCGTAGGGGGGGACCGAAGGTCCACTGGACCTCCAGCCCCCTGTTGGCAGGTTTGCTTTGGGGGGGAATGGGGCAACTGCATGCTGGACAGGGCTCACCATTCCTCCCCAATGATCTGCAAACCCTAACGCCAGTTCAGAGCTGGCGTAGTGTTTGCCGTGGCCAGTGACCCAAATTTTGGTGCGCTGACCGCTGATCATTGGCGATGAATGCACTAAGCCCTGTTTAGCATGCATTAGCATACTACTTGCGCAAAGAGCTCTCAAGCGCGTTGTTTCACATGCTCGAGGGCTCTCATCATGGAGTGATAGCAAACGCTGGTGCTAGTATGGCGCTAGCAGCCTCTATCGCCGGCGTTTGCTTTTGATCATCTGCCTAGGTGGGATATATATAATCCATGGGAAAGCAGATAGGGCTTTTCAGCTTGGAGAAGAGACAGCTGAGGGGAGATATGATGGAGGTTTATAAAATACTGAATGGAATGGAACAGGTAGATGTGAATCTACTACTACTTAACATTTCTAAAGCGCTACTAGGGTTACACAGCGCTGTACAAATTAACAAATAAGGACGGTCCCTGCTCAGAAGAGCTTACAATCGCTTGTTTACTCTTTCCAAAAATACTAGGACTGGGGGCACACAAAGAAGCTACTAAGTAGTACATTTAAAACAATTTGGAGGAAATATTTCTTCATTCTTGGAGTATTCCTTGCCAGCCAGGATTCAAGGGAATGGGGGCCAGGATGTTGAGAGTGGTATGCATGGAACTGGTCAACAGAGCAAGCCTGTTGTCTAGTGGCAAGTAAGAGAAGTTCTCAAGATTCAAATTTGTCTCTGCTAGAAGTGGTGCAGGGGTAATAGTGGTGAGATCTGTAAAAGGAGTAATTAAACTCTGGAATTTGTTGCCAGAGAATGCGGTAAAAGCAGTTAGCTTAACAGGATTTTTAAAAGGTTTGGGCAATTTCCTGAAAGAAAAGTTCATTAGCTATTATTAAGATGGACTTGGGAAAATCTACTGCACATTTTAGGATAAATAGCATAAAATCTGCAGTTCTGGGATCTTGCCTCGTACTTGTGACCTACAGGATACTGGGCTTGATGGACCTTTGGTCTGTTCCAGTATGGAAATGTTTATGTTCTTATGTTACATATCCTTTAGTGGATCAAATTAAATCAAATGTTGATTATATGTCCAGGGTGGCATGGACATTTAGTGGGCTTATTTCAGTTTTTTGCTTATTTTGTATCCAGAAAATGTGGTGTAGGTATCTACTAAATGAATGAAACTGGGAATGGAGGATCTAGGGTTTGAGAAGAACAATGAAACATCATCAGCATATGCTGCAGCCTTGATCTTGCCTCATACTCCAGATTCTTATAAGTAATGGCTCTAAAGTTAGATTAAAGAGCAGGGAAGACAGGGGATACCTTTGACTTGTTTCATCTTGGAGTGAAATATTATTTGAGAAAGTGTTAGCTTCTGTATAATATTTTAACTTTGTCAATATAGGTTTCTGGAGCCCTAAAAGTCCTAAGAACAGTGAAGAGCCCCTCCGAAAGGACACCATCTTGTAGTGGTGGAGGGGCTTCTGTGTTTCAATGACTCAGAGGGCTATGCTGAAGGGTTACCCATATCAGACAGGCCTCTGAGGAGAAACCAGACAAAGAGTGTTGGGAGAATGGTAAGATGGCGACCTGAAGTTCGTATGCCCAATGGCCCAGCTGCCCTTTGAAGTTTTGTATTACCTTAACTTAGAGGAAAGGGGACAACCGGCGGTCAGCTGCCGATGGCCAGCGTTTGGTCCCCTGAGCAGCAAGTGCAGGACCACTGCACGACGAACTGCCCACAGATGAAAAGGTTGGTGAGTCCTTTGATTAGCGCCGGCGAAGGAGCGTTGACGGTCTTGCACCCGGAAAAAACAACTCCATCGCTCCCGAATTATTCAACCACCATGCCCAAAGGAGTGGAGGAGTGAGTTAGAGGCATATGCTGAAACGGAGGACGTTTATAGCAGAACCCGAATCAGTGGAACCACTTCTAAACACCTAAGAGAAATCAACTTGGAGTTTTTGGCTCCCGTGGAGGTTACATTGAATACCATCTGGAAGGCACCTCAGGACCTAACGGTGGCAGTAAATAATTTTGTTTCCGATATAATTTTATTAGAGAATTACATGGACAATTTAACTGAATCCTTTGAGAGTGAAAAATTGATATAACAAATGATTCTACACGAGCAAGACGTGGTTATGATTTTGAAAATGATAATAGACCAGAAACTTTGAATAATAAAATGAATATTATTATAGATGATTAATATCGAGATTATTGTTTTTTCCAGAGTTCCGGGTATGACTCCTAAAGTTTTCCTCAGAAATATTTCCTCAATTATTACTTTAAAAGGAGTGAAGCCTGTGAAAACTGGGATTACTTTAATCAGTGGGATTTGAATTAGAGACTTAAGTATATGTATTGTTAAATAACTTCTGGTTTTTAAAAGAGAAAGAATGTAATCAGATGTATATTGGACAATAAGTATGTTTTCAATGAAATGGTTTGACTATACAGCATATTGGCCTTGAAGAAGCCAACCAGGTGATCAATGTGGAATAATGAATTATATGAGTAATATCTGGGGATAATCATGTTATACCACATTTTTGTTCTGTTTACTGTTTATGTTTATGTTTTTATTGAAATTCAGCATTACACATTTAAGTAAAGCATTGCTCAACACAGAGTCAAAACCAACACTGCTGCATGCAAACAACTTAATATTAAACAGCATCCAAAGATATATCTTCTTGTCTTGTTTCACTCTCCCTATTTAGTGGTCTAAGGAAGAGAATAGAATTACCTGACTGAAATAATTCCTATATAATACTTTCTCTGTATTTCCGGCAAGTTGTTTTATCACTTGTAAAAATTTAAATGGTTATAAATAAATAAATAAAAAGAACAGTGAAGAGAAAATTCTATTCCACTCTGTCAAAGGCTTTTTCCGTATCTATTGCCATAATAATGACAGTGTGGGATAGAGATTTGGCAAGTACAGAAATTTGGTGAAATGGTCTAGCATTATCAGTTATTAGTGTTCCTAGCATGAAGCCCACTTGATTAGAGTGAATGACAGAGCCTATAACTTTCCTAAGATTATTGGAGAGAATTGTGAACATTTTGTAATCAATATTTAAGAGTAATATAGGTCTGCAGTTAGAGACTATTGTAGGGTCTTTGGTTGGTTTAGGCAGAATTGTAATAATTGCATCTGAAAATCTATTGGGAAAAGTGCATAAACTTGATTTCTATTCACTCAGATACAGATTACGCCCCCACAGATTACGCCCTGGCCCCCTCTACATTTGACCCCCCCGTCACCCACCTCCCACCCTGCCACCGCATCAGGTACCTTGTTTGCTGACGGGGGTCCCCAATCACTGCCAACCGAAGAGTCTTCTTCAGCGCCGGTTGACGCCGGCGTCTTCGTTGTGAGATCATCTGTTTCTGACGCCTTACGTCCTGCATGCACGATGCAGGATGTAAGGCGTCAGAAACAGATGATCACACAACGAAGGCGCCGGAGTCGACCGTTGCTGAAGAAGACTCTTCGGCTGGCGGAGATTGGGGACCCCCGCCAGCAAACAAGGTACCTGATGCGGCGGCGGGGCAGGGGGCGGGTGGGTGGGTGGGGGTTGCGGTTACATCGAGGGGTCCAAAGTGGCGGGGGGGTCAGCGGCTAAACAGTGCCCCCCCACCTCTGGCTCTGCCCCCCCCTCCCGCCGAGGTCTTGCTATGCCCCTAATTCACTGCCTCCATTATATGCAAATCTCTTTCATGCATATTCATTATGGATATCCTGAAAATCTGGCTGGCAAGAGGTACTCCAAGACCAGACTTGGGAAACATTGCTTTATACCATCTTACAGACCAACTTAGACAATCTGAATGAAGGGGAAGAAGTCATTAGACTCTGACCACACTTGCAACATATCAAAGTACCGCCACTGCCTATAAAAAAAAGCAGTTGTCTGCTAAAAAACAATACTGTATGCTTTTAAAAGAAGCAGCCATGGCTCTTTTATACCAATAACAAAGTAAAATTGAATTCCACCGAAAGGTGACATTGTTGGACCCAGAGTTCTTCGAATTGATCATGAGATGCTGAAAAGCAAGGGATATTAAAATATTCAACAACTTGCCGGTGTGAGATTTGGGTTGAGGTGTAAGATTCAAAGTCTAGAGGTGATCTAGGAAATTATAGATCTGTAAGCCTGACATCGGTGCAAGGCAAAACAGTGGAAATTATTATAAAGAATAAAATTACAGAGCACATAGACAAACATGGTTTAATGGGACAGCATCCTCTTTACTTTGTCTCTCTCCTCCCCACTAGCCAGCATCCCCTCTCTTGTCCTCCTCTCCTCCATCCAATATCTCCTCTCTATTTCTATCCCTCCCTGCACCCACCATTCAGCATTGCACCTGTCTCTCTCTACCCCTGGCATGTATCATTTCCCATCTCTCGTTCTTCCCCCTCCCATCTGCACTATTCAGCATTGTCCTATCTCTTATCTCTCTCTTTGCATATCAAGCATTGCCCTGTCTGTCTCTCTCTCTTTCTCGCCAATGAAGTATTTCCTCTGCCTCCATCATCCAGCATTGCCTGTTTATCTGTCTCTCTTCCCCTGGCATGCAACACTGCCCCTATCTTCCTCCCTTCCCCCTTCCCATCCCTGTCCCTGCACCATTCATCATTGCTACTGCCTATCTCTTTCCCCCATCTAGCATTGTCCCTCTCTTCCTCCTATGTAGTATTTACCCTCTCGCCTGTCTCTCTATAGCCCATCCAGCATTGCCTGTCTCCTTCTGGCATGCAGCACTACCCCTGTCTCTGTTCTTCACCTCTCTCACAAACATGTAACATTGCCCATGTCTATTTCTATTTCCCCCATCCAGAATTACCCCTCTCTCCCCCTCCTATGCAGTATTGCCCCTCTATGCTGTCTTTTGCTCTTCAGCACATTCAGCATTCCCCCTCCTGCATTCAGTATTGCACCATCTCTCTCCCCCATCTAGAATTGCACTATTTCTTACCTCCTTTCCAGTCTTACCCATTTCTCCCTCCCTCCCCTTTCATGCAGTATTGCCTTTCAGCATAATATCCCTCCCATTGCACCTCAACAGGTCCACACTAATAAACAAGCAAGGCAGAGGCACAGGACTGTGGCTCTCTGACTACTGCTACTGCTTCCTGTGCTGACCTGGAAGATTACCACAGAGGAAGTGATACCAGCACAGGAAGCAGTAGCGGCACACAGAGAGCCATGGTCCCGCACCTCTGCCTTGCTTATTTATTAGCACAGATCCGGCAATGTGCAATTTAAGGGATATTGTACTGCATGGTGGGTGGATAAAAGGGGAGAAAGAGAGAAATGGGGTAAGACAGGATGGGAGATGCAGTGGGTCCGGGAAAGGTTGTGGTTGGGGCAGGGGAGGCTTAGCCTCCCCAAGACTCATATGGGGAGCCTATGCTTTGAAAGCTCACAAACACTTTCTACCAAATATATTTTAATTCTCAATCAGGTTAAATTACTCAGTAAGGGGTCATTTTACTAAGGTGCTCTAACAGATGTAGTGCATGCTAATGATTAGTGTGCACTAAATGATAAGATTTCATAGGAATATAATGGTGTCTTATAAGTTAGCCCACACTAATCATTAGCATGCACTAAATCCATTAGCACGTCTTAGCAAAAGCACCCCTAAATTTCTAGCTGATCAATTTAATGACTTTGATTTCATAAAATGATGTCCTGGAACTTCACATCTATTGCATGATATTCGTGATCTTAAAACTGCATATGGATAGTCATAATCCTGAATCTTGGTATGCAGAGGATCCATTAGCAACATACTGTGCAGGTTATTTGCAAATGTGCCATATTTTTGGCAGAATTACTGAAGTATGCTATAATTTTACATGGCCAGAAGTCATACCCTCCAATTAAAACTATGACTTCAATTTAATTCAGTTTAATGTGTTATGCCAGTTTATTCTGTAGCATATCTTATTCAATTATCAACTAATCATTGTTGCTATAAGAAATACATTCATTAACAAAACAAAGATATTGTGAGTTTCACATAAACATGCCAAAAGAAAATAAATGGAAAGTACATTGTTTTGCTAGCCAGAGTATTAACGCTTCTTAGAGGCATCTGAGACTCTCTGTCATTTCTGGAGTTTGGCCTTTGTTGCGGGGGCCAGCCCTGGCTGGGGAATAGGTGAATTAGTCAGTCCTGTTGTCTGTAGTATTTTCCAGGCTCCAGCTAGAGAGTGTACACGATGATTCTTTCCTTGCCAAGTGAAATTTAGGGAAAACGGGAACCCCCATCTGTAGCGAATCTGTTCTTTATTCAAAATCTCCAATACTGGTCTCATCCCCCTCTGCTGTTGCAGCGTGAACTGGAAGATATCTTGATACACTGCCACTCGAACACCATTATATTCCAAATCCTGCATCTGGCGAGCACATGTTAGAACCAGTTCTTTGTCCACATATCTAAAAAAATGGTGCTATAATATCTTGCAGTCTCCCATCTGTTCGCTGGGCTAACGAGCGATGAGCACGCTCCAGTTCAATCGGTGTAACACTCAGATCAGCTCCCAGCAGGGTGACACAAAGAGATTTAACAATAGCCGGGACATCTTCTGTCACCCCACCCTCTGGTACTCCGTGAAAACAGAGATTATTTCTACGACCCCTATTCTCCAAGTCATCTAGTTTAATCAAAAGTTCTTCATACTGTTTCCCTAGATCCTTGATTTTGGTCGCATGTGTTGAGAGTCCGCATGTTCTTATATTTTCAACTCAATGTCCTCAACCCTCCCTCCCAGGTCACGAAGGTCAGTACTAAGAATTTCAATGTGTTCAAGAATCTCTACTTTGGATGTTTTTATGTCAGCTTGTATCGAAAAGAGTATTTTCTTAAGCTCGATAGAAACGCCTTTCTTGTAGGAGGGAGGTAGCCTTGATTCTGCCATGGACAGAGCTGAATCAAAACCAGAGTGGTATATTTGCGATGGCAACAGCGACATGTGGCATGTCCGGACCTTACTTGTTGGACAGCCCGACACCCGCCCCATCTCCTTTTTCCCCGTCGCAGACTTAGTCATAGTTACAGACTTCCTGCAAGTATTCAGCGCTTTAACTGTGCATATGATGACTTATGTCCAGAGAAATCGCTATTGTTAGTGTGTCTGGGTGAGGAGCAAAAGAGCTAGGCTGCCATCTCGTATGGTGACGTCAGTTCCTCCCGGGACAAGACATTTTTTAGATATGTTAGTAATAGGAACAAGTGCAAAAGTGGTATTGTGAGACTCAAAGGTGAAGGGGAGGAAATTGTATAAGGTTATAAAGATAAGGTGGAATTGCTTAACAAATATTTCTGTTTTGTGTTCACAGCTGAAGGGCCTGAAGCAGGATCGCAGAATATAAACACAAATAAGAATGGAGGGGTAGTCCCTGAACGATTTTCAGAGGACTGTGTTCATGACGAGATAGCTAAACTAGTGGTGGACAGAGTGATGGGGCCGGATGGCATACATCCGAGGGTACTGAAGGAACTTACAGAAGTTCTTCTGATTCCACTGGATGACCTTTTCAATGCTTCTCTAGAGTTAGGAATGTCATGTACAAGGACAGACTGACCATTCGGGCAACTTGGAAGTGCCCAAGGGCTCAGAGGCTCTGCCCAGATTCCTGCTGCACACTACAGCCCTCTTCGGTCTTACCTTTAAAGGCACACCGCTGGTGATCTAGAGGTTTCTCCGGGGGAGAACATGTTCTTTCCTGCCCATTGTGCCGCTGCTATTCCCCCTGCCCAGCGCTGCAGTACTTTAAAAATGGCAGCCAAGATTCCCTGCAGAAGTCTCACGAGACTGTCGAGACCTGTGATGAATAAAATGATTTGTATTATTAAACGGATGATCTGCTTGTGTGTGAAACTGCTATAAGCAGAGGTGAGGCCTTAACAACACTGCAAGTCTCACTTGACCAGACATGGGAATAAAGTATTATGGCCCTATTTATTAAGCTTCGCTATAGGCATGCTAGCATTAACTCAGTAAATGGAGCCCTTAGTGTATTAAGAAATGAACATGAGCAGCTAGGTTGGTACCGACTAGTCATGTAAGTGGTATAAGGTTACTGAAAGTTGATGTGAAAACAGTAAATAAGTTGATGTTTTGTAAATAAACCTGTGGCCAAGTTCAATTGGTTTAATTATTCATTTTGATTGAGTTTGGAAGCTAATGCGAATGCCAGTATTAATCTGTTGGGTTTATTTCATTTTGTATGAAAATGAAAAAGATTTTCAGTTGCATTTTTTTCAGATTCAAATAAATCCATGTCTCTAGTTTTGCTATGTTTGGGTTTATAATGAAAAACATTTTGCAGATCTGCATATATAAATGATTCCTATAAGGACACATTTTGAAAAATAAAAATGTAAAGAAATGATTTTGTCCTTAACAAGGTGAGCTGCTTGGACAATATGAAGGTTACCGAAACCGTGAGTGTACGGTAGCACATTAAAAAATATTAAATACACCTTATCAAGTTTGAATAAAAATCAGGGCTTTTAATACAGAAATCTCTTGGGCAGTCTGCGGGTATAGATTTGTCCTCCCTCAGATCACATTATCAACTCATCTCTAATAGTTTCAGGACAGAATATATATATAAGAAACACTGTTGACTTTTGAGAATAAAATACGTCTGTGACCCAAATCCCAAAGAAACCATATGATCTTATCAACTTCATGCTCAGTGCCACTCTAGGCTTTACTATTTTGTTTCCGCAAGCTTGCTTAAGAATAGAAGTGTGCTCCAGGGAAAATCTGATCAAAGTACATATTTTACACTTGTCCAATTGGATAGAATTTATAATGCCATTATGCATCATTTTGAAATAGAGCAATCTAGCTCTGAAAATGTAACAGCAAGAAAAAAAAATCCCTTTTGAGGACCTCAGCTTGCAATGATAAGTCACATCCATCCTTATTGTTCAAATTTATATTATATAAATATAATTTTGCATTCAGATCTATACAGCTGTATGTTAGTCATATTCCATTTTTTACAGCATCCTTCAATGTTGTGTCTATGCTGTTCAGGATGAACAGTTTAAATTCTGGAAGACAGGAGATAATATTATAGGAGTTCTATTTTGTGACATTCTCTGAGAAGCACTGGATCAAATGAATTAAAAATGTCTCCAAAAGTTAATAGGAAGTAACTGATATTGTTAAGGTATCCGGTTATGAGCAGGTGTAAATTTCTATTTCTCATGATATAAATTTTCAACAGTATTACATTGAAAGCAGTCTATTGAGTATGTTTCAAATCCCTTTACGACTATTCATGTTTAGCAGTTATGAACTAAATGTATGATGAATGTCTGTTTTAACCATTCTTGTTGGTTCTCTGACATTTAATTCATAAGAGAGGAAAATGCATGTCTTTGCTTCAGCATTCATATTTGAACAGGATAAACAATTTAAAAGTTACAATGTTAACAGTTTAAAGGCATTGTAGGTCTCAAGAAACACTCAGGTACTTTGAAACCAATACAGTTCATTAATGCTATCACAAGGTTTAACATGTTAATCCCCCCCCCCCCCCCCCCCCCCCCCGGATTCTATATAGCATGACTTAAATTGCATGTGCTTATCAGGTCATATTCTCGATTTGCTGCACAACTTAGGGGCCCTGTTACTAAGCCACGTAAGCTTCTACGTGTGCTCAACGAATGCCAAAATGGAGTTACTGCTCGACTACCGCATGGCTCTTGCGGTAATTCCATTTTTGGTGCGCGTCCGATATGCGCATCTCAAAATATTTTTTTTAATTTTTGGGTGCGCGTAACAGACAAACGCCAAGTGGCATTTGACACGTGTAGGTCATTACCGCCCGGATTCTTTACCTCTAGGTCAATGGATGGCGTTAGGGTCTCAGACCCAAAATGGATGCATGGCAATTTTGATTTTGCCGCACGTCCATTTTCAGCAAAACAAAAGGCCTTTTTTACAGGTGCACGATCCCAAAACTCGCGCCTATACTACCACAAGCCGTTTTTCAGCGCACCTTAGCAAAAGGACCCCTTAATTACTTAACAAGTCAATCAGTGCCAATATTTGTCAATTAAGTAATTATTGACACTAATTGGCATTAATTAGAATTTAAGGGGTATGTTTACTAAGGCACTTTAGCATTTTTAACGCGCCTTCAAAGTTAACGCGCGTTAAATGCTAAACATGCCTATACATTTCTATGGTGCCTTAGCATTTAATGTGAATTCACATAACTGTGCATAAAAAATGCAAACTTGCCTACAGCGCACCTTAGTTAACATACCCCTAAATGTATAACTGTCTAAGCATAATATATATCATGAGACACATAATTTGTAGGTCACATAGTTGAAAAGAGGGTGTGACCATAGACGTGGAATGAGCAGATTGTGGGCATTTGTTATAGAATACACCCGGTCTCCACCTACTTTAGACATCAACTTTTATACCATTTTAATTGGCATTACTGCCAGCAACTAAATTTAGTCAGTCTATAATCTGCGTGAAAATGTAGACTATTCTATAAAGCATACCTAAATTTATGTGTACTTTTTGGCACTGATTTTTCAGGCGCCTTATATAGAATCTAGCCTTAAATTCCTCCAGTAGCGATGACAATGCAAGTCTATGGAAATGTGGACCTACTATTGTAAAAATGAAATTCAAAAAAGGTTGATCTACAATATTTCATATTCTTGAATATTTTGTGTAGGACAGTGCTTCTCAGCCTTCTGTTGGTGGCACACCTAGCCAAAAAAGGTTTGAGGATTACCACAATGAATATACATGAAATAAGCCTCATATACTTTCACATTTTTGTGAATGATATTGGAGATGGACTTTCTTGTAAGGTTTGGTTCTTTGCCGATTATATCAAAATCTGCAATATGGTAGACATTCCTGATGGTTTAGATAGCATGAGGAGGGATCTAACAAACCCTGAAGAATGTCCTAGAATTTGACAGCTAAGATTTAATGCTAAAAAATGTGGGTCATACATTCGGACTGCAAAAACTGGAGGAAGCAGTACTGTATAGGTGTGGAGTACTGTGCATGAAAGATAAGTGGGACATGGAGATGATTATATCTAATGATCTTAAGGTGGCCAAACAGGTAAAAAAAGGTAATGGCCAAAGCTAGAAAGATGCTTGAGTGTACTAGGAGAGGAATGGTCAGCAGGACAAAGGGGGTGATAGTGTCTGCAACAAAATGAACGTTGGAAAGACTATGAGAAAATTACATGTTAGGACTAATAAGCATAAGTCTAGTATTATGCACCAAAAATGAGGCACACCTTTGGTGGCACACTGTATGGAGACTGGGCATACATTTAAAGAACTGCACTGTTTTGCAATTGAACAGCTACAAGTACGCCTTAGGGGTGGGAATTTGGATTGCTTGTTGTTACAGCATGAGCAGCGCTGGATTCAATGTATACAATGGAGTCAGGAGGTTTGAATACTGCATGGGAGTTAGCAGCGTTTTTGTAAGAATTTTGTCTTCTCAGTTTTGCCATAGGTTTGCTAAGTGGTTTTGATTGGCTGATTGTCAGGGTTTCATTTAAGACTACATGCCATTTTTGAAACGGCCAAATGCCAAGAGAAGAGCAGTGAAAATGCTGTGAGTGAAAAGCAAATAAGAGAAAATGTTACAAGTTCTTAACCTTTTTCCTGTTGCTTGTGGATTTTATATTGCACATTTCATCTTTTCTAGATGGGGTTAAAGGTGTATATCGACACATTTACATTGAATCTGCCTTGACAAAGCCAGTGGGCATAACATGTCCCCACTGGGAATTGAAAAGCTAAGGGGTCCTTTTACCAAGCTATGGGAAAAAGGATCCTGCGCTGGCAGCGGGGGCCATTTTTACTATGAGCCAGGGCCTTTTTTACCACAGCAGGTATAAGCCTCCAGCACACATGGCCATGCGGTAAGAGAAGTCTTACCACTTGGCCATGCAACAGGGAGCCCGTACCCGCACCCATTGAGGTGGCGATAAGGGCTCCCATGCTAACCAGGTGGTAACTGGGCAGCATGCGGCAATGCCCGATTACCGTTGGGTTACTGCCATGCAAGCCATTTCCAGGGGGGGGGGGGTTTCCCCTGGAAATGGTGCATGCTAGGGGCGGGACTATGACCGGCAGTCGCATTGGGCCGACAGAAGTCCCGAAAGAGTGAGTGGTAGGCCCGCATTGGGCTTACCGCTGCTCTGTAAAGGGGCCCCTCAGTGCCTTGTTTTTTTCTTTCATACCTTTACTAGAGTTGTGTGGGTCAGTATAATGCCCTGTCACCTGGAATTATAATGCACAAAAGTGTTAATGAAGAAAATAGAGTAAAACTATAAAAGAAAAAAAGTTTGCAAATATAAATGCAGGAGGTTTTGTTTTTATTATAGAGAATAAAATTACAGAACAAATAGACAATTATGATTTAATGGGACAGAGTCAGCATGGGTTCAGCCGAGGGAAGCCTTGCCTCACCAATTTGCTTCATTTCTTTGAAGGCGTGAATAAACATGGGGATAAAGGTGAGCCAGTTGTTGTAGTGTATCTAGATTTTCAGAAAACTTTTCATAAAGTTCCTCATGAGAGACTCCTGAGAAAATTAAAGAGTAATGAGATAGGAGGCAATGTTCTGGTGTAGATTAGGAATTGATTATTGGACAGAAAACAAAGGGTAGGGTTAAATGGTCATTTCTCTCAATGGAGGAGGGTGAACAGTAGAGTGCTGCAGGGATATGTACTGGGACCGGTACTATTTAACATATTTATAAATTATATGGAAATTGGAACAACGAGTGAGGTGATCAAATTTGTAGATGATACAAAACTATTTAAGGTTGTTAAAACACATGCAGACTGTGAAATATTGCAGGAAGACCTTAGGAAATTGGAAGACTGGGCATCCAAATGGCAGATGAAATTAAATATGGACAAATGCAAGGTGATGCACATTAGAAAGAACAATCTGAATCATAGTTACCTGATGCTAGGTGCTCAAGAAAAAGATCTGAGTGTCATTGTAGATAATACGCTGAAATCGTCTGCTTAGTGTGCAGTGGCGGCCAAAAAAGCAAACAGGATGACAGGAATTATTATGAAAGGGATGGAAAATAAGACCGAAAATACTAAAAATGCCTATGTATCGCTCCATGGTGTGTCCGCACCTTGAGTATTCATTCAGTTCTGGTCTATGTATCTCAAAAAAGATATAGCAGAATTAGAAAATGTTCAAAGAAGAGCAACCAAAATGATAAAGAGGATGGAACTCCTCTCGTATGAGGAAAGGCTAAAGAGGTTAGGGCTCTTCATCTTGGAAAAGAGACAGATGAGGGGAGATATAATTGAGGTCTACAAAATCCTGATTGGTGTAGAATAAGTAGAAGTAAATCAATTTTTTACTTATTCCAAAAGTACAAAACTAGGGGACAGTCGAGAAAGATATATGAAAATACTTTTAAAACAAATAGGAGGGAATATGTTTTCACCCAGCTCTGGAACTCTTTGCTGCAGGATGTGGTAACAGCGGTTAGCATATCTGGGTTATAAAAGGTTTGGACAAATTCCTGGAGGAAAAGTCCATAGTCTGCTATTGAGACAGATATGGGGAAGCAACTGCTTGCTCTGACATCTGTAGTATGGAGTGTTGCTACAATTTGGTTTTCTGCTAGATACTTGTGACCTGGTTTGGCCACTGTTTGGAAAACAGGATACTGGGCTAGATGGACTACTGGTCTGACCCAGTATGGCTACTCATGTTCTTATGATGAAGTGGTTGCCTACTGAGTACTAAAATTGTTTCTGTGCATTGTCACTGAGTACTTTGGGCTTTTTGAGGTCTTTTCCTACCTGCCAATAGTGTAAGCACTGGAAATTCATATCCACACTATTTGGTTTGAAGTAACTTTGTGCATTGGCTATTCCACTGAATATTTACCTTGCAGTTTTTAACATATCTTATTCTCTTTTTTTTTCCAGGGGGGCTTAAATAGTTTTAAGTATAACATTTGAAGTAATGACAGGAGTAACAACCTTGCTATAATAACATGTATCAGGTTTGTTATGACACAGCAAGATTTAAGAATATTAGAAGTCTTTAAGGCCTGTTTACTAAACCATGCTAAGCAGTTAGCATGGGTGTTAGTTTGATACCCATTAGTATGGGTTGGGGTGAGAGATCCAGGTAAGTTATAGAGATTTGCATTTGCTAGCAATGAAATAGGAAATGCCAATGACATAGCACAACACTAACCGCATTTTTTTTTCAGCGCAGATTTTTAAATTGCTATTTATAGAATTTGGCTCATAGTGCATTCTTTCAGACCGATTATTGTATATTCATCAGATATATGGATTTGCACATCCATTTACCAGTGTTTCAGCAACTGAGTAGAAGTCTCCTGATCTAAAGGGTCAAAAAATTCAGTTCAAACTTTCTCTAAGCTTGGAAGAATCCTTACTGCAAATACATCTTCATTTCTATGTTTATTTGTATTAAAAAAAGAATAATTTGTACTAAGATTCATATTCTCCTTCTGGTGAATAATGACAATTGGTTTAACCCTCTTCATGTGGGAAATAAAGTACCTTGCTCTCCCAAATTTCCACATATGCACATACGTATTGATCCTCTCACATTCTCAACCCCCCGCAGCATTAGCATTGATCTCTCCCCTCACCCAAACTCTTTGCAACTTTCATATGAATCCCCGAATCCCCTTTTCAATCCACCAACTAGGACAGTCCCCCAATGAAGACTCCTACCCTTGACCCATCCCTATGTCCTACAGGTATCTTCATGGTGTTTAATGGGAGACAGGAGTGATCCCTATTCGTTTCTGCCCCTTCCTGCACCTGTTTCAATTGGGTAGCAGTTCACCCTTAGTGGTGGTCTTACAGCATTACTGCTAGAGGGTCAAGCTGTCATATAAGGATACAGTACTACCACTAGAGGTTTACTGCTACCATTTTGAACTCAGTATTAGAAGGGTCAAGAACAACTGAGTATCAATTCTGCCCTCCACTAGACACCACCTACCTCCCCTGGTAGGGCATGAGGAGGGTTAGAAGATACTGGATTTTTTTTTTTTTTTTTTTAGCAGTAGGTTTTTCTCTGAGCACAGTTTTTTTTCCTCTGCTTTTTATTCCATGTGCATATTGAGACCAAAGATAAGAATAGACTCCTAGTTAGGGCTATAAAATTTGCCTGTAGGCACCCTATGGAGAGTTCAGGTCTCATTTGTTTAACTTATAGTCTTTTTGTGGGCTGGCCATAATTTCCCTCAGTCTGGATTGAATATTTGATATTTTTGCCCCCCTACCCTATTTGTGGTTGTTCGTATGTGTATACATATATAACTGCTAACTTACACTAGTATTTTATAACAGATTTGGAAAACAAATTTGTAATTATAGAATCCTAACTTAGGGCCCCTTTTACTAAGTGGCAGTATGCCTAACACAGGCTTACCACTCGTTAAACAGGAAGTACCATCAGGCTACCACAGCAGCCCGACAGTACTTCCCATACCTAGCGCGCCTCCATATCTGGTGCTACAAAAATATATTTCTTTTTATAGTGCCAGAGTGTACCTGGCGGTAATCGGGCAGTGCCGCACACTGCCTAGTTGCTGCCCAATGGGTGGCAGTAAGGGCTCCCCCCCCCAAAAAAAAAAAAATACTTTACTTGTGGGTCTCCATGTGTAAAAATCAACTTTTAAAACTGCCATTTGCATAGGTTGCTACTTTACACATATTAAAGCTGCTAAAATAGCCCCCTACACTTTATGTTAGGTAATGCATTTAGTTAAATCAGTTTTGAATGACTGTTTTATCTTAACATTAGTATTCATATTAATCTTTTTCTTACAAACTGCAAGCACATGTCCAACAAGCAAACATAATACACTCCATGAATCAAGCAGACAGTGGCAAAACATTTTGCTGCTTTATTTAACCATTAATACTAACAGATTTCAGTATACAACTTTTAATGAAAACATCCCATAAAGTAGCTGTTGAACCCTGATCAGTTATTTCCCAATCCACTGGAGCTAGTCGGTGACAAACTAACTTGACAATAATTTGTATCAATCACAACAACATGAATATGAGCTGGACCAGAGGTGACTCTAGGTTGCATCTCAGCTCATATTGCTGTAGTCCATAAGCTAACAATTCTATCCTCAGTTATCCCTGCCAGATCCCAATATCATATCTTTGTGCCACTCCCACCCTCAGACCCATAACAAAAAGATTCCCAAGGACAATCCCACCAAAGTAGCCACACTTTCTAACTGCAGCAACCCCCAAAACAAAGAACATCAACACTTGAGTAGGGAGGGAGGGAAGGAAAGACTTTTCCTCCCTCATCTACAACACACAACCTCCCTATTCACTCAAAAACCTCAACTGCCTGTAAGCCTGCAAAATCCTGTCACTAGTCCCCTTAAGGAATCCTACCCAAAGAATGTCCTTACAGCTAATCCTCTGTCCTTTCTCGGTGACTAACACCCCATCCAAAGCCTGTTACCACCCATCTTACCTCTCCTCAAAACCTGTGAAACTCATTATCCCCTTTTATTTCTATTTAATTATTTCTCTGAAAAGATTCAGCTCAGCTGCTAATAGCCCTTCATTCTAAACAGAGGACTCCCTTACCTTTGTATCAAAGCACATAGTAGTACAAAATTAATCACTATCTATTTTCCTTAGACAATTAGAAATCCCTGTTATAATGAAAGGTTCTGTAATATATTGTTGTGCCTACAAAATGCAGTTTTTAAACTGGTTTAACTCTGTTTTAATTGTAGACTATTTCCCTTATCAAATGAATGATGGCAGTTTAATGACAGCTAAGTTGTAATATATTTCCCCAATTAGTTCAACTTCATTTTATTTAAGAATAAGTTATAAGAATGAATGATAGCTTAGGGAATGTTGAAATAGATTTGGCAATTTGCAGCATCAAATAATATTTTAAAAAACAGATTAAGATATTTTCTTGAAACAAAGAGACAATATTGTTAAAATTTGGTTAAAAATGATCTTCATTTACCTGAATCTTCAGGTTCAATATTCAAAGAGTCTAATCCATTAAGTTGATACCAATAAATGTATATATCCCCTATTTGTAAATTGTCATTGCACTCTATGGCTAGTACTAATGAAACTTTTCTCTATTCTAGCAGGAGCCATACAGTGCCTGTGCCTGGGTATAGTGAGGACATTTTGCCCAGCTATACAGGTTTCAGCCATATTCAGCCACTATCCATATAGTAAAGTGATTAAGTTAGAACAGAATAAATATTGTTTTAACTTAAACGACTTATCTATAACTGTAGCAGTGAGCAACACATAACTCTATACATGAGTTGCCCCATTTTAGACAGGTTGTGAGCATGTTTCAGTAACATTTATGAACAGAATATGCCAATGTGGAGTCTAGTCTGAAATACAGGATGTATTCCATGCATTCACCACCCTTTCTGTAAAAAAAAAAAAATGTATTTGCTTACTTTACTCCTGAGCCTATAACTTCATCTTATCCCCTCTCATTCCAGAGTTTTCCTTCATTTGAAAAAGGCTCACCTCATGTACAGTAATGCCACAGATATTTAAATGTCTCTATCATATCCTCTCTCTCCTGTCTTTCTTCCGGAGTATACATGTTAAGGTCAGTAATTCTGTCCCCTTACGCTTTATGACAGAGACCACTGACCAATTTTGTAGCTGCCCTCTGGACCAACTCCATCCTGTTTAGATCTTTTTAAAGGTGCAGTCTCCAGAACTGTGCACAGTAAATGGGGCCTCTCCAAAGACTTATACAATGACACTATCTCCTCTTATTTTCCTGCTGGCCATTCCTCTCCCCATGCACCCAAACATCCTTCTGTCTTTGACTGTCATCTTTTCTACCTGTTTAACCACCTCATGTGTTATCACCCCTTCCAAGTCCCGCTCTTCTTTCATACACAGAATAACTTCACCCCCTATGTTATACCATTCCATTGGATTTTTGCAGCCCAAGTGCATGGCCCTGCATTTTTTAGCATTAAATCTTTGTTGCCAATTTCTGGACCATTCTTCAAGCTTCATTAAATCCCTCCTCATGCTATCCACACTCCCTGGGGTGTCCACCTTTACAGAGTTTGGTATCGCACAGAGACAAACCGTACCAGACAGTACTTCCACAATATCACTCAGGCGTTTTTTGCACTATTTTCCTTGAATGATGTAACATTGTAAACTGCTTTGTTATTTTTAGGATTATCAAA
The DNA here is from genome assembly GCF_901765095.1 of Microcaecilia unicolor. NCBI lineage: Eukaryota > Metazoa > Chordata > Amphibia > Gymnophiona > Siphonopidae > Microcaecilia > Microcaecilia unicolor. The sequence goes on along the minus strand of NC_044033.1, from coordinate 469,016,105 downwards.
TAAATTAAACTATAAACATTTTAGAAAAATAAGCATATATAATATTGATGGGGTTCAAAGCCAACAAATAACTGTTTATCATTATGATCTTAGAAACATGACCAGGTAATATCCCAATGCTGTGACAGCCACCAGTTTCACTTGCCAGTTTGGCATTTTGGGGTGGGCCACTGCATCTACAGTAGCTATGTCTGAACCTGCAACCTGACCGGTCACATCATCCAGAGTTAAATTGAAAACAGGCTTGCAATTGACTACCACATTGTGCACTGGGCATTGCACCCCCTGCATTAAAATATCTCTGCCATCCTAAACGATTAAATCCTGCCACCATCCCCCACCCCAGTGATGGCTATGTCCATCACGAGGCAACCCATGGAAAAAATGATGGACGAGTATCTGTCATCTCAGCCAACCAAATATCCACATCACTTAATCCCGAAACTTCCACTTTATCTTTGGCTAAATTACGCTTAAACTGCTCATCAAAGTTAAGCCATGTCCGACTTCTATACGTGCAATATGCATGCAAAATCAAATCCAATATTTCCATAAAGCAGGCAATAAAGCAGGCTTCATGGACCCTAATACACTAACACAGATATTTTAAATGCTAGCAACCAATTAAAAATTGTCCTCAACATGTTTCCTTCCTTCTTCTGCCCCAAATCATTCTGGTCAGTTCCTTTCTTTCTCTCACCCCTCTCCTGATCTCTTTCCAAAAGTCTAAATATATCGATATAATGACCCTGGAGAATTTTTTGATGCAATTTCTTCAATACCCGGCAATCTAAATGAGCAATTTCACACAAAGTATGCCCCTTTCTAGAAACTTGCATAGACCCAGCTGAATTGCCCACCACCACTGGTATCGAAACATCAACATCTCCTCCACTACAGCCTCCCATCTCAGAAGAAAAGGAAGAAGATATAGATAAAGAGGAACCCCAAGAATCAAAGATTCCCAAACTTCCAATGGATCAATACTGGCTCTACACTGACACTTTTCAATATCCAAGTGCTTGATCATTTGCTGCAATCTGGAAAAAAAAATTTATCCTTCAAACATCTTCTCAGTGAAAACCTCGTATTACCCACTCTAGAACTCCCTTGCAACCCCCGATTCCTTATGTTAACCCACTCACATTCATCACATCCACAATGCCTCAAGCCAACTCACCAGAATTCCCATGCTATCCACTAGTTGAGGGCTCGGCCCCATCAATGTCCCATTGTAACACTGCTGCACGTCTGGGATCCTGCTCTTTTCTTTTGTCCCCCTGTCGCTGTCTCCACTACATGTCTCACATTAGAAACTTTTTTTACCATCTTTTTCCCCCCAGTGCCACTTTTAACTTGCCTTCCAGCCATCTTAACACCTACCATATTTTCTTTATAATCACTTCCTACTGACTACTTACCCTTACACTTTCCCTTATTCTTACCACCAGACTGTGACTTTTCTTTTTATTTATTTATTTATTTATTTATTTATTTATTTATTTATGTTTTGCAATACATTCACAAGAATTTCTTGCAATAGAAACATGAGGGTAACACCAATAATACAAAGCAAATACATTTACTAGAAATTAATCCTCTCTTCTTAGACCACTAAAAGAAGAAGGGGAATTCTTAAAGTTGAGAAGAACACTAAAGTAATATTTTAAATAAGCAAACAGGCCTGAACGCTAATCCACGGTTATACTATATTTCTCAAAACTTTCCCTAGGGGTCACTTGACAATTTTCTTTAATTCAACAAAACTTTTCAGCTGGTCCGGATCATAAAATATATATTTGTTACCCTTATATTTTACCAAACATTTACACGGATACGATAATAGGAAACTAGCTCCCAGCAGTTTAGTCTCTTCTCTCAATGCAAGAATTTTTTTACGTTTTTCTTGAACAGTCCTTGTCACGTCCGGATATATCCACACTCGCGCTCCAAGAAATTCTTTAAGAGCATTTTTAAAGTATAATTTCATAATAGAGTTAATATCCTGCTCAAAAACAAAGGATACTAGCAGAGTAGTGCGAGACTGAACTTCGCTCATAGACTGTTCCAAAAAAGCTGTCAGGTCTTGTAATCCAGTAGGTTGTATAGGTTGATTTTCTGATTTTCTCTTCTGCCCCTCTTTTTGCGGAATTGGGAGATAATATATTTTGTTAATCAGAGGCATCAGATCAGGGGAGTAATTGAGAACTTCAGAAAGGTATTTTTTAAATAGTTCAAGTGCACTCACCTCTGGAATTTTTGGAAAATTTATTATTCTCAAATTAAGACACCTGTTAAAATTTTCAAGCTGGTCTAATTTATTATGTAGAATAATTTTATCCTTAATCAGGCTGTCTGTAGAGTTTTTTAACAAGTCAATTTCTTGCTGAAAAACAGTTCTCTGAGAACTCACTTTCTGCCGTATCTTTTCTACACAGTCATTCAGGAAATCAACTTTTGTTACCAAAGAAGTTGTATCCGAAGCAGCTTTCATAGTAATTGTAGTTAAATGCTGTAACATTGCCCAGATACTTCCCAGGGTTACCTCCGCTGGAGCTAAAAGCTCCCGTTGTAAATCTTCTGCAGACTTTCTGGGTAAGGCTCCATCTACTGAGGTTTCTTCGTCGCCATCTTCAGACGACGCCAAAAGCTCCACCTTCCCCCTAAGGTCTGCAGGACACGGAGGGGGATTGAGATCCGGGGAGGAAAGTGTGGTATCATGCTCCAGGGGAATCGTCGCTCCTCCGAACGTTCCCTCAGCAGAGCTCCCTTTCACCCTCTCCCGTGGAGTACTCATGGCGAAACCATCGAGGGTCGTCTGGACTGTTTGGGCAGCCGCAGTCGCAGATGGTAGGCTTTTGACTACCCCCTTTCTTTTTGTATGCGGCATTTCTAATCGCTGAAACTTTCAAATAAAGGGTAAGTCCAGGGAGCCTCGGTGATCGCTACCGAGTTGCGTCCGCCATCTTGGAACACCCCCACTTTGTCCCTGGTGACAACATTTTCCAGACTGTGACTTTTCAGCTTGCTGACCCCTTGCAGGCATCATTTACCTATCAGACCAGGAAGTAAAACTGACATCATCCTTGCAGGAAAAATCAGAAAAGCTACATAAACCACAGAAGGGGGGGGGGGGGGGGGGAGTGAGGTCCTAACAAACAGACACAACGGCAACCAGGAATAGCAGCCCTTTAGCATACTGCTTCCCAGCAACCCCACAACTACACCAGCCTACTGGACTGTGATGAACTGCACTTAAAATTAATCTGGGCTCCACTTCCTAACACACTCCACAGAAACCGTATCCGCTTTTACATTTACTTGTAAAGAAACCCTCCTTTCACCTCCCCAACTCCCTCACACCACATCCACAACCTCCCACCATCCAAAAGCAATGCCCAAAACACAATCCCCACATTATCTTCCTAATCTTTCCTTGCATCCAATCACTTTCCTTCACCAACATTCCATTCCCACATCACTCCAAATCAACTTCCATAACACTGGCACTTGCACGCTCACAACCATGCAAATACTCTAAATAAAAAAACATTGCACAATTAAATATAGCTTAAACTGGCACTTTATTTAATACTTTCAAAAAAATTCAATCTTCAGAAAAAATCCATCCCCAAATATCAGTCAACTCATTCTCAAACCCTCCAGGTTAGACAATCATGAACTAACACAGTAACGTTGAATGAATCTATGCTTGATCTGCGGTCACGCAAAGTCTTGGAACTTCTTTCGATCTATGGCGGCACCACATATGGATTAAATTCCCCACACACAAATTTCACATTACAGCCCAATTTTTATGTCACAACTTGACCTGTGGGTGGAATATATTTCCCATTACGACATCCCCACCCTCTCCCAAATAAACTACAACAAATCCCTGCTCATTTAACGTAGGGAGGGAGGCAGGGTGCTAAAAAACCTACCACCCATGCTCCCACATAAATTAAAATAAATAAAGCCCGCTAAAAACAACCTGATTTTCCCCTTCTCCCTAAATCCCCTGATTGATCCTACTATTACTTACAACCCCCAATCCAATTGCCCTGAAAAAAACTAACCTACCCCCTTTAGTCTAAACCTAACCTGCTAATTTAACTAATACCCCTATTATCCTACCTTGCACACTTAATAATAAATTTTGTGGTTATGGCTGTGAAGCCATGTTATGTCACCCAGGGTGTAAGCTTGATCATACTTTCACAAAATGTCCCCTCAGTATTAAAATCACCTTATTAATTAATTTCTCTCAACCCTCCCCCATATTCTCTTTCCTATAATAACTCCTTTATTCTGAATGCTGCTCTGGTAGGTGGTGGTGTCAGTTAAATAGGTGTCTTTCATGCTTTAGGCATAGGATAAGGAGCGGGGTCTCCTGGGGAAAATAATTAAGTTCTCACCTGTAACATTTCTGTGCAGCAATGAACGTTCCTCCATGTGCAAAGCTACATATGGATGTTTTGCACGTGGAAGAGATGTCCTTCTATGACTGCGCACGTCTTTGACAATGCAAGGACGTCTAATGATGATAAAAGTTTTTACTGTACATTTTTGAACAAGTAAGATGTTTTCTACCATGGCTTTTAGACATTTTATTTTCATACATCCATTTTTAATATTGATGTAGATAGGGAAATGTTTATAATTGTTTTCGATGATACTTCTTTGATTTTGGACGTTTTGGTGCAAACCATCCAAAGCCAGACTTAGACATCATATCGAAAATGCCCCTCCATATAACTTTGTAAGTCTAAGTGCTTAGAAAATATGCCTCATGGTCACTCCTCCCCCTTCTCGCTCTCTATCTAGTTCATGGTAAAATTGCAATACAATAACAAAAACAAACAACAAAATCTAATGAGGGTCAAATGAAGCGTTATGTGTGAATTCTTGAAACAGTGCAAGATATTTATGATATTGTGAATCATTTTCAAATTTATTGTGCAAACTATTATTCACAAGGTATCCTTTGTTCACAGAGAAACATTTGAAGTATAGTTTCCTAACTTTGACATTTTAGTCCAATTCAGATTTGGAGGGGTGGATGCAAAGCTGTAGTAAAATAGCTCATTTTACTACAGTGATATTCACTGTGAGAGTCACTAACCTGTATTAAGGATGTGTATTAATTTCAAATGAAATAGTAAATGGAAATAGAATTTCCCATGGTATTCTGTATTGTTTTTAACCTACAATAACAAGAAACACACTGAAAGTTGTGCTTATTTTCCTAGGTTATCAGTAGTGCACACTATCACTCAATAGCATATACTTTCCCTCCCTCCCTGCCCCACTGACAAGTAAAGATCACCCTCCCACTCTCCTTATTCAGAATAGGCCTTCCAGACCTACCTGAATTCCCTGATGTTCCAGTGGGACAATGGGGGCAAGAGTGAAACCCACTTACTCCTGCTCCTCGTGGCTCCAAGGTAAAAATGGCCACCATAACCTCTAGCGGTAGTCTTGCAGTACTACCGCTAGTACTCCAGGACTACCATTAGAGGTTGTGGTGGCCATGTTTACCATGAAGATTCTAGGGGAAGGAGATAGTGGGGTTCACTTCTGTCCCCATTGTCCTGCAGGACCATAAGGGAATTCAGATAGGTGTGGAGGGCCTATTCTGACTGGGGCTGGATGGGAGGGGAAGGTCCTTATTTTTCAGGGGGTCTGAGATGGGAGGTCTTGACTTGTCAAGGGGAATAGAAGGGAGGACATGGACACAAAACTTGTGTAGGCCCAAATGATATTCAGCTGAGAGCCACATAAGTTATGTGGGTTCCAGCTGAATATTGGCTAGGGCCTGCATAAAGGCCAGTGACCTGATACATTCTGGTGAGCTTCTGATATTCAGTGCTACTGCCTGAACAAGGCCCGGTATTGAATACTAGGGCCCAATTCTGTTTGTGGCAGTCTGTGTTTACAAAACCACTGACTGCTGCCAGTTTAATAATGGATGCATTATATTGCTTTCCTAACAGGTTTTTATTGTATATGTTTTGGGGGGAAAAAACAGAAAAAATATGTACATTGGCTTTTCTGAAATAAAAATACTGTTTCCATGTGAAAGCAACAATAAAACTTACATCAAGTGACTGAATCATAGTCAGTCTAATATTCTTAATGTATTTCCCTAGAGTAAGTAAGGAAGATAAGACTCTTGATAAATACAACCCACACATATATTCTTTTCTAGCCCCATCTGAAAGGCAATCTAATTTGTTCATCTTATATTACTAGATGAAGGAAAAAGATATCCTTCTTTCATCTTGTTTTCCATCTTAATATGCAGCAACTTCAGAGATGTATAAATATATTCAGCTGAGCAAAGCAAACATTGTGTTACCTAGTAGAGGACGTCAGACATGATTGGTAAATTATTTAACATGACAAACAGTTTGCTTCATGTAATGTTCAGCCTAGGAGCCCCTCAAAGACAAGTACTCTACACAAACTCATACACAGTTTTTATTCTACTTATTAGGTTAGCCTTTCAAGCTTTCTCTGAATAAACAGTGACATAAGAGTTTTATAGATTCTTTATATCAAAAACTACAGTTTCACAAAAAGTATAATATAAGCAATCATCTACTATTTTATATATTTTTGTTACATTTGTACCCTGTGCTTTCCCACTCATGGCAGGCTCTGGAGGGTTCAGTGACTTGCCCAGACTCACAAGGAGCTGCCTGTGCAGGGAATTAAACTCACTTCTTCAGGACCAAAATCCACCACCCTAACCACTAGGCCACTCCTCCATCTTCATCTTTGAATATATCCTGATATATTTAGCTTTGATTCATAGTAAATTGACTGTGAGGTAGAACACATATGGTTGAATGCATTAAAATTAGCAGGTTCTTCATGCACTTTAAGGCTATTTAGTATGAATAAGGGAGAACAATCATGCTGGTCTCAGAATATGTTAATAAGCATGCACATAAAAGAATGATCTGCCATAGATGAGGAAAGGGAACTATATATAGACTGTGCTAAGTGGCCTTTCCAATTTGAATATGTTATATACTTTCCCCCCGGATTCCATATAGCGCACTTAGAGATCTGTGTCAAAATCCAAGCATATTCTGTAAGAACGTGCTTAACTTAATTGGGTTAACAAGCCAATCAGTATTGTTAACAGAACTTAACAAGCAATAGTGAGCAATAATTGGCAATAATTAGAATTTATATGCACAACTCTCTAAGCGTATTCTGCAAAGCACTGTACCTTAATTCTAATATGTGCAGGCAAAAAGGGGCACGGTTATGGGAAGGAAAATAGGTGTTTCATGGGAGTTCCAAGATTTATATGCACTATTATAGAATGTGGTCTCCTGTGCCTAAATCTACGCACCAGGATTTATGTCATATTTTTGTTGGTATAAATGGAGGCACATAGTTTTAGGTGCTAGGATATTGACTAAACATATTCCATATACTGCGCCTAAATCTAGGCACCACTTATAGAATATGCTTAGGTAGAAATGTTTTCTGCATGGATTTTCTAGGTGTCATATATGGAATTTCCCCCCTTTGAGCTTATGTGCATTCTAATGGTCTCTTTTACTAAACTGTGCTACAGATTCCTGGTGCAGCAAATGAGAGGAAGCTCATTCATTTCCTCTGTGCTTCCTCTCATTTGCTGCATGACAATCACTAGCGTAGATTTGTAAAAGAAGCCCTAAGTTTGCATGCTTGCTTTATAGGTGGCCACACACAAAATATCAGAGTTTCAGTCATTAAGGAGACTCTAAAATAAAGTTTACATGTAGGAGTAATACAATAATTAGGTAGAAATGTAAAAAGAATATTTTTGATAGCACTCTGGAATTATTATCTTTATGTGAAAGCATGCCTTCTTTAAGCAATCCTGAGTTCTCACGTCTTTATCTAAGTACTATTGAACCATAAAAACACATATCTATAAAAAGAGTAATATATTTATTCACAGATATAATACAAGATATCTACAAGAATGATAAAATGTCATATAAGAAATAAAGGTCTTTGAAAAGGCAGATCAAACATCAGAAATAAGTACAAATACTTTACCCTATAGCCTAATGCCTTGACAGTCACCCCTTAGTAATTACAAACTTTGACTATACAACCTGCATGTGTTACCAGTGTCATTGGGAGGTGTCTAAGCAGGGTTAGTCTTCTTTAGTGCTCCCATCTGGAAGGTTTGGGTACTCAGTTTGTTGCAGGAAGATTAGATGAAAATCTGATGAGTCCATAAAGGCTAAAAAGAGGAAAGGTCAGGCCCTTCCAGCTAGAGATGTCCATCTTTTAAAACATTTCTTATGACAGTAATATAAGTTGTTGTAATAACATTTCAGAAAGTGATTGGGTGGAGAAACCATAGGAATGTCTTTGACATCTGCACAGTCTTTTGATGTTATTCTAGATGCATTTCTTATAATTCAGGGCACTGGCCCATCTTGTGACTTGAGTTCTGGGAGACCCAGGCTCCAATGAGGGATTGTTTCAATCCAAAATGACTTTGTATTGCATCAGCTGACACTAGGGCACAGGTCTTATTCAGACAGGCATTCCTGAACATGTCCTTAATTACAACACAAGTATTAGAATTATCTCTGTATTGTAAATCATAAGGCTCTGCAGGATTGTTGACTTAATCCAGGTGTCCTAAAGGTCTACACAGTCAAACTCTGTGATATGGTGACAGGGGCTTATACCTGCAGCATTTTGGGGATTTTAGGTCAAGCAGGCTAGGCTTTTTTGATAAGCAAGGCCTAAATAAAAAAAAATCAAAATGGCTGTCTGACCCTTAAGATTAAAAGATGTTTTACACTGTGTTTGTGACAGTTGACAGCTGCTGAAACTTAGCTCTGATGAAAATAACTGAAAAGTGTTCAATAACACCAGGTGCTGGCCTAAATGAGAAGTTGTGGTTAAACGTCTAGAGTGGACATCAGAGGGCCAGGTGTGGAAAGAAAAAGGGGCTTTTTAGGGCATTTCTGAAATCTACAGTGGGAGATACAATAAACGGTCATGAAAAAGGGCCCTGTGGTAGCAGCAGGGGCCATTTTTTCCCACTCCCCAGGGCACTTAACAGAGCAGATAAATAGCCCCTTCCCGAAAAAAAGAAAGCCATGCGAAAAGATAACCCTTACCATATGGCCATGTGGTTTGCAGCACTTACTGCCACCCATTGAGGAGGGGGTAAGGGCTCCCGCAGTAACCCATCAGTAATTGGGCAGCATTTGGGGGAGGGGGGTTGGGAGCTCAGCACCCGTGGTAAGGGAGCTATGCATGTGGGAGCTTTTTCTGAAGTCCACCGTACTGACCTAGGGTGCCCAGTTGGTGTCCTGGCATATCAGGGGGGCCAGTGTACTACGAATCCTGGCCCCTTCCATGACCAAATGGCTCACATTAGGACGTTTTTGAGCTGGGCTTTTTTAGTTTCCATTATCGCTAAAAAAAAAAACAAACGCCCAGCTCAAAAACGTCCATTTTTTCGAAAATACGGTTCAGCCCGCCCCTTCACGGACCCGTTCTCAGAGATAAACGCACATGGAGATAGGCGTTTGCGTTCGATTATGCCCCTCCACGGGTAGTTGACTACATAGTTAGTAAGTGTGCATTGTTATCCCTTATGAATTGGAGGAGATTCTCTAATGGTTTGGTAAAATCACTTTTGATCTGTGCCTTAAGCATACAAAAGGCATTATATGAAAGTGCCTGTCTGATTCACCATATCTAATAAGTGTGTCTTTTACTCCTTATGTGCTGCTGTTTTAAATATTATATTTTCTATATAGTCTTGTTTTTAGCTCTCTGTTTTTTTACTGTATAGTTCTGATTGGTGAGGTATGGTTCCTAATCATTTTTATTTATGTATTTTTTTTTGTTTGCATGATCACTCCTTTAAATATATAGGACATCACGTGGAGCTGCTTGTCAGACGTGGTATGGCTACATAGAGAGCTAGCAAGCTTGCACTGTCATATCTTAAGAACTGTAGGAGATTTCCAAATGGTTTGGTAGTCACTTTTAAGTTGTGCTCTAAACATAAAAAAGGATTATGGGAAAGTGCCTCTCTGATCCACCACAGCTGCACATTGGTAAGCTTACTTTAGACTACAGCTTTAAATATGTAGAACACTATATCAGTGGCGTACAGAGGGCGGGGCGGTGGGGGCGGTCCACCCTGCAGACTGCAGGAGGGGTGCAGAGAGCAACCATGTGGCTGTTAGCTCCGCTGGTTCCTTGCTCCCTCTGCTGTTACTCCCTGTTCCGGGCCAGAGGGAGCAGGGAACCAGCGGAGCCAATGACTGTGCAGCTGCTACCAGCACCCCAGCAGGTAAGAAGAATGCACCTGGGGGGGCTTGGAGGTGATGCGTCGGGGGGGTGCACAACAGGGATCCGCCCCGGGTGGCAGCCGACCAAGAAACACCACTACACTATATATTTAACTATGTAGTGTTCTAACACTATGGAGCTCATTTTCAAAAGAGAAAAATGTCCAAAAATGGCATAAATCTGCATTTGTACATTTCTCACAAAAACATCCAAATAGGTATTTTCAAAACCAATTTTTAAACTTTTTTTTTAATGAAGTCCATCAGAAGTGCATTCAAATCACTAGAGGGCATGTCAGGGGCGTGTTAAGGGCAGAATCTGGGCATTCCCATCACATAGGAATACCCAGATTCCGCCGTTTTTCAGCCATAATGGAACAAAACAAAACCATCCAGGACTAAAACTAAGATATTTTGAACTAGACCTGTTTTTATAACATATAAGGCACAAAAATGACCAGATAACCACTGAAGGGAATGAGGGATGACCTTTCTTTACTCTCCCAGTGTTCACTAACTCCCTCTCACCCCCAAAAAATGTGATTTAAAACATTATTTGCCAGCCTCTATGCCAGTCTCAGATGTTCTACTCAGGTCCATTAGAACAGCATGAAGGTCTAGTGATGGGTGCAGTGCACTGCAGACAGGTGGACCCAGGCCCATACTTCCCTCTACCTGTTACACTTGTGGAGGAAACTGTGAGCCCTCCAAAATTCACCAGAAACCCACTTTACCACATGTAGGAGCCCCCTTCACCTGTAAGGGCTATGGTAGTGGGTTTTAGGTGGGTTTTTGGGGACTCACAGACAAGATATGTGAGAAATGGTGAGATATGTACCTGAGAGCATTTTATAAAGTCCACTGCAGTGCCCCCTAGGGTGCCCTATTACTTTTCTGGGATGTCTAGGGACCAGTCTACTAAAAACGCTGGCTCCTCCTACATTCCAATAGCTTGATTTTGTGTGTTTTACATTTGGACATTTTTCTTTTTCAAAAATGGGCCAAAAAACAAAACGTGTAAATCACAAAATCTTGTTCAAAACAGTATTTAAAAAAAAAAAAAAAGAGATGTTTTTCTTTTTTGAAAATGACCTTCTTTCCTATTCACATTTTGGACATTTTTTATAAAACGTCCAAAGTTGGACTTAGACGTCATATTGAAAATGCCCCTCCATGTAGAGCTGCTTGTGAGACTTATTATGGCTGCATAGAGAGCTAGCAAGTTTGCACTGTCATTTCTTATGAACTCCAGGAGATTTCCTAATGGTTTCTGGGGATCTTTTACTAAACCATGGTACCATTTTTAGCTCATGGTAGAAATCAGATGGTGTAAACACCAAGACACCCATTATATTCCTATGGGCATCTCGGCGTTTACCACCAGTTGATTTCTACCATGAGCTAAAAACGCTACCGACGCTTAGTAAAAGACCCTGTCTGTTTCTTATTTGTTCCCAGCTATTCTATCACATTGATGATAGTTCTTTGATAACAGAAGAAGGCTAGGATGATTTTTATATTGTCAGTGAAGAAGAAGTTTGGTTGTCTTTGAAACCTTTACGGCCGACTATTTCTTCAGGAGATTTATGTTCTCCATTGGTTGTGTGGACATGTGGATTGTGAATGCTTCCTTGAAATAAGGAAAATTGCCTGCAATATTAAAGATTGCTTCTGTGTGACCTTTGTTAAAAAATATCATACTTTAGATAATGACATTCCTAATAATTATAGACCAATTTCTTCTTTTTCCATGCTGGCTAAGTTAATTGAGTTTTACATCAAATTACTGAATTTTTGGAGAAAGTAAATGTGTAAGATCCTTTTAAATTTGGATTTAGATTAAATCATAGTACAGAATCTGCTTTGTTATCAGATGTCATGAGACAAGGTATTGATAAGTGGCTTAAATCATTTCTGAGAGATAGGCAACAGGAAATTTGTATTGGAAATAAGTAGAGGAGTGTGTTAGCCGTGTTAGTCCACTCTTAAGGTTATCAATAAAAATCAAACAAAATAAAACATGGAAAAGAAAATAAGATGATAACTTTTTTATTGGACATAACTTAATACATTTCTTGATTAGCTTTCGAAGGTTGCCCTTCTTCGTCAGATCGGAAATAAGCAAATGTCTTATTTCCGATCTGACGAAGAAGGGCAACCTTCGAAAGCTAATCAAGAAATGTATTAAGTTATGTCCAATAAAAAAGGTATCATCTTATTTTCTTTTCCATGTTTTATTTTGTTTGATTTCTATTGATAACCTATTGGAAATAAGAAATCAAACAACGCAAGACCTAACCATCTTCCGAAGGCTAATGAAAACACATATCTCTTCAAAAAGGCATACCATAAACATCCATCTTAAATACTAATTAATAATACTACACACAAGCTATACAAAACTGAACTCTTATCACACGACAGACATCACCACACTAAACCTTATGTAAAACAAGATCTCTCTACAGTCGATGACCTAAAGTAGATTTACCTACCAGATAAATCTGTTCTTTCAACTTTATTGCTTATAGCTTAATTAATTTGTCCTGTGAATCTGTATTGTGGTGTACTTCTCTGTCTTCTAACCCAGACCCCCAAAAAAGACCAAAAAATAAAAATATTAATTCACTTTCTGCCTTGCTCTGATTTTTAGAGAGGGTAGGCTTTTCAAACTGTTCCTTGTCCTTCACCCTCTAACTCTTGTTGTAGTATTCTAACTTTGGCTAAGGGCAAGGTGCCCTTGACCTGGATTGGCCGCTGTTGTGGACAGGATGCTGGGCTCGATGGACCCTTGGTCTTTTCCCAGTATGGCATTACTTATGTACTTATATGTACTTATACTGTAGATTAGCTCTGCCAGGTTTACTTTCCATTGTCAGTCCTAGGTAAAAAAAAAGTAGCTTTAGTCTTACAATTGGTTCATTTACCTTGATGAAACTGCTATAACTCTTCAGAATATTTAGATTTAAAGGAGAAAAATGAGTTTCTAGCTGAATTTGATAGTTGTATTAAACTGAACTAGATGAAACCAGTTTTCAGCTATCCCTGAGTTGTCATTGGATCGAGTACACCCCACCTGACTTCAGCCTATGGTCCAACAAGAGATTATAAAAAGCCTGGAACATTTTCACTCTTGCTTTCTTGGCTTTTTGCTCTTCTCTCTGGCCCTGCTGTCTTGCTCTCCATGGACCTTGCTAGATTTCACATACATCCCAGATAAGACTTTCTCCAGGCTTCAGCAACAACTCTGCAACAAAAAGACTTCTTTTCCTGCAAGGATCTCCTTCATCACTCCAATAAGCAGCCTCCATCAAAGTGAGTTACCGTTAATCCAGCATAATTCATAATTCAGACTTGATATCTTGAAAGCACATTCCCCTTGTGAAATCTCTGAAAACTGCCTCAGTCTTATAACATTATTGCATTACCTTTTGTCAGGTTCTCAGGTTCAGAGCCCGCGGGGCCGGGCTCTGGAGCAAACGTGAGCCCTTGGGCTGCTGACGAGGAGCGACAGCAGCAGGCAAAACCCACCAACCAACACTGGGTAAGCACACCGGCAGGGACTGCAGGCACTGCCCAGCGAACCGGAACACATGGACTGGAATCCCACCGGACTGGAGGACACAGAACTGGAACACTGGACTGCAATCCCCCGGACTGGAACACTCGATTGGAATCCCCCGGACTGGAGGACACAGGACTGGAACACCGGACTGGAGCACACCGGACTGGTCCACACAGCTTCACCTGCACTTAGCTACTAAGCCCCCCAGGAGTTGAGCTCCTAGGTTCGAGTAGCCGACAGGACTTACTGGATACCGGATGACATAGGGACCAGGAATGGAAACAGAAGTGCTCCTAAACCTAAACTGATCTACGTGCTCCCAATCCCTAAACCAGCAGGAGTGTTCCTAACAGTAAACTTAGAAAAGGACTTCCTAAGCCCTATACTAAACAGGAGCTCCTAAGCCCTGCTCAAGAAAGGGACTTCCTAAGCCCTAAACTAACAGAGCAGGGAACTAAACACAAAGCTAACACAGGTGCTACTAAGCACCAAGCTACAAGCAGAGCTCTACACTAATAAGCTAAACACAAAACTAACAAGCTACCTAAGCACTGCTCTAGCAAGCTAGATACAACTAACAAGGTGCTTCCCAAGCACTACTCTGGCAAGTAACCAGAAGAGCTCCTAGCACTAAAAGGGAAGACAGGGGAGCCACAAGGAAAAAGCAGGGAAGCTAACACATAAGCCAAAAGTGATTCTAAATCACCAAACACCAACAGCAAAGACTGCAATGCTCCCAATAGCACAAACCCAGAAGTACTTCTAACAGCAAACTCTGCAGTGTTCCTAACAACACTAAACCCTGAAGTACTTCTATCAACAACAGAGCTTCCAAAGCCCTACACACAGCAATGCTTCCAAAACCAAGAGGGAACAGCAGGGGAACCAAAAGGGAAAAGCAGGAAAGCTAAACACACAGTCACCAGTGCACACTGCACTAACACTAACCTGGACCTTAGCAAAAGCAAGCAGGGAAACTAGACACAGAGTCAGAAGTGCACACTGCACCACCCTACCTAAAGCAAACACCACCGTTGCAAAGGCACTGAAGGAAAAACACCACTTCCTTATCAAGGCCCTCCCTGATGATGTCACACTCCCTAGACCTAGGCAAAAGCACACTGACCCAGAGAGGCCCAACCCACACCAATGCAACACTGTGAAGCACTTGAAGCCAGTACACCCAAAGAGAGGTAGAGCAACTCAGGCAACACACACACAGGTGCAGTATAGTGAAACAATTAGAGCCATGCTGCTGGAAGCTGCCAGCACAGAGAGACAGAGCCAGCTCAGAAAGGACAGAGAAAAGAAACAGAAGCCAGCTAAGAAGCTGACTCCCAGGAAAGAGGTAAGTTTGAGAGGGGTTCAGACCCCAATCATAACACCTTTATTGTAAATAAACATTTTCTGAGCACATGTACTTAAACCCTACAGTGCAGGTTAATGTAATTCAACAAATATAGTATTTAATCCCCCCTTTTCTTACATATTCTTATTCTTATCATATTACCTTATATTTAATTGGTGGAGAATAGAATATAGAATAATATTATATTATTTTTTTTACACAGGCATCAACCAATCTCTCTGTGAAAAATAATTTTCTGATATAACTCTTAAGTCTACCACCCCACAACCTCAGCACAATCTGTACTAGTTGGCTCATTTATCACTTAAATCGTGTACACCTATATTTATGACTATAGTTCTGAGTGCCATATGTAGAATTAGGGTGTATCTGTCATCTGTTTTAAAGAAATATGTCAAGTAAAAGAAGCATAATGGCCCTCCAAGAATGGGTTGGCATTCAGAGTTTTTGAAGAATTTTGGATGCCAACTGATTCTTGGAGGCTCAATGTGCTTCTTCTACTTGACTTGGTTTCCTGTGTTACTCCCTCTCTCTTGTTTGTCTTGTTAAAGATATGTGTGCTAAATCACTGGCTTAGATTTGAACCATCTGCTCGTTTGAACATTCCAGCTTTGAGAAAAAGCATTTTGAAGAAGCATGTAAAGATTGCTTTTCTATTGCAGGAGCACTGTTGTGAAACAGCTCTGTATGAAAATAAGAACAACTGAACTCCTTTCTATTTCTGCATTTTAATGATTGCACACTGCTTTGCTGTGCTAACTGAAAGATGGTATATTAAATAATAACTAAGCATAAACATAAACATTATTTAGCCACAACTGCTGGCACTTAAATTAATATGTATATTAAGACTTTGTATTTAATGCATGTTTAGCACAAAATGTAACATGTGGTAACTGCAGATGCTGTGCAGGGCACTGAGTTATTTGCATCTGCATGTAGCACAAGATGAACTGCCCTACCTGCTCCAACCTATAATGTGGTTCAGGGCCAGCTCAAAGATTTTGTCATGATGGTTCTTCCCTCATCCCCCCCCCCCCCCCCCCCTTACACATCTTGTATCTAATTCCCCCAGTAACACAGGCAAATTCCCGGACAGCACCTAATCCCTGCCGTGCACCACACAAGGCAATATAGAAGACTCTCTACAATCAGCATGTCCCCCTGCATCTCCCCAATGGGATCAGCATGTACCCCCGCACCCCCTGATGGCATCAGCATGGACTTCCCTGCTACAAACCAGCCACCCCCCAACATACATATCTGACTCCTTCTTGTACAACCACACCACTTCCTAGCAAAACCCATCCCCCTTGAACCTACCCCTTGATACCCTTGTACTTGGGGGGAGTGCCTTGGGACAGTAAGGCCACAGTCAGCAACAATCCCCCTCTGCTAATGCCTGAGTTGATTTCAACATCCAAAATGACACTTATGACGTCTAATACATTTTGCTTGTAGGGAGCAGGAATATACAAGAAAGTGCAGAGTATACATGTTGGGGGCTGGGTTGTTGTAGAGATGGACATGCTGATACAATCAGGAGGTGTAGCTTGTGTCAGAGAGAATTGGGGGATGTGTCACCACAATACTACTCACTACACACACACACACACACACACTACTATTGGCAATCCTGACAGGTAACATATGGTAATGACCCATATACTGACGTCAAAGCTGCCACACCTCCACCTTCCCACGTCGTGCCCAGATCTAGCCCACTCCTTCATTAGGCAGCTAGGGCAGGATATTTTCTGCAGCAACTCCCTTTTTAGCAAAGAATACAGTAGCGTGGGTAACACTGCTTAGTAAAAGGGATCCCAAGGGGCGAAGTTTATCAATATGGGCTACTGTTAACTGAGGTTAACCGTAAAATATTAGTGTGTGGTGGCGGCTAAGAAAGCAAATAGAATGTTAGATATTATTAGCAAAGAAATAGTAAACAGAAATGAGGATTTTATAATGCCTTTGTATTGTTCCATAGTGCAATTGCACCTCAAATATTGTATGCAGTTCTGGTCACCGCATCCCAAAAAAGATAAGGTGGAATTAGAAAAGGTACAGAGAAGGGCGATGAAAATGATAAAGGGGACGGGACGACTTCCCTATGAGGAAAGGCTAAGGCAGCTAGGGCTCTTCAGCTTGGAGAAGAGATGGCTAAGGGGAGATATGATACAGGTCTATAATATAATAAGTGGAATGGAACGGGTAGACATGAATCGATTGTTTACACTTTCCAAAAATACTAGGACTAGGGGGCACACAATGAAGCTACAAAGTAGTAAATTTAAAACAAATCAGAAAAAAATTGAAAAGACTGGAAAGACCTATGGAGGTTTTTATGTCGATGACGACAGCAAGTGCTCCATACAGTTGAAGGCTTTGAACCTCGGACAGAGGAGTCTGTTGAGGCTTTTCCTCCATTGATCTGCAACAGTTTATGATTGATAGTAATATCACATTAGAGAATTCAGAAGTGAATGAGGATATTTCTAGTTGATAGGCTTTAGGAATATCTGTATCCTCTGTTGGCTCTGATTATAGCAGTTCCTCATTTTGGTGTCAGGTATGCCTTATCCTTGGATTTCAATCAGCTCCCTATCTCAGGATCTCTCTTTCTGACATGTGTCATCACAAGATGAATAGATCTACCCTCTTTCATTTGATAGTAGCCAGTTCTCTTACTTGATTTAGTGGCTAATAGAGTTTTTTCCATCTTGCACACATACTTTTATGCTTCTTTTGTTAAGTTTCCCCAAGTTCTTGATTATTGTTTTCCTTTTTGAAATACATTCCATTTGTGCAATGATACATATTCTAAATTATTTTTACAGCTTTGAACCTTTACTAATATGGAAGACCTTGAAACAATTAGAACACAGAATATAGAGAAACATGTTCTATGAGGCACATAATTCTTATGGTAATTCTTTCTTAGAATTTAAACTTGAGTGCTGTATTCAATATTGGGTAGCTTTGACAATAAAACTGTAACAACTTTACTGCTGCTTGCTTTTTCTATTATTTACCCTTCCAAGGAATGACATAATAATGTATCCATTTGGCTTGATACCACTGAGAAAAATTTCAGACATAGTTCTCACAGTTGTCAAGCACAAGAAAAGTAATTGGATGAAGAGGATTTCTTTGTACCATTACTAACCAGAAAAAATGAGTATCTGTCATTCAGACTATAGACAATTATATGCCATGTTCTTTAGGACAGAATAGCTGTAACCTCTTTTTACAGCTTGCTGTCATGTTGATTTTTTGGCAAAAACATCTCAACTTCATTTCATTCCACCTTTGTAAACTTTGGGTAGGTGATGCTGCCAACATTAAAAAAAAAAGATGCATTGCCTGTTCTTAAGCGTATAACATTTTTGAGGCCATTTTACTAAGGCATGTAGGCACCTACGCACGTCCAACATGCGTCAATTTGGAACTACTGCCCGGCTACCGTGAGCAACGGACTGTAATTCCATTTTTATATGCGCATCGATACATGCAGCAGAAAATATTTTTCATTTTCTACTGTGTGGCGCTAACCAGGTGGTAATCATCAGCAATGCGTGAGATCTTACTGCTAGGTCAATGGATGGCGATAAGGTCTCAGGCCTAAAATGGATGCATACCAATTTTTATTTTGCCGCAAGTCCGTTTTTGGCCCCCAAAAAAGGGCCTTTATTGCAGGTGCACTGAAAAATGGACCCGCACATATCCAATACACATGCCTACAACAGCACAGGCCATTTTCAGTGCACCTTAGTAAAAGGACCTCTTAATCATTTACAGTAAGTTGTTATTCATATGCATGTAGGAGAAGAAGAAACTGAAGGTATGACAGGGACCAGGCCAGAAGTTACATTCAGAACACATTTTATTAATTTGCTGTGTATGCGCATAAATGTTAAGTGCACTGATACCACATTATGCTTTCATCACATATTGTTGGTGCACCTAAATTGAGACACCCAGTTGTAGAACTGTCCCATAGGTCTTCTATGTGTGAAGACCAAGTTGCGCTTATTTCAAGTCTATTTTATATGGACACATAGGTGCAGATGTGTCTACAAAACTTTAAGGACAAAGTGGCAGAAATTGCACTTTGGCTGAAGCCCTGGTCAATTACATCTGTTTGGGAACAGGTGTAAATTGAATCATATAAATTATGGACATAAATATTTTGAATATTTTATGAACCATTTATTTTAATTAGAACTCAGCTCCTGAACATGCCTACATGTGGGTCATGTAAAGGAGGCACTTTTTGGAATCATGTAGATTTTACACATATATCCCATGGGTAATGTTATAAAAGCCATTTTATGTGCAAATATCCTTTATGAGATTATCTCTATAATGCATAAAAATAGAAATTCAGGACTGGGCAACTTGGCAGCTCTGATACCTGCCTATCTGGAGTAGAAGAATCAGAAAGCTGGAAACTGCAAATAAAGATAGTTTTCCTTAATACTGGCCATTCATAGAACATCAAAGCAGTTTACAGATACAATCATAAAAGAAACAAAACTAGAGAAAAGGAAAAGAGAAAAGGCTAAATACGAATTTCCTGAGTTTGCCCAGCTCCAGCCATCCCCCAAATCTTTCCAGATAAAGAAGTTATTGAAGCATATCTTTAATCTAGTCAATAATGTTTTATGGTGTAGATCAAGGAAGTATCTCTGAGGTCTGGGTACCAAAATTTTTATAAGTAACTTATAATCCACCCCTAGTAAAGAAACAGGCCGATAAGATGCACATTTGGTAGAATCCTTACCAGACTTCAGCAAAAGAGTAATACCAGCCTGCGTCTGGGATAAATGAAGCTCAGGCTCCAACAAAAACATTCTAGTCAAGGTAAGGAAACATGATCTAAAAAGCCTCAACCGCAACATATAGTCCACATTGCTTAAGCATTTGAAGAAGCTGTAACTAATCCTTTTGGTCATAGTGAACATTAGAATTCAAATTATCCATCTGAGGAAAACAGGTCAAGTTAAAATCCACCCCCCCCCCCCAACCACCAAATAATCAAAAGCCCTTCCCGGATGGTCAGCAATTTCTGCTGTAGGTGTTGAAAAAAGGGATTCTGACTTATTAGAAGCATAAAGATTTACAAATGTATAGAGCTGTCCCTACATCTCTATTTCAACAGAATATAGTGACCCTCTAGGTCCTTAATCATATCTTGAGGGACATATTTCCACCAACTTATGAAGTAAAATCCAAACTCCATTGGTTTTTTGGGGGGGGGATTTGTTAGAAGCCCCCCCCCCCCCAAAAAAAAAAAAGTGTGAATGCTTTTTGCATCTCTATCATTTTACACTTAGGCAAAACATGTTTTTCCTGCAGGAATCCAACTTCCATCCTAACACACTAAACATACAAAGAGAAACATTAAGGCTAGACACCACAACACTGTAAATTTTTTTTTTCATAATCCAGAAACACTCCCCCAAACTCTTTGGCCCACAGCACTGGGAGCAAAACAATTATTTCTCTGAAGTCAACAATTGCCTCACTCCACTCTCTGTCACCATGGCCTTGGCACCCTGATGGCACATTGTGGGCGCAATATTCCGCTGCCTGCTCCATAGAGCAGAGACTCACACCTAGTAGGGCTTTGGACACTGTCTCCTTTGTATGCCTTTTGAAGGTGTATTCCACATGGGTAAAGAGGAGACCAAAAGGATACAGCCACCAATACTGCACTAGTGTCTGGCGCAGTTGTGGTGTAAGTTCCCTCAAATCTCTACATTGTTGAAGAGTAACCAGGGATCGATCCACAAAAACTTCAAGTTTGTGTGTCTCCCATATGATTTTATCCAAAGACCAGGCCTTATTCATCACCAACTCCATGGAACGATAACTATGAAAGCACAAGACCAAATCATGTGGTAAATTAGTCCGTGGAGTCCCTAGTACTGGATGGGCATGCTCCACATGATGACAAGCATCCCCCTTCGAATTCCACCTCTGAGATCAGCACATATGCAGCACTAGCATATTCAGGAGAATCAGGGATCCCCATATCCAGATGTTACAGTGTTTGTCCCAATTGTTCAAATCTTCAGCTTTAGATAAAAGTCTTATGTTGCTACTGAAGCTCAGCATATTGGGTGTCCAATTAACTCTAAGCTTCTGAATGTTCTTCTCCATGTTCCTCCATATCCTCCAGCCAATGACTGTCTCAATAGCAGACTATGGATTTTTCCTCCAGCAACTTGTCCAAACCTTTTCTAAACCCAAATATGCTAGCCACTGTTATTATATCTTCTGTTTAGATTGGAATTACTTTTGACTTTTATATCATCCTATGGCCAAAGGGTTTACGTATTACTAACCCCTCCCCCTATGCACACCATTCTTACTCCTGGATTGACTATTTCCAGTGGCATTCCTAGGGGGGCGGACACCCGGGGCGGCGCCCCGCCCCCCGGGTGCAGCACCCCCCTCAATGCAGCGCGGACCCCCTCCCAGGGTGCACGCCGCTGGGGGGGGGTGCCGCAGCGTGCGCCTGTTCAGAGTTCCCTGACTTCGTGCATTCGCTGCAGCTCCCTCTAACCCAGAACAGGAAGTAACCTGTTCCAGGGCAGAGGGAGCTGCAGCGAACGCGCAAAGTCAGCGAACTCAGAGCAGGCGCGTGCCATGGCACCCCCCCAGCGGCGTGCACCCGGGGCAGACTACCACCACCGCCCCCCCTTGGTACGCCACTGACTATTTCTAACCATTATCAAAACCTTACCCTTTGTTATGTCTACTGAGATAGGTAACTGACCATGCTGCACTTTTTGGTAACTCTTTCTGACTTTGTGGACAACATGGATATTTCACTGTGGAAACTGAATTCTGCTCTTCTTCAGGATAATACTTTTTGCCAAACTTTAAGCACTGCTTGGAAGGAGTATGGTAAAATGATTGATATTTCAGCAGTAATTTTGGGATCCTTTTACTAAGGTGCGCTGAAAAATGGCTTGCAGTAGTGTAGGTGCGGGTTTTGAGCGCACGTCAATCCATTTTTCAGCGTGCCTGCCTGTAAAAAAGGCCTTTTTAAAAATGTTTTGTCAAAATGGATGTGCAGCACAATGAAAATTGCTGTGCGTCCATTTTGGGTTTGAAACCTTACCGCCATGGTAACAGGGTGGTAATGACCTACGTGCGCCAAATGCCATTTGGCACATGTCCGATAAGAGCAGCAGAAAATAAAAATTATTTTTCAGCCGCGCGTATCAGACGCATGCCAAAAATGAAATTACTGAAAGAGCCACACGGTAACTCCATTTTGGCACGCGTTGGGCCCGCATAAATGCTTACGCGACTTAGTAAAAGGACTTCTTGGTGAGATGCATTTAAATTCATTATGCAGGGGGAGGGGGATAGTTATAAGTTGCTTGGATAAACTTTACAAAAGCAGCAACACAAATTTCTTGAGGAACTAGATAGAGATATCAGGCATTTAGAATGTTCTTTGATTTAAAAAAAAATATCACTATCTCAGAGTACTCCAGCTGCAAAGGATCAACTATAAATATAATAATCTTATCATTCAGAGGGCAAGTTCTGAGACCAGATTCTTGGAAAAGGATTTGGTATTTTGGATCTAGCAAACGCCTTTTTATTAATAACTCAAATGGGTTAACTTAGGAAAATATTTGAAAATTATCCATCTTTAATGCATACTGTAGAGCACAGGGGTCATGAAAACACACATTTTTTGAAAAGCACTATTTCATCAGGTATAATTTAGTAAAACAAAATACATAATTTGAAATTATTTAATGACTAATTTCATTATGAACCTAAGCTACCTTATCACGGTAAAGTAATGGGTATTCATTGCATTTTTCACTTAACTGTTCAAGCAAAAATGAATTCATTAGTGTTGTTCTAAAGAGTCAATGCAGCAGAAAGAAGGGCAAAGCAGGAAAGCATAGCATAATCTTTTTTTAAATTACAAAATGTTAACTGTTGGGAAAAACTACAGCAATTGGGTGACGAATAGAAGATACAAAATGCTGAACACACATGAAAGCAGAAGAATTAATAAATTCCTTAAAATGAGAACAAGTAGGTGTAAAAGTCTGCATATTCTGTAAAAATAATACTGAAAATAGTTTGTATTGCCACTGACACTATAACTTTAATTAATTGGACATGAAACAGATGCATTACTGGAAAGGAAATCACTTGGCTATTTTTGACACATTCATAACCTTGATTGTTCACATGGAAGAACCATTAATTGTCTCTGAAATATGAGTGATTTGTTATTTTCTTGGCACCAAGGCAAATGCTCTTGTGGAGGTGTATAAGACTGATGAAGTGTTTTGTTCAAACTACTGTAGAAAGTAGATTGTGGTGAATACATTTGCACACCTGTTTTAGGGGCCCCTTTTACCAAGCCACATAGGTGCCTATGCATGCCCAATGTGCGCCAAATTGGAGTTACAACTCGGTTACTGTGTGGCCCTCATGGTAATTTCAATTTTGGCATGCATCCACTACGCATGCCTGAAAAATATTTTTTATTCTCTGGTGCGCAGCAGCTATGCGTGTCAAGTGGCATTTGACGCATGTAGACCATTACTGCCCGGTTACCACATGAGACCTTACCACTACGTCAATGCCTTGTGGTAAGGTCTCAGACCCAAAATGGACGTATGGGAATTTTCATTTTGCCGCATGTCCGTTTTCGGCAAAAATTTTAAAAAGGCATTTTGTGTAGGTGCGCTAAAAACATAATTCTGTACACATCCAAAACACGCATCTACACTACCGCAGGCCATTTTTCAGTGCACCTTAGTATTTTTTATTTTTATTTGTTACATTTGTATCCCACATTTTCCCACCTATTTGAAGGTTCAATGTGGCTTACATAGTGCCGGAGAGGTCAAAATACAATTTCTGCTTTACAGTTTATTAAATCTATCTTACTCACCTGTTTACTAAGCTACACTAGTGGTTGCTGCATGGCAATGCCAACATAGCCCAATCAAAGTGAATGAGCTGTATTGGCATTAGTGCACTGCAGCCGCTAGTGACATTATAGATTCTTATATACTTATGATCTATCCTTACAAGGAAAAAGTTCTTTTAATAAAACCATCTGATATGCTTTTTAATTATTTTTATAACTTTGGAAATAGTAAATAGAAAGAACATAAGAAATGGAACAAAAGAACATAAGATGGGCCATCTAGCCCACTATCCTGTTTCCAACAGTGGCCAATCCAGGTCACAAGAACCTGGCAGAAACCCAATTAGTAATAGCATTCAATGCTATCCATCCATGGGCAAGCAGTGGCTTCCCCCTGTCTATCTCAATAACAGAATATGGATTTTTCCTCAAGAAACTTGTCCAAACTTTTTTTAAACCCAGATATGCTAACTGCTGTTACCACATCCTTAAGCTCAGGAACTCATTGGAGAAAAAGTCCATAGTCTTTTATTGAGATGTACATGTACTGCTTGCCCTGGCATTGGTAGCATGGAATGTTGCTATAATTGGATTTCTGCCAGGTACCTGGGATTTGGATTGGCCACCGTTGGAAGCAAGATACTGGGCAAGATGAATCATTGGTCTGACCCAGTATGGCTATTCTTATACTCTTAGTAGGACTATGAATAGAATACAGGAAATGAATATGGGGGTATCATTTTACAGTGTGTCAAATGTAAGAATTTCACTATGTCACAGTTTGGAAATGATGAAGCAGATCATTGTATTTTTCTGAAACAGTTGGTCCAGTTCACTGAAGCAGAACAACATTTTAGAATTCTAATCAGTTTGATGCAAACACTATCTATCATATATGATTTCAGAGGATGTCAAGCAATTCTTATATTCTTATTCTAAAACCATTTGCAATCTATCAGCTGTAGAAAAAAAAAACGCAGCTTTCAGGCACTCGTACCAAACCTATGTCATGAAAACTCATTGACTTATAAAATAGCATTTCTATTTTCTTTGAATGACAATCTGACATGCTCTGTTGGAGACATTTAAACTTGTCTTA
Source organism: Microcaecilia unicolor (assembly GCF_901765095.1). Taxonomy (NCBI): domain Eukaryota; kingdom Metazoa; phylum Chordata; class Amphibia; order Gymnophiona; family Siphonopidae; genus Microcaecilia; species Microcaecilia unicolor. Next base: position 468,990,809 of record NC_044033.1, on the reverse strand, counting down.
AAAGGAAAGATTTTAGAGAGCATTAGCATAGCCATTTTACAAGCTCCTGCCAATCAAAATGTAGCTTTAATTTATGACTGCAAATCCATAGGACTTCCAGAGTTTTTTCTTTGGTTGTTCTCCATTTTCCTTTATTATTATTTTCTTGTATATTTTGGCGGTTTTGACATGTATTGTACAATAAATTTTTCCTTGGTACAATATAATTAGGCAGGATATGGTAAGGGAGGTAGTACAGCTTCAGGCTTATTTTCGTAAGAGAAGGGCGCCCATCTTTCAACACAAATCGGGAGATAGGCGTCCTTCTCCCAGGTTCGCCCAAATTGGCATAATCGAAAGCCAGTTTTGGGCGTCCTCAACTGCTTTCCGTTGTAGAGACGACCAAAGTTCACGGAGGCGTGTCAGAAGTATAGCAAAGGCGGGACTGGGGCGTGCTTAACACATGGGCGTCCTTGGCCGATAATGGAAAAAAGAAGGGCGTACCTGACGAACAATTAGACGACTTTACTTGGTCCTTTTTTTATGACCAAGCCATAAAAATGTGCCCTAAATGACCAGATGACCACTAGAGGGAATCGGGGATGACCTCCCCTTACTCCACCAGTGGTCACTAACCCCTCCCACCCTAAAAAAAATATATATATTTTTCCAGCCTCTATGCCAGCCTCAAATATCATACCCAGCTCCATGACAGCAGTATGCAGGTCCCTGGAGCAGTTTTAGTGGGTACTGCAGTGCACTTCAGGCAGGTGGACCCAGGCCCATCCCCCTACCTGTTATACTTGTGGTGGTAAATGTGAGCCCTCCAAAACCCACCACAAACCCACTGTACCCACATCTAGGTGCCCCCTTCATCTCTAAGGGCTATGGTAGTGGTGTACAGTTGTGGGGAGTGGGTTTTGAGGGGCTCAGCACACAAGGTAAGGGAACTATGCACCTGGGAGCTTTTTCTGAAGTCCACTGCAGTGCCCCCTAGAGTGCCCGGTTGGTGCCCTGGCATGTCAGGGGGACCAGTGCACTATGAATGCTGGCTCCTCCCACAACCAAATGGCTTGGATTTGGTCACTTCTGAGATGGGCGTCCTCAGTTTCCATTATCGCTGAAAATTGGGGACGACCATCTCTAAGGTCGACCTAAATGTTAAGATTTGGGCGTCCCCGACCATATTATCGAAACAAAAGATGAACGCCCATCTTGTTTCGATAATATGGGTTTCCCTGCCCCTTCACAGGGACGTCCTGCGAGGACATTCTCAGGAAAACTTGGGCACCCCGTTTGATTATGCCCTTCCTTGCGAACCAGTGTGGGGAGGAGCTGGGTAGATCTTTTACTGCTGAACAATTCTCAGAGCTTTTTGCCATGATCTGTCTGATGACCAAGTCCACCGAGTTGCAGGAAACCCAATCTAAGATGGTGCATAGGACATTTATTACTAGGGTACACAGGGCACACATAGGGTTTTGGGAAGAAAGGACTTGTATTAAATGCAATAATACAAGAGGCACATACATTCACTAATTTTTGGAGTATACAAAACTAACATTGTGGAATCAGGTGCTAGATGTGGTGTGCCAGGTCATACACAGACAGATGGATTAGGATTATCAGACTCTTCTTTTGGGGGATCAGACCACACTTCTTCTGCAGCACCTTTCTTACTGGCGAGGAGAAATATACTAGCAACATTGATCTCAGAGGAGGACCCTGCCTTTCAAGGGTGTATCCAATGTATGAGGGAGCTAGTTACATTTAAGATAGCAGCTTATAAGGGATCTAGTAAAAATGATCTATACACAATTATGGCAGACATATAAGAAGATGACACACAGGAGGTGGGTGATCGGCATCTGCTTTCCAGTTCAAGAAATTGCTATAACCGGACTATTTTCTAGGGCATTTGACTGATGGGGGTTCTGAGTTTTTAGAGTTTGTGATTTGTAAGATTCTGTATTGTTTGTGTTTTTTAATGCATGTTTTGTTGTACCTCACCTAGATGTTATAGATGTAAAAAATAAATTAATAAATTAACAGAGAGCTTTAGGGGTTTTAGGTTTCAGTTTTTGTTATAGATGACTGTTGGATTTTGGGGATGGGAGCATGGGGAGTGAATGTTGAGCTGGTTTTGGATTGGTTGGTTCTATTCTTTGTTTGCTTGCTCTTAAAGAAAAAGGCAACAACGGTGAGGCTTGGAATGGGTGAGCACTTAGTGAGATGGCCTTGAGCTTAAAGGTGTGAGAGAAAGGGGGTTATTTTTGTTTTTTTGCCTGGCTTTTCTTCCCACTTTTCATAAACAACACACACATGCACACAACTCATCAAAAATATAGAATCTCATACTGGTTGATCACTCCTGTGAATCTTTATAATTTGTATTTTCCTATGACTTGGTGGATGCCACTTAATTGTATCAAGTTCTGTTTCATTTCTGTGTTGCACTTATAAATAACTAGTAAAAAAGCCCCGTTTCTGATGCAAATGAAACGGGGGGGGGGGGGGGGGGGGCTAGCAAGGTTTTCTTCAGAGTGTGCATGTGGGAATGTGTGTCCCTGCCCTTTGCCCTCTCTCCCTCCCCCTCCCCCCTTGGAGTCCAGTCCTTCAGTGTTAAGTTTCCTGCTGTTCTGTGTTACAGAGAGAGTGAGGGCATCTCTCTCCCCTCCCCCTCTGAGTCCTTCACTGTTACAGAGAGAGGGATTTCGTGCTGTGCTGTTTTCCTTCACTCATGGGGAAACCGGATATCTCTGGCGCTTCACACTTCCGGCTGGAGGGCTTCAGAACGTTGGTCTTGCCTTTTATATATATAGAAGATAATAATAATAATAATAATAATAAAAGACATTTTATCCCAATGTAGACTGAACTTTAAAGAATTTGATTTTCGATAGAGGTTCTTTTACTATGTTTCAATAAGTGCTAGTGTGCACTTATCACAGTTTAAAAGGCCTTGCAGTAAGTTCCCAATTGGTATGTGCTACCCACATGCTAAAAATATCAATATTTTTTGTTCATGGAGGGCAGGAAGTGGGTGTTTCTGTGCTTATCAGTTAGCATGTCCACGTTACTGTGTGCAGGAGCCCTTATTGCCTGCAATGTGTGACAATGGTGACATTAACGCATGGCCATCAAAGGAACAAATGGAAAATCAGCCATTTTTACTGCTGTAGTAAAAATGACCTTAGCACGCAGGAAACACATGGGTAAGGGTGTGCTAAAGCCACTTTCTACCGTAGATTAGTAAATTCACTCCCAGGTTTGGGGGCCTTGTTTTACAGAGCGTATGTGGCATTTGCTTGCATAAAAGAAGCAGTTTTACCAAATCATAATATTTATTTATTAGGATTTATTAACTGCCTTTATAGAGATTCACCCATGGCAGTGTGCAGCAGGTACAGTTTACAATTAAGAGGTAAACCTTGAGGCAGGCAAATTTAATCCTAATAATGAGAGTAACATGATATAGATGAGCATTTTGGATATGACATCCAAGTTGGACTTTGGATGTTCTGCACTAACTTCGGGATTCTATATATTGCTCTGAGGTTTATGCATGGAAATCAAAACGTATTCCATAACAATGTGCATAACTTAATTAGTTAAAAAAGCTAATCAGCACTAATTGACATTAATTAGAATTTACACACACTACTTGGTAAACGTATTCTGTAATGTGGTGCGTGTAAATTGTAAGTCACAGTTGAAATGTAGGTGTGGTTATGGCAGGCCATGGGCATTTCTAAAATCTATGTGCATTATTATAGAATATACCCTCTTCATGCCTGATTTAGGTGTCAGGATTGACACCAGGTTTTCATTGGTGTAATTGACTGTGACTACATTTAGCTGTGTGGACCAGCACTCAGCAAATTCTATAAAGTATGCCTAAATTAAAGTGTACTTTATAGAATATGCTTCAATTTACTCACGGAAATCTCAATGCGATATATAGAATTGACATAAACATCCCAAATCAGAGTAGAAAACATAGCCATTTTCGAAACCGCAAAATGTCTATCTGTTCTTTTTTTCAAAAATACCATTTGTAACAAGTTTTTGTGCTTTGTGCATTTATATTTTTCAGGCCATTTTGGAAAAAAAGTGTAGGTGAAAAAAGTAGAAAATCAAGCCATTATTGGGATGTAGGAGGGACCAGCTGTGGACTTCATATAAATTATCCCAGGTACACATTTCACTGTTGCTCTTGACTTCTGAGCCCTCTAAAACCCACTATATATATACCATAGTATTAGTATAAGGAAGCCCTCACAGTTAAGCTGTGAGGGTGTTAACATTGACTGAAGCCAGGCAGCCAGAAGAAGAAAGGAAAGGGGGGGGGGGAGTTGCAGGAGGGAGTTAGTTTGGAAGTAGTTAGTGTTTAGGTTAGCAACAGGAAAGGGAGAAAGGGGATTGGGTAGGAATTAAGGGATAGGATTGGCTGGAAGGGAAGTGCTAGGATAGGGAAGATTTGGGCGCTCAGAATTAGTTTTTAGTTAGGTAGGAGAGGGTTAGGGTGAATAGGAGGGAGTGAAAGAGAAGTTGGGGGGGGGGGTTAAAGTAGAAAAAACGAAACAAATTCTTATGTCTAATCAGTGGAGCACTGGCTAGAGCACTGAGCTTGTAATCAGAAGGTTGCTGGTTCGATTCCCCTTTAAAGATTACCTGAGGTGGGGGAGGCTGGTGTTTGGCAGTGGCGTCGTAGAAAACATTGCGACGGCACTTCTGGTTTCGCGGAGGTGAGGGGAATTTGGTTTGGTTTTTTGATTGCTGGGCGGACAAACGGGGTTTTTTTTTGAAGTGTGTGTTACGTTGGGAGGGGGTGGGTGAGTTAAAGTGTGTTGGGAAGGCACTTCCGGTTTGCGAGGTGTTAGGGGTAGAATGTTTTACTGTGGCTGCTGTGGCCTAGTGGTTAGAGCACCAGCCTTATAATCATAAGGTTGCTGGTTCAAATCCCACCTAAGGCAAGTCACTTCAGCGACAAAGTTTGACACAAACCCAGAATACTTGAATGTAACACACCTTGATCGACTACTGGAGAAAGTGTGATCACAGCTGCAAATAATGAGCACCATTTTTATTAGGTGTATGTCACATGGCAAAAGCAGGAAGCTAAGCAGGTGCAACCCTGGTCAGGAACTGGATGGGCAAATTAGGGGACCTAAATCAGCAGTGTAACCTTTTTAAAAGGAGAGATTAAGGGACTCAGAATTGAAGGGGTGTTTGCTTGGGAGCGGGGAGAGTGAGTGATTGTGGGTAATTGATTATATTAAAAAAGGGGTGTCGGGAAAAGGTTTGAGAAAGAAGCTGCGGAATAAAACATTTTTGTGGAATTTGTGTCATGTGGTAAGGCGGTTGGATAGTGAAAAAAGGCAGAGGAGGGGTAGAACAGGTGATCCTATGCAGGTATGGGAATCTTCAGACTCCTGGGATTCATCAGGGTCTTCTTCATCTTCTTCGGATGAAGTAGAGGTGGAAAGGGGGAATGTTGTAAGTGGGATGCGGGAGAATCAAAGGGCAGGTATATTTATGGGTTCGAGGATGGGTCATACATTATGTAATATTGCCCCTCTGGATTGTTATATAACGTTAAAATGGAAGCAGAGAATTTTAAAAGGAAAATATATAGATTTATTTGCCTTGTTAGTGCGTGATAGGGATGTTAATGGGGGGAAGGATGGGGGTAAGGAAGAAGGAAAGAAGAAAAGAGGGAGGGTACCAAAGACAATCATGAATTGGTTGTTAAGTTTTCATGTTTTTGCGAGTGTGTTGGGAGGTCAGAAACCTGCTCTTTATCCGGGTTTATGGAATTACTGTGATTTAATTTTGAGAGCTTATAAAATGTATGGAGGTTGGGCTTGGGTAAATTATGATGAGCAGTTTAGGCGGAGTTTGGCGAAGGACAAATCTGAGAATTGGGGTGTGAGAGATGTGGATTTGTGGATTGCTAATTTTACTCCTTCGGTTAATCCTCCCTTTCGTTCGGGAGCCTCTGCTGGATTTCCCGGGTATGGTAGTGGCTCAGTTGGAAATACCGGGGGAATGGGCGTTGGTCGAACAGGGAGTTTCGGAATGGCAGGAGGAGGAAGTGTGGGGACAAGCGGATTGGGGGGAAAGGGGAGTAGCCCCGGTAATGCTTGTTTCCAGTTTAATGCGGGACGATGTAATAGGCCTGCCTGCAGATTCAGACACTGTTGCAGTGTCTGTCAGGGATTCCACCCTGTGTTTAAATGTCCAAGAGGGGGATTGGAAGGTCGGGGAGGGGAGGAGCTATGGGCGGCCCAGGTGTGGGCTGGCAAGGCCCCTTCTCCTATTAAGGTAGCGGCGTTACAAAATTGGTTGGGTCTGTATCCGTGTGGTGGTGAGGCATATTTGCTGTGGGTAGGTTTTTCGGAAGGTTTCCCGATCCCGTTTGAGGGACCGGTGTTGGATCATAAGTGTAAGAATTCAGTATCTGTGATTCAGCATGCGGAGGTGGTTCGGAAGAAGTTGATGAAGGAGTTGAGTCTTGGGCGGATAGCAGGACCGTTTGCTGACCCGCCGCTTAAAAATTTGGTAGTGTCTCCATTGGGTGTGATACCGAAAAAAGAGCCGGGTACATACAGGTTGATTCATAATTTGTCCTATCCTGAAGGTTCTGGTGTAAATAGTTTTATTGATCCGGATTTGTGTACAGTGCAATATGCTAGTTTTGAACAAGCGGTGGATTTGTTGAGGAATTTGGGAAAAGGTGCATTGATGGGAAAAGCGGACATTGAAGCAGCTTTCCGTTTATTGCCAGTGCACCCTACAGCTTTTAGGTTGCTTGGATTTAAGTTTGAAGGTAAATTTTATTTTGATAAATGTATGCCTATGGGTTGTTCTATTTCTTGTAATTATTTTGAAGCATTTGCTACAATTTTACATTGGGTAGTGGAACAGGTTAGTGGTTGGGATTCTATTGTTCATTATTTGGATGATTTTTTGTTTGGGGGTCCAGAAAATTCATTGCAGTGTGCTTCCTTGATGTCAGCATTTAGAACGGTGGCAAAGGAGTTGGGTGTGCCTTTGGCTAAGGAAAAAAGTGAGGGCCCGGTTACCAAATTGGTGTTTTTGGGGATAGAGTTGGATTCAGTGAGAATGGAGTCTCGTCTGCCTAAAGAAAAGATTGTAGTTTTGCGTCAGGAGATTGATAGGGTATGCATCAAGAAAAAGGTGACGTTGAAGGAGATTCAGTCGTTTTTGGGGCATTTTAATTTTGCAACGAGAGTGATTCCTATGGGACGAGTTTTTTCGAGACGTTTAGCATTGTTAACAGTTGGTTTGCGGAAGGCGCATTTTAGAGTGCGTGTGACACAGGCAGTGTGAGCGGATTTGCAAATCTGGAGAGAATTTTTGTCGGTGTTTAATGGAACTTGTGTTTGGCAAGATGTATTGGTTTCAAGTGTGGATTTACAATTATTCACGGATGCGTCGGGAGAAATTGGATTTGGGATTTATTTTGGAGGGGCATGGTGTGCAGAAGAGTGGCCTCAATGGTGGAGAGAGATGGGTTTGTGCAAGAATATAGCTTTGTTGGAATTATTTCCAATTTGGGTGGCTTTGTGGCTATGGGAACGGAGGTTGTGTAACAGGAGGATTGCCTTGTATTCTGATAACATGTCAGTAGTATGGGCAATCAATAAGCAGTATTCGCGTTGTCCGCTGTTAGTGGAGCTGTTGAGATTGATTGTGTTAAAATGTCTGCAATTAAATTTATGGCTAACAGCGAGACATGTGCCTGGTGTTTGTAATGTGATTGCTGATGCGTTATCTCGTTTACAGTTACATCGCTTCAGAGCTTTGGCTCAGTCAGCAGATTGGGAGCCTACACGGATGTCCGAAGATTTGTGGCACAATTTTCAGGAGGTTGTGAGGCGCTGTTGATGAGAGCATTAGCTCTTAATACTTGGAAGGCTTATGGAGTTGGATGGAGGCGATTCCTATCATTTCTGGCTGACAGAGGTTGGGATTTGGTTTTCCCAATTTGTGAAGAGAGAGTGGTCCGACTTATTGCTTTTGCAGTGGATAATAAATGGTCGTATGGGATGGTATCTCAGACGATGGCTGCAATAGCATTTGTGTCTAAATTGCTGGGTTGGGGAGATCCAGCTGGGAAATATTTGATTCGTAAGTTATTGTGTGGTTTTTCCAGAGAACATGGGAAATCACGAATGGAGAGGGTGAGGAGGCCGCTATTTTATGCACAGGTAGTGCAATTGTGCAAGGTATTAACCAATATTTGTTTTTCAAAATATGAAATATTGTTATTTCAGGTGGCTTTTGTGGTAGCCTTCTTTTCAGCTTGCAGGGTTGGGGAGTTGGTAGCTTCATCAACGCGAGCTATGGATGATGAAGGTTTGAGAAGAAGGGATGTGGTGGTGGAAAAGGGGGTGTTGCGTATATATTTAAGGAAGTCTAAAACGGACCAAGATGGAAAAGGCATTTGGATTAGTCTGCGAGCGGCTAAGACTTTGGAATTTTGTCCAGTGCAATGTGCAGTGGAGTTCAATGGTGTAAGACCGGTGGGTGGTGAGGTTTGGTTGGTGCATAGCAATGGTATGCCTTTAACGAGGTATCAATTTGCAGCAGTGCTTAAGAAAGGTTTGAGATATATGGGTTTGGAGCCGAAGGAGTATGGGACACATTCCTTTCGAATTGGTGCTGCTTCCAATGTAGCCCAAGAAGGGGGTTCAGTGGCTTTAATTCAGAGGGTGGGAAGATGGAGGTCTAATAGATATAAAGGGTATGTTCGGGATGAGAAGTGATTAGGTTTATGCTAATTGTTCTAGTTTCTTTTACAGATGTATTGCCTCTGGACATATGTGTATGGATCTGTGGACATTCATATGTCTTTTGGGCACACAAGCATGCTCTGGAATCAAAGTGGGGATCCAACCTGGGATTGGTGGAATTCGGTATTCGAATCCGCTGGTTGGCCATACAAGGAATGACTTGGAAGCAGTTGTTGCCAGCATTACTGCAAGCTCGGCGATTTTCTTCTCCAGTTCTAATTTGTATTCATTTGGGGGGGAAATGATTTATGTGCTGTAAAAGGAGTTCAGTTAATTCGTTTAATGAAAGCAGAATTATTGGAGGTGATGAGTTATTTTCCAGGAGCAGTGATTGTATGGTCACAGATTATTCCCAGAAGAGTGTGGAGGGGGGCAGTTAATCCAAAAGGTATTGAGCGGTTGAGGCGCAGGGTGAATTGGGAAGTGTCAAAATTTATGGGGAGAATGGGGGGTTTGGTGTTAGCACATGATTTGATCTCGTCAGATTGTGCAGGTTTGTATAGGCAGGATGGAGTTCATCTGTCCGATATTGGAACTGATATCTTTTTGAGTGCACTCCAAGATTTGTTGGAGGATTGCTTAAAGAAGGATTTGGCGGCAGCTTTGGTTATGGGGGAGCGGTGACAAGATGGAGTCTGTCACCGCTTGTGGCCTGGATGAGGGGTTTAAGAGGCACCAGAAGCGGTTAAAGGAATTGTATGAAATATATGAAATGGAAATGAACTCGTGGGCGGAACCGCCATGAGTAAGAGGTGGCTTGACGGTACCGTAAGTCACCTGGGGGGAGGGGGGTAAGGGGGGAAGAAAGTGAGCCAGTTCGTTACCGAATGGATTAACATTATTATTAATCACACTGTGAAGTGGGGAGAAAGTGAGCCAGTTCGTTACCGAAGGGCTTAACATTATTATTAATCACACTGTGAAGTGGGGAGAAAGTGAGCCAGTTCGTTACCGAAGGGCTTAACATTATCAACCGCATTCTGAAGTTAACCTGGTGGAAAATTATATGTTACTAAGTTGATGTTAAGTAAATGAATTTATTAATATTTGGAAATAAAGCTGCAGCCAAATTTTATTCCAAAAAAGAAATTGTTGTTTGAATTATTTAAAAAATTTTAAGTATGTGTTAAGGGCTGCCTGAAGTGTGAATGTCAATGTTAAGCATAGCTGTCACAGGAAACCTATCTATATTTAAATTATATATATATATATATATATATATATATATATATATATATATATATATATATAAACTTGTTACTAATACTATGGTGAACTTAAAAATAGTCCCTTTAAATTCTAGCCTATAGAATTGTAACAGAGACTTTTTTTTTTTCTAACCATTTATTTTATTATTTTCATGTACAAACATGGCAGCAAGGAAAACATTTCTAATACAACCAAATCGCTAACCAAAGAAATTTTTTTTTTCCATAACTGTTTCCCCCTCACCATGTTCGAACGTGTTCTTTTAATCTCACCCTCTCCCTCTCCCCGTCCCTCCCTCCCTACTTCAGTGTCTCATAATTCTATCACAGCATTGTATTTTCTCTGCTAATGTCCAGAGATGCGTTGTGAGGATTGCCATTGTTCATAAGATTTCCAGATTTTTTGATGCTGCATCAATCTACCTGTCCGCAGTGCAGTGAGTTTAGCCATCAGGCCAATGTAGTCCAGTTTCTGCAGGACTCTCGAAAGACCCGGCAGCACGGGCTGTTTCCAAGCTGCTGCCAGGACCAGCTTGCTGGCCACAAACACCTGGCCGGCAAATTGATGTATTGAATTTCGAACTCCTGCAGGTTTGAAATGCAGCAAGCAGTGGTCCATTTTCATTGGGTAGCTCACCCCAGTGACCTCATGTAGGAATCTCAGTATCTCTCCCCAGTAAGCCTGGGCATGTCTACAGGTCCACCAGATGTGAGTCATATCACCTGTAGCGTCGCACTGTCGCCAGCATTTAGCTGAGCCAGTGCGAAACATTTTTACAATGCGATGTGGAGTGTAATACCAACTATATAATAATTTATGGCCATTTTCGACCATAGCGCTAGACACTGAAACTCTGAGCAGAGATCTAATTGCTAATTTCCATTGGGGAAACGTATATGTTACCCCATGGCATCACCCCATTTATTTAGATAGTGTTCTATTGGGTTGGTGTACAGAAGTAACGCTGCATAAAGTCGTGATATGCTACCCCTGCCTCCCCCCTTCATTAATCCATTTTCTACCTTTGTTTCTGCTAGGCTAAGTTCTCCTTTTGCCCGCCGGGTTAGAAAGTCTCATACTTGGTAGTACTGGAAAGCCTGCAGGGGGGATAGCCCATGCTCTCTGCGAAGCACTTCAAAAGATAACGTCCCACCTTCCTCCCACATTTGGCCTAGTGTACGTAATCCCATGTTCTCCCAACTGCAATAGGTTGTGTCCTCCCTGCCTGGCCCAAAATGAGGAGCAAATCTAAGATACATGTGGCGGAAGTATCTGCGCCCGGAAAAAAAGCGCTCTCGGACCTTACTCCAAGTAAGCAAGGGCCATTGTATCAATGGTGGGCACCGTTTTATTAATTCCTCTAACTCCTGTTTAGCCAGCCAGGGAATGGCCCTAAGCGGAAAAGGTCCCATCCAGCCTTGTTCTATCTGCGTCCCAATATTCCCTACATCTGTGAACCATGTGGCTATGGTCCTCAGATGTGCTGCTTGGAAATATAGGGCAAAAGACGGGACCCCCATCCCCCCTCTCTCTTTAGATTGGTACATAACTTCCCTTCGGACACGCGGGGGTCTTTTTTTCCAGATGAAGGAGAATACCTTTCGCTGGAGGTTTCGTAGGAAACTATCAGGGATTGCAATTGGTAATGCCATAAAGAGATAGAGTACCCTAGGGAGTATCACCATTTTTACTGCGCTGATTCTCCCAACCCAGGACAGTTGCAGGCCATCCCACCTTTGTAAGTCTTGGAAGAGTTTTCGTAGCGTCTCAGGGAAGTTAACTTGAAAAAGCTCATCAATATTTCTTGGCATATTTACCCCGAGATATCTGATATAGCGCGTGGCCCATCGAAATGGGGCAACCTGTTGCAGTCGGGCTTTTTGCTCAGTAGAGATATTTATATCTAATACCTCAGATTTGTCTAGATTAATTTTGAAACCCGAGACTCTCCCATAAGCATATAGTATTTCTAGCACTCTTGGGAAGGAGGTCTCAGGATCTCTCAGCGTTAACAGAATGTCGTCAGCAAAGAGGAGTGTCCGTATCTCTAGGCCTCCCAACCGTGGGCCTCTAATATCAGGATGTGCTCGAAGTTGTATCGCAAGTGGCTCCATTACGATGGCAAAGAGCAAGGGGGATAACGCACACCCTTGTCTTGTCCCCCTATGAAGGAGGAAGGGTTCTGTAAGCCTACCATTTAATCGTATTGAGGCTGTGGGAGTCTTATAGATTAGGTGGAGCCAGTTGATGAATCGCCCCGAAAATCCCATTTTAACTAACACTCCGAATAGAAAGGCCCAACTCACTCTGTCAAACGCCTTTTCAGCGTCAAGTGACAGGATGCATAGAGGGGACCGTGTGTCCTGTGCGTGGTAAATCATGTGTAGGGCTCGTCGAATGTTATCAAACGTCTGTCTCCCATGCACAAATCCCGCCGGGTCTTCGTGGATGAGAGAAGGTAGACATTTCTGTACCCGTGTTGCCAGAATTTTTGTAAAGATTTTATAGTCTACCCTGTAACAGAGACTTTAAATGCTAAATAAAAACAAACTATTTCTTAAGCTGCCTGTGCTAAGTGAACAGAATAACTTAAAATAATGTCACTGAAGTTACCTATTTAATTTGTCTACTTTCCCCCAAGTTTAAAAGCAAATTCCCAGCAAATACTTACCAGTGAAGTTTTCTCTGTCTCTGAAAGTACTCTCCCAGCACCTCTTCTGGACTTTGGGCTCCATATATAGAATCTATGAATATATGACCTATCTAGTCTGCCCATCTACACTAAAGCTCTAGAATTCCTTCCTTTCAATATATACTTGTCTTATATTTTCTTCAATTAAAATACTGAACTCATCCCAACCACCTCTACTGGGAAGCTGTTCTTCAAATCCATAGCCATTTCTATAAGGAAATATTTCCTTAGAATATTCCTGATTGACCCACTTTCATAACATTTCTGCATCTGTCTGTTCATCCTGGCCAGGTAGCTGTAGCTTGTCCAAATAGCTTTTTTATGTTTAGCACCAGTTAGTATTTAAGCTTGGATTACATCTTTAGTTAGGGCCCCTTTTACTAAGCCATGTAGGCACCTATGCATGCCCAACGTGCGCCAAATTGGAGTTACCACCCGGTTACCATGTGGCCCTTGCGATAATTTCAATTTTGGCGTGCTTCCGTTACTTGCATCTGAAAAATATTTTTTATTTCTGGCGCAGCGGACGTGTGCCAAGTAGCATCTGACGCGCATAGGTCATTACCGCCCAAATTCTTTACTGCTAGGTCAATGGCTGGCGGTAAGGTCTCAGACCCAAAATGGACACGCGGCAATTTTGATTTTGCCACATGCCCATTTTTGGAAAAAAAAGCCATTTTTTGCAGGTGCACTGAAAAATGGATCTGCACTTGCCCAAAGCCTGCACCTACAGTACCACAAGCCATTTTTCAATGAACCTTTGTAAAAGGACCCCTTAATTTGGTATAGTCAAAGGGTTTCTTTTCCTCTGAAATGGGTAAATAATCTTAACTCCTATTCCAAAGTCTGCAAACGTTAATTTGTCAGAACCAAGCAAATTCAGACCTATAGCAAATATCTAATTGATTACTAAATTGGTTGAAGCTATTGTGAGTAAACAACTATACTTTTTTCTAGATCAATTTCAAATATTGCATCAGTCTCATTTTGGATTTAGAAGTTTGCATAGTACTGAAACCTTATTGATGGCAATGGTTTCTAGAATTAAAAAAATCCCTAGCAAAAGGCCAACAGACTATTCTCTTAAAGTTTGACAGTTCTGCTACCTTCAATACATCTTGTTATAAAAATTAATTACTATTGGCATATCAACTTTAGTATTTGACTGCTTTAAGAAATTCTTAACAGAACGATCTTATGTAGTTAAGAAATCAAGTCAACTCTCTTGTTCTTGGAGGTCACCCTGTGGTGTTCCATAGGTTTCTCCCCTATCTCCCTTGCTTTAAAATCAAAATCTCAAGAAAGATATAGTAGAATTGGAAAAGGTGCAGCAAAGGGCGACTAAAATGATAGCGGGGATGGGACAACTTCCCTATGAAGAAATGCTAAGGAGGCTAGGGCTTTTCAGCTTGGAGAAGAGATGGCTGAGGGGAGACATGATAGAGGTATATAAAATAATGAGTGGAGTGGAACAGGTGGATGTGAAGCGTCTGTTCATGCTTTCCAAAAATGCTAGGACTAGGGGGCATGTGATGAAACTACAGAGTAGTAAATTTAAAACAAATCGGAGAAAATATTTCTTAACCCAACGCATAATTAAACTCTGGAATTTGTTGCCGGAGAACGTGGTGAAGCTGGTTAGCTTAGCAGAGTTTAAAAAGGGGTTAGACGGTTTCCTAAAGGACAAGTCCATAAACCACTACTGAATGGACTTTGGAAAAATCCACAATTCCAGGAATAACATGTATAGAATGTTTGTACGTTTGGGAAGCTCACCAGGTGCCTTTGGTCTGAACTGGCCGCTGTCATGGACAGGATACTGGGCTCGATGGACTCTTGGTCTTGTCCCAGTGTGGCATTACTTATGTACTTATGTACTTCATGTCAGAAGAATAAAATAAACAGCCATACAAATCCTTTGGGCAAACAGGACACCTACTGAGGATCATGTTCCAGGGAACATCAAGGGCTTTTTTTTCTGCTTGCATATTAGAAAATTTTTATTATCAATGCTGTGTGCAGGCAATGTCTACATTTTAGAATCAGTTTCTGTGATTGGTTTGTTGGAACTCATGAATGCTAGCAGAACCAGACATTTATTATCATGTGGAAGTCAGACGTACAGCATCTTCAGTGGTGAGAGACAGAATGCAGATGAGGACAATAGAGGTTCCAAGGCTTGCTGTAGTAATAACATTATCGTGACATCATAATCTTCCTAGGTAGATACATATACAGGGTTTGTGAAGGCCTCCGAATGTAAACATCAGGAAAACAAAGAACACTGTTCTCTTCATTCTTTACACAGAGGCAGCGTGGCCAAGCAACAAGTCCCTAGTCACCAAGGCATCTGATTTAAAGAATGCTTTCTACTTATAGCAAAATTAAAATTTAATATAATATGAGGCATTGTTACTTTAAAGCATATAGTTTACATTCATAGATTTTTTTTTTCTACATTATTATCTGTATATTGTTTTTTCCTTTATCAGAAACATAGATATACTTTTAAGAGTTATTCAGTGTGAGAAAAAACTTTTGAATAGCTCACAGTGTTGCAGACATATGTAAGTACTATTTCCCTCTCTACTTTGCAGAAGCTTTCTTTTGCAAATTGTCCGCAAAATATGAGGGGTTAAAAGCAAACACACATCTTTACACCTAACTGACTTTTCAAAGTGATTGATGATGTTAAACCCATCACAAATTACCCTTCTTTGAACAAAGTGAAGGCATCTGCTTAATACCGGGGGTGCTTGAGCTCCCATAGCACTCACAGGGCTGACACCTATGTTTACACCTGATTTTTGTGCAATGCATATCCTGTTGTGAATTTAGGGGTCCAGAGCCCCCCAAGAAGGCTGGAGTGACCTTAGATCTGACTCCATCTCTAAATAGCACTAGTTCCGGGGTAATCAAGGAGTTATGAAGTTCTAAAAGGAATTGCCACTAAGAGAGACGTTAGGTCTAAGAAAAAGATACCAGCCTTATGACAAACTGGATTTAGATTACAAGTTATACAATGCAGTGAAAGATAGCCTGATACAGCAAAAGCATTTATACTTAAAGCCTTTCATCATTAAGTGAAGCCCACAAATCATCATTTGGAATGAGGAGTTTATTTACCAAGATACAAGTCAAATCAGTGATTGACAACAGGCACGTACAATCAATTAATTATAGGAATATAATAATCCAGCTGCAAACAGGTGTTAATTCCTAATCTTTTATAATTTCTTTTACCAATTAGAGGTTTTACAAGGGAAAGCAATTAGGTAATTTGTCAATTCTGCTGGACACATTGGTTTCCCTTGGAGAGAGAGAGAGAGGCAACCCTTTTCTCTATAACTTAAACCAGGAAATACCCTGATTTTTATAGGTGCCCTCAGGATATGGATAATATGACAGTAGATATACCTGATTGGATCTATGCTAATGTCATGGTTGTCACTGATTGGCTCATGCTAATGAGTAGCTTCTATCTTGCTAACATGGTTTTGTCTTTAGCTCGCTTGACCACAAATCTTAAGCAAGACCCTGCATCCAGCTACACCTTTCCTTTCTCACACCATGGCTGACCACAATCCTGCTCACAGGAAAGTCTCATTTCTCAACTTGTTTTTCTAACTTACATTAGAGAAAATTCCACTTTGTAACAGATACGGCTTCCATTTTGTGCTGAAATCCTCCATTTTGTTTCCATATCTATTGACCTAACTTTTCCTAATTTAGCTTATTTAGGCCTCAATCCGGGCTACAAACTAGGCCATACTTTTCCAGTAAGCTCCCAGTTATGTCAGCCATCAGATTTCTGACTCAGCCAAGGTCTGTAATAGCCTGAGCTCTATAACTGGGCCCGCCACCATTCCAGTGGGGGGGTCTCTGGCTGTACCATAATTATACAATCCTTAGTTGTATAAGTTGCTAAACAATCACAACTTATACAAGTCCTTACCTAAATCAAACATACTAATGATCACTGAAAACTCACTTCTTTATTTCATCCTTCAATAAACCAATGAACTCAACTTAAATTGATCCACCACCTGCCACTTTCCTGCCTGACCTTATCCTCTGTAAGAACCCCTGCCATGGAAATTGAATCTCATTCTTCTCATCCCTTTATTACTGGCTACTGATATAATATCTAATAGTTATTCTTTTGTTCAGTTCAAGCTTTTCCTTTTTCTATCCTTTCAGCTATTTCCATAAAATTGGTACATTTCTGGTAAACCATTTACCTACTGTATCTGTTTAATTGATGATGTAGTAATAGCATAATGCTGCACTGTTTAATCCATTACTATTTTCATATTATGTTTCGTTCTTTAGTGTTTGATATGTAAGCCACATTGAACCTGAGCTTCCCTCGGGATAATATGGGATAGAAATGGCAAAAATAAATAAATAAATAAATAAATAAATAAATAAATAATAGATTAATTAATTAATTAATTAATTAACAGGGGACATAGGAGCAATATACAGTGGTTGAGGATCCTGCTCCCTAGACTATCAGATTTAAAATGGTACCAGTTGACCCCTACAAATAAACTCGTGATCTTACCATTTGAGGTTAAGCTGCCCCTTTATATAGCTCACCAGCAGCATCAGGGCATACATTCTGCAACTTGTGAGGTTTAATGCAAGTGGCAATATTCATTTTGAATTATAATGAGCTGTAATGGTTGATAAAAATCCATATGAAAAAAGATTTGAGGGCCTGAATATATATACCCTACAGGATAGGAGGGATGGGGAGATATGTACAGATGTTTAAATACTTGAAATATATCAATATATGAATAATTCTTTTCCATTGATGGGGAAGCAGTGGAACTAGAGGGCATGGATTGAGATTACAGGGTGGTAGACTTAGGAGCATAGGCGCCCAGTATAAGAGGCTTGGGGAGGCTAAGCCTCCCCTGCTGCAGCAGGATGGATCAGCTGTCGAGTCCCGTTGCTCTGGGGGGTTTAAATTGTAGATTTACCTCCATCCTCACAGCAGGAGCTGTCTCTAGCCTTGTGTAACCAGTTGTAGACCTTGGTTTATGGTTTAATTTGTTTACCTTACTGCTGGGAGAGCAGGGGGGTTGGCTGGAGGTGTCCTGGTTTGTCAGGGAGATATTTAACGAGGGTGACTTCCTGACCTGCACCTGAGCAGTTCATACCAAAGAGACTTGCACTGACACCTGAGGACAGATAGCAGCAGAATCGGATACTGGGCCAGCATAATCAGAAAAAGTCACCAGACAACAAAGGTAGAAAAGATCATTTTATTTTCGTTATAGTGTTTGGAATATCTCCACTTTGAGAATCAGGTGCTCAACATTAAAAGTTTATATTTATTTACTTATTTATGGCATTTTATCCCACATTAAACATGAATTAGGGTGTTTTGTGGCTGTACATGAGAATTGTGAAGATATGATCCCTTGTTTCATATTGTTGACGGTCTGCATTTTCCGTATGGGTGGTATAATGGTGTATTAGGTTCTTCCCAGTGTAATATTTATGGTACAGTAAGGTTCTGAGTGTGTTTTTGCACAAAGTTGTGCATAGTGTTTTGCAGTTGAGCAATTGTGGTTAGAATATGCTTTGAGCAACCACTTTATTCTTTGACATATGATACATATCTAATATATAAATGTAATAAAAGGTATTAATTGTGACTTTTATTTTTATTTATTTTTTTTCTGTGTGTTATCAGACAATTATGGATTTAAGCTCTACCCCTGGCCCCACCCCTAACCCCGCCCCCTTTAGCCTCCCCAAACAGTTGGGCCACCGACCGCCTATGCTTAGGAGTAATGTCAGGAAACACTTTTTTTCACAGAGAGGATGATAGATACCTGGAATGCCCTTTCGGGGTAGATGGTGGAAATGAAAATAGTGATGAAATTCAGAAATCATGGAACAAACACAAAGGATCCTTATATGAAAAAATGGTGGAATCAAAGCAAAAACTTGTCAGTGCTTACACAATTTCAGTAGTAGAAAAATAAGGTCAGTACTGTGCGAACATCTATGGTATGTGTCTCAAATATGGATATGCAGGAGTGAGCTTTGAAGGCAACTCCAGTGATTGGGAAGTAGGGCCAGTGCCAGACAGACCTCTACCATCTGTGGCACCAGTATAGCAGGGACAGATCAACATGTGTGCATTTTTGGGGTCACATTTACCTAGGGTTGATAATGAGTAAAATGTCAGTTTGGGACAAATTTGAATTTCTGGTTTATTCAAGTATTGGAGTGGAGGAGTGGCCTAGTGGTTCCCACTTCAGCCACAGGCAGCTCCTTGTGACTCTGGGCAAGTCACTTAACCCTCCATTGCCCCATGTAAGCCGCATTGAGCCTGCCATGAGTGGGAAAGCGCAGGGTACAAATGTAACAAAAAAATAAATAAATAAATTGTGACTATCCAAATTTATAAAACCACTCTTCTGTGATTCTGTGACTGCTCTATTTGTTATGACAGTATTTGTTCATGATGGAGTATAACTTGCATGGAGTGGAGGTGCGACTGGCTGCCTTATTGGGTGGATTAGATGGACCACGTGGGTCTTTGCCATTATTTACTTATATTACTTTATATTATCCAACAACTATCAACATTAAAATAAATTTTATTATGTATCAAAACCTCTAAAACCCTCAGGGTTATATAGATAAAGCAGATTAAAACTATCTTAATTATCTAAACATTTCAATTTATCATAACTAGTACAGCAGAAATGCCTACTTAATAACATAATGCCATATACTTATTCAATAACATACATGTGTCACCCCCGTTCCGAACCATTATAGTTTTTCTATGAGAAATGACCATTGCTTTTTCCAAAGTGTCACTTCAATACTTCCAAAACAGATGGTATATATGTTTCCTTTCAATGGAAGTGTGCTGAAGTTTGTCGTCACTGATCAGAGGCTGGAGGCTGGGTAACAATGGATATCACCTGCCAATACAAGGTGATGTGCTGAAAAGTCTGGCTACAAACGTGCATATCCTCACAAATTAAGATCATCAGTGCCTCCTTATGTTCCTGCACCCAACACAGTCTATGTTTCTCTCCAGGCACTGGTGAAGCGTTAGAGGATGTGTTGAGAGCTCCTGACTGCCTTATGTCTATGAATATATTTGAACTGCAAACGGAGTCCGACCCCTGATGATGCTAAGGAAGTGAAAATGTCATAAATAAATAAAGACAAAAGTAGGGAAGGACTAATCAAATTCCAAAATAAAGGTCAAAGAATATGTTTTATTTATTGGACTCTATGCAGATCTGCATTTTGGCGTGTATGCACCTACTCAGGAGTCAACAGATCTTTCTGAGTGGATATCTATCAGTGCGCAAGAAATACAAAGGGGCCCTTTTACTAAGATGCACCCAAAAGTGGCCTGCGCTAGTGTAGGTTCATGTTTTGGATGTGTGCTGGTCCATTTCCTGAGCATGCCTGGAAAAAAGGGGATTGTTTAAAGTGCCAAAAAATGAACGTGCAGCAAAATGAAAACCAGCGCGTGCCCATTTTCAGCCTAAGACCTTAATGCCACCCATTGACTTAACAGTAAGGTCTAACATGCTAACTGGGGGGGGGGGGGGGGGGGGGGGGGGTAACCATGCAGCATGTGCCAACTACCAATTACCATTGGATAAGGGCCCCGCAGTAGAAAATAGAAAATATTTTCTTCCATGTGTTTAGGGCACATGCCAAAAATGGAATTAACGCCATGGGCACATGGTAGCCAGGCGGTAATGCCAATTTGATGTGCATTGGACACAAGTAGACACCTATGCACCTTTGAAAAAGGGCCCCAAACTGCATATGAAAACAACATTGCTAATAATGCAAATACTAGCAAAAATATTGGATGCTGTGACCAAACTGCAGTCTTAAATGCAACAGATTTGCTTGCATCATATTCGTGAGAGTGACGTAAGACTGTTTTCAGAGACCAAATAATGTACATCTTGGTAAATGACTTTGAAAATTGCCCACTGTGTGCACTTGGATAATAAAAGAATTTAAGGATAAAAACAAAATTAAGAACTATATAGAGCACATTACATTTGATGTAGAGGAACTAAAGAAGCCAAAAATTTAAAATGACAAGTTAATATTCACTGAAAACAAAATGCTGTTGTGGTTCCCATTAATTGCTTTTATTAATTTACTACAAAGCTGTTTTAGACCCCAGAGTCACAACTTTTGGCAGTCTGTAAAGTATTTCAATGCTCCAGGGGAAAATATAATTCAATTAGTTCATGTAATTCTAATAAATCTTCCTATGTATTTATATGCCCAGCTGTAGAGCAGTTAGGAGAACATGTTGTTTTCATATAATTCCCTAAAGCATTTGCATTCTGTGAAAGCAACTGCAGTACCTACAGGAAATCCAGTAAATGCCCTTGCTTATACCAAAGGACTTTTCTGCATAAGTGAAAACTAATATGAAAATAAAATTCACTTGTAGAAGCTTCCTGTAGCCAGCTGAAGAATAACAGAGATTATTTTCTTGGTCAAAGCGCAAACTCAACTTAAGATTCTAACACAAAAGAAAATTAATAAAGTCTCCAAGAATTTAATTTGTCAAAGTTCACTGCACATGATTTAAATTCAGTGATCCTGTTTTAGTTTTTTCAATATTTCTTGTAGACTTCCCTTGCTTCCATTTTAAATTTTTATTGCGTAAACCTTTCTTTTAAACAGTGTATTAATGCTACTATTTCATTCATTCATTCATTCATTCATTCATTTGATTATTTATATACCGTTTAGACCTAAGCGGTTTACAGTTTCAATTTACAGATACTGGGTCTGTCCCTATTGGGCTCACAGTCTAGGTAGTACATTGTACTACTGTTGTACCTGTGGCAACGGAGGCATTGTACCAATACAAACATGCAACCTTTTGCAACTGTAAGTACTTATATCTGCCTTGCATGGCCAGAATTAACATACATCAATTAGGGCCATTAGAAATAATTAGCATTAGCTAATTACTTGCAAATTGTGAAGCTAATGCCCTCCACTCACACACCTCTAAAATTAGTAAGTTAATTAAGATCATATGTTAACAGGGGTGGAGCCAAATCACGATGGCAGTTTGAGGTGCTCTGTGAAACTAGAGAATGACACGGGGACAAAGTTTGTCCCCGTCCCTGCCCCATCCCCGTGGGTTCTGTCTCCAACCCCACCCCATCCCTGCTGGTTCTGTCCCTGTCCCATCCCTGTAGGCCCTGTCTCCATCCCCGCCCTACCTCCACAGATTCTGACCCCATCCCCATCCCTGCCCCATCCCAGTGGGCTCTGTCCTCATCTGTAGAAGCCTCAAACACTTATGATTTGAAAATAAATTACATATTACTAACAATAGTTCTGCAAGTTCATTTTTCAATTCTATCAGTAATATGGGATGACTACTATCTGATCCAGGCAATTTGCTACTGTTCAATTTGTGAAACTGAGCCATTATATCTTTCAGGTTTATAGAGATTTCAGTTTCACTGACTTGTCAGCTTTGAATACCATTTCTGGCATCAGTATCTCTCCAAAATCTTTCTTGGTGAAGACCTTAGCGAAGAATTCATTTAATCTCTCAGCTTTGGCTTTATCTTCCTTGACTACCCATTTATCCCTCAGTTATATAGCAGTCCAACTGGCTCTTTTGTCAGCTTCTTGCTTTTAAAATACCTAAAAAAGTATTAGAAAAAGGGGAAAAAAGACCAAACGTCAGCCGGCGTGGCTAAACAGTAAGGTAAAGGAAGTCATTAGAACTAAACAACAATCAATCAGAAAGTGGAGAAGAGAACTGACTGAAAGTAACAAGATTAAACATAAGGAATGCCAAACCAAATGCAAAGCGGAGATAAGGAGGGCAAAAAAGGACTTTGAAAAAAAGTAAGCGTTAGAAGTGAAAATACATAGTTAAAAATTTTTTTACATACATTAAAAGCAGGAAACTGGCTAAAGAATCGGTTGGGCCGCTGGATGAATGTGGTGTTAAAGGGGCGATCAGGGAAGACCGAGCCGTAGTGGAGAAATTAAATGAATTCTTTGCTTCGGTCTTCACCGAGGAGGATTTGGGAGGGACACCGGTGCCGGAAAACATATTTGAAGCGGGCGAGTCGGAGAAACTAAACAAATTCTCTGTAAACTTGAAGGATGTAATGGCTCAGTTCTGCAAACTGAAGAGTAGTAAATCACCAGGACCTGATGGTATTCATCCCAGAGTATTATTAGAACTGAAAAATGAACTTGTAGAGCTACTGTTAGTAATATGCAATCTATCCCTAAAATCGAGTGTGGTACCGGAAAACTGGAAGGTAGCCAATGTTACGCCGATTTTTAAAAAAGGTTCCAGAGGAGTTCCGGGAAATTATAGACCGGTGAGTCTGATGTTGGTACTGGGCAAAATGGGAGAGGCTATTATCAAGAATAAAATTACAGAGCACGTACAAAAACATGGGCTGATGAGACAAAGTCAGCACGGATTTAGTGAAGGGAAGTCTTGCCTCACCAATCTACTGCATTTTTTGAGGGGGTGAACAAACATGTGGACAATGGGGAGCTGGTGGATATTGTATATCTGGGTTTTCAAAAGGCGTTTGACAAAGTGCCTCATGAAAGACTCCTGAGGAAACTGGAGAGTCATGGGATTGGAGGTCGGCCTTGTAGCGCTATAGAAATGCTAAATAGTAATAGTAGTAGTAATAATTACTATGGATTAAGAGCTGGTTGAAAGATAGGAAGCAAATAGTAGGGTTGAATGATCAGTATTCTCATTGGAGAAGGGTAGTTAGTGGGGTCCCGCAGGGGTCTGTGTTGGGACCGCTGCTTTTTAACATATTTATAAATGACCTAGCGATGGGAGTAACTAGTGAGGTAATTAAATTTGCAGATGGCACAAAATTATTCAGGGTCATCAAGTCGCAAGAGGAGTGTGAAAGATTACAGGAGGACCTCATGAGACTGGGGGATTGGGCATGCAAGTGGCAGATGAAGTTCAATGTTGACAAGTGCAAAGTGATGCATGTGGGTAAGAGCAGTGGCGTTCCTGGGGGGGCTGGAACCCGGGGCGGATCGCCGATGCGCCCCGCCCCACGGGTGCAGCGCCCCCCGATGCAGCGCGGACACCCCCCGGTGAAAGGACACCCCCGCGAAGGAACCCCCCGCCGGGTGCACGCCGCTGGGGGGGGGTGCCGCGCTCGCCTGTCCTCCATTGTTCCATGCTTCTTCATGGAACAACGGAGGACAGGCGCGCAGCCCCCCCCCAGCAGCGTGCACCCGGGGCGGACCGCACCCACCACCCCCCCCCTAGGAACGCCACTGGGTAAGAGGAACCCGAATTACAGTTATGTCGTGCAAGGTTCCGCGTTAGGAGTTACGGACTTAGAAAGGGATCTGGGAGTCTTCGTGGATAAGATGTTAAAAACGTCTGCTCAGTGTGCTGCAGCAGCTAAGAAAGCGCACAGAATGTTGAGTATTATTAGGAAAGGGATGGAAAACAAACACGAGGATGTTATAATGCCATTGTATCACTCCATGGTGCGACCGCAACTCGAGTATTGTGCCCAATATAAAGGAATTAGAAAAGGTGCAGAGAAGGGCGACGACAATAATAAAGGGAATGAACCACTTCCCTATGAGGAAAGACTGAGGAGGTTAGGGCTCTTCAGCTTGGAGAAAAGACAGCTGAGGGGTGATATGATAGAAGACTACAAGATAATGAGCGGAGTAGAGCGGACAGATGTGAAGCGTTTGTTTACACTTTCAAACAACAACAAAACCAGGGGACACAAGATGAAACTAGAATATGGTAGATTTAAAACAAATAGGAGAAAGTTTTTCTTTACTCAGTGTGTATTTAGACTCTGGAACTCGTTGCTGGAGAATGTAGTGACAGCAGCTGGCCTTATGGAATTTAAAGGGGGTTTGGACAGATTCCTGAGGGAAAAGTCCATTGAACATTATTATTTTTTGTGTGTGTGTGTGTGTGTGTGGGGGGGGGGGGGGGGGGGGGGTTGCCTGGTTCTTGAAGCCTGGATTGGCCGCTGTCGGAGACAGGATGCTTGGCTTGATGGACCCTTGGTCTTTTCCCAGTGTGGTGGTGCTTATGTACTTATGTACTTATGTATTATGTGCTTTTGCCTCCAACTCAATTTTATTTTTCAAATTCCCTCTTTTCCTTCCTTATCAGCACTTTGCATTTGACTTGCCATTCCTTATTCTGTTTTTTTATTATTTTCAGTCTTATCTTTCTTCCATTTTCTGAAGGATTTTCTTTTAGCTCTAATAGGGGGTCTTTTACTAAGGCATGCTCACAGTTTTGGCACACGTTAAAACTGTAGGCACGCTAAACGTTAGAAGCACCAATGCATTCCTATAGGCGTCTCTAAAGTTTAGCATGCACACAATTTTAGCGTGTGCTAAAAATGTGAGCGTGCCTTAGTAAAAGACGCCCTAAGCTTCCTTCACCTCACTTTTTAACTATGTCATTTGGCCTTCCTTCCTTTCTCCTTTTTTAATACATAGAAGTTAACTGGCCTGTGTTTCCAGGACGGTATTTTTGAACAGCATCCATGCCTGTTGTAAATATTTGACCTTCGCAGCTGCTCCTCTAAGTTTTATTTTTCACCGTTCTTCTCATTTTATCATAGTCATTTTTTGAAAATTAAACGCTAACATATTAGATTTCCTGTGTACTTACTCCAGAGCCAATATCAAATATGATCATATTATAATCACTGCTATCCAATTGCCCCAGCACCATTACCTCCTACACCAGATCAGGCACTCCACTAAGGATTAGGTCTAGAATTTTTCCTCCTCCTGTTGGCTCCTGTACCAGCTGCTCCATAAAGCAGTCCATGATTTTGTCAAGGAATGTTACCTCCCTAGCATGCCCTGATGTTACTTTTACCCAGTCAATATTGAGGTAATTGAAATCACCCATTATTATATTGCTGCCGTTTGTTAAACTCCCTAATTTCTGATAACATTTCTACATCTGTCTGTTCATCCTGGCAGGTGGACAGTAGTATACTCCTATCATTATCCTTTTCCCCTTTACACATGGAATTTCAATCCATAGGGATTCCAAGATGTGTTTTGTGTCCTGCAGAATTTTCAACCTATTTGATTCAAGGCCCTCCACCAATTCAATCCACCCTATCACTATAATATAATTTATACCTTGGTATTACGTTGTCCCTGTCACAAATTCAAGGTCGGTGAGCCCTTGGACCACAGCTGGAGCTGCAGCAAAGTTCTCTGAGAAGGCACAGGGCAGGAGTCAGAATAAGAACCAAGACAAAACTAGGCAGGGCAAGACAAGACAAGGCTAGAATAAACCAGACAAGACAAGGCTGGGCTAGGCAAGGCAAGGCTAATCAAAGCAGGGCAGAAAAAGCAAGGTACCAAATGCAAGACAAGTACCAGATCCAGATGAGGCAAGGAAAGCAAGGCAAAGGGCTAGAACTGGAACACAGGCAGAACAAGGCAAGATATGGAACTAGGTTACAACTGGGTCTAGAAAAGGCAAGACGAGGACAAGGCAAGAACTGGATCTGGATAGGATTGGACAAGACAAAGATAGGCTAAAATAGACAAGATCCACACAAGGCAAGGAAAGCAAGGCAAAGGGCTAGAACTGGAACCCAGGAAGAACAAGGCAAGACACAGAACTATGTTAAAACATGGTCCAGAAAAAGGCAATGCAAGGGCAAGGCTAGGAATTGATCCAGACAGGACTGGACTGGACAAAATATGACAAGGTTACAGTAACAAAGTGAGGCAAGGCTAGAGGCAACAGGAACTAACAGAAGCAAGGTTAGAGGACAAAGCAGGAACAAACTGAGGCAAGGATGAGAACAAAGCAGGAACAGGACTTGGCTGGAGCAAAAACCAGGAACATATCTTGGCTGTAACAGACATCAGGAACAGGGATTGACTGAAGCAGAAATCAGGAACAGAGCTTGGCTGTATTAGGAATCAGGATCAGGGCTTGGCTGTAGCAGGAACCAGGAACAGAGCTTAGCTGTAGCAGAAACTAGGAACAAAGTACACAGTAGAAAGACCTCAGGAACAAGATTTACAGAAAAAAGCTTTAGGAACAAGATACACAGGAACAAAGCTTCAGAAGCAAAACTCATAAGAACAAGGTTTCAGGAGCAAGATTCACAGGAACAAGAGAGGAACTTGGCAAAGCTGGAGCAGGAACTAGGCATGAACTTGGAAAGGCAGGAACCGGAACAAAACAGGAATACGAAGACAAGGCTAAAAGACCTCTTGCAAAGGCAAAGCATGAATGTAAAAAAATTCCTTATAAAAGGTCTTTACTGATGATGTCACAACTTGGAATGACACTTGGAACACACTGAGAAACACTGCAGGTCACCAGAGCGAGACTAAGATACTGGGAAATCAGACTGAGACTCAGACTCTGGCGTGAAGCTTGAATGCAAGAAAATCATGGTGAGGCTTAATTGCTGGAATGAGGCTTGACAAACAGGCAACAGTGGTATTTTATTTTTTGTTACATTTGTATCCTGAGCTTTCCCACTCATGGCAGGCTCAATGCAGCTTACATATTCTATACAGGTACTTATTTGTACCTGGGGCAATGGAGGGTTAAGTGACTTGCCCAGAGTCACAAGGATTTGCCTATGCCTGAAGTGGGAATCAAACTCAGTTCCTCAGGACCAAAGTCCACCACCCTAACCACTAGGCCACTCCTCCACTATAGGGGGGGGGGGGGGTGAAGTGCTTCTGTGTATGAAAGAAGAGCAGAACTCGGGGGTGATTGTGTCTGATGACCTTAAGGTCTCCAAACAGGTAGAAAAAAGAGACAGTCAAAGCCAGAAGGATGCTTGGCTGCATAAAGAGAAGGATGATCAGCAGGAAAAAAAGAGCTGAAAGTGCCCTTATATAAGTCTCTGATGATGCCCCATTTAGAGTACTGTGTGCAGTTCTGGAGACCACACCTACAGAAGGATATAAACAGGATAGAGTCAGTCGAGAGGGCGGCTAAAAAATTGGTAAGCGGTCTCAGTCGTAAAATATATAGGGACAGGCTTAGGAACCTCAACATGTATACGCTAGAAGACATACAAGAGAAAGGGGATATGATAGAGACATTTAAATACCTAAGTGACATTAATGTACAGGAAGTGAGCCTATTTAAAATTAAGGAAAACTCTGAAATGAGGGGACATACAATGAAATTAAGAGGAAATAGGAGGAATGTAAGAAAATGCTCTTTTACAGAAAGGGTGGTGGATGCATTGAATGGCCTCCTGATAGATGTCGTGGAGATGAGGACTGTGTCAGAATTTAAGGAAGCATGGGACAGGCACGTGAGATCCCTACTACTACTACTACTATTTAGCATTTCTATAGCGCTACAAGGCATACGCAGTGCTGCACAAACATAGAAGAAAGACAGTCCCTGCTCAAAGAGCTTACAATCTAATAGACAAAAAATAAATAAAGTAAGCAAATCAAATCAATTAATGTGAAAGGGAAGGAAGAGAGGAGGGTAGGTGGAGGCGAGTGGTTACAAGTGGTTACGAGTCAAAAGCAATGTTAAAGATGTGGGCTTTCAGTCTAGATTTAAAGGTGGCCAAGGATGGGGCAAGACGTAGGGGCTCAGGAAGTTTATTCCAGGCGTAGGGTGCAGCGAGACAGAAGGCGCGAAGTCTGGAGTTGGCAGTAGTGGAGAAGGGAACAGATAAGAAGGATTATCCATGGAGCGGAGTGCATGGGAAGGGGTTTAGGGAAGGACGAGTGTGGAGAGATACTGGGGAGCAGCAGAGTGAATACATTTATAGGTTAGTAGAAGAAGTTTGAACAGGATGCGAAAACGGATAGGGAGCCAGTGAAGGGTCTTGAGGAGAGGGGTAGTATGAGTAAAGCGACCCTGGCGGAAGATGAGACGGGCAGCAGAGTTTTGAACCGACTGGAGAGGGGAGAGGTGACTAAGTGGGAGGCCAGCAAGAAGCAGATTGCAGTAGTCTAAACGAGAGGTGACAAGGGTGTGGATGAGGGTTTTGGTAGAGTGCTCGGAAAGAAAGGGGCGGATTTTACGGATGTTGTAAAGAAAGAAACGACAGGTCTTGGCGGTCTGCTGGATATGAACAGAGAAGGAGAGAGAAGTGTCAAAGATGACCCCAAGGTTTCGAGCTGAGGAGACAGGGAGAATGAGAGAGCCATCAACAGAAATAGAAAACGGGGGGAGCGGGGAGGTGGGTTTGGGGGGGAAAATGAGAAGCTCGGTTTTGGTCATATTTAATTTCAGGTGTCGTTGAGACATCCAGGCAGCAATGTCAGACAAGCACGCTGAAACTTTGGTTTGGATGCAAGGTGAGATATCAGGGGTAGAAAGGTAGATTTGGGAGTCATCAGCATAGAGATGGTAGGAAAAGCCATGGGATGAGATTAATGAACCAAGGGAAGAAGTGTAGATAGAAAAGAGGAGGGGACCAAGAACAGAACCCTGAGGTACGCCGACAGGCAGAGGGATAGAAGTAGAAGAGGATCCACCAGAGTGAACACTAAAGGTGCGGAGGGAGAGGTAGGAAGAGAACCAGGAAAGGACAGAGCCCTGGAATCCAAGTGAGGACAGGGTATCGAGAAGTATGCTGTGATCGACAGTGTCAAAAGCAGCGGAAAGATCAAGAAGAATGAGGATGGAATATTGACCTCTGGATTTAGCCAGTAATAGGTCATTGGAGACTTTAGTAAGCGCAGTTTCGGTTGAGTGGATAGGGCGAAAACCAGATTGTAATGGGTCAAGAATAGCATGTGAGGAGAGAAAATCAAGGCAGCGGCGGTGAACAGCACGCTCAAGTAATTTGGAGAGAAAAGGAAGGAGGGAGATGGGTCGGTAATTAGAGGGACAAGTAGGGTCAAGTGAAGGCTTCTTAAGGAGTGGTGTGACCACAGCATGTTTAAAGGCAGCAGGGACAGTCGCAGTGGAAAGTGAGAGGTTGAGAATGTGACAGATAAAAGGAATAAGAGTAGGAGAGATGGCATTAAGAAGGTGGGTGGGAATGGGATCAGAGGAACAGGTGGTACATTTTGAGGAAGAAAGGAGAAGTGTAGTTTCCTCAATAGTAACTTCAGGAAAGGAGGAAAGGGAATGAGGGGAAGGAGAGAGAGGGGAACGGACTAGTGGAGGGAGAGCTGGTGAGGTAGAGAAAGCAAGGTTTATCTTTTGAACCTTGTTGTGAAAACATTCAGCAAGGGTCTGAGGAGATAATGAAGGGGGAGTTGGGGGAGGGGGCACCTTGAGGAGAGAGTTCAATGTGGTGAAGAGAAGTCGAGGATTAGAGCCAAGAGAGTTGGTCAGTTGGATATAATAATCCTGTTTGGCACGTAAAAGAGCAGATTGGAAGGAGGTCAGCATGAACTTAAAGTGTAAGAAATCAGAAAGGGCCCGAGATTTCCGCCAGAGGCGTTCGGCGGAGCGGGTACAGGAACGTAGGTAGCGGATATTAGAAGTCAGCCAAGGTTGGGGTTTTGTACGCCTTACAGGGCGGGTCATCAAAGGTGCAAGAGTGTCTAAGGCAGAGGATAGAGTATTGTTGTAAGAAGAAACAGCCTCGTTGACAGACGTGGATGGTGCCACAGTAGAGAGGAGGTTTGAAACATGGGAGGATAGAGATGAAGGGTCAATATCGTGAAGATTCCTAGATAAATTAGATAGGATAGGACGGGACTGGGAGGGAGGAGATTTAAGTGTGAAAGTTATAAGATGGTGATCAGAGGAGGGATGATCAGAGTCAAGGAAACTAGAAGGTGAACAGTTGGAGGAGAAGATGAGATCAAGACAGTGACCATTTTGATGAGTGGGGGAGGTGGAGCATAGTTGGAGATTAAAGGACGACGTTAAAGCGAGTAACTTGGAAATATAAGAGTTGGAAGGATCATTAGCAGGAATATTAAAGTCACCAAGGATGAGAGAGGGGGAGGAAGGATCATGGAAGAAGGCAAGCCAGGCGTCAAAGTCACTGAGAAAGGATGAAAGGGACTTATCAGGGGGACGATAAATGACCGCTATTCGAAGAGGCAGAGGAGAGAAAAGGCGGATAGAGTGGACTTCAAAGGAGGAAAAACAGTGAGATTGAGGTGGAAGAAGGGGTTGAAATCTGGAGGAGGGAGAGAGAAGTAGTCCAACACCGCCCCCACGGCCAGCAGGGCGAGGAGTATGTGAAAATAGATAACCGCCATGGCACAGGGCTGCGACTGAAGCAGAGTCATCAGGGCAGAGCCAGGTTTCTGTTATGGCGAGCAGATGGAGGTGACGCGAGATAAAGAGGTCCTGGATATAGGGGAGTTTGTTACAGATAGAGCGGGCATTCCATAGGGCGCAAGAGAAGGGCAGAGAAGAGGAGGGGAGTAGAGGAATAGAGATGAGGTTAGAGAGGTCACGGTGAGATCTGTAGAGTTTGGATAATAGTTGGTGAGGAGGGCCAGGATTGGGATTGATGTCACCAGCTGAGAGTAAGAGAAGGAGTAAAAGAGAGCGGAGGAGAGTAGGAGAGGTGTGGCCACGAAGGCGTCGAAGGCGAGAGGTATTTAGGTGGAATGGGGAAGGCAAAATGAAGGGAAGAAAGAGACGGAGATTAAAAGCCAAGAGGGAGGAAGAGGGTAGGAGAGAAGGTGAGGTGATGAAGTCGATGGATGGGCAGTGAGTTCCTGTAGTGGAGAGAGGTAGGGGGGTGAGGGAAAAGATTAGGAAGGGACAGGACTAGGAAGAGAATGTGAATAGGGGCCATAAACGATTAAGGTACTTTAGCAACTGGAAAAAGATTAGATACAAAGAGAAAAATGCCCCACGCGCCATTAGGCGCGCGGCACCTAGAGCGGAGGCCCTGAGTGGATCGGGGTGGACCTGGGTGTCACCCCGGAGAAGGCTGTAAGGATATGCAGATGAGCTGCAAGATCCCTCTAGGAAAGGAAGAGTTAATGGTTACTGAGGATGGGCAGACTGGATGGGCCACTTGTCCCTTATCTGCCGTCATGTTGCTATGTTTCTAAAAGCTTTTCTATTTAAAATATACCTTCAATGTTACTGGAATTTTA
This sequence comes from Microcaecilia unicolor, assembly GCF_901765095.1. Taxonomy (NCBI): domain Eukaryota; kingdom Metazoa; phylum Chordata; class Amphibia; order Gymnophiona; family Siphonopidae; genus Microcaecilia; species Microcaecilia unicolor. Next base: position 468,959,018 of record NC_044033.1, on the reverse strand, counting down.
GACTCATTGTTTGATGTTTTTCTTTTGTACTTTAAGTTGTTTTCTATACATTTTTTTGTTCATGAGTGTAATTCTCAAGTGATTTTCTTGTTTTTCTTTTGTTTTCTGATTGTAAAGTGCTTAGAACCTTGTGGTACCAGTGGTATATAAATAAATGTTACTACTACTAGTAGTACTACTACTACTAGTAGTACTACTACTACTACTAACTCCTGCTCTTATATTAAATGCATTGGGTTATTTTAGAGGGCTTATTTATCTGGAACTTCCAGTCCAATTTGTCTCATTAAGCCCATAGGTATAAAATGGGCTTCTTAACATTTAGGGAGTCTTTTACTAAGGTGCACTAGCATTTTTAGCTCACACTAGAAATCAGCTGGCACTAAACACTGAGACGACTCAGCATATAGTGCCAGCTGATTTCTAGCATGAGCTAAAAACACTAGCAAACCTTAGTAGAAGACCCCCTTAGAGCGCATTAAGCTTTAGTAAAAGGGCCCTCAATCTTTTTACTGTTTTTCTGACATGCCAAGTTTCATCCTATTATGTTCAAGTTTTGGAGAGTTATTTTGGACAAACAGAGAGATAGACATACATTCTGAAACTATATGTATAATTCTTTCCAACTTCTATTGGGTTGGAAAGAATAAAAATCTGTGTTTATCAGTGTTTTTGTTGCACAGGCTCCATTTCTAGTGGAATCCAATCATACATTTGTACAGCTGAGTAACTGTCAGAAGGGAAAAGGCACAAAAAGAGGCAAATCATTTGAAGTAGGAAAGGGGAGAGATGACAGGGTGCTAGGAGGAAATGAGATGTTTCTGGTGTTTATCCCATAAACGCCAAATTTAGGGGACATTTTACTAAGCCGTGCTAAAAAGTGGCTAGTGCTGCCATTAGCACATGGGTTTCCCACACGCTCTGGACACTTTTTTGTGCAGCTCTAAAATGCTCGAATTTCTAATTTTGCTATTAATGGCCACTCACTTTCCAAATTAACCGTGGCTATTACCGTCACCTATATAATAGATGATAAGAGCTCACATGTTACTTGTATGGTAATCAGGCAGTGTGTGGCATTGGCCACATGCTAGCTGATTACTGATGGGAATGCCTACTCCCTGCCTTCTGATGGAAAAAAAAATGTATATATATATATATATATATTTTTTTTTTGCATCAGAAGTGTTCTATTGGTATTTGTTGGTTAAAACCTAAAATCAGAAGCCCTATTTATAGTATATCTAACTTGATAAACCTTGTTCTCAGAAATCTGAGCTACGGCAAGAGTAGTGTTTGGTGTTCAAGGTAAGCAAAGATTACTGTGATAATCATTATTCACGTCTCAAATTATTAGTGTCATTCCTTGTTTTCTTCCAATTAGACACGCATGCCATCAAAAACTATTATGGTAAAAAACTTCAAAGGTGATCTGATTACATCTCATAATATGGTTTACAATCCTGAGATAAAACAAGAAGCTCCCATTTGTTAACATGCACCTATGCAATTTTTTGAACTTTGTTTTTTTTTCTTTTTAGCATTTAATTAAGTGCTCATATAGATGCTGAAAACATTCTTCAGTTAAATGGACACAAACCATAACCATATAATCACTAATCTGCCAAAGTTGCCATACTGATTTTTTTTCTTTGTTGTAATGATATTTAAATTATGTAAACAATAAGAAAAATAATGAATTCCAGATTAAGGAGCCCTTTTACCGAGCTGTGGTAAAAAGTGTGAGTACATGGGATTACTGTGGCAGAAAAATCCTTAAAAGGACTCATGCGCTATTCCTGCGGTAATTGGGCAGCGAGCGATGATGACCATGCGTTGCCCGATTACCACCGGGAACATCTATTCCCTGCTTCCATACTAGAATATAAAAATGTTTTTCTCATGCAGGAAATGGCATGCACCAAAATCAGAACTACTGCAGGGTGCTTGGATGTGCCTGGAGGTAATGCTATTTTCCAGCACGCTACCCGCATGATAGACCTACTGCCTTGTAAAGGGGCCCCTTAATTTTGACAAAGATGCAGCCAGTATGAAAATACAACACAAATAATTACTTATCTTTGTCTTTTCCAGGAGTGTGCAGGTCAAAAAGGTTTATTCATGGGATTTTTATTTTTTTGGTTTATTTTTTTTATTTTGAGAGGCATTGCCATCAATAATGCATTCTAATTTTCAATAGTCTGCACTATTGACTAGAACAAAACACTAAATTTCAAGTGTTTTCATGTCATTGGTTAAAAACTATATCAAATCACAGGAAAAATGTTACTAACATTTCCCATATTGTATAAAATGAATGGACATTTCTAGGGCCCTGTTTATTAAGCCGCGCTAGAGGTGCATTAGCGTTTTTAGCACACACTAAGCATTAGCATGCACTAACCATGTAGATGCCAATAATATTCCTATGATAGCGCACCTTAGTAAACTGGGCCCCTAGTCTGTTGTAGAAATGTGTCCTGATCAAAGACTGCTCTAACCTGGACCATCTACAAGCACATAAATGGTTTTTTAGCTATGGACATAATTAATCCTTAAATAGTTAATAGGGTCTTTTACTAAAGCTTAGCTCGAGTTATCTGCAGCAGGACCCATAGGAATAAAATGGGCACTGCTGCAGATAACTCAAGCTAAGCTTTAGTAAAAGACCCCTAAGCCTTAATCAAGCAAATCTTCATTTGCTGCACTGAGGAAAGACTTGATCCTCCAGTTTAAAAAGATGCACATGTTGACCTACCTACCCGTAAAAGCTGTTTTTTTTTTTTTAATGAACTGTAGTTTATTATGATAAAGTCATTATTTGAGAGATATCAAACATGTTTGTTATTTTCCAAATGTCCTGTTTATGCAGTGGTACTTAATTACATGTAACATGCATTCATGTGGTAGCGCACATTAGTAAGCCTAGCTGTGAACATGAGCCCAAAAAGTAGCGATAGGAAAGGAACTCTAAATGTGATATGCATAAAAATAGGCCATTAGTTCTAGATTAAAAATAAAAACTTTCCATGGCTGCAAGAAAATATTAAACAAGATTGTAAACATAGGGCAGCCTTGCTTTACCTCAAAATCAGAAATCCAACCTTGTGATTTGCTGTATGAAAACATAGAGGGGCATAATCGAATGGGGACGACCATCTCTAAGGGCGCCCATCTCTAAGGACAACCCCGCGAAGGGGCAGGGAAGCCTGTATTATTGAAACAAGATGGGCATCCATCTTTCATTTCGATAATACGGACAGGGGCGTCCAAATCTCAACATTTAAGTCAACCTTAGAGATGGTCGTCCCCGGTTTTCGGCCATAATGGAAACCGAGGATGCCCATCTCAGAAACGATCAAATCCAAGTCATTTGGTCGTGGGAAGAGCTAGCATTCATAGTGCACTGGTCCCCGTAACATGCCAGGACACCAACCGGGCACCCTAGGGGGCACTGCAGTGGACTTCACAAATTGCTTCCAGGTGCATAGCTCCCTTACCTTCGGTGCTGAGCCCCCCAACCCCCCCCCAAACCCAATACCCACAACTGTACACCACTATCGTAGCCCTAAGGACTGAAAGGGGGCACCTACATGTGGGTACAGTGGGTTTTGGGTTGGTTTTGAAGGACTCACATTTACCTCCACAAGTGTAACAGGTGGGGGGGGGGATGGGCCTGGGTCAGCCTGCCTGAAGTGCACTGCAGTACCCACTAAAACTGCTCCAGGGACCTGCATAATGCTGGGTATGACATTTCAGGCTGGCGGGGAGGTCATCCTCAATTCCCTCTGGTGATCATCTGGTCAGTTTGGGCACCTTTTTGAGGCCTGGTCATGAAAAAAAATGGACCAAGTAAAGTCGACCAAATGCTCTTCAGGGACGCCCTTCTTTTTTCCATTATCGACCGAGGACGCCCATCTCTTAAGCATGCACCAGTCTCGTCTTCGCTGCGCCTCCGACACCCCCTGTAAACTTTGGTCATCCCCGCGATGGACTGCAGTTGAGGGCGCCCAAATTCGGCTTTTGATTATGCCGATTTGGGCGACCCTGAGAGAAGGATGCCCATCTCTCGATTTCTGTCTGAAGATGGGCGCCCTTCTCTTTCGAAAATGCCCCTGATAGGGGGCCCTTTTACCAAGCTGTGGTAAAAGGGGGCCTGTAGTGGCATCGGTATGTTTCTTTGCTGCACACCAAGGCCCCTTTTCCTGTAGTGTTTTTTTTTTTTTTTTTTTAGGAAATGGTTGTGCAGTACGTACAAACTTGCCACACGGCCATTTCTTGGGAGACCCTTACCATCTCTTATTTAAGAGGTGTTAAGGGTTTCCACAATAACCCGGTGGTAAAAATAAAAAATATTTCTGGTCACAGTGGAAATGGCATGCAGTTGGAGCTGCACCACTGCTGGCTCCCGCGGTGGGCCATCAGTAGTCCTTGTTGGCATGTGTCAATGCCACAGAGTTCTAAAAGGGCCCCATAGTTTTTGAATCTCATCTGTAAAAAAAAAACACTTCTCATCCATATTTCTAAAAGCTGAGTGCTTCAATCTATCCAAGAAAAGCTACATGATCCACTAGATCAATTAGTTTCTGTCCTAAAGCCTCTGCTGTGCTGGGACCAGCAGATGATGGAACTGTTCTCTCTAATCTGAGTGGGAGCCCTCAGACTGTATTGCTACCAGCAGGAGGTGGTGCTTCAATATTGTGTTTTCAATTGCTAGGACAGGCAGGTTCCCTGGAGTCCTGCAGAGGTTGCCTGTCCCTCACTATATAAATGTGATAGTGAAACAGCACCCCCACCCCCACCCCCCCACACACACACAGGCAGGACCGTAGGTGGAGGACTCCCTTTCAGCTTGATGGTAGTCTAAGAAATCAGAAGGCTATAAGGTGACAGTACACTATTATTTTAGTAGTGAAAGGGAAACTTGTAGTACATTTTATAGCTTTCACAAAATCAATAGATCCAAAGCTGCCCTTTTTTAAGCCTAGAGCAGGAATATCAGATTTTAGAACTCTGTATGTTAGTCACCCAACCCCTCGATCTGGCATCTCTTGTCTCTCAATCCCATCTCTCCCCAGCCTGCATCACCTCTTCTTTCATCTATCCTCCCCATCCCCAACTGCTTTAGACTTGTTTTTCCTTGTTGGTAGTAGTAGTGAATCACATACACTGCCTGTGACCTGACTTTGGCACCTTCCCTCAGCTATGCTCTGCAGAAGGAAGCAGAAGGAAGGCTTCAAAGGTAGGTTGCAGGTAGGGTATGTGATTTGCCACTGCTGCTGTGTACTACCAGTACTAGAAGGAAAAAACAAGTCTAAGGCAGGCATCTGGAGGGGGGTGGAGGAGGAGGGTTAAGATAACCAAAGGGTTAAGATAGGAAGGTACCCAAAGGGTTAAGATACCCCCAAATCACTAATGTTAAAACACATACCAGGAAATGTAGATGGAATGCAATGACCACAAATGCTCGCAGTCTAAGCAATAAAGTTCATGACCTTCAAGCCCTGATGGTGGAGGCAGACTTAGACATTGTTGCAATCACAGAGACGTAGCTAAATGGTTCCCATGAATGGGATACAAACATACCAGGCTATAATCTATTTAGGAAGGATAGAGAGGGTCGTAAGGTGGAGGAGTAGCTCTTTATGTGAGAAATGATATCACGGCGACTGAAATGACAGGGACCTGGGGAAAAGAAGAAGCAATATGGATCACCATAAAAAGAGATGATAGAACCTCAGTTCACATGGGTGTTGTCTACAGACCCCCGGCACAACTGGAGGAACTAGATAGGGATCTGATCGCGGATATTCAAAAGTTAGGAAAGAAGAGGGAGGTGCTGTTGCTGGGAGATTTCAATCTGCTGGATGTAGATTGGAAGGTTCCGTCAGCGGAATCAGAGAGAAGTAGACAGATCGTGGATGCTTTCCAAAGTGTTTTGCTCAGACAAATGGTGACGGAACCCACGAGAAAGGGAGCGACGCTGGATCTGGTGCTCACAAATGGGGATAGCGTGTCAAATGTCCGAGTGGGTGCCCACCTGGGCAGCAGTGACCATCAAAGGGTTTGGTTTGATATGACTGCTGTAGTGGAGGGCAGTCACTCAAAACTCAAAGTCCTGGATTTCAAGCGTGCTGACTTTAGTAAAATGGGGGAATACCTGAGGAAGGAGCTGATGGGCTGGGAGGAAGTACAAGAAGTGGAAGGACAGTGGTCCAGGCTGAAAGAAGCTATAAATAGGGCCACAAACCTTTATGTAAGGAAAGTAAATAAAAGCAAGAGAAAAAGGAAACCGATATGGTTCTCCAAACAAGTGGCTGAGAAAATAAAGTCTAAAGAGTTGGCGTTCCAGAAATACACAAAAACTCAAGAACAGGAACACGGGAAGGAATACCGGAGGAAACTGAAAGAAGCCAAGAGAGAGATACGTCTGGCGAAAGCGCAATCGGAAGAACTAATAGCTAGAAATGTAAGGAGGGGTGACAAAAAATTTCTTCAGGTATATTAGTGAAAGGAGAATGACTAAAAAGGGAATTGTGAGACTAAAAGATACTGCAAACCGCTATGTAGATAGTGATGAAGAAAAAACCAATTTTGCTAAATAGATACTTTTGTTCTGTTTTCACAGAAGAAAATCCTGGAGCAGGACCGCGATGGACTGGAAAAAGTAGAAATGAAAATGGAGTGGATACAGCATCATTTACAGAAGAGAGTGTGTATGAACAACTTGTAAAGCTAAAGGTGGACAAAGCCATGGGACCAGACGGGTTCCACCCCAGGATATTGAGGGAGCTCAGAGAGGTTCTGGCGGGTCCTCTTAAAGATTTGTTTAATAAATCCTTGGAGACGGGAGAGGTTCCGAGGGATTGGAGAATGGCGGAGGTGGTCCCTCTTCACAAAAGTGGTGATAGGGAAGTAGCTGGAAACTACAGGCCGGTAAGCCTCACTTCGGTTATTGGAAAAGTAATGGAAACGATGCTGAAGGAAAGGATAGTGAATTTCCTGGAAGCCAATAAGTTGCAAGAGCCCAGACAACATGGTTTTACCAAAGGGAAATCGTGCCAAACAAATCTCATTGAGTTTTTTGATTGGGTGACAGGAGAATTGAATCAGGGACGAGCTATGGACGTAATCTACTTAGATTTCAGCAAAGCTTTTGACACCGTTCCCCACAGAAGGCTTTTAAATAAACTGGATGGGCTGAAGATAGGACCTAAAGTGGTGAACTGGATTAGGAACTGGTTGACAGACAGACGCCAGAGGGTGGTGGTGAATGGAGTTAGCTCAGAGGAGGGAAAGGTGAGTAGTGGAGTGCCTCAAGGATCGGTGCTGGGGCCGATTCTGTTCAATATATTTGTGAGTGACCTTGCCGAAGGGTTAGAAGGTAAAGTTTGCCTATTTGCGGATGATACTAAGATTTGTAACAGAGTGGACACCCCGGAGGGAGTGGAAAACATGAAAAAGGATCTGAAGAAGCTAGAACAATGGTCTAAGGTCTGGCAATTAAAATTCAATGCGAAGTAATGCAAAGTGATGCACTTAGGGAATAGAAATCCACGGGAGACGTATGTGTTAGATGGCGAGAGTCTGATAGGTACGGACGGGGAGAGGGACCTTGGGGTGATAGTATCTGAGGATTTGAAGGCGACAAAACAGTGTGACAAGGCGGTGGCTGTATCTAGAAGGTTGTTGGGCTGTATAGAGAGAGGTGTGACCAGCAGAAGAAAGGGAGTGTTAATGCCCCTGTATAAGTCATTGGTGAGGCCCCATCTAGAGTATTGTGTTCAGTTTTGGAGGCCGTATCTTGCTAAGGATGTAAAAAAGAATCGAAGCGGTGCAAAGAAAAGCTACAAGAATGGTATGGGATTTGCGTAACAAGACGTATGAGGAGAGACTTGCTGACCTGAACATGTATACCCTGGAGGAAAGGAGAAACAGGGGTGATATGATACAGACGTTCAAATATTTGAAAGGTATTAATCCGCAAACAAACCTTTTCTGGAGATACGAAGGCGGTAGAACGAGTGGACAAGAAATGAGATTGAAGGGGGGGGCAGACTCAAGAAAAATGTCAGGAAGTATTTCTTCACGGAGAGAGTGGTGGATGCTTGGAATGCCCTCCTGCGGGAGGTGGGGGAGAGAAAAACGGTAACGGAATTCAAACATGGGTGGGATAAACATAAAGGAATCCTGTTCAGAAGGAAAGGTTTCTCAGGAGCTTAACCGAGATTGGATAGCAGAGCCAGTAGTGGGAGGCGGGGCTGGAGGTTGGGAGGCAGGGATAGTGTGGGGCAGACTTATACGGTCTGTGCCAGAGCCAGTGATGGGAGGTGGGACTGGAGGTTGGGAGGCAGGGATAGCGCTGGGCAGACTTATACGGTCTGTGCCAGAGCTGGTGGTTGGGAGGCGGGGCTAGTGCTGGGCAGACTTATACGGTCTGTGCCCTGAAGAGCACAGGTACAAATCAAAGTAGGGTATACACAAAAGTAGCACACATGAGTTGTCTTGTTGGGCAGACTGGATGGACCGTGCAGGTCTTTTTCTGCCGTCATCTACTATGTTATTATGAGTTACCAGTTTTGGGGGGAGGGAGGGATTTTAAAGACAGTGTGTGATGTTGCAACTAGAACTGGACCATGGAGGGGTGGGGTGGGGGAAACAGATATGGGATAAAGAGATGCTGGGGCTGGAGGGGACGTGACAGTCGGATATCAGTGGAGAAAGGGAGCCAAAGCTGGATGGGACTTGGCATACATGAGCAGAAGCTAGATGGGATTCAAAGGAAAGGGGAGTTGAAGTTGGATGGGACTTGGTGATTGAATGGGAGAGTGCTGGGGGACAGCAAGGAATTATGAAGGAGGATAGGTATGAATGGGTATGGTTAGATGGCCTAGGAGTATAAGTGAGAATGTGAAATGGGAATAAGAGAGTGAATGAAGTATGGGAAGAGGTTGAGACATGGGTGTGAATAACCTAAAGGTCTAGAGAGCAGATGAGATGCAATGAAAAGGCTTGAGGGTGCTGTGGAAGAGAAGGAGAGATGAATGGGGGTGGAAGTGGGGATGAATGAGAATGGAAATGGGTTTAAAAAAAGATGGTGAAGGAGAGGCAATAGGAGATGGGGTAGAGAATAAAAGATAGAAATGGGCTGGAGACAAGGGAAAGAAGGAAAGACTGGGATGGAACTGGGACTCGTGAGGTGATGAGAGGCAGTAGAAGAGGGTAGAGGAGTAGACAATATATAAACAGGGGACTAAGGAGTGGTGAAAAAAAGGGGTGGGCTAGGAGGCATGGGAAGAAGAAAGTCAGGGGGCAATGGTATTGTTGGAGAGGGGATGAGAGGAATTTGGGAAAAAGCTGGTAAGTGGAAGAGAAGTGAAATGGAAATTAAGGACTAGATGGCGATAGAAAAAGAGAATGAGGGTAAAAATCATACAGGTGGATGTAGAGGCAGAGAAGAGAAGAAAAAAAAAAGAGAGGTCAGTGCCAGATAGATATAGAGAAGAAAATGAAAAAGGACAAGAGTAAAGAGAAGAAATAGAAATGAAAACCTGGAAAAGAATTAAGGAGAAGACTAGCACAAAAACGGATTGTGACCAACCCAATTAGAAAAAAATGTCCAAAACAAACATTTACAGCCTTTCCTCGTAGGGAAGCCACTCTATCCCCTTTATCATTTTCATCAACCTACTCTGCACCTTTTTTAATTCTGCTAAATCTTTTTTTGAGATGAGGTGACCAGAAATGCACATATTATTTGAGGTGTAGTTGCACCATGAAGCAATACAAAGGCATTATAATATTTTCCTTTCCTTTCCTTTCATTATCTTATAGAATAGTGTGTAGTGCACTTATACACCTGTCTATTTTCTGTGCACTTTTGTGCAAGGTGCATGTAATTGCCTGTGCTCTCTTATAGCACTATCTTTCACATTTGTACTTGAAGCAATGGAGGATTAAGTGACTTTCCCAGGGTCACAGAGAGCTGCAGTGGGATGTGAACCAAGCTTTGCAGGTTCCTAGCCGGCTGCTCTTAGGCTGCTTCTTCACTCCTTTGTATCACATGGACCTGCAAGCACTGCAAGAAGGCTTAAAATTAGCTTCATTATTTCAAAATGTAGTATAATTAAAATGTAATCTTCTTCTTGTAAAAAATGATTACTGGAATTACTGTGTCCCATTAGTTTTCTTCTAACCTACACGTCTTTGAAATTTCTGTCTGTATTACCATATATTCTAGCACTCCAATTTCTTTTTAGACTTCTATCATGTATATTCACTCAACAAAAAGTGTGGTTTTTTAAAATTTCCATTCAGAGCCTAGTTACTGTTGTCAGTTGGTGCAAATAATTAGAATTAAGTTTTGCAGAAGATTGTCAAACTGTACAATTTTCCACTCAAAAGTTTTGCTCTGTACAATTAGCTAATGAGCTGATTTATATGATCTCATTTGAGATTTTTCTTAATTTCAATAAATGCCTTTGCAAACACACAATTGTGCTTCATAAAATGGCATATAGCACATTATAAAATATTTAAATGATTTTTTTTGTATAGGTAATTGAATCATTGATTATTATCGTGTTACCTTTGTTAGCTTCCCTAATTTCTGCTAATATTTCAACATTTGTCTGTTCATTCTGGCCAGGCAGACGGGAGTATACTCCTATCACTATCCTTCAGGGCTGGCTTAACCTATGGACCAGGTAAGGCACTGACCCAGGGCGCCCGCAATACAAGGTGCCAAACCCCAGAGTCTGTGACGTCACCAGGCCATAGGTTGAGCTTTCCCAGAAAGCTTATCTAGATTAAAAAAGAGTCTAGTTAGCAATGGTGATGCCCTATTCACTCCCCAATGATCCATCATCCCCCTTGGCTTCTCAAGCCCCGCACCACCTTTAGTATTTTTTTTTATGTTTGGAACTGTGACCAGCAGCGCAGCAGTGATGCATATATGTTGCTGGTGATGACCCCACAGCCTTCACTCTGACAACTTCCTGTTTCTGCATAGACAGGAACTGTCAGAGGGAAGACTGTGAGGAGGATGTGAACAGTACATATGCATCGTTGCTTGCTGCCAGCCACTGCAGCCAGTTCAAGCATTAATTTTTTAAAGGTACTTGAGGGTGGGGTGGGGCATGGTGGGAATGGGGCTTGAGATGCCAAGAGAGTTGCCTTTTCACCAGCTGGAGAGGAAACAGGACAAAGAGATGCAAGACCATGGGGGGGGGGGGGGGGGGAGGTGGAAGAACAAATGCTAGTCCATTGGGAGAGGGAGAGAGGAGAAATGTTGGACCAGGGGAGGGATAATTGTTGGGACGAGGGGAGGAGAAATGCTGGACCATTAAGGAAGGGAGAAGCAGAGAAGAAGACATGCTGAACCATTGGAGAGGGAGGGGGATGGAGACATACTGAAATATGGGAATGGAAGGAGGAAGGAAACATGTTGGACTATTAGGGAGGGGAGGCATTGGAAGAGAGGAGATATCCTGGACCATTGGGGTAGGGTGAGAGGTTATTAAAAGGAAAGAATATTCCAGGGCATCGAGGCAGGAAAAAAAGCTGGGGAAATAGAGGAGAAAGTATTTGGAGGGGTTGGGGGATTAAAACTGGGAGAAGATGACTGAAATATTCAGGGGGCAAAAGCTTGGGAAAAGTAAAAACCATTCAAGGAGGCTGGAGGGACAAAAGCTGGCAAAAGAGGAGAAAATATTTTGGGCAGGTGCAGGGGTGTGGGGGGTGCAAAATCAAAAATTGACCTTCAGCTGGTCCTGCTGTCCATTTCCCTTTTACATATGGAATTTATATCCATAAATATTCCAAGTTATATTTTATATCCTGCAGAACTTTTAGTCTATTTGACTGAAGGCCTTCTTTAACATATAGCTCTACCCCTCTACCAATTTGATCCTCCCTATCACTACGATAAAATTTGTACACTGGTATGACAGATTTCCATTGGTTATCTTCCTTCCACCAGGTCTTAGAGATGTGTATTATATCTTTCTTTTCATTTAGTGTAATATATTCTAACTTGCTCATCTTATTTTTTAAGCATCTGTCATTTGTATAGAGACACTTCAAACAATGTTCTTTGTTTCTATTAGCAATGTGCTCAATAGTTGACAGTACTAATTTCTAATCTTTCAAAACTGTCTGTTCTTTATTTAAAAGCATTTTTTTCAACTATGGTCTTTATTGCAACCTCAATAGTGGAATGCCCTAACTTTCCTATTTTGGTGATATCCTTCAAAGATATCGTTTTCTGAACCAAGTGCTTTGAGCAATTGTTAGCCTTCTTCCAGGTTCTAGTATAAAGCTGATCTATCTCCACTTCACAACAAGCTGATTACACCCTGGTTAAAATGGAGCCCATCTTTCCAGAATAGGCTTCCTTTTTCTTAGGATATTGGAAATTTAAAACATTTCTCCCTACATCATCACCTCATTCCAGCATTGATACTTCAGAGTTCTGCCTGTCTCTTGGGGAGCACTTCAGAAAATGTTACCCTGGAGGATCTGGATTTCAGCCTAAATTTGTCTTCCATAACTTCCATCCCACATATTGTTGGTACTCACAAGACAGCTGGATCCTCCCAGCACCATCTAAACTCTTATCTAAGTGATGCATGAGCTCTGCCACCTCTGCACTAGGCAGGCAAATGACCCAGCAATCCTCACATCCTCCAGCCACCCAGCTATGTACATAACTAATGATCGAATGGCCATGGTAACCCTTCCCTCCTGGGAAGAAGCCCCTTGGGACACATCATCGGTAAAAGAGGATATTATGCGCACCCCCCCCCCCCCCGGGTGCAGCACGGCGCAATCTCTCCCCTCCAGAGTGCACCCCCCCCCCCGGAGCGCGTACTTATGAGGGAGATCATGAAGGATGGGCGGGAGGACCGAACCGCCCCGAGTGCATGTCGCTGGGAGCTGCGTCGGCTCCGCTGGTTCCCTGCTCTCTCTGCCCCGGAACAGGAAGTAACCTGTTCCGGGGCAGAGGGAGCAGGGAACCAGCGGAGCCGACACTCCCCCCCCCAGTGGCGTGCACCCGTGGTAGACCGCCCCACCGCCCCCCCCCCTTCCTATGCCACTGCCTGGAGGGTAAATCCAAGCTGTAGGATCACTTTCTACCTCTCCAAGGTGATGCTTTCCCTTCAGGTGACCTTTCTCTTCCATGGCTGCATAGAGGTTGCCTGACTGGAGGTGGGACTTCTCTGCTATCTTCGTGAAGGCCTCCTCTATATACCTCTCTGCCTGCCTCAAGTCTGCTACTCTAGCATCCAGTGATCAGACATGTTCCCTGAGTGCTAGGAGATCTTTGTACCAAGTGCACACACATGACCTCTCACCAACTAGGAGATAATCAAACTCATGATACTCAGTGCAAAAGAATAGATAGTTCCTATCTTGCTGCTGGACTGCTGTCTGCATCTAGTATTAGTTAGTTGTTAAATAAGTTGCTAATGGAATAGGAACTGAAGTCCCCTAAGATTGCTAGTTGTATGCTAAACTATTTATTTTTTTTATTAGGTAGTAATTATTATTTATTTTATTTTTTAATACATTCTTGAATCCCACTATTATCCCAAAACAAATTTCAGTACAGTGGTTTACAATTTACATTTTGGTGGAGTTATAATATTGTTGTGCAACGTGGAGAGGGCATCTATAGCTTGTGTGGTTATTCATAGAGTTTTTGCAGAGATAGATTTGAAGAGGAAAAGATAGTAGTAGCTTTTGTGTTTGGTTGCAGAGTTTTGGTGATGTTTATTTATATAGTTTTTGAAGAGGTAGCTTTGAAAGGAAGGCAACAATATCTATGTGATTAGCTGTAGAATTTTTTGAAGAGGTAGGTTTTCTTTCTCTTTCCTTTTATCAACCTAAGAAGATTGCTAATTACTGCCTGATAGAGATGCCCTAATTAAACCTTCTAGCCCCACCCCCACTCCCAAAGATGAGGACAGGACTGGGTGGGAATTAGGGTAGATGAGAGGGAATTAAACTGTGAGCAGAGGTGTCCTTTAACTGCAAGCTGTCCTCTACACTGATACTATGGTACACTCTAAAGGGACCTTTCACTGAACTGCAGTAAAAAGCTGCCTTAGCACACCTTCACACAGGCCATTCGCTAAAGGCCATTTTTTCCACCAGGGTAAAATGGCTGATTTTCTATTTCCACTATCAATGGTCACACGCTAATTTTCCCATTAGCACATGGCCATTAGCATGTGAACCCCTACTGCCACCCATTATGCAGGCAGTAAGGGTTCACAGGCTACACATGCACTAATCGGATAGCGCATAGCAATATAGCTGTGTCAACTGATTATGCAGAACACACCACTATCCACCTGCAGACCTGCCCCAAAGCAAATAAAGAAATGTTATTTTTTAGCGCACGGGTAGCGCATGCACATCTAAAAATTACTGCAGGATATCTGAGCAAACCCCGTGGTAAAAGCCATTTTTGCTGTGGTAAGTATGAATTAGTGCTTACTATGGTTTTGTAAAAGGACCTTAAAACAGTAACTTTTAAAAGCTATCCTGCATTCTAAAACAATTTATACATGAAACTGTAACAGGCTTTAAATGCTAAAACTATTCCCTAAACTACCTTTGGCTAATAAGCAGAGTAACTTAAAATAGCAACACTTTTCTCAAGTTTAAATGCATTTCCCAGCTGGTAAAATACTAATTTCTTCTGTAATTGATCATGGGAACTGTTTCCATTTCTGCTACTGAAGGAGGAAACCTGCATGTTACTGAACAGGTACCAATACAGGAAAAGTTCCAATAAGGAATATGTCCAAATAGGACACTGTCAAGACATTGGGAGAAAAGGACTCCCTAGTGCAGTGGAATTTCTGTGACTGTAACTGTGTGGGGGGTTTTAAAGTTCTATTTCTGTATGGATTGGACTAGACAAAATTTTACTTTCTGTCAAATCATTCACATTCATCATGCACATTAGTACATGGTTTAATTTTGGAAAAACTCCATCCAGTGTGAAGTGTGTAATGTTTATTTAGTTTTATTGAGAAAAACCAGAGGATACCTCTACAACTCTAAGGGGCCCTTTTACTAATCCACATAAGCATCTACTTGCGCCCAACGCATGCCAAAATGGAGTTACTGCACGGCTAATGGGTTACTCTTGTGGTAATTTCATTTTTGGCGCGTGTCCGCTATGTGTGCCCCAAAAATATTTTTTATTTTCTGGCGCGCGTCAGCTATGTGCGCCAAGTGCCACTTGGCATGCGTAGGTCATTAATGCTTGGCTACTGCGTGAGACTTTACCGCTAGGTCAATGGCTGGCAGTAAGGTCTCAGACCCAAAATGGATGAGCAGCAATTTTCATTGTGCTGCACGCCCATTTACGGCAAAAATGTTAAAAAGGCCATTTTTACAGGCGAGCTGAACAATGGATTGACGTGCACCCAAAACCCATGCCTACACTACCGCAAGCTGTTTTTCAGCACAGCTTAGTAAAAGGACCCTTAGAATTGTCTTTCTCTCCTGAAGGTGAAGGACCCAGAAGCTCTTGGGGTGTTCAGTGGCCTCAGAATTCCCAGAAAGCTCTCACATCTGAACAGGGAGTGGAGTAAGGACTGCTGATTGATCAATGTTGAAAATAATATGATGTATGTGCCAACTACAGTAAAGATGAATTTTCTATTCAATCCACCTTTTAAAGTTAATACATTTGTAGAATTTTAAGTATAAACCAAAATTGGAGTGCAACATCTATAACACTTGCAAGTCTCTCCAAATATGCCTGCTTGATTTCTATAGATAGATGTATTCTATTTATTTTAACTATACAATGTTCTATGTGCCTGGAAGAATCTCTTTGGAGGATTTTTTTTCCTTGCAACAGCCTGGTTTCTGAGAGTTTTATAGCATTTGGTAATTGATGTATAGATCAAGGGCTTTGCTGAAAGTGTGTCTGCACTTTCTGTTGCTGACTGCACATTATGCAGAGCTAAGTATCTCTAAATTTCCCAATCAGTTAAAACCAAAAAGTGTGAAAAACAGCTTTGAAAGAATGTAGCATTGACTGTCATTCATGGTTCATCAAAGATTAGAAAAGCAGCAAATTTAATGAATCTGCTAAAACAGTACAGTAATAAAAAAAAGAGAGAGAAAGAGACAGAGAAAGGCCTAGTGGCATAATTGAAGTAAACAAACAAACAAATCTTCAAAATTGCAAGTTTTGTATAATGCATGTCAACTGCTGGATGGCTGATACAGATTAATTCACATAAATTAAAGGTGAACAAATTCATATTAAATTATTTTGATAAACTGAGTGACAGTCTGAATTGATAGAATAAAATAAATGATTAAAGCCTATAAGTAATTAAAAAAAAAAACAAAATTAGTGCTCACCTGCAGGCATACAAAATATTTAAACACCAGAAAAACTTTTTGTGATCATTCTTTCTGGACACAATTGAAACTCTATTTTAGACATTTGGAGACTGATGTACCTAGGTATTTCATGGTTTAAAAAAGCATTTCTAGAGACCACAATGACAAATAATGTTTGCTCTTCCATTTGTGTACTATTTAACAAAACATGGGCAGATGAAACCTCTTGCCAAGTGTGCCCTTCTTAATGAGCATATGCACTGTAAACATTTTAGGTATTCATACTTGAGACACTTATTTGTCTGGTAAGTAATGGACATACCTTTCTTGAAATGAAATAAGGGAGGGGTTACATAATTGACAGTCTAAGCCAGGGGTTGGCAAACTATGGCATGCGTGCCACAAGGTGAGGTGCCAAGAGGTTTTGTGTGATACGCATTGTTGTTGTCAGAACAGCGGGGAAGTCAGTAGCATGCTTCCAACTGCTGACACAGGATGCTCATGTAGGTCAGCTCATGAACTGAGAATGCGCAGGGAGTGCCAGCGTCAGCAGCTAGAAGCATCACCAATTTCCCTGTAGCTCCGATAGCATGGGGAGATCAGGCAGATAACATCTTCTGCTGGCAGGGCTTAGGCATCCCTGCCAGCCAAAATATTAATTTTAATGTAGTGGCAAAGGCTGGTGGGGGTGGAGGACAGAGAGAGGAAATGCATGGTGACACATGGTTTTTCATTGTAATTCCAATCTGCAAAAAGTGGCATACACTGTAAAATAGGTTGCCAGCCCTTGATCTAAGTATTAACAATTTTCATACCGTTTCACCTATTGTACCAAAGCAAGTTAGGTGATGATAACAAGTTTTGAATTGAGATAGTGATCTACTGTGCTGTGGCAAACTAGGCCTTCTTCCACACTCACCACCTCTGCCCTCCATCCCCTGCACAACCATGATAGCCACTCCCAGTGGGATGAATCAGCCTGGGCACTCTTCAATAATACCCAGTTAGAGAGCTTTCAATTTTATTGTTCTACATGATTATCTTATGCTGTATCTCCTATCTGTCCTCCCATTCTCAAGGCCATAAAGTATGCTAAGGTAATAGAGGCCTGGCCTAAAGTCAATGTAATATAGACTTCAAGGTTATCCATAAGAGTTAAAGGAGCTTGCAGGACCTTAGCAAAATCCTACCTCGGATCAACATGGACATAGAAAGCTTCATTAATGGTCTAGACCCAACCCCTGATGAATACCCTGCTGACTGAATATGGTCCAATTTTGCTCTCCTCAGCACCAACACAGTTACCCAGGCGATAAAACAATACTCCAACAGCCATTGTCAACTGGACACCTGCCCCAGCTACCTAATACGATCTGCTCCCTACCGCTTCATAATAGATCTTACATCCCACTTAAACTTCATGCTTCAACAGGGTATCTACCCTAAAGAAAAAGGCAACATCCTGCTCACCCCAATACCAAAAGACACCAAGAAAAAAACGAACGGCATTACCAACTACCGCCCAGTAGCATCTATCCCATTAGTAGTCAAACTAATGGAAGGACTGATGACCAAATAAGTCAATGACTACATACACAAATTCACTATACTACATGAGTCACAATCAGGATTTTGACCCCTACACAGCACCGAAACAGTACTACTCACTTTCCTAAACAAATTCAAGCAGGAAATAGCAATAGGCAAGAGCATTCTCCTCCTCCAATTTGACATGTCAAGTGCGTTCGACATGGTTAAGCATAACATATTGCTAAGACTACTAGAATACTTCGGAATCAGTGGTGGCACTCTGAATTGGATTAAGGGTTTCCTAACCACAAGAACATATCAAGTGAAATCAAAAACAAACATATCATCACCATGGAAACCAGGCTGCGGAGTACCACTATCACCGATCCTATTCAACCTCATGATGACTCCACTAGCCAAGACCTTATCCACCCAAGGCCTTAACCCATTTATCTATGCTGATGATGTCACATTATACATCCCCTTCAAACATGATCTGGCGGATATCACCAACGAAATCAAGCTAAGCTTAAACATCATGAACTCATGGGCAAATGCATTCCAACTAAAACTCAATACTGAAAAAACTCACTGTTTCATCATCTCATCCATAGGCGTAGACTGGGGGGGGCGAGGGGGGGCAGTGCCCCCCCAAACGACGCGAGGCGCTGCCGCGCCATTAGTTAAAAAAAAAAAAAAACACATGCAGGCACGCGCTCCTCTCCGTCCGATTGGCTTCCCTGCCCTCTCTATCTGCGTCCCGCCTTCCTCTGACGTCATTTCCTTTCGGGCGGGACGCAGACAGAGAGGGCAGGGAAGCCAAGCGGACGGAGAGGAGCGTCTCCGTCTACTCCTCTCTCTTCCTCCCTCCCTCCGGCGCAGGCAGCAGTCTTTTCCAGCGTTCCTGGCAGCGGTAGCGTTGTACACGCTGCCTTTGGCTCTGCCCCGAAGCCTTCTCTTCAAGTTCCTGTTCCCGCATAGGTGGGAACAGGAACTTGAAGAGAAGGCTTCCGGGGCAGACCGAAGGCAGCGTGTATATCGCTACAGCTGCCAGGAACGCTGGAAAAGACTGCTGCCTGCGCCGGAGGGAGGGAGGAAGAGAGGGGGTAAACGGAGTCACCATCTTGGACCTCGCGCGGGGGGGAGGGGTGGGGAGATGGATAGTACTGGGAGGGGTGGGGAGCAGAGGGAAGGAGCAAGAGATGGATGGGACTGGGAGGGTGGGAAGCAGTGGGAAGGAGCAGGAGATGGATGGGACTGGGAGGGTGGGAAGCAGTGGGAAGGAGCAGGAGATGGATGGGACTGGGAGGGGTGGGAAGGAGCAAGAGATGGATGGGACTGGGAGGGTGGGAAGGAGCAGGAGATGGATGGGACTGGGAGGGTGGGAAGGAGCAGGAGATGGATGGGACTGGGAGGGTGGGAAGCAGTGGGAAGGAGCAGGAGATGGATGGGACTGGGAGGGGTGGGAAGGAGCAAGAGATGGATGGGACTGGGAGGGGTGGGTGGGGAGCAGAGGGAAGGACCAGGAATTGGATTGGACTGGGAAAGGAGGTGAGCAGAGGGAAGGAGCAGGAGATGGATGGGACTGGGAGGGGTGGGGAGCAGCGGGAAGGAGCAAGAGATGGTTGGGACTGGGAGGGGTGGGGAGCAGAGGGAAGGAGCAAGAGATGGATGGCACTGCGAGGGGTGGGGAGCAGAGGGATGGACCAGGAGATGGATGGGATTTGGAGAGGTCAGGCACAGCAGAGGGAAGGAGCAAGAGATGGATGGGACGGAGGGATGGTGAGCAGAGGGAAGGAACAGAAGATGGATGGGACTGGGAAGGGTGGGGAGCAGAGGGAAGGAGCAAGAGATGGATGGGACTGGGAGGGTGGGGAGCAGAGGGAAGGAGCAGGAGATGGATGGGACTGGGAGGGTGGGAAGCAGTGGGAAGGAGCAGGAGATGGATGGGACTGGGAGGGTGGGGAGCAGAGGGAAGCCTACTGGAAAGAAGACACTGCATAAAACAGAAGACACTGGGATCAAAGCGAATAGAAAAACTACATGATCAGACAACAAAGGTAAATAATAGTTTATTTTATTCATAATTTATTAATTGAAATGTCAGCTTTTTGAAATGTGCATCTGTGATATTTTGCCTGTAAATTTCATTTCCTTCCTCCATATTAGCATATTCATTTGCATATGTATATATGCAAATGATATGCTAATATGCTCCGCCCATTTTTGCCCCCCCAAATTAAACAGTCAAACTACGCCTATGATCTCATCCCAATACAATACATACAAGCCCACAAACATTAACACCCCAGGATACACCTTCCCTATCTCAGACAGTCTGAAAATTCTCGGAGTAACAATCAACCGTAACCTATCACTAGAGACCCAAGCGGATTCCACCATAAAGAAAATGTTTTTCTCAATGAATGTGGAAACTCAAATGCATTAAACCTTTCTTCCCGAGGGAAATATTTCGTAACATGGTACAGTCAATGGTACTAAGCCACGCAGATTACTGTAATGGAATCTATGCGGGCTGCAAGGAACAAACCATAAAGAAATTTCAGACCGCCCAAAACACAGCAGCCAGGCTTGTATTTGGAAAAACACGTTTTGACAGGGCCAAACCACTCCGAGAAAAACTGCATTGGCTACCAATCAAAGAACATATCACTTTCAAAATCTGTTAAGAGAACGTAGTTCTTACCTTGAATGGTGCTGAAAGAGGGCATTGTACACCATTGTGCCAGCTCTGACCTACTGCTAATCTTAGTACCAGGGGTCTCTTTGCCAGTGGGGCACAACCTCTGATCTGCAGTTAACTGTGAGTAAACGTGCTTATTTCAAGAAAGGACTTTTTCAGAAAGATTAGTCTTCAGGTGTGAACTGGTGTGCCAAAGTTATACAGCAGCAATAAGTCCTAGAGGCTGTATGCAAGTCCCTGGAGCAATTTTAGTGGGTGCAGTACATTTGTGGGTAGTGGGTTGGGGGGGGGGGGTTGGGGGGCTCAGCTCCCAAAGTAAGGGAGCTATGCACGTGGGAGCTTTTCTGAAGTCCACCGCAGTGACTCCTAGGGTGGCTGGTTGGTGTCCTGGCATGTCAGGGGGGCCAGTGCACTAAAAATGCTGGCTCCTCCCACAGCCAAATGCCTTGAATTTGGCCGGGGTTTGAGATGGCCGACATAACTTTCTATCATCGCTGAAAAACAAACCCAGCCATCTCAAACCCGGCGAACTCCAAGGCATTTGGCCGGGCTAAACCGTATTATCAGAAAAAAAAGATGGCCGCCCATCTTTTTTGATAATACGGTTCCAGCCAGCTGTAGCGCTGCCGCCAACATAGATCGCCGGCGATCTATTTGGCCGGCGACGTTCGATTATGCCCCTCTATATTACCTAAGTGCTGACATTTACATGCATATATGCATGTGTGTCAACACTTAAGAGGACAAATGCTGGGATGCTTGCATACCCCCTGATTCTATGTAAGCATGGCCCTGATTTGCATGTCCAATTTAATAACAAACTAATTAGCGCCAATAATTGGCTTTTTAACAATACATTGTTGGCACTAATCAGATTTAATTAGTACTAACGCATAAATTTAGGCACGGGATCCATGCCTAAAATTTAGGCAAGACCCCAAAAAAAAGGGAATGGAAATGGGAGGGTCATGGGCATTCCAGGGTGGATCAGGGGCATGGTTTTGAGTCACATGAGCAATTATAGAATATGGGTGCTCCATTTAAGCATTAATTCTATAAACCTCGCTGAACTTTAGGCACAGCTTAAATAGCTCTTAAGTGGGGAGGGGGGAGGTTCAGTGCCTTCCTGGAGCTCCAGCTACCTTCTAGCACCTCGTGAACATCTCCTTAAACCACATGGAAGTTACATGACTATCTACTTTGACAACATTGCCATTCATAGTGATGATTGGAGGACACATCTAATCCAGGTAGAGGCAGTACTATATAGCCTACAGACTTCAGGACTGAAAGAGAATCCTAAAAAGTGCTTCTTGGGAGGACAAAAAGTACAGTACTTGGGGTATACAGTCAGGAAGGGACAAGTGAGACCCCAGATCAGGAAGGTAGAAGCAATCACCCAGGTGCCAGTACCCCAGATGAAGAAACAAGTACAAGCCTTCGTCGGGCTTGTTGGTTATTACCGCTGATTTATTCCAGAGTTTGCTGAGCAAGCAGTATCGCTAACCTGCCTCCTACAGTAGAAGGCTACAGAAAAGATGCACTGGACCGAAGAGCTGTACGCTGCCTTCCAAACCCTGAAGATGGATATATGCTCAGAGCTAGTGCTGGTCAGCCCAGACTTCAACCGACCCTTCATGGTACAGACTGAAGCATCAGAGGTTGGACTCAGGGCCGTTCTGGCCCAGGAAGTGGATGGGGAAGACCACCTGGTGGCATACATTACCCAGAAGCTATTCCTGAGAGAGAAAAAGTATGAGCTAATTGAGAAGGAAGTTCTAGCTGTCAAGTGGGCCCTTGAAACATTCCAATATTTGTTGGGGTGACACTTCCTGCTGGTCACCGACCATCAACCCCTTCAGTGGATGGCTCATCATAAAGACTCAAATACATGTATCATGCAAGGTTCCTTAGCCTCCAGCCCTTTTGCTGTTTGGTGAAACATTGGGCAGGCCAAGAACATGGAAATTTGTTTTGGGAGGTGGACCCTGATATGGTAAGTGCTCAACCAGACATGGTTGAGCTGAGGGGAGGATATCTGAGGGGGTTTATAGAACACTGCCCATCATTCTTAAGGATAGTCCGTAAGATAGACTGAGCCCCTTATGTCATTTACTGTTGAAGTGTTAGGATTTCACATGTGAAAGGTAGGATGCAGGAAGTTGTTAGTTATGCATGTAAATGTTAATAAGAACAACATGCTTTGTGTACTATCTCATTGTCAGTTAAGCCCTACGACTTGTGAATTTTTAAATTGTAGCTCCATGAACACTGGTGATTTGATGATAAATAAATAACAGACCAAAAGCTACTTCACACAAATGCAAAAATAGTCTACTTATGCTTCTTTTAAAATATTCTGCACACACACCAATATATTGCACCCAGATTTGGTCATCCAAATTTGGGTGTGCTCCTGTGATGTGCACTCAAATTAATTGACTAATGTTAGCCATCATTAATGTGATGATGACAACACATTTTTGATGTTAATTAGCACCAATTAGGATTTGTATGCACATCTGGCTGCGTATTATTCTATAACTCTGGTTGCCTATATCATATAGGGGGCCTTTTAGAAAACTGCACTAGTGTTTTTAGCTCATGGTAAAATTAGCTGGTGGTAAACACTGAGATACTGATAGGAATAGAATGACCACCTCAGTAATGCCAGCTGATTTTTACCATGAGCTAAAAATGCTAGCACGGCTTTGTTAAAGATCCCCATAGCGTGCAACCCAAAAGGGGGCATAACAATGGGAGGGGCATGGGTGGGTCAGAGCTATTCCAAAATGTTGTGTGCAGTGTTACAGAATAATGGGTCAGTGCACCCAGTTGGGCTGCAGGATTTGTACCAGGTTTCAGTAGGCATTAATTTGGAGCCCAGAGAATTAGTGCTAAGCATTATTCTATAATTAGAGCTTGTCCTTCATAGAATAGCGCTTAGCACCAGTCTTTTCTAGCACCCATTTTTGAGTGCCATTTATAGAATTTCCCCCAAATTACTTAACTTGCCAGATTGTTGGTCTTTTATATATTACATGAAAATGTTCAAAATGCTTAATCTGATGGTAGATTCTGCAGGGGTACAGTCATGATTAATGTACAGTCAAATTTGCCATTTAGATGGCCTTTTGCAATTTGAAACTGTCAGTATGCATTTTAAAACGGTCTTACTGTTTTTAAGACTTACCTCTTCACCATTATAATTATAGATGCAGTCTTGGCTTAAAAAGAATGTGTTTTTTATTTGTATGATTTGTTGTATCCTATTTCATAAGGGATTTTTAATTAGAGTTTATCACATCTTCCAACAATGAGTTTCAGAGTTTAATTATGTATTGATTGGAAAAAAATGTTTTCTCCTATTTGTTTTAAAAGTATAATTACTGTATGCAACTTCATGGCATGTCCCCTTTTCTTTGTACTATTTAAAAGAGTAAACAATTGGTTTGTGTATACTCATTTCAATCCACCCAGGATTTTGTAGACCTCTATTATACCCCCCACTCCCACACACAGCTATCTCTTCTCCTAGCTGAAGGACCCTAACCTCTTTACTCTTATGTGACAGGAATCCCATTTCCTTAATCATTTTGGTTGTTCTTCTTTGCACCTTCTCTAACTCTGCTACATCTTTTTTGAGATAATGCAACTAGAATTCAACACAATATTCAAGATAAGATCACACTATGGAGAAATGCAGTACATTATAATATTCTTTTACATTCTAATCATTTCCTAATAATTCCTAATATTCAGTTTGGCTTTTTGGCTGTCACCACTGACTGATCAATATATTTAACCATATTGTCTTGATGACACAGAGATCTTTTTCTTGGGTGGTGGGAATAATAAAGCCTGGTTCATTAAGGTAGTGGCAACCAGGGTATAACATCAATAAAGAACACCATTCCTTTGTAACATATTTCATAGTTTAGACTAAATAGTGTCACCCCAGTCCCCATATAATACTAGTAATTCAGCAGAACAAATATAGATGTTTTCATATTCTTTATTGATCCTCCCTTTGTTTTTCATTCCCCCCTCCACCCTCCAAAAAAGTTTAGGCTAGTGAATGCATACCTCATGTACTACAAAGGCTCACTTATTGCTGATCTGATTAGAAAGAAAGACCTATATATTCTCTGTGTCACTGAGACATGCTCATCTCTAAAAGGTCCCCTCCGCCCGCTCTTTTTCTTCTCTTGTTGTTGCAGACCCTCTCATCATAGTGGAGGCATGGCGGGTTTTTTTTTTTTATTCAACTAAACTGAATTCCTCTCCCTGGGACTTCTGTTCCCTTTTTTTTTTCAGACATTTGTGTTGTACATTTTGAGTTCCATCCCCTTTTCATGGTTCTGATTTATTACCACCCTCCCTCATTGACTACCTCCCTGGATGAGTTTGTTTCTGCTCTCACAAACTTGTCAGTATCCTGTTCCCCACTGACTGGGCTAGGTGATGATTTCCATGTTCACTCTTCTGGCCTTGCAGAGGATTTTTTTTTTTTTACAACTTTTCCCTGGGCTATTCTCAATGCATCATTGGTCCCACTCACAAGGGAAACACCCTTGATCTAGTTTTCTCTCAATCATCTGATTTTTTTTCTCATCTCATTTACTGTTTCTTCTTATCTGTGACTCAGTTACTTTCGAATTACATTTATTCTCCCATGCAACCCTCCTAAATCTGAATCTACTCCCTTACCTTTTCGTGCCTTGACTCACATTGACTCAGATGTCTTAGCTCATTTCCTGTATCTCCCCTCCTCTTTCTGAATCACCCATAGACTCTTGTTTCAAACTCTATTGCTACCTCCTTAATCAAGGTCCTGGATAGTCTGGCCCCACTATGTCCAGTCAGTACATTTATCTTAGTATGACCTTGGACTGTAGTTACTCAAACGGTACAAGATTGATTAGAATGTCTATGGTGTAAACACCATTCATCTGTTAGATCAGCATTCTTTTGTTCTTTTTTTGCAAGTACAAAACCACTCTGTGTCTTACCAAATACTTATATTTTACTAGCACAATTGCTACTTCTTCCAACAAGGCTGAAAAGCTTTTCTGAGCGCTCAGTGCTTTATTCCCTTCCAGCTCCTCCACCTCTACATCATTGGGGGTAGGGGCTTGGGTGTTGCGCCGAGGGGGGGGCACTGAGAGCTGATTGGTAGACAGGGGGAGGAGTAGGGAAACACGTGGAATCAGCTGGCAGTGACATCACTGACGTCAGTGCATTCTAAACTGCCTAGCAGACCACCTCCGAGGGAGCCACGGTACCAGGCACATTAGAACGTTGGAGGTGAGAATTATTATATAGGATGGGGAGTTCCAAACTTGAGAAGAAATACTTCTACTATTTAAACAAAATGTTCCTCTGATGATGATGTCATGAATTACAAAAATTATCTTGGGAGCAACAAAACCATTACACCACACTGTTCAACAAAGACAACTTTAAAAAAAAGAATTAAATAAATACTTCTCAGATAAAATAGGTCCTTACAAGAAGTATTTCTACTATTAATAATAATACTACTAGTACTAATTATTTCTATAGTGCTACCAGACGTATGCAGTACTGTACACATTATATGCAGGTACTTTGTCTCTAGAGGGCTCACAATCTGTTTTTGTACCTGGGGCAATTGAGGGTTAAGGGGCCCTTTACTAAGCTGCGTAAGACTTTACGCACACCCAACGCATGGCAAAATGGAGTTACCACATGGCTCTTGAGGTAATTTCATTTTTGGTACGTGTCCAATACGCGTAGCCAAAAAATAATTTTTATTTTTGGCTGCGTGTAACGGACATGCGCCAGGTGGCATTTGGTTACCACGTGAGACTTTACTGCTAGGTCAATGGCTGGCGGTAAGGTTGCAGGCCCAAAATGGATGAGCGGTAATTTTGATTTTGCAGTTTTTACAGGTGCACTGAAAAATAATTCCGCACATGCCCAAAACCTGTGCCTACACTACCGTAAGCCATTTTTCAGCACACCTTAGTGAAAGGAGCCCAAAGTGACTCGCCCAAGGTCACAAGGAGCTGCAGTGGCCTAATGGTTAGTGCAGTGGCCTAAGAACAAGGGGAACTGGCTTCAATTTCCACTGCAGCTCCTTGTGATTCTGGGCAAGTTATACAAAACTCTATTGCCACAGGTACAAAATAAGTATTTGTATATCAAATGTAAAACACTTTGACTGCAACCACAAAAAGACATGATATCAAGTCCCATCCCCTTTCATTCCCCCCTTTATAAATTTACACCTACTCCAAAAAACCTGTAAATGTGTACTCACATCACGACTCTGCCTCTGCTCAGCCCAAGCTGTGGCTCAGATCACATAAAAGTAGGTACAATCTTTCAGTGCATTTATTTTTTTGCCTTCATAGCCCCAGACAATTTATAAGATCCATTTTCTGTGTGTAAAACATGCTTTATACGTGTGAAAATCCTGTACAAAATTAGCACCATAATAACAAAACAAAAACATACTGCATTGTTTGTATCATGGCACCTCTCTCACACTATCCTAATGTTTATGCCTCCACTTCAATCCCCCGTATTATCTTTAGATAGTTAAAGGCTTATTTGCTGCACTATATTCATTCGGAATTTCTATGTCCTCTGGCTTGCAAAAAGAATAGATGAGTATGAAGGCTGTGTGATATCTTAATTGGGTCATTTGAAGTATTGGATATAGAGAGTTGGATTGTACAGGGAAATATGAACAGCATCTGTTTTCTATTCCAAATCAAGTGTGGGACCCATATCAATTTTCTAGAGAAAATTCAATTTATAGATTATTGATGTGCAGCCCTGATAGTTTTCACTTTGTTTTTTTGATTTGTCCTCCAACTGGAAAACTTCCAATGACAACAGATTACGGTTCCTGGAATTTTATGTACTAGACTGGCTGAAGGATTAGGTAGAAATTTAGATTTTCTCATCGTGTAGCTGGTTGAAATGTTAGGCATACCTGAAGGGCAAAGGAGATCATTATCAGCTGCTATTCCATCTATTATTCTTTTGGTAAAGAACTTGTAATAAAATACCTCATACTTTTGAGCAATGCGTGACATTTATGTTCCTTTTAGGTTAGTATAATATAAAATCTAAACAACAGCAATGTAATAGCAGAAACAATATGCTTTATGTTCAGCTAAGAAATGACATACCTATAAAACTGTATTTCACCTAGTTGATATCAGATCTCACATTTTTTCTAGAGAAATACAGACAAAATGAATGGCAATGAAACATGAGTAAATTGAGAAGGTATAACAATGATTTTGCCTTTTCTTCTTTGTTTGTTTTAAGAACATTTTGTACATGCACATTGTAAACTACATGTGCATGTATCGGGTAGTTTTACATTCTTGGGGAAGTTATGTTATGCACTGGTATTTCAGAAATGGTGTACTGAGAGCCACACAATTTATAAAATAGTTGTATCTTCCCCCACCAAAGTATAACCCCTGGATTCTATATGTATTGAATTATCTGTTGTGTGCAGATAAATTGATTAATGAGATTAGAAACATCAATAATTGGGCACTAACAACCAATGACTGATAATTGGCAGTCTTAAAAATTTGCATGCAACTCTTGCTGTGTGCTATTTTATAAAGCACAGTGCCTAACTTCAGTCGCGTATATCTGAAAAGGGGCATGTTGGGGCATTTCAAAAAGTTGCATGTGGATTTGCAAAATTTGCCCAAAGCACACCTAAGTTGGGTGCCAGCATTTACACCTGCTTTTAGCAGGTGTAAGTACAGCACCCAAAAATTGGTCATGGCATCCGTGTCGAACACTATTCAATAAAGGGCATGCTCCCTTTATAGAATAGCACTTGCCGTGGGATTCTATATATCGTGCCAAAATCCTAGCATATTCTATAACAATGTGCTTAACAAGCAATAATGAGCAATAATAATTAGTCCTGCATAACTCGCTAAGTGTATTCTGTAATGCACTGCACCTAAATTTTAATATGCGTAGGTAAAAAGGGGCATGGTAATGAGTGGGGAAATGGGCATTTCATGGGTGTTCCAAAATGTATGTGCACTGTTATAGAATATGGCCCTCTATGCCTAAATCTTTGTGCCGGGATTTACACCATGTTTTCATTGGTGTTAATGGAGGAACATAGTTTTAGGCACTAGGATTTCAACTGAGTGTATTCTATATACCACGACAAAATCTAGGCACCGCTTATAGAATACAGTTAGGTAGAGATGTTTTCCATGCCAATTTTTTAGATGCTGTATATAAAATCTGGCCCTTAGCGCTCAAGTTTTTTGGTGCCATTTTTTTTGACATTTATTAAATTCTCTCCTATATGTATTTATCAAACATATGTATATAGAAATGTATGCACAAAGATTTTTATGTGGCACTAATGTTACCAGAAATATACAGGGACTCTAGCAAATCGCATTGCATGCCCAAAAAGCCAGCTTTATCACCACTGATTTTCTCTTTATGACCCAACTCATGATGGGCTAGGAGGAAATTCCCAGAGATTCAGAGGGGTTTAGCCAAGACCTGTTGACCCTGATAACAGCTGCTCCACGCTTCAGCCATCAAGCATCATGTTCATGTGCAGGGTAGGATTATCTTTTTGGTAGGGCCTAGAAAAACAAGCATATTGCCCCCCCCCCCCACCTCACACCACCACCACAATCCTAAAGTATGCAGAGGAAACCATCAGAAAAGGAAATATCAGGTAAGACGTTCTGCTGACTGACTTCTGCTGGTAAGGGAAATGCACAGGAGGAGGAAAAATATAAAGACGTTTATGGACAGTTGTGCTCTGGTTCCTCCTATTTTTCTTTGTACCAGCAGCTGGTGTATCAAGTCAACAATATGTCTTACAAGCCATCAAATTAACATATCTGAGAGGGCCTCTAATAAGCATTTCAGCCCTTAGGCATATGACTAGTTTATCTATGCCTTAATCCTGCCATGCACATGTGAGGTTGTTTCAATTAAAATGGCATTTTATAACACTTCAGCCATTTGCCTGGTTTGAGGCAGTTTTACAATAAATGTAAATTTATAAACTAAAGAAAACAAAATTCTAACCAAACAGAGTAAAACCTAACTATAGAATAGACTGCACCTTCAAAAGGATATAAACAGGATGGAGTCGGTGCAGAAGGCAGCTATTAAAATGATCAGTGGTTTTCATCATAACGCATATGGGGACAGACCTGAAGATCTCCATGTGTATACGTTGGAACAAAAACAAGAGAATGGAGATATGATAGAGATGTTTAAATGTTGTCACACAGCATAAATGTACAAGAGATGAGTCTCTTTCAACTGAAGAAAGCTCTGGAATGAGGAGGGCATAGAATTAAGGTGGAAGGGGCAAACCTAGGAGGAACCTAAGGGAATATTTCTTCATGGAAAGGGTGGTGAATGTGTTTAGATGAAGACTAAAACTGATTTCCAGAATGCTTAGGACCAAGTGCATAGGATCTCTAAGGAAGAGAAAAGATTAGTAGATGACATGGATGGAAAAACTGGTTAGACCATATGGTCTTTATCTGCCTTCCTTTTTCAATGTTCCTATGTAAGCTTAGCTATGTACTCAGTGAAAAATATTTTCTCCTTTTTTAAGTATTATTTTGTAACTTCATGGTATGTCTTTGTCTTTGCACTATTTGAAAGAGTAAACAGTTGATTTCTGGTTGCCCATTCCATTCAACTCAGGATTTTATATCTCCCCTCAACTGTATCTTCTCCAAAGTGAAGATCCCTAATCTTAGCCTTTCCTCATCTTTTTATCATTGCGTTTATTAGTTGACCACTCTCCAATAAGGTTCTGAGAAGGCCTGAGGATTAATCACATTAACTAACATGATCATCACAGCAATTTTTTTAAGTGATTCAAATTTTTAATGCCATCAACTATGCAAGGCTACTCTCTGCCTTCCTTCCCCAAGACTCAATGTTCTCTTCAGCAGAAATATCATACCACAATTTAGGGAAAGCCCAATAGGTACTATCTCAAATGAATTATTAAAACATAACATTTTGTTGTTAATTTTTTTGCACATTCCACTTTAAATAATTAGTTACGGACCATTGTTGATTGGTGATCATACAAATGGTCAAATTACCAGTTTGAGGAAGATTTTTCTGAGCCAGATGAACAAAAATGTAATCTACTTATGAAAACAATTGGCATCCTGGAATATTAAACAGATTCTCTAAAGAATTCATAAAGAAGTTAAAACATCAAAGGGGATAATGAGAATCCCTGAGAAATGCAACAAGATGGCTGTCAAGTTGAATGAGTACCATTTTTGTAATCACAGTACTTTATAATGTATAAAAGCTCCTTAAACCAATATAAAATAGTACCAGTGTTATAGGGTCTATGTCCCATCCCATTAAAAAACCCAAGGCTGTGAGAAAAAGGTGAAGGCAGGGACTGACACCAAAGCTTCAAAGAATCAGCTTCAGTCCTGCAAGGTGGGAAATAGAGCTTGCCAGCTTTGTGATTAGAAAATCAATTCCCAGGGAAACAGCTAGAAAAGAGAGATCATATGGCATTAAGAGGCAGAACTTCTGACCCTTTCAATATAATCCAAGGATCAGCAAGGCCTCCAGTAAGGCTGGAGGGAGTGCATAGAGAAGGAGTCTACTGTTCTATAAAAAGAGGGGTGTGAGAGTAGAGCTCAGTCTTCCTGTGAAGAGGACAAGGTGAAGGACACCAGAGCCCAATCTGAGGCCTGCAATCCTGATAGAAGGTATGGGTCTCTCTTGTTTGTTTTACCTATGCGGATTTATTTTTGTGTTGTGTATATTTTTTTGTCCTCCACAGGTTACCCATTCTTAAGGTATTTTTGAGGAAGCCCATACTTCTGTAACGTGTGAAATAAATAAGAGGTCAGTACTGAAATAAAAGCTGAACCTGTACTGAGAGGCTGTATTTCTCAAGAAAGTTAGAAAAATGCTGCACCACCATAGTTTCTGGCATTTTTGCTATGATTGAAATACTAGTACTTGGACAAAACCTACTGAAGACTTGTAGAGACAAATCTAGTCCATCTGCTTTAGGTATAGGAGTCAGCATAATATCTCCCCAATGAAATAGGGAAGGTATCCTGTTGTAATATATTTTTTTATTAATTGTGTGATTCAAGCTGTCACAGTCCACAGTATGTCTTTCATCAAATAAGTAGAACTGGAGACTAGCCTACAATAGTTTGAAAATATTTGCATACATTTCAATGATAGTACCGACCAATTAGAAATTTGACAAAAAGTAACATATTCTATCAGCCCTAATATGCAAATGATCATTTACTTCTTCTAATTAAAAACTGTCCCCCCAATATTCACCTGGCAGCAGTCTGCGTTTTTTTAAACGTAGATCGTCACCGGTTAGCTTACCCCCAATATTCAGTGCCGGACCATGTCCGGACACTGGTACTGAATATTGGGGGATGATTTGGAGTGGGCAGGCTGCCAGAACTTATGCAAACCTAGCCGATATTCAGCCAAAGTCGCATATGAGTTATGAAGCTCTGGAAGTCCGTGGTGGCCATTGGGGGCAGGAATGTAGGCCCCTCGCTCCTTCCCCTCGTGGCTGCTGAAGGAAAATGGTTGCCGGGATCTCTCACAGCAGCTTGCAGCAGCAGGGGTCTCAGGGGCTTTTTTTTTCAAAACAACAAAATAAAACAAAGGTTATGCAGGCCGCTCCACTGGCCAAAGTTAAGACATCTTTGGAGCTGTCCTAAATTTTGCCGCTTAGCTATGCAGGTGCTGATAATAAATATTACACCAGCAGCCACATATCCCCATGTTCCTCCTTAATGCTGCCCTCCCCCCTCTGTACCATTCCTGACCTTCCCATTTTTGTGGCGGCAATCAGAGGTGATAGTGGCACTATCACCGGTTAGCGGCTAAAAGATAGCCAATTATATTGCCCAATATATCTGGCTATCTGGAGATTTTCAGTGCAGAGCCAGCTAAGTTTGGTGACCATATTTGGCTACCACAATTGGTGGAATAACATTGGCCAGCTCCAACTTAGCCAGCCAGTGGTGAATATCAGCTTGGTCAGTTAAGTTGAAAGCGGCCAAATTTAAACTGGATATTCATTGCCGGTCACTGGAATATCCAGACTCAGTGTTGACCACAGGAGGCATCCCAGCTTTCTCCTGCTGTCTGAATATTGTCCACATAACATCCAGAATAGTTGCATTTCAGGCTGTTTAAAATAAATACTTATATATAATATTGGGTGAGTTTGATTGGATTGAGCTAGGACATTCATCCTCCTCTCTCAACCCTATTCCAGTGCAAAGGGAGATTGTATATGGAAATACTTGTTATTCCTGCTTCTGTTCTTTTTTCTGTTCCTCATGGTACACTGCATTTTACCAGTAGTAAGAATAAATGTATTCCTTAGGGATACTTTAGATCCAGCCTAATAGATGAGTGGGTTGAAATCAGTGTCACTTATGGGCCTCTTTATGAAGGCGTGGTAGGGTTACTTCGTGGCAAAACAGCAGTACCACTGGGTGCACCAAGGTGCCCTGCTGTAGTTCTGCCTTTGTCTCATGCCTTTTTCCATGGTAAAAAATAATTTTCTATGCAGGGGACATTCCCGGCAGTAATCGGCAGTACGGCCACATTGCCACATGCTGCCCGATTACTGCCGGGTTAGTGCGTGCGCCCTTACTGCCTACTAAGTAGGTGGTGATAAGGGCTCAGGCAGTAAATGGACACATGTTAATTTTTAATATTAGCACACATCCATTTAATGCTCCATTGAGAAAAACGCCTTTTCCCCATTGCGGTAAAAAAGTAGCCTAGCACACGGCACTTTCACACACCAAAACTAGCGCAGGCCACTGTTCACCATGGTTTAGTAAAAGTACCCCTTAATGTTAAAGGGATCACTCATCCTACAAAGAGGAAAAAAATGTTCTTTATATCTACAAAATGTGTCTGCTTCCATTGCAGTTCTACAAGAAACCCATATTTCTGCAATAGAATCAGCCAAATTAAACTCTAATTGGGTACAAGATTACTTTTTCTCTCCTGGGTTATAAAGGAAAAATGGTGTTGCTATACTACTTTCCAAACATACTTAATTATTCTGTGATAGCTCATCATGTGAATAAAAAAGGGAGATGGGTAATCGTTTTTAAAATAAATTCTGTGTCTTATGCTTTGATTAATATACAGTGGGGGAAATAAGTATTTGATCCCTTGCTGATTTTGTAAGTTTGCCCACTGACAAAGACATGAGCAGCCCATAATTGAAGGGTAGGTTATTGGTAACAGTGAGAGATAGCACATCACAAATTAAATCCGGAAAATCACATTGTGGAAAGTATATGAATTTATTTGCATTCTGCAGAGGGAAATAAGTATTTGATCCCCCACCAACCAGTAAGAGATCTGGCCCCTACAGACCAGGTAGATGCTCCAAATCAACTTGTTACCTGCATGACAGACAGCTGTCGGCAATGGTCACCTGTATGAAAGACACCTGTCCACAGACTCAGTGAATCAGTCAGACTCTAACCTCTACAAAATGGCCAAGAGCAAGGAGCTGTCTAAGGATGTCAGGGACAAGATCATACACCTGCACAAGGCTGGAATGGGCTACAAAACCATCAGTAAGACGCTGGGCGAGAAGGAGACAACTGTTGGTGCCATAGTAAGAAAATGGAAGAAGTACAAAATGACTGTCAATCGACAAAGATCTGGGGCTCCACGCAAAATCTCACCTCGTGGGGTATCCTTGATCATGAGGAAGGTTAGAAATCAGCCTACAACTACAAGGGGGGAACTTGTCAATGATCTCAAGGCAGCTGGGACCACTGTCACCACGAAAACCATTGGTAACACATTACGACATAACGGATTGCAATCCTGCAGTGCCCGCAAGGTCCCCCTGCTCCGGAAGGCACATGTGACGGCCCGTCTGAAGTTTGCCAGTGAACACCTGGATGATGCCGAGAGTGATTGGGAGAAGGTGCTGTGGTCAGATGAGACAAAAATTGAGCTCTTTGGCATGAACTCAACTCGCCGTGTTTGGAGGAAGAGAAATGCTGCCTATGACCCAAAGAACACCGTCCCCACTGTCAAACATGGAGGTGGAAATGTTATGTTTTGGGGGTGTTTCTCTGCTAAGGGCACAGGACTACTTCACCGCATCAATGGGAGAATGGATGGGGCCATGTACTGTACAATTCTGAGTGACAACCTCCTTCCCTCCGCCAGGGCCTTAAAAATGGGTCGTGGCTGGGTCTTCCAGCACGACAATGACCCAAAACATACAGCCAAGGCAACAAAGGAGTGGCTCAGGAAGAAGCACATTAGGGTCATGGAGTGGCCTAGCCAGTCACCAGACCTTAATCCCATTGAAAACTTATGGAGGGAGCTGAAGCTGCGAGTTGCCAAGCGACAGCCCAGAACTCTTAATGATTTAGAGATGATCTGCAAAGAGGAGTGGACCAAAATTCCTCCTGACATGTGTGCAAACCTCATCATCAACTACAGAAGACGTCTGACCGTTGTGCTTGCCAACAAGGGTTTTGCCACCAAGTATTAGGTCTTGTTTGCCAGAGGGATCAAATACTTATTTCCCTCTGCAGAATGCAAATAAATTCATATACTTTCCACAATGTGATTTTCCGGATTTAATTTGTGATGTGCTATCTCTCACTGTTACCAATAACCTACCCTTCAATTATGGGCTGCTCATGTCTTTGTCAGTGGGCAAACTTACAAAATCAGCAAGGGATCAAATACTTATTTCCCCCACTGTATATGCATAAACATTTAAACAACCATCATTTTTCTGGGACTTAGCTCGTCAGCTTTTTCTATTAGGTGTTGATAATATTATTATGGGAAGCGATATGAATGTTCCTGTTGACTTATTACTGGACAGAAAATCTACTATTCGTATTAGAACTTCGAAATCTCACAAAGCACTTAACCAGATGTTATCTCACTGGGATCTAATTGAATACTGGCATCTTTTGCATCTGGACACTGGACTACACATTTTTCTCTATTCCACACAAATCTTATTCCTGTCTGGATTACTAGGGGGCCGTACAGCAAAATGAAAATTGCTGCACTTCCATTTTGAGTCTGAGACCTTACCACAAGCCATTGACCTAGCGGTAAGGCGTCACACGGTAACCAGGCAGTAATGGTCTACGCATGTAGTACTATGCGCTGCGTATGCCTTGTAGCGCTATAGAAATGCTAAATAGTAGTAGTAGTAGTAGTAGTATTTAGCATTTCTATAGTGCTACAAGGTGTACGCAGCGCTGCACAAACATAATAGAATGATGATTACGGCCCATGCACCAGAAAATAAAAATATTTTCCACGTGCCTAACAGACGCACGCCAAAAATGAAATTATTGTAAGTGCCATGCGGTAACTCAAAATTGATGTGTGTTGAGTGCATAGGCGCCTCACGCGGATTAGAAAAAGGGCCCCTAGGTTAAATCAAAATCACTGGTTAATTCCTTGCTAGCAACCACAGTTGACTGGCAAGTCCTGCATTACAGTGCATTTGGATATTTCTCTTACTTCTCCCCAATCTTAATTATGGTGTTTTAATACTTCTCTGTTGTTAGATGAGAATTTTACGAAGAAAATCTTACAATGTTCCAGTGGCGTAGCCAAGGGTGGGCCTTGGTGGGCCGAGGCCCACCCACTTTGGGCTCAGGCCCACCCAGTAGCACCACACCTATGATGCGGCTGGCAGGGATCCCCCAAGCCCCACCAGCCAAAAACTCCCAACAACTGTCCCTCCTGCATACCTTGTAAATAGCAGATCTTCGCCTGCAGCGAGCAAAGATTGATACATACTGCTCGCACCAGCCCCCACAGCCTTCCCACTGATGTATTCCTGCCTAGGTGGAAACAGGAAGTTGCATCAGAGGGAAGACTGTGGGGCCAACATGAGCAGAATGCATTGATGTTCATTGATGTTGCTTCTTGCTGGTGAAAATCTATTTAAAAGGTATGTGGGGGAGGGGGATGTTTGAGAGACCATATGGCATACAGGCAAAAGGGGGAGAGACCAAATCACTTGTGGGATGACGCGGAGTTCTTCTGCCCATCCATCTTGGGCCCAGGCCCACCCAAAATTGGGAGTCTGGCTACGCCCCTGCAATGTTCTGCTGATTATTTCAATATAAACATTTCCAATGACATCTCATTTCAATCTACTTGGGATACTTATAAATCATACATTCATGGTGAAATTATTGCATACTCTGCCTACATTAATAAGCAGAGGAAAATTTAACTGTTGAATGAAGAGAACAATATTAAACAACAAGAAAATAAATATATGTCGCTGGAGTAACAAATAAATCTCTTTAATTTGCAAAAATTGAAATTTCAGTTTAACAAACTAATGAGTCACAGAGCTGATATTCAGTTGTCCTCTCAGCAATTGGTCTATTATTCTGGTATAAATAAATATGGGAAAGTTGTAGCTAATTTTCTTAAAGGCTCCAGGAAGAAATCTGTAATACTTGCCATAAATAATAATGGCTTCATTATTATTCTCACTAAGGAAGCAGAAATTGTAGATCGCTTCATTGGTTTTTATACATAGATATATACTTCTACGCATAAGATTACTATTAAACAATCTAGGGCCCTGTTTACTAAGGTGCCCTAGCATTTGTAGCATGCGCCTAAAATTAGTACTCGCTAAACGTTAGAGACACCCATATATTCCTAAGGGTGTCTTTAGCGTTTAGTGCACATCAACATTTATCGCATGCTAAAAATGCTAGTGTGCCCTTAGTACTGCTTAGTAAACAGGGCCCCTAGTCATTTTTACATTCCTTGAAATGTCCGCTCCCTGATTCCACTTCCTTAATTGCTCTGGAGAACCCAATTACTTGGGCAGAAATCCAACAAGCTAGGCAGGGCCACCGAGAGACTAGGTCGGGCCCGGTGCAAGGCAGCCCCACCTTTGCCCCCGCCGCTGCCGCCCCCATCACTTCCCATGCCGCTGCCACCCCATGTTGCTCCCCCGCCGCTGCAGTCCCCGGTCTCACCTGCCTGTCTCCAAGGCTCCGGGCCCCCTGCATTCAAAGCAGCAGTCGCAGATCGCTTCTCTTCTGGCCTTCCCTCCCTGTGTCCCGCCCTCATCTGATGAAACTTACGGTTTCCGTGAGAGCGGGACACAGGGAGGGAAGGCCCGAAGGGAGGCAATCTGTGACTGCCACTTCGAATGCAGGGGGCCCGGAGCCGAGAAGGCAGGCAGGTGAGACCAGGGACTGCAGCGCCGGTGGCCTGACCCCAGCACCGGGCCCTCCTTGGAGGCTCGGGGAATTTTGTCCCCCCTGCCCCCCTCTCGGCAGCCCTGAAGCTAGGGGTCCTTTTACTAAGGTGTGCCGAAAAATGGCCTGCGCTGTTGTAGACGCGTGCATTGGACATGCGCAGGTCCATTTTTCAGTGCAAAATTAAAATTGGTGCATGTCCATTTTGGGCCTGAGACCTTACTGCCACCCATTCACTTAGGAGTAAGGTCTCACACGTTAACTGGGTGGTAATCTTCAGCGCACGTGCAATGCTGATTACTGCCTGGTTAGTACCGTGCGCCAGAAAATTTCCGGTGTGCCTACAGGATGCACAAGCAAAATGAAATTACCGCCCAGGCCACGCGGTAGTCAGGCGGTAGTTCCAAATTGGCATGCATTGGGAGTGCGTAGGCGCCTACATGGCTTAGTAACAGGGCCCCCTGGATTTAATGCTGATTTCTACAAACACTTTGTGACATGCTTTCTCATTGACTCAGACACCTATATAAGCAGACTATTGATTATAAAAAGTGTTCTCCTTCTATGACTGAAGCAGTGAATGTTCTTGCTAAACCTGGAAAGATGCTTTGCTAGTGATTAATTATTGACCAATATCACTTCTCAACTATGAGTGCAAAATTTATTGTAAAATCTTAGCTGACTGTCTAATCTCTATTATTGGATCAATAATTGCTCCAGACCAAAGTGGTTTTGTACAAGGCTGTTTAACTATGGATAACACCAGAGTTTTCAGTCACATTTTACATGCTGCAAAAAAAAAAAAAAAATCTTAATGTCCCTGCTTGTGATATTTCTTTAGATGCCAAAAAAGGCTATTGATTGTGTTGAATGGCCCTTTTTATTTCATGTTTTAAAATGGTTTAATTTTGGTACCAGATTTATAGATATGGTTTCTATATTATATTCCATCCCTACTGCTAGATTATACATTAATTCAACCATAACAAATTCATTTTGTTTATTTAGAGGTGCTAGGCAGGGATGCCCTTTATCTCCATTATTATTTATTCTGGCTGTAGAACCTTTGCTTATAGCCCTGAGGGAAAAACAAGAAATTCATGGTATTAACATAGGTCATATTTCAGTGAAGCTTTCTGCTTATGCAGATGATGTTCTTTTATATATCACTAACCCTGAATCTTTGGTCCCTTGTCTCTTTAATCTTTTGGAAGAGTTTGGTTCTCTGCCTGGATACACTGTGAATTGGTCAAAAACAGAACTGATGCTTTTCCAGGTCTTATCTATTCCTATTAAATGGTGCCCCAATTGCATTAAATATTTGGGTATATTATTCTCTTCTACATGGGAACAAACCCTGCAAATTAACCTGGACAGACTTATACAACAAACTCAAGACTCTTGTGCCAGCTGGTCCCTCCTCCCACCTTATATTTAAGCTGGGGAAATTGGATTCTATTACAATGGTATTAACACCCCATATACTTTACATAATAAGCATGTTTCCACTATAATTGCATTCACTCTGCAGCTCCTCAGTACCTCTCCACTCCCATCTCTCCCTACATTCCTCCCCGGGAACTCTGTTCACTGGGTAAATCTCTCTTATCTGCACCTTTCTCCTCTACCGCTAACTCCAGACTCTGTTCCTTTTATCTTGCTGCACCATATGCCTGAAATAGACTTCCTGAGCCGGTATATTAAGCTCCATCGCTGGCCGTCTTCAAATCTAAGCTAAAGCCCACCTTTTTGATGCTGCTTTTAACTCCTAACCCTTATTCACTTGTTCAGAACCCTTATTTTATCATCCTCACTTTAATATTCGCTTATCTCTTGTTTGTCCTGTTTGTCTGCCCTAATTAGATTGTAAGCTCTGTCAAGCAGGGACTGTCTCTTCATGTTCAAGTGTACAGCGCTGCGTACGTCTAGTAGCACTATAGAAATGATAAGTAGTAGTAGTAGTAAGGGGGTCTTTTACTAAAGCTTAGCTCGAGTTATCTGCAGCAGGGTCCATTTTATTCCTTTGGGCCCCGCTGCAGATAACTTGAGCTAAGTTTTAGTAAAAGACATCCTAAGTCATTTCTTCTAAAGATTGACAATATTCTTACTAAATTTTTGTGAGAAGGAAAACTTGCTAGAATATCATAAAATTGCCTAAACGTCTGGTGGACTTAAATTCACAGTCTTTTTCAAATATAAACAGTCTTTTTTGATTAATGCAGCTAAGTTCCAGACATATAAAAAAACATACCAAGCTGCTGCAAAAGGAGGCCTGCGTTGGCATCTGCACGTGGTTTTGACATGCACTGAGGCCCCCTTTTACCACAGGAATGGCTGTGTGGCAAGTTAAGCACTTGCCGTGTGGTCATTTTGAGGTGGAGTCCTTAATGCCACCCACTGACGCTAACTCAGTGGTAACCGGGCAATGTGTGGCATTGACTGATTACCACCGGGTACACAATGGTGCTACAAAAATAAAAA
Organism: Microcaecilia unicolor; assembly: GCF_901765095.1. Classification (NCBI taxonomy): domain Eukaryota; kingdom Metazoa; phylum Chordata; class Amphibia; order Gymnophiona; family Siphonopidae; genus Microcaecilia; species Microcaecilia unicolor. Next base: position 468,918,620 of record NC_044033.1, on the reverse strand, counting down.
TATTTTTGTAGTGCCAAATATGATGCATGCTTTGGGCTTACTGGCACTTTGTAAAAGGGGCCTGTACTCTCTTTCCTAATATGGGGCCCTTTTACTAAGCCGCCTAAGCATCTACACGCACCCAACATGTGCCAAACATGGAGTTACCGCACGGCTACCGCATGGCTCTTGCAGTAATTTCATTTTTGGCATTTGTCCGATACGTGCGTTCGAAAAATAATGTTTATCTTTAGACGCGCATATCAGACGCACGTTGGTCATTACTGCCCAGTTACCGTATGAGTCTTTACCACTAGGGCAATGGCTAGCAGTAAGGTTTCAGACCCAAAATGGACACGCGGCAATTCTGATTTTGCCACCTGTCCATTTTTGGCAATAATAAGATAAGCCCTTTTGTACAGGCGTACTGAAAAATGGATCAGTGTGCAACCAAAAGCCACGCTTACACTACCACAAGCCATTTTTCAGCGCTTCTTAGCAAAAGGACCCCTTGGTTACATATTGAAAAGTCTTTGATTCATCCCCTACCTTTAGAGCACTTATTTAAACTCTCTTCAATCTCATTGGTAAGTAAGTGGCCAATTATTGCTGATATTTTACAAACTTTCCATTACTTGGATTACACATACTTTAGAAACAATAGTCTGGAGGCATCTTTCTGTTAAGATTAGATCTATATCATTAATCTGGAAAGAGCGGATTTCAAGACGTATTACAAGTCTAAAAGATGTCTGTGATGGTAAATAATTATTTTCATTTATACATTTGCAAGAAACATAAAATTTACCATCCTCACAATTTTTTAGATATTTGCAACTCCATTATATTATTACTAAATATTTATCTTCACATAAATTAATTTCATCCACCCCAGATATCTGTAAGATTTTTTTCTACTTCAGATTATCAAACATATCTGCCTCTTTTGTATACAGCTTATTGCTCCCCTCCAAAGAAGCCTGTACGATAGGCTTACAAAATACATGGTCTTTGGAAACAGACACTACATTGCCAGATTAAAAATGGGCTTCATTTTGGTCTAAAGCCAACAAGTCCTTGGCTTCTGCTCCAATTTTACAATCCTTATATTTCTTGTCTTATAAGGCATTATAGACCCCAATTAAACAAATAAAGTCAATTCTGAAATGTCTAACTTTTGGTCCTATAATAATAATATAAGGATCCTTTTACTAAGGTGCGCCAAAATGTGGCCTGCGCTGTTGTAGGCGCATGTATTGGAACCACGTAGGTCCGTTTTTCAGCACACCTACAAAAAAGGCCATTTTTTGGCTGAAAATGGACTTGCGGCAAAATAAAAATTGGAACACGTCCATTTTGGGTCTGAGACCCTACCGCCACCCATTGACTTAGTGGTAAGGTCTCATGTGTTAACTGTGCGGTAATCATCAGTGCATACGCTGCCGATTACCGCCCAGTTAGCGCCACATGGTAGAAAATAACAAATATTTTCTGCTGCGCATATCGAATATGCATAAAAAATGGAATTACCGCCCGGGACACACAGTAGCTGGGCGGTAGCTCCAAACTGATGCTCGTTGGACACACAGAGGCACCTACACGCCTTAGTAAATGGGCCTCATAAGTTCTTTGGAGTACATGTGTTATGTTTGTCTTACCCTCCCCAATGCCAACACAGCCCATTCGAAGTGAATGGGCTATGTCAGCATTAGCACACAGCAGCCGCTAGCATGGCTCAGTAAACAGGGAAGTTAATTTGTTTTGTTTCTGGTCAGAGGTTTGGAATAGAATATGTTTGAGAACTAACCTAAAATACTCCTTGACATAGAAATTCATCATTATGAGATCTGCATGCCTTCCTCATTCTATATATAATAATGTTAAGGGCCCTGTTTACTAAGGTGTGTTAGTGTTTTTAGCATGTACTAAAAATTAGCGCATGCTAACGCTAGAGACACCCATCTATTCCTATGGGTGTCTCTAGCATTAGTACATGCTAATAAAAACTCTAGCACACCTTAGTAAACAGGGCCCTAAGTCTAGTCAACAGTTTTTTTTCTTGAACTTTAGATCAGTTTTTGATATGTAACTCTTAATGGTCATATAAACTACTTTGGGTCCTTTCTTGGAGAAGAAGTGGTTTATAACAATAAGAAATAGAACAGAGTAGAATTCTGCCCTGCAAAATATTTTCCCTGCTCTGGGGTGCAATACAGAGTTGAGTGGAGGATAAGCTTAGCAGTGAGAGCAGTTGACTTGAAATTCTAGGGTGCTGGGTTCAAATCCCCTTCAGAGCAGTACAAAACATTTATGAACAGGCTTTTTTGTTGTTAACCTTTATTTACTCAGCATTGCACAAAAACAGAACAAGGCACATGCACCTTTGGCAAATACAATATAACAGACATCAAATCGCAAAAAAGCAATTGAAATTTAAAAATGTTGCACGACCAAAATCTTTTATAAACAGCTCTGGCTCACATTTCAATATTGAGCCAGAGAAGTTGCCAGCTTTGTAAAATGGCAAGCATAGACATTTTGCATTCCTAAACATTTAGAGCTGCTGGCAAATTTAGAAAATTGGATGTGCCAAATAGAAACATTTACAGCTGGACATTTTAAAAGGTGTATGTAAATGTAATGCTTACCATTTTATAATCTCTCGCTGAGGCTGCATGGAAAGGTTTGTACTGTCCCCAAAGCTCAGACAGTACAAGTGGCAGAATGATGAACATGCTGAGAACCAGACAGAATCACAGAAGGGACCTGCTGTACCCCAGAGGGGGAGAGGAAGGAGAGAGGTTATGGGCAAATGTATTTGGCATAGTATTAGGAGGTTGGGAGGTAGCAGATGTGGAGAATGGAGGAGTTTCAGATGACAGAACTGAGTGGACAGAAATGGCAAGAAAATGGACACGTGGCAAAATAAAAATGGACATGCATCCATTTTGGGTCTGAGACCTTACCGCCACCCATTCACGATCGGTAAGGTCTCACATGTTAACCAGGCAGTATTCATCTACGTGCTGTAAACAGGCCCGCTGCTCCAGTATGGGGGGAGGAAGCCGCCTCCCGTGAATAGCCAGGACTTCACAAAACTGCCCCCAGGAAAGACTTCAAAAACATTCCTTTATTTTCCAGATTCATAAACAAAACTTCACTCCAGAGTAGAGACTTGCTTCTCAGGCAGGGCTGTTCTGCCTTGCTTAGTACATCAGCCAATTACACAAAGACTTTGCCCCCTTCCCTGAGGGGAATGCATTAGTCCTTTGGAAATCCCGGCTTTTTTGGTCCCAGTCAGTAGCAAACAAATAGTACTTGTCCCACAAGCAGGATTTCCCCTCAAGACAGTGTTAATCACCAAGCAGCCTTTACTTTCAGGAGATTCAATACTTTTGGGACTTCCTTCCACCCAAGGTATTTCAGCCTGCTTCAGTTCTTTAGGGACCTGTCCTGCCCAAGGATTTTCAGCCTGCACTGCTCCTCTCCTCCTGAACTGAACCCCTCTTCCCACCAGGCAGCCCTCCTTCATAAACAAGCCTTCCAACTTCAGAGGTTCTCACAATAATCAGGTTTCAAAACAGGGTAGTAATTCCCCCACCACTCAGGGTTTCCCCAAAAGAAAACCAGGCTTCTCTACTTAAGCAGGGTTTAAACCAAAATAAATTCCCCAAACCATGTAGGTTCCAAACCTTCAGGGGCTGCCGTCCTCAGCTCTCAAGCTCCCATTCCATTCTGCTTTCTTCCCCTGCTCAGGCTGATTAATTCCCTCTTCCATCCAATCCTCCTCCTGCTTCTCAGCCCACCCCTCCCTATTACAGGTGGGCAGCATGATATACAGATTGCTGGTCCCGGGAACTGGCTCCTTCATTCACCCTCCCTCTTGTGGTCAGAGACGGTATACGGCCAGCTTGCCTATCCCCTGGGATCTCACTGCTAGGACTGGAAATGCATTCTGGGATATGTAGTTCATGGTTCTGCTGCTTCACTCTATACATCGGGGATGTAGCCTTGTCACAGTGCGTACAATGCCGATTACCGCCCGGTTAGCGCCACGCTCTGGAAAATAAAATATATTTTCTGGCGTACATAGCGGACAATTAAAAAAATGAAATTACCGACTGGGCCATGTGGTAGCCGGGCGGTAATTCCAAATTGATGCATGTTGTGCGCACGTAGGCACCAATGCGACTTACAGTAGTAAAAGGGCCCCATTATTTTTTTCAGTTCATGCACCCTGTTGGGTTGAAGTGGTTGATATTCAGGAAGAAGTAAAAGGCAAATGCTGTTTTTTCTAAAGACTAGTCAATTGTAAGGGACTATAAGAACTTGATTTTGAGACATAAATTGCATAGAGGGCCATCCTTTCAGGTTATTATCGTTTATCATTTATTATTTACTATACCGTTACTTATTGCTAGCAAAACAGAACAGTTTACATAAAAGAAAAAATTTAAAACATATAAAAACACTCATAATAACATCTAGGAAATACAATAATTGATAGGAAAGCACAGCAAATCAAACATACAATAATTAGTAACAAACTAATAATCCTAAATAACCACACACTTAACATGTATCATAATTCAAGCTATAAGACTGACATCTCTTTCCTATTTTTTTCCTTTATTCTGCATTGTTATTAAATATATTTTGAAAAAGGTATGTTTTTAAGGCTCTTCAGAAACAAATGTATGTATCTTCAAGTCTTAATAGTTTTGGAAGACTATTCCAAAGTGAAGGCGATAAATAAAAGAAAGCTGACTTTCATGTGGATTCCCATCTAGCCCTTGTTAATGGAGGAATAACTAATCTGTTATCTGTTAACGACCTAAGGGTACGTATCGGTGCGTATGGTATAGTAAGATTAGCCAAATATAATGGAGTTAGTAAATGTAGCGCTTTATATGTCAAAATATAAATCTGATATTTTATTCTGGCTTCAATTGGAATGCTTTGAAAGTGGCTTCTAGTCTCTAGGTGATATTTACTTAAAGCTGTTTCCAAAAAAAAGAAAAAAAAAACAATAAATAGAAGCACTTAGAACTAAAGTTTCTTACCCAGATGTATAACCTAGAAGCCCATCATAAACTATTAAGTCTCAACAGGTGTGGAGTGAATTGCAAGCAGCAGACCTTTCTTTGGAAGGTCTGAATCAAGAAGAACTAGATTTCAAGCTAGCAAAGATTAAACGGTGTATTATGAGTATACAGACAAAGCCAATTGTCCCCTACTTATAAACTGCATAAAATACAAACTGACTGGACTGTTGGTAAGCTTAAATATAGTTCAGGTGCCGTACTTCATTCGTCTGGCCCATACATATGAGCATTTTCAATCATTTTTGCAATATCTGTATAAGTATGATCATCACATTCACAAGGATCAAATACAAATTTGCTTAGCTTCCTAAAAATGGAGCCAGTCTCAATATGAAAGTGACTCCCATAGAGGTTTTTAAAGTTATTAAATCATTGACCATTGGCAAAGCCCCAGAGCTGGATGGACAATTGAGTAATTCAAGACTTTTGCTAGAGAAATTACTCTTGGGCTCATTTTCAAAAGAGAAAAACATCCAAAAAGTGTCATGTCTGCATTTGGACATTTTTCTCACAAAAACATCCAAATTGGTATTTTCAAAACCAATTTTTAGATGTTTTTCTATCAGGTCCGTCAGAAGTGTGTTCAGATCACAAGGGGGTGTGTCAGGGGTGTGTTAAGGGTGGGACTTGGGCATTCCTAACACTTGGACGTTTTTCAGCCATAATGGAACAGAACAAAATCGTCCAAAACTAACACTAAGATTATTTGAGCTAGACCTGCTTTTATAACGAATAAGGCACAAAAAGGTAACCTAAATGACCAGATGACCACTGGAGGGAATCAGGGGTGACTTCCCCTTACTCCCCCAGTAGTCACTAACTCCCTCCAACCTCCAAAAAACGTTATTAAAAACATTACTTGTCAGCTTCTATGCCAGCCTCAGATGTTATACTCAGGTTCATTAGAACAGCATGCAGGTCCCTGGAATAGTCCAGTGGTGGGTGCAGTGCACTGCAGAGAGGTGGCCCCAGGCCCATACCTCTCCCTACCTGTTACACTTGTGGAGGAAACTGTGAGCCCTCCAAAACGCACCAGAAACACACTGTACCCACATATAGGTGCCCCTTCACCCCTAAGGGGTAGTGGTGTAAATTTTGAGTTAGTGGGTTTTAGGTGGGTTTTGGGGGGCTCAGCAGACAAGATAAGGGAGAAATGGTGAGATGTGTACCTGGGTGCATTTTATGAAGTCCACTGCAGTCCCCCCTAGGGTGCCCTTTTGCTGTCCTGGGATGTTTGGGGGACCAGTCTACTAAAAATGCTGGCTCCTTCTAGATCCCAATGGCTTGATTTTGTCATTTTGCACTTGAAAGTTTTTGTTTGAAAATGGACCAAAACAGAAAACGTCCAAATCACCAAACCTTCTATTTTCGAAAACAAAAGATAGACGTTTTTCTTTTTTGAAAATGGCCTTCTTTCCTATTCAAATTTTGGACGGTTTTTTGCAAAACATCCAAAGTCAGACTTAGACGTCATATCGAAAATGCCCCTCTCTGTTGCTAGCAGAAATTACATATAAGATCCAGCAGGGTGAACCAGTTCCCTCTTCTATGCTTGCGGCCTGGAGTTCAGTGATATCTGAAGAAGGGAAGAAAGATCTATGAGTCTCATCAGTTAATCTCAGTCTTTAACGTGGATGTGAAAGTATTTGTCAAGGTATTGGCCTCTAGATTGGATGAGCATCTACCATGTTTGGTACATCCATACCAAGTAGGCTTTGTTCCTAAGAGATAAGCAGCTTTGAAGAATAATTAACTTGATACATATATCCCAGAAGACAGCATTTCCAGCTATCCTTTTAGGGACTGACCCAGAGAAAGCCTTTGATAGGGTCCATTAGGACTCCTTTGATGGTATTTTAGAAAATGTGGGTGTGAGTGAGAGGTTTAGAGGTTAGGCACATGGCCTTTACTTTGAAGGTCTTTGTCCAGGTCAATGGAGGGAACTCTATTATGTTTCCACATGCTAGGGGCACTAGTCAGGGTGTCTCTATTGCCTCTATTTTTCACACTGGCAGTGGAGACTTTCTCAACTGCCATCTGGAATAAACCAGATATAAGAGGGATCAAGGTAGAAGAAAGTGACTTTATGATTAGTTTTTTTTTCATATGTCATGCTGTCTCTGTCTTCCACTGTCACAACTCTCCTAAACCTGTTGGCTCTTTCTGGTGGCTTTTCCTAAGTGCCCGGATTCAAAGTGAACATGGAAAAAACTGAAGCTCATAATTTTCCCTGGAGAGTAGTGTCTTGGACACCATACAATCATTCTTACCATTCTGGTGGGTAACAGGTGGGATAAAATATTTAGGAGTCAGATTAACAGAGAAATATAAGGAGCTTTTTGAATCTAACTATTCTAAACTAGAAAATGATTAAGGCAGATTTGACGAGAAGGAAAGAATTATCCTAGTTCAGTAGGATTGCAACCATTAAAATGGATATTTTGTCAAGGTTTCTCTATTTATTTCAGTTTTTTTCCTATAGTAGTACATAAACAATATCTATTATGTCCTTCAAAGAAAGTATATTGTAAAGAAATATCTTGTTTTGAGACTGGAAAAGGGGGGGCTGAGTGTGCTTAATAAAGATCTCTACTATAAAGCAGCCCAAGCTTGTTGAATGGTTTCAGAATCATCTTCATACATTTTTGATTACCACTGAGCAAAATCTTATGGACCCTGTTTAGTTGAGATCCCCAGAAACTGTCATACTTTGGGAGCTGACAATTGTCTTACAATGCTGCACATACTTTGGATTTTGGACATAATGAGCATGAAACCTGAATTTCAACTTTCTAGCATATAGAATTGGGATGTTTAAACCCAGCCTGATTTCCTCTATTTATAAACACTGGGAAAGGTTAGAGCTAGGGTAATGGGTCAAGGTGTTGAAGATTCTCCCTTGTTATCTTTTGAAGACTTGATGCATCATTACCAGCTATCCCAATCATATCACTATGCCTATGCCAACTATCATACTTTTTGACTAGTAGGAACATTGAAACATACTTAGTAGGAGAGTTGACTGTACTAGAAGAGATATGTGAAGGTGTTAGATCTACTAAACATCTTTTAGTGGTCATATGTAGGTATTTAAGATACAAAAACCCCAGGATTGCATCTTTAAAATGTGAGCAAGAACATGGAGTAAATTATGATGTTTCTGAATGGAAAGACATGAAATGGCACTGGTCAAGATTTCAACAGCAGCCAAAAGCCAAGAAAATAATGTAAAAATGCTGTATCATGGGTACCTGACCTGGATAGACCCCATTGCTTGTTCCAATTAGATATTCAGACCATTGCTATTTGTTCACTAAACTCTGAAATTGTACTTGGTCTAGTTTACTTGGTTGTAATGAGAGTTTCTCATGCTTTCTGTGAAACTGTCTCCAAGTTATTGTATTTCTGACATATAAAGATCCGCCTTTAAATTTAAAAAAACAAAACACTATAAATTATATTGACAGAAACATTCTTTAATAAGTTTAGCCTATAGAGTCCTTCCTTTTATTCAAATTTATTTAATCCTAATAGCTTTTTAGAATTGAAATAAAATCAGAGCAAAATATATCAGTTATCCAAAATAGAAAATGTATGATGTTTTATATTTGTTTTAGCTGCCATCTAAATTTAATAAGCTATATTTTTGCTTGTACTACCAGTTTATACTTAATAATAAGGAGTACAGATCCAGAAGTGTGTTACCAAGACAGGTTTTAAAAATGACAATCTTTAATTTTGGGAGATCAAAACCATTTTTGGAATGATAAAATCTAAAAGGAGCTGACATAGCTGACATGTGTTTTGTTTTGTTCTGTTTTTATGTTTGATCAGATAAAACTTGTATTCTCAATGAATTTCATATCCTGTTGTCAAAGAAAATTAATTATCCAAACCAGTGATTTAAGCCAACTCTTGTTTCTTTTCATGTAAATGGGGAAAATAAACTGTATTGGAAAATGTATTGCTAGAGAAATATGGCAGGAGCTTCTGAGTACGAAGGTACAGTAGTTTGTGAATGTGTAAGATAATAGAGCTCAAAGTTTAATACTATGGACAGAATAACATTGACTGAGCTTCCAAGTGCAGTGAGTCAGTGGGGTGAGAGAGATGGGGTGGTGGCAATAGGGAGGGGGAGGGGAGTTTGGTAAGGTCAGGCAGATGTGGGTTTGACATGAGGAGAGAGTTGGTTGGTAACAGGGAGGGGGGTTAACATGATTGGAGGAAAGATAGGCGGTGATTGGTGGGTTAGAAATTATTGCTGGTTTGTGGAGTGTTGTATGAAAATTTGTTGGTGGGCTGTAATCATTTGCTGGTGAGAGTGGGAGAGAGGGAGGGAGTAGGAAGGGTTTGGGGAGCTTGGGTGAGGTTTTCCTGCCCTTCCCTCCCCTCTAAGTTGATTGCTGTTGGTATTGGTTTTTGTAGGGGTTTTGGGTTCTGGGTTGGGGGTTCTGGGGTTGGTCACAGCTTTGGCTGTGATGGAAGAGTGTCAGGAGATGAGGGATTTTTATAGAGTGTGGCTATAAAAGGGAACAGTGGGGAATTTAATGCCATGTGTGTGCTTGTGTGTGACACCATCACGGGTAGAGATGGGGCCCAGTGGCACCGTGGGTCTGGCTGGGGGAGAGAGGGTTTATTTTGTACATCTTGGTAGTGGTGTAGCCAGACCTGACATTTTGGGTGAGCCTGGAGCTAATATGGGTGGGCACTATGTATATAGGTATGAGTATCACTTAATGATGGATTTCTAAGTAGTCTGCCCAAAGCTGCCCTGCATCAATATAAACCACATATATACTTAATAGAAAAACAGATATTTGTAATACAGTTACATTATCCCATATCTTAAATTTGACCAGACATAAGTCTGCAATGATGGCAAACATCTCAATACAAAAGACAGGATCCTGCAATATAATTACAACAATAACATATATCCTTCAAACTTTGCTTTACAACAAAATTCCTGATTAATTAAACTTTGAAGTCTTTCCCCCTTCCTCTGGCTCTACTCTATCTCCTTTCTGATGTTGACAAAATGAAATGACCACAGTTTGGCACATATCCTTCAACTTTACACTATAATAAATATATATGCCTTATTAAGCTGGATTAATTAAACATTTAACATTTGGTAAATATACCTTTGAATACTTCTTCCTTTTCTACCTACTGTGGAATTTGTAGCATACAGAACATAGCTAGAATGTTTCTTCATAGCTTTCCATAGGAAAAATGTATTTAAAATCTGGTAGCACCTCAATAATAGCTTCATAAAATCCCTTCACCTCCAGGGACTTTGTGATGTAACAGAAAATTCTGTAAAGAAGCTTCTTAGAGTCTATGTTGTAAACCTTTACCAATTCTGAATGCAAATACCAATAGCAGTACCTTTAAAAAGGAAGCAGTGAATACACAGAACAGCAGTAGGTATCCCATTGGAAAGGCCAGGAAAGTCAGACTCCTAGATCTCCGCACAAACTACATGCCAGCAAAATCTCTCACCTGCTCGTTCACATGCAGAATACAGACCAACCCTCATCAATTACAGAATTAAGGACCAAAAATCAGAAATTGTCCTGTAGGCCAGCATCAGCTCTTACCTTCCTTACCCCTTATCCATCCCTGTAGCCCGGCATCAGCTTTTCCCTTCCCTATCCCCTCATCCAGCCCTTCCTTTCCCTATCCTTCCTCCATCCCCATAACAAGGCATCAGACCTTCCCTTTGCTACTCTACCCCCACCATCCATTCCCATAGCCCAGCATCAATCCTTCCCTTCCCCACCATCCATCCGATAGCTGGGCATCTGCCCCCCCCCAGCCCCCCACCCCTCCCTGTAGCCCTGCCCTACCCCATTATCCATAATCCCCCTAGTATGGCACCCCTCGCACCCACCCCCAAAGCACACCAGCAGTTTTTTTAATATTCTGGGCACTGCAGAGATCACCCCCACCCAGAAACCTGCAAACATTAAATATAAAGCTTTTAAATATTATTATTATTATTATTATTATTTTAATCCAGGCACTGCAGAAACCATCCCCACCCAAAAAACCCACCAACATAAGAAATACAACTTTTTATTAAAAACTTGGGCATTGAGCCCACCCCCACCCAAAAACACAACATTAAAATTTATTTTTGGTGTGTTTCTGGGTGGCTCTTTACTGTCTAGAGGGGGAAAAGATTCAAATGATTAAATATACCTTTTTTTTCCTCTAGACAGTGAATAACCCACACCCACCAAGAAGCCCACCACCAGCATTACACTGTACATTTTTTAAAAATATATTTTACCTGGGCAGCTGGGCCTGAGTTTTCAAAATTTGTGTGCACATGGTGGCAGGTATCTCAGACAGCACTGCAGACTGTGCTGTGCTCTGTGTTCTGACTGGGTCTTGTTCCTCTTTGGGGCCATAGAGGAGTACTGAGGCCTTGAGAGCTCAACTAAAGGCTGAGTGAGCTCAGCAAAGGCCCAATAACGTCTTCTCCAGTCCCTTTAGCACCGCACCGCCACTGCTGGCACTGAAGCTGTTGAGTGCTCTGCTGCTCTCGCCCCAAAGCTGAAGGTCACTCAGAATGCTTGCCTTGCTTTACCCCCTGTGCCCTGTAGGCCGGCGCAACAAGAAAATGTCTGCAGATATTTCCTAGTGGCGCCCAACTTGTGTGCCACGAGGCCCCAGGGGGGGCAAGGCAGGCATCCTGACTGACAGTTGGCATTTGGGTGAGAGAAGCAAAGCACTCAACAGCTTCAGTGGCAGCAGTGGCGGTGTGGCGCTAGAGTGGCTGACTTCCCAACCTGCAATAAAAAGTAGGCTGGTTACTGGTTACAGGTAGCAGAACTGGAAAGGAGATCTGTTGTTTTTTTTTTTTTGCTGCCGACTACCTACTGCATGTGTGCCTATGAGCTGAGCCAATGAGGATGGAGCTGTGGCAATTTCCTGAAAAGGCTGTGCACTCCCACTGCAGCCTAAGACTGTGTTGATTGGAGGATCAGGAGAAATTGGGTGGGCCTGCATCTTGGAATTGGAGTGTGAAGGGCTAGTTCAACACTGAAAAACTCCATTGGGATGAATGGATGGATGGGGAGCTACACTGAGCTGACATGAAATTGCTTGTTAATGTTGTGGTTATAATAAAGCTGTGGCCCTTTGTTTGCCACTCTTTCTGTTGTGATTATATATGTTATAAACAAAAATAAATATATAATAAAACAAATATTGGTGTTATAAAAAGTGCACACTCTTCCAAAAGATTATATACACTATTGGAAAAGAGTGCACTGTAAAAGGTTGCATTCTTTGTGAATAGTGTGCCCTTTGCATAATATATATCACATCTAAAAAAATCTGTGCCAAAAAAATACAGCTAGGTGTATTCTATAAAACTGCTCCTAAATTTAGGCACTGTTGATAGAAAGCCTAGCGCCTACCTGTGTGATTAAATTTAGTCGCAGGCAGTTACACCAAGTAAAACTTGGTATAAATGCCTACACCTAAATTAGACATAGATCGGGTGTATTCTATAACAACGCGCTTAGCTTTAAGAAATGACCACAACCTGTCCATTCCACACCCCTTTTTCAACTAGGCATCTTAGAATTTATGCACATTACCTTACAGACTATGCTTAAACAGTTGTGCATGTAAATTCTAATTAATAACAATTAGTGTCAATAATTGCTTGTTAACTGGCAATTATCAGCACCGATTGGCTCATTTTCCAATTAAGTTGTGCACACAAATCCAGGCTATAACCAGATTTGCGAATGCAACTTTATTCGCACTATATAGAATTTGGGAGAAAATATGCATTGTTTTGAAGGAGGGAACAATTTCTGAAAGATTGTGCACTGATCCCATAATGAAAAATGAAAAAAAATGTGAAGTAAAAAAACAAAAAACAAAGCAAAAGTTCCTTTAAATGACACAGAGAAAGACACAGAATTTAAAAAATTAGGGCTGCACATCCCCTAAAAAACAAGCTAGAGAAAAGACAGGCCCAGATAACTAATGAATTACCATCTAAAGGAATGATGCCTACATGAGCCTTTCCTGGAGGTTTCTGTGTCACATATTGCTCAGACTATTTGGTTAATGAGTGCAGAGTTGACATTGAATGAATGTAAAACTTATACTGGTTTAGCAAGTGAGCTATCTCTTCTAGCTTAATTATAATTATTCTGTAGACAAAAGGAAAGGAAACATAGGGATGCCTATAATATCTGTTTTAATATACAAAAAAAACAGAAGCAAAGGTTATACATGACTTTTATAACACAATGAATTGTCACAATATGTATGGGTGGAACCATCCTTTGGCATGCTTAGAAGGGATCTTAAATCCTTCCTGGTCAATATTAATTCCATCTTCCCCTGATGATTTGATTTTTTAGAATGTTAGATTGTGCTGGGCTCAATGGTTTTATTTTTCTTTTCTGTAATTTTTAATTCTATGTTCTGGACTGTTATTGTTTTACTTGCCTGCAAATCATTTTGATCAGGAAATGGTATATAAATGTGAGTAAGTAACAAAGGGGCCCTTTTACTATCATGGTAGGCATAATGCAGGCCTACTGCATACTAAAGAACAATACCGCGGGATGTGCTGAGGTATCCCACAGTACATAGGTATATAAGTATTGCCACACTGCGTCATACCAAAGGTCCATCAAGCCCAGCATCTTGTTTCAAACAGTAGGTAATCCAGGTCTCAAATACCTGGCAAGGTCCCAAAAACGTTCAATACATTTTATACTGCTTAACCCAGAAATAGTAGTGGATTTTCCCCAAGTTAATTTAATAATGGTCTATGGACCTTTCCTTTAGGAAGCCGTCCAGTCCTTTTTTAAACCATGCTAAGCTAACCGCCTATACCACATTAATTTTTTAGGAAGTTATCGAAACCTTTTTAAAATCACGCTAAGCTAACTGCATTTACTACATTCTCTGGCAGCGAATTCCAGCGTTTAATTACACGTTGAGTGAAGAAATATTTTCTCTGATCCGTATTAAACTTACTACTTTGTAGCTTCATCGAATGCCCCCTAGCCTTAGTAGTTTTCTGCTTAGCTCACTCTAATCCTATGCTGAAAAATAATGTTTATTTTCCAGCATGGGAGGCATGCCCATGGCGGAGAGTAGGCATGCCTGTGCTAATCAGGTAGCATGAGCACATTACCACACGCTACCTGATTATCATGGGAGTAGTGTGGGAGCCCTTACTGCCTCCTAAATAGATGGCGGTAAGGACTTCCGTCATAATGGTCACATACTAATGGGGAAATTAACGTGTTACAAACCAAAAAAGTACAAGGAACCTTCGAGAGTGGGGGCATCAAATCAGTATTTTATTGATCAGACGCAACATAGTCCATGCTTCGGCAAAACCGCCTGCACCTGGGGGTCTAAACATGAAACATTAAAAATGTAGAGATGCATAAAGCTATATCACCAAATCATAAATTAAAACCACATGAAAATAAAACTACTTATAAACTAATGTCAATTAACAAAGTACAAATGTGACTATACATGCATAAAAAAGTGAATAAATAAATAAATAATAAATATGTAGATTAAATCAATAAATGACAAATGTACAATGCTTAAAAAGTAGAATTATATTAAGGTGAATATGCATATACCCCAGAATCTATATATGACGCCTGAAAATCTGCCCTGAAACCGAATTGTATTCTATAACAATGCACTGTTAATTGGATGTTAACAAACAAATATCAGCACTAATTGGCATTCATTGAGATTCACACACAGAGCTCGCTAACTGTATTCTGTATGTCACGGAACCTGGGATGGTGAGCCCTTGGGCAGCAGAAGACAAGTCCTCTGGGGAGGCACAGAGCAGAAGCAAACTAGGCACTGAATACAAACAAGATACCAGACATGGCAAATAGACAGAGCACACTCAAGGTGAAACCAGAGCCTGGCTAAAGTAAAAACCAGGAATGAAACTTAACAAAAGCAGGAACCAGGAACAAAGGAAGGACACTCAGAGCCAGATGCACAAAACCTAACGAGCCCACAACTTGCGTTTTAAACTGGTTCCAGGCAGTTTAAAATGCAAGTAGTTTACCGGGGGCATGCACCAAGGGCATTTTTCCTGTCATGGTAGCAGGCAATGAAAACGGAATGCAAATTATCCAAAGGCTATTATAATGAGCTGCAGTACCGTTGCAGCTCATTATAATGAGATGCACTACCGTTTTTCCGATTCCATTACTGTGGAAACCCTAACGTGAGGTCTGTACCTCTCGTTAGGGCTCCTGTGAGGGAATCGGAAAGGAAAAGGGCCCCAAAAAAAGGTAAAAAAGAAAAAAAAAGCAGCGAGCGCATGTGAGGGGCGTCCTTTATGGACGTGCTCTGCCTGCGCTTGTGAGGGACGTCTTTTCACCGTTTTTTTTTTTTTTTTAGTTTTGTCTCCCTGGTGCTGCTCACCTTCTGTAGCAGCGAGGAGAAGGGAAATGGGGACCTGCGAGTTGATCCGGAGTTCTGGACGTCCCTTTCCATTATGCTCCTCTTCCAGGTCTCTTCAGCCAATCAGAGTGCGTGTAGCTGACACCAGCAAGCTAGATGTGCTTTGATTGGCTGAAGAGACCCAAGAAGAGGAGCATAACCGAATGGGGCGTCCCGATTCTCCGACTGGCTACCAAGGTAATGGTGAATGCAACGAAGCTACAACGAGTAGCTCATTTGCATTCCCTTTCCTTAGTGAATTCCTGTTCCCTACCGATTCGCTATGGAATCAGTAGGGAACGGGAATTACCGATGACTTTAGTGCATCTTCCTCTCATAAGGGCTGCAAGGCTGAACTGGAACCCACCCGTAACAGAGTCCAAGCATACGGGCCACAAGGCCGAACTGGAACCCACTCATACCAGAGGAAAGGGAAAAGAAACAGAACGGAATCTCTTGAGCAAGTACTACTCAAGCAGTGCACACACACTGCATTAAACAGAGCTACAAATAAGGGGTCAAAAAACCCTACACACAGGCACAAATAAACTGAAGGGGAAAGGACAATTCCACTTAGACTCACATGGTAGAAACCACAAGTAAAAGATAAGAAAAACACACAAGGAGGCAGCACAGGACTGGGCTTAGAACCACAGCTATAAACAAATAGTCCTAACAAAGTCAAACAGATGTCACAAAGAGAGGTAGCTCAGGGCTGAGCTAGTAGTCCCAGCTAAATGAAAGAGCTGACCACTCGTGCCACACAGAGAGGCAGCTCAAGGCTGAGCTAGTAGTCATAGCTAACAGAAGAACCACCTACTCAAACACAAACAGAACCAAACAGAGAGGACACTCAGGGCTGTGCTAGAACCACAGCTATAATTGAATAGTCCTAACCAAGTCAAACAGAATTCAGAGAGGTAGCTCAGGGCTGAGCTAGTAGTCCCAGCTAAATGAAAGAGCTGACCACTCGTGCCACACAGAGAGGCAGCTCAAGGCTGAGCTAGTAGTCATAGCTAACAGAAGAACCACCTACTCAAACACAAACAGAACCAAACAGAGAGGACACTCAGGGCTGTGCTAGAACCACAGCAATAATTGAATAGTCCTAACCAAGTCAAACAGAATTCAGAGTGGTAGCTCAGGGCTGAGCTAGTAGTCCTGGCTAAACGGAAGAGCTATCCACTAGTGCCACACAGAGAGGCAGCTCAAGGCTGAGCTAGTAGTCACTGCTAATAGAAGTACCACCCACTCAAACAGAACCAAACAGAGAGGATGTTCAGGGCTGTGCTAGTAGACACAGCTAAACAGAAGAATAGCCCACTCGTGCCAAACAGAGAGACCACTGCAGTCCACTGCAGTGCCCCCTAGTGTGCCCGGTTGGTGTGTTGGCATGTCAAGGGGACCAGTGCACTACAAATGCTGGCTCCTCCCATGACCATAGGGCTTGGATTTGGTCGTTTCTGAGATGGGTGTCCTCGGGTTCCATTATCGCCGAAAATCGGGGACAACCATCTCTAGGGACGTCCATCTTCAAGGTCAATCTAAATGTTGAGATTTGGGCATCCCTGACCGTATTATTGAAACAAAAGATGGCCACCCATCTTGTTTTGATAATACGGGTTTCCCCACCCCTTCGCAGGGACGTACTGTGAGGACGCTCTCAGGAAAACTTGGCGCCTCATTCGATTATGCCCCTCTTTGTGTTGCACAGTGAGCACGGTTGCAGAGACCTGGGATGCATGATTACTATTATGTTTCTACTTAACAGAAAAGGATGGTAATTTTCCTTTTTTTCTTCTTGTATTCTGTTGCTTATTTTGTTTTTCTTATTGCTTGGTTTGACAATAATGAATATTGTAAACTGCTATGTCAGTACTTCTATATGGAGGTATATCAAGTTTTTAATAAACTAAAACTTAATTAACTCTGTTGTTATGTCTACCCTAAAACTGTTGACGTAAACTTAACAAAAAAATATACACAATTTTTGAAAGTTTTCTTTGTGAGAAAGAAATGTTCTAAGGCTCAAATAAATTCATCTGTTTCGCTAGCTTTGCAGAATTGTATCCCTTTGGTCCACAGTAAATGACAAACCTGTCATTCTGTACCGAGCTACTTCTGCTTTCCAACTGATAAATCCTTCTACAATAAAGAGAAAATTCCTTATAATATATAGGATGACTACAGAGTGTGATGGCTTTCTGGGGAACTGGAAAGTACTAAGTTGTAGAAGCCAAACTTTCATAAAATGTAGATGATGATGGTGTAAATATGAGGACAATTTCACTAAGGGCCCTGTATACTAAGCCGCAATATAGGCACGCTATCATTTTTAGTGTGCGCTAAAAATTAGCACGTGCAAACGCTAGAGACACCCATAGCTAGCGCACCTTGGGACACAGAGCCCAAGTGTGAAACTTTAATTTTCACAAGATAAGAAATGAATGAATGAGGCAGAAAACACTTCTAATCACTAATGAAAGAAAAAAGTAAAGACATTTGTGGGAATTTTGGGGGGCAGAAATAAAACCAAAGAAAAAGGAACTGTGCATTGCAACATAGCAGCCTTTATTGAGAAAATATGTTTTTCTATTCTGTGTACACATTTAAAAAAAAACAAGCTTTTGCCAAATCAAGTCAAAAAAGAAGAAAGAAAAAGAGAGTGGTAAATTCTGTAAGCAAGGTGAAAAAATTATTTTAAAAGACTATAGAGCTCATTTTCAAAAGAAAAAGAAACGTTTAAAAAGTGACATAAAGCACCATTAGGACATTTTGCTTACCAAACATTCAAATCACTGTTTTTGAACCCTATTTTGCAGATGTTTATCTATGCATTTCATCTGCAGTGCATGCAAATCTCAAAGGGGCATGTTAAGGGCAGGATTAGGGCATTCCTAACACTATGTATTTCTGCCATAATGGAACAAAACAAAAACATCCAGGACTAAAACTTAGACGTTTTGAGCTAGACCTGTTTTAATAACAACTAAACCACAAAACGAGTGCCTTAAATGAATAAAGGAATGACCCCCCCCCCCCCATACTCTCCCCAGTGATCACTGACCCCCTTCAATCTCCTAAATATGTGAAGGAAACAGTACATACCAGCCTCTATGACTTGACAGCTTCAGATGTTATGGCCAGACTATTATAGCAGCAAGCAGGTCCCTGGAGTAGCCTAGTGGTCAGTGCAGTGCAGTGTCAGCCTCCCAACCCCCCCCCCCCCCCATTAAAAACAAAACTACTGTACCCACATTTAAGTGATACCTGCAGCCATAAGGTCTTTTGTAGTGGTGTATAGTTGGGTACAGTAGGTTTTTTGTGGGGTTTGGAGGGCTCCTTATACAATATAAGGGGTTAATGGTGAGATGTGTACCTGGAACCTTTATGAAGTCTAATGCAGTGCCCCCTAGAGTGCCACATTGCTCTCCTGGGATGTCTGTGTGGCCAGTCTACTAAGAATGCTGGCTCCTCCTACATCCCAATGGCTTGATTTTTTGCATTTTTCAATAGGATGTGTTGTTGTTTTGTTTTTAAATGGACTAAAAAGATAAATGTGCTCAGTAGAAATGCAGCAAGTGACCATTAAAAAAAAAAAAGAAAAGATAGATGCTTTGCTGTTTAAAAATCGCTATTCAGATTCTGGACATTTTCAGCAAAACTTCCAAAGTTTGACTTAGATGTCATATCGAAAATACCCCTCCAAATGATATACAAGTATTTTATTATTGCTACCTTGAAAGAAATCATTTATTTGCCAGAACAGAACAGTTTGGAAAATATACTCTAAGAATGAATATACACTGCCCGGTTTTCATCCAACAAGGTCACCACCTTGCAGGGGCAGACTGACCATTCGGGCAACCGGGCAGTGACCGAGGGCCAAGAAGTTCTAGGGGGCCCAGATGCTCTGCCTGATTGCCTGCCACCACACACTACAGCCTCCATGGGGCCCTGGTGGTAGGGTTACCATATGTCCAGATTTCCCCGGACAGGTGCTGAATATATGGATAGTGTGGTGACATCCATTTGATTTAGGTTTGCTAAAGTATGGCAACGTTTTGTAGTTACCATCAGGTAAATACAAAGCCCTGCAATACCTGTTGGGTGTGTGCCTAGCATCTGGCCATGCAGTTAGCACAGAGAAAATATATGTACTGCATGTTGAGTGCATAACAAATAACATAGATGACTTAAGGCCACATCTTAATTGTAGGCCTAAACTAAGGAGGCTATTTAATAAAGGATGTAAAGCACTTAACATACAAATTAGTGTGCATTTAGTACATTTTTGCACTGACAGTTAATGTAATGGCTTGATGTTTAACAGGTACTAATTCTCACATAAAGTGCAAAGCATGGGATGGACTTGGACTACAGCTTGCAGTTAATGCACAATAATTTACCATTTGCTAAGTGTTATGGTGGCAGATAATGATGAAACTTAACATCTCCTTAACACATATCGTTAAGTGCATCTGCATTATCTGTCATGAACTTAATGCACAGTAAATATTTTCTGGGTTAAAAACAAGGGAAGATACTAGGCAAACTCCACCAGCAATATAAGAGCTTTGCAGATACCACATGGCAGTCAGAGTAATTACCACTAGGGACGGGCTATTGTTTGCAATGATATATCTGTTGTCACTGCGGGTCATTAACAAATGAAAATGAAGAGGAAAAAAAAAACATTCTATGTTTTTTTTTTCATTTGCTCATCATGGTGTGAACCTTTTGCAAAAAGTTTGCACTGTTTGGAATAAGAGTGTGCATAATTAGCCAAGAGAGTGCACTCTTTTCCTAATAGGGCATGCATGTGTGCACATGCGTGATGGTTTGATGTGCCCTTTGCTAATAGTGTCCAATCTTTAGGAAGAGTGCTCTAAAGACTGCACACTCTTCATGACATTCATCTTGGAATGAAAAAAAGCAAACCTTCCTGTAAACAATACAGGAAATGTCATGTCACAAAAATGTTCCTGCTGTACATCCCTAATTACCGAATTGTAACTACCAAACTTTACCATTCCTTTAGTAAAAGAGCCACTGCATGTATCTTATCTGGATAGATGCTGAACAATGCCACTATCCAGCTAAAAGTTTGGCTTTCTCTCACTCCACCACTAACCTGGCACATATATATACAGATTATATTTTACCCCCTTATAGTCAGCCGGCGGCAGTCAGTGTTTTTTAAAATGTTGATCGTCGCCGGCTAACTTATCCCCCAATATTCAATGCCGGAACCATGTCCAGGCACCGACACTGAATATTGGGGATTTTGGGGAGCGGGCTGGGTGCCTGGCACTTATGCGGGCCCAGCCAATATTCAGCCAGGGCCACATAAAAGTTATACAGTCCTGGCTGAATATCAGGCCGGCCCGCATAAATTTTTTAACATTTTTAATTTCTTTTTTTTTCTTTACTAAAGCCCCTGATCTCCCTCAAGCCACCCCCAGCCAATGTCCCCCTTCTTTCCTTCCTCCATCCCATTCCTTATCAAGACCCCCCCCCCCCGCCCTCCCCAGCCGTGGAGTCAGGCCCTACCTCCAGGTCTACCTGTATCCTTGGTGATTCAGCGGGGTTGTGTGGGCAGAAGTGTAGCCCCTTCGCTCATGCCCCTTGTGGTGCTGGTTTAAAATGGCTGCTGCGACCTCACATGGCAGCTTGCGGTACTTCATGTGGTACCTCAAGCTGCCACAAGAGGTCATGGCAGTCATTTTACACTGGTGCCACAAGGAGCAAGAGCAAGAGGACTATGCTCCTGCCCCCAATGAGCCTGCTGGACCATCAGGGATACAGATAGGTTCAGAGGGAGGGCCTGCCTGCATGGCTGAGGAGGTGGGAGGTTCCAAGGGTGGGGTGGGAGGTCTTGATAAGGGCTGGGAGGGGAGAAGGAAATAAGGGGACATTGGTATGCATGGGACTTGAGGAGACTCAGGGGCATTAGTAATGAAAAAAATATGTTTTAATTTAAAAAATGTTATGCAGATGCCGGTCCAATATTCAGAGCCAGCATCTACATAGCTAAGTGGCCTTATTTAGGACAGTTCTTGAGCTGTCCTAAATGAAGCCACTTAACTATATGGGTGCCGGCACTGAATATTGCCATCACCCACATAACCTGGGGCTCCTCTCTAGTGTTGCCCCTGACCTGTCCACTTTTTGTTTGGGCGGTCTCAGGGGTTATTCAGCAGCCACTGAATATCCCCAGTTAGGCGCCAGGAAGCTACTTAAGTGGGCTTTGAATATCGGCCTCTTACTGTTTAGTGATCCAAATGGCCAGATATTATCCATATGTTTTGAAACCATAATGGATAAGACAATGATGCAACCACTAACAAACTTTGTCAAAAACAAGGCTGAGAGTATTATACACCATAAATTGCTCAAATAACCAATTGCTGAAACCTCATATCATGTATATTCTGATTGAACAGCTTTTATTTGCCTGACTACTGCTCATGAAAAAAATAATAAATCTCTCAATAATACAGCATGACCATACCAAAGGATCACCATTGAAATAAACTGCACTAAGTCCAACACTGTGGAGCTAGCCCTGGGATTCTATAGACCTTAATCAACTGAAAAGACTGCCTGCCATGACATCTTACGTTCACAACCTCACATGCTAGAATTCAACATCTCAAGTGATTAAAAAAACCCCAAATATTTCCAAAATAAGATACCCCCCCCCCCCCTCTGCATTTTATATTTCTTGATACTTAAACAAAACTGAACACCACTGGGTATGCCTTTAAAAGGGATGCAAAGTCCATTCCCTCCCCCATCAAGTCTCGGACAAAATAGATCCTTTCCTTGGTGAACAAGAAGGTCATTGTCCAAGATTGACATACTAACTACAGACCATACAAAAAAAACAGGGGTTCTCAGCCCAATCTTTGGCACACACTCAGCCAGTCAGGTTTTCAGAATACCCACAATGAATATATATGAAGTGGATTTTCATAAAAGAGAAGCAGTGCATGCAAATTTATCTCATGCATATTCAATGTGGATATCTTGAGAACCTGATTGGATTTTGGCATGTCCCAAAGAACTATTGGTTGAGAACTATATTAAATTCACTTTTTTCTTAGCCTTCCTTCTCCAATCCCACCCATCTGAGAAACACCTCTTTTCTATTCTTTCTCGCCCTCAAATCCCACACCTCCTCCTCCTCCTTCCCCTTCTCCTCCACACCATACCTTCCCTGCCCCATACATACTGAAATTGCACTACCACTTCCACTCTGCTTTCTCCCAATGCATCCTTACAATGCTCAGTCACACAAAACCCTCCATATTAATGTTCCCCATATAGTCAAAAGCAGTCCCAATCCTCAAGTGCCATAATAATTTGACCTCTATTCCATCCTATCCAACCACAGGCACCTCTTCCCTTACAACAACAATCTAACACAACTACCCTCCACCCTTTAACAAACTTAAGAGGCAAGTTATTAACAAGGGCTATTAACAAAGTGTGATAGAGTGTATGCCCCCTCACAATGAGCTAAGAAATCTCAGCCCAGGAAATATACTAGAACTGGACCTTAGTGAACCATTTGGGTTTGAGGTTAGTGCTACATGGGGTTACCATATGACTCCAGAAAAAAGAGAACAGATTGAAACAGTCTATAATTGGTTTGGATAATTCCCTGAGCACTGGAAGTGAGAGGCAAACATTTAGTAACGAAGGTAGTATACTCATTAGCATAAGATTTGAATAGGCAAGTTAGACTCTGATATTCCTTGCTAATAAGGTTGTAGAAGGGAGGTAAGAACCCTGTTGGGCCCAAAGGAGGGATATTCCCTCCCACAGGACCTTGTGGAATCCATAGGGCTGGATTAATAGGTAGTCCCCAACTCACCTTGACCAGAAAGAGGAGATTCATTGCAAGACCACAAGGCTGAGGAATCTGAAGAGTTGAAGATTGTTCTCTTCCTTCTTGAAGATGAAAGGCCTTACTAGTGGAAGATTGTGGGTGAAGATTGTGGTAGAAGAATGTGATCAAACCTTTGATTTGAATTATTACCAAGCAATCATAGACTCACTTTGGTTTTGAGCTATTACAAAGAGGACCACAGACTAATTAATTTTATTAAATGATCCTGGTAGGACAGAGTTAAACTTGGGAGAAGAGGAAGACCTTCATGGATACTCAACCCACACTCTCAGGTAAGTGACATGACAAGTGACATGGATACTTGTCCCACACCCAGGTTATTAGTAACTAGATTTAATTGCAAAAAATGGGACCTGTGCTAAAATAAGCTATCTTAATGGCAGCACATATTGATAACATTCCCCTTAGATGGCAAAAATTCACACAATCTTATCCCTAAAACATGATGAGGCATACTCAGGTGCACACGAAGGGGCACATAAATGGATGATTTTTTTTTTTTTTTTTTTTGCCAGTGCACCCTTTGGAAACATACCTGCTAGCCAGTCCCAGATCAGTATTCACAAATCTGACCAAGAACTGATAGTAGCTATGGGCAGGTCCAACCAGTGCAACTAAACTCAGTGAAGTACCATCAGGGGTCCAATGGTAGACAGTAGCAAACCAAGAGCAAAGCTGCCAAGAAACATAAAAAAAATATTTTATTGTGATAACAAACCAAACCCAATAAGGGCTGTGGTTCAGCTATATGCCTGCACCAGGGAGCATATTCAATTAAATTATTGTGCCATTTAATTGAAGATGAGGGCACAAGAAGTATATTTCCTTATGCAGAGGTAAACATATTCTTTGTAATTAGATTAAAGCTCAACTGTTGATTGCTATCCATTGGAAAGTAATTGTTAATATTATTCTTAGTCCTTCGAACTAAGAGTAGCTGTACCGAATGCCTAAAAGTACAGAAGCACCTTAAAGCTTCTTTCTGAAAGTTGTCTCTGTTTCTAGTATCTAAAAGTCATGGGCAATTTATTCCAAGTGCATGGGCCTGCTGTAAAACATTCATTCTTTCATTTCTGCATCTCGGTGGTGTTTCGTGTTGTATGAGGCCTAGCATTGTCATATTGTAACAAAATTTCCTGCTTGTGCTTCTGAACTGTTCTCAATCATTATTTCAAAATTTTCAGGATCACAATGTATTGCTTTCAGTGATCTTCCAATTGTCCTTTATGAGTTTGTCAATCCTCCTCATATGATACTCATCCATTGCTGTTACTGGTTGTTCACTTCCTTTTTGATCACACAAATCAGCCATTCCTGGTCCACAACCTTTATAGTTTTTGGCCTAGCAACATACAGTATTCACATCAACACAGTCATCACTATAAACAGCTTGCATGTGGCGATGCATTTCAATTTAAAGGAACCCTTTCAACAGTAAATCACACCGACTGTTCACTGCATGCTTCTATTTCATAAGCAATAGCAAAACAGCCTCTTTACACAGATACTTCTCTTCAACTGTGGTAAACAAACATAAGAATAGCCATACTGGATCAGACCAATGGTCCATGTAGCCCAGTATCCTGTTTCCAACAGTGGCCAATCCAGATCTCAAGTACCTGGCAGAAACCCAAGTAGTAACAACATTCCATGCTACCAATCCCAAGGCAAGCAGTGTCTTCTCCACGTCTGTCTCAATAGCAGTCTATGCGCTTTTCCACCAGGAACTTGTCCTAACCCTTTTTAAACCCAGATACGCTAACTGTAAAGAGTTCCAGGAAGAGATGTCAAAGAACAAGTGAACATGTAGCACGTCAATGTTAGAATGTGTTGATGAAACATGGAGGTGGAGGCATTGCTTTTCATTTTACCTTCTTACATGCATAGAAAAAGAGGTATAAAAAAAACCCTGTAACAGCAAACCTGAATTGACAGTGTAATCTGACAATTGCATAGCCTGACTGTCAATGGGTGTACAACATCTTTAATTGGCTCAAAAATATTTGCTCAGTTTCTGTAGCTTTAAACATTAATCGGTTATCAGACATCGATACCTGATCTTCAGAAAGACAGGCATCAGTGAGTTTAATCACAGTATCAAAATTTACAGAGCAGATTTGACAATCAAAGTATAATACCTCTGACAAGTTATTATTCAAACATATTTCATAAGATATATCCCCCACCTAAGAGATCTGTTCCAATATAGACTGGATATTTTCATTTATTAGCATGCATTAGGTTCATTAGCATATCTTTAAAAATTAATATATGCCGCATATCTTTAAAAATTAATATATGCCAGATTGATTTTGCACACATTCACTGAAGTCAATTAGAGCACATTAAACAGTTCTCATGCACATTAAGAATGTATTAAGGGGCTCATTTTCAAAATAAAAAAAAAATGTCCAAAAATGTCATAAGGTGGCAGAAGGACATTTTTCTCACAAAAATGTCCAAGTTGCAATTTTTCACACCCAGATTTTAGATGCTTTGATCCACAGTTGATCCAAATTTCTAGGGATCGTGTTGGGTGTGTGTTTTGAGTGGGGCATGGGTGGCACCAAAGTATAGATGTTTGGACCAAAATGAAAACGTCTAGGGCCAAAATTAAGACATTTTTGGCTAGATCTATTTTAATCATGATTAAGTGACTACAAGGTGCCCTAAATGATCACTGGAAGGATTAAAGCATAACCACCCTTGCTTCCCCAGTGGTCACTGACCCCCCTCCCAGCCCCCTAAGATGTGACAGTGACAGTTCATACCAGGTTGTATGACAGCTTCAGGTATAACGGTTATTCCTATTAGAGCAGCAGGCAGGTCCTAGGAGTAGTGTAGTGGCCAGTACATTAGACTATAAAGAAGGGGATCCAGGCCCATATCTCACTCTAACTGATACACTTGTGGTGAAATGTGTGAGCCCTCCAAAACCCACCAAAAACCTACTGTACCTACATAGGTGATAACTTCAGGCATAAGGTCTATTGTAGAGTTGTACAATTGGGTACACTAAGTTTTTGGTGGATATTGGAGAGCTCACCATACAATATAAGGGGGCAACAGTGAGATGTGTGCCTGGGACCATTTCAGTGCCTTCTAGAGTGCACCACTGCTCTGCTGGGATGTCTGTGTGGCCAGTCTACCTGGCCCCACATACATTCCAATGGCTTGTATTTGTGTGTTTTTCCCTTGGACCTTTTTTTAATGTTCCATTTCACTGAAAAGCTTTGTATGGGAAATATACATTCTCAGAATTACATTTTCTATTCAGCATGCTCATGAGCATGAATAGTGAAAAGGGAATCCCATTGGCATTTAGCAAGATAAGTAGTGCTCATGAACATTTGACTTACGGAGTTTGATTTTAAAGAGCTAAAATGGTTGATAAACACAAGTCACATAAAAATAATACATGTTGGATTTTGCACCTGAAATTAAGGGAAGTTTTCGGCCAATGATCGAGAGTAAGTCTGTAGAGACTGCATCAAAACATTTTAGTTTTAGTTCTGGATTTTTTAATTTTGTTCCATTATGGCAGAAAAACGTCCAGGTCTTTGGAACGCCCAAATCATGCCCTTAACACACCCCCAACATGTACCCTTGAGATTTGGATGCACAGCAAATAAACAGCATAGAAAAATACCTGGAAAATGGGTTTCAAAAATACTGATTTGAACCTTTTGGTGAAAAAAAAACATCCAAATACTGCTTTATGCCACTTTTTAGATGTTTTTATCTTTAGAAAATGAGACCATTAGAGGGGCATAATTGAAGGGGACGCCCAAGTTTTGCTGAGGAGGTCCCCACAAAACATCCCGGTGGAGGGGTGGGGAAACCCGTATTACATAGTAACATAGTAGATGACGGCAGAAAAAGACCTGCATGGTCCATCCAGTCTGCCCAACAAGATACCTTACCTTGATATGTACCTGCCTTTTTCAGGGCACAGACCGTACAAGTCTGCCCAGCAGTATTTCCCACCTCCCAACCACCAGTCCCGCCTCCCATCACCGGCTCTGGCATGGACCATATAAGTCTGCCCTCCACTATCCTCGCCTCCCAACCACCAACCTCTCTTCCCCCACCTGCTCCGCCACCCAATTTCGGCTAAGCTTCTGAGGATCCATTCCTACTGCACAGGATTCCTTTATGCATATCCCACACATGTTTGAATTCCGTTACCGTTTTCATCTCCACCACCTCCCGCGGGAGGGCATTCCAAGCATCCACCACCCTCTCCGTGAAAAAATACTTCCTGACATCTTTTTTGAGTCTGCCCCCCTTCAATCTCATTTCATGTCCTCTCGTTCTACCGCCTTCCCATCTCCGGAAATGATTTTTTTGCGGATTAATACCTTTCAAGTATTTGAACGTCTGTATCATATCACCCCTGTTCCTCCTTTCCTCCAGGGTATACATGTTCAGGTCAGCAAGTTTTTGTTCATACGTCTTGGAGCGCAAATCCCATACCATTCTCGTAGCTTTTCTTTGCACCGCTTCCATTTTTTTAACATCTTTCGCAAGGTACGGCCTCCAAAACTGAACACAATACTCCAGGTGGGGCCTCACCAATGACTTGTACAGGGACATCAACACTTCCTTTCTTCTGCTGATCACACCTCTCTCTATACAGCCTAGCAATCTTCTCGCTACGGCCACCGCCTTGTCACACTGTTTCGTCGCCTTCAGATCCTCGGATACTATCACCCCAAGATCCCTCTCCCCCTCAGTACCTATCAGACTCTCACCGCCTAACACATAAGTATCTCGTGGGTTTCTACTCCCTAAATGCATCACTTTGCACTTCTTCGCATTGAACTTTAATTGCCAAATTTTTATCGAAACAAGATGGACGTCCATCTTTCGTTTCGATAATACGGTCAGGGATGCCCAAATCTTCACATTTAGATCGTCCTTAGAGATGGTCGTCCCTAGACTTGGTTGTTTCTGACTTTCGGCGATAATGGAAACTAAGGATGCCCATTTCAGAAACGACCAAATGCAAGCCCGTCGGTCATGGGAGGAGCCAGCATTCCTAGTGCACTGGTCCCTCTCACATGCCAGGACACCAACCGGGCACCATAGGGGGCACTGCAGTAATCTTCACAAATTACTCTCAGGAACATAACCCCCTTACCTTGTGTGCTGAGCCCCTAACCCCTCCCCCCAAACCCCACTACCCACCACTGTACACCACAACCATAGCCCTTACGGGTGAAGGGGGGCACCTAGATGTGGGTACAGTGGGTTTCTGGTGGGTTTTGGAGGGTTCACATTTACCACCATAAGTGTAACAGGTAGGAGGGATATGGGCCTGGGTCTGCCTGCCATAAGTGCACTGCACCCACTAAAACTGCTCTAGGGACCTGCATACTGCTGTGATGGACCTGAGTATGACATTTGAGGCTGGCATAGAGGCTGCACAAAAGATTTTTAAAGAGTTTTTTTTAGGGTGGGAGAGGGTTAGTGACCACTGGGGGAGTAAGGGGAGGTCATCCCCGATTCTCTCTGGTGGTCATCTGGTCAGTTCAGGCACCTTTTTGTGACTTGGTCGTAAGAAAAACAGGACCAGGTAAAGTCGTCCAAATGTTCGTCAGGGATGCCCTTTTTTTCCCATTATGGGTTGAAGATGCCCATGTGTTAGGCACGCCCAAGTCCATCCTTTGCTATGCCTCTGACATGTCCCCGTGAACTTTGATCTTCCCCACGACGGAAAGCAGTTGGGACCGCCCAAAATCGACTTTTGATTATGACGATTTGGGCGACCCTGTGAGAACGCCCATCTTCCGATTTGTGTCGAAAGATGGGCATCCTTCTCTTTCGAAAATAAGCCTGATAGTGAACTCTGTCAGCGAATGATCTATTTCAAGTTTGCCTTGTTTCCATTCTGAATAACAGAAATCCCCATACCTCTGTCCCAAATTCAAAAGAAAGAAAGGAAGATTCTCTAATAATTATAACAAAAGAACTAAGAGTCATTTTATTAAGCTGTGTTAGGCATGTGCCTAACACAGCAAAAGAGGCCTAACATGGGACATTCTAAAGCATTCTATGTTAGTTTTATCATTTGCACGTGTCAGGGGAGGAAAATGGTTGTAGAAACGCTATTTAGTTAGCACAATGATATTAGAATACACTAAGGCCCACATGATCAAAAGCCCTGTGCTGTTCCAAACAGCGCCCTAAAAATACCGCCGGGACAGCGCAAGGCTTTTCTGCATCGATGATCAAAGATAATGCATGCAAATCTAAGTAGCGCTATTATCTTTGATTATCATGTTGAAGTGCGGGAGAATTGCGCCCGAGCATGCGCTCAGCACAATCCTCCCGCACTTCTTTGACAGGTCTGGACTGTCAGAAGCCCAAAACTGTCAAAGTGGCCTGCCGATCCCCCAACAAAGAGGCTGCCGCCGGCGGCGGCCAAACCGACTCCCACCCTCCCACCCAGCGATGGGGGGGGGGGGGCTGGAGGTCCGGTGGACCTCCGGTCCCCCCGACGACCCTCCCATGTTCACGGAGGGCTGGAGATCCGGTGGTTCTCCAGCCCCCCCCCCCACGAACCCCCAGAGGACTTGGTTGCCGGCTTTAGAGATATGCTGCCCTACCCTCCCATCTGCGATGGGGGGGGGGCTGGAGGATCGGTGGGTCTCCAACCCCCCAAACCCCCAGAAATCATTGTGATCATCAACGGGGGGGTGGGGCCTAGAAGCTTCAAAATGGCTGGCACCCAGCCCCGCCCATTGCATCCTGGGATGCGCTGGGCGGGGCTACATACCATATAAGGGAGCGATTCCCTTACATGGTATGTAGCCCCGCCCAGCGCATCCCAGGATGCAATGGGCGGGGTTGGGCGCCGCCATTTTGAAGCGGCGTCGAAAGAAAGAGGAGGGAGGCATGCAGGCTGCGTCCCTCCTCCAACAAAAGGTAGGGGGGCCGGGAGGAAGGGAGGAGGGTGGGGTTACGTGTCACCATGGACCACCAGGGATTTGTTGAGAACGCGGGGGGGAGGAGTTGGGGTGGACCTCCAGCCCCACCCTCCTCGTCGGTAGATTACAGCCCTTGGCCGGAGGCGGCCACAAGGATTTCTTGAGGTTTGGGGGGGCTGGAGGCCCACCGAACCTCCAGCCCCCCTCCCCGGCGCTGGTGGGAGGGTGGGACAACGCTTGGCCGGAGGCGGCCACGAAGATTTTGGGGGGGTTCGGGGGAGGGTCGGATCGTCGGGGGGGGACCGGAGGTCCACCGGACCTCCAGTCCCGTGTGCTGTTGCCTTGGGGGGGAACAGGGCCTGCCAGCATGCAACTGCATGCTGAACAGGGCTCACCATTCCTCCCCAATGATCCGCAAAATCTAACGCCAGCTCGGAGCTGGCGTTGATATTGCTGCGGCCAGCGACCCAATCTTTGGCGCGCTGGTCGCTGATCATTGGGGATGAATGCGTTAAGCGCCAATTAGCATGCATTTGCAAGCTAATTGCGCTAGAAACCCTGTTTAGCATGTATTTGCATGCTACTTGCGCTGAGAGCCCTCGAGTGCGCTGTTTCAGGCGCTCGAGGGCTCTGATCATGAGTCGGCTGCAAACTCTGGCGCTAGTATGGCGTTAACAGCCTCTAGTGCCAGAGTTTGCTTTTGATCATGAGGGCCTAATTGAATAGTCCTGACTTAATGTTGAAGCACTCAGCACCTCCTAAATAGGAGGCAGTAAGTGCTCTTGTGTGTGTGTGTTATCAATGGCTATGTGCTAATCCTAACATTAGCACATGGCCATATATTCAGCAAATAGAAAAAAGCCCTTTTTGACAACTATGCTAAAAATGGGCTTTTCACATGGGACAGTGACACATAAGAATGTGCTAAGCTCATTTATTAGTGCAGCTTATTAAAAGGGACTCTAAATAAAGAATACAGTGCACTCCATTTAAGTGCACGTCGGATAAGCGCATGCTCTGTTTAAGTGCATGCCGTACTACGGTCCCGTTTTTGGCACCATCAATTTCTATGGGAACAAACTTCGGTTTAGCGCATCACTGATAAGTGCAAGATTCGCTTATATGCATGGCTTAAGACCGCTCCTCTGCAGTAAAAGACTCTGCATAAGCGCACGTGCGGAATATGGAAGCTGATTGGCGCATGACAAAGGGATGGTAAATTTGAAATCTCGTTGGTTAACTGCCACAGGCAGAAGCGAAAGAATGTTGTTAGAGTGTACACTGGAGTCGGAGTCGTCGCACAACTGTAAGACTTTAAAACTGGCTGAACGAATGCTTGACTTTGTTTTCTAATTTTACAAAAATTAGAAAACAAACAAAGTCAAGCATCTATTGCTAAAGAATATGGTGTCAATCCCAGTCAAATTGCACGTACCTTGAAGCAGAAAGACCAGCTTCTGGAAGACTTGCAAAACAATACAAATACACAACGGAAACGAAAACGGGCAGGAAAAGCTGAAGAGGTAGAAGATGCTCTTCGGTGGTTTTCTCAAGTCAGGAGCAGACAGTTTCCTGTCAGTGATCCACTGCTTATGGAGAAAGCTAATAAGGTAGCTGAAAGTCTTGGACTAACTGAATTCAAAGCCACCGTTGGATGGTTGGAAAGATGGAAGGAGAGGAACAACATAAAATTCAAGAAACACCATGGTGAAAAACAAGACGCTGATGTCTTTGGTGCTGAAAATTGGGTTGTTTCTGTTCTTCCTACCATCTTGAACGAGTTTGCTCCTCATGACATTTTCAATGCTGATGAAAACGGTCTCTACTGGTGAGCGATTCCTGATAGAACACTTGCATTCAAACAAGCCGAAACTACAGGAAGTAAAACGTTGAAGGACCGACTGACGATCCTCCTTTGCTGCAATATGGATGGGAGTGAGAAGTTGGAACCACTCGTCATTGGAATGAGCAAACAGCCCTGTTGCTTCAAGAATGTTAAGCGACTTTCTGTGTCATACGAGGCTAATGCAAATTCATGGATGACTGGGGAAATTTGGAAGCAGTGTCTAAAGAAGTTAGACACTAGAATGCAGGCACAAAAGCGTCAGATTTTGTTGCTTTGTGATAATTGTGCTGCACACAGTGATGATGTCAGGCTGTCTAACGTCAAGGTGGCCTTCCTGCCACCAAACACTACCTTTCAGATCCAACCTATGGATCAGGGTATAATAGCCAATTTCAAACAACATTATCGGGCTCTTGTGCTAAGTCGTCTGATGAGCTTTATGGATGACCAGATTGGCAAGGATAAACATGCTGTTGAGCTGGCCTTAATCTATCACTGTTGGAGTCCCTACATATGCAGAAAGAAGCCTGGAATCATGTTACACAGGCAACTATTGTGAACTGCTACAAGTGGGCAAGCTTTGTTAGGGTTGTGGAGATGGCCGAAACAGATGCAGCTGTTGCAAATGTGTCAGATGAACAGGCTATTGACATCCCAGCCGGTGTTACTGAAGAGGAGTTTCATCACTACGTAGCTGTTGATTACGATCTACAAACAGCTGACGACAGCACTGATGTCCAGATATGCGCCTACACGCAGGCAACGGCTGATGATGAAACAGATGATGAAATGAGCAGCGAGGCCCATGCTGTCGAAATTCAACAACCCCCCTGTCACTTTTGCAAGCGCGCTGGAGAGTCTCAACATCGTGCGGGCCTATCTGGAGGTCACTGGATGTCAGTGCTATGACAGTAGTCTATGGAACTCACAGACACAAGAGTGTACAGAGGACTATGATTGATTACTTCAAGTAAGCCTAATGTCAGTTAACGGAGACTGTATACTGTATGTATAATAAACATTACTGTACATATGTTTATCAGATGTCAACCTTCTTTGGGTCACAACGGTTAAGTGCACACTCCGGTTAATTGCATGTATTTCTTTGGTCCCAGACCCTTGCACTTAAGCGGATTGCACTGTATATATATTCTACAGGACAACAGTGAAAAGATCTGATGAACACATTCAAATATTTTAGTGGCATAAAATGGTTAGTCACTAATGTGCATTGTGCATTAAAGGAATACTGCATATTTTTGCAAAATACTATGTGTTAAATGATAAAATGTGTTATTTGCCATTAATGTATATTGTATTGAGAGGTTAAACATGCAAATAAATATAAATCAGCTCATTGTTACAGATTATTCTTGACTTGTAAGTAACCTGGAAGCTTAAAACTGGAGTTATTTTTCCTCCCCTGAAGTATCAGGCCACTAATACAAAGCCTGATTCTCTCAGGGAGACTCTTAAAAAGGG
Organism: Microcaecilia unicolor; assembly: GCF_901765095.1. Classification (NCBI taxonomy): domain Eukaryota; kingdom Metazoa; phylum Chordata; class Amphibia; order Gymnophiona; family Siphonopidae; genus Microcaecilia; species Microcaecilia unicolor. The sequence goes on along the minus strand of NC_044033.1, from coordinate 468,884,882 downwards.
CTTGTGCACATTCAACCCACTCACCCCCTTATACTTCGATCATAATTCCCTGATCCTCAGACAGCCAATGTTAGAAAGCTCCCAATCCCATTAACACCTACTGGGGTCTCTCTGGTGAAGAGGGGGCAGGTGTGATTCTTAGTTGCTTCTGCTCTATTGGGTCCCTGGGTTCAAAACAGTGCTCCTAGTGGTAGTGTTGTAGAACTGTCACTAATGGTGAAGCTGTCAAATAAGGAAGCCAAATTGCTTTCAGACTAGTCACAAAGGAGACCCCTGGAAGGGTCCAGGGGTTAAAGGGTTGGGAGGATTTTGATCAGGGGCTAGAGAATTTGTTTAGAGAGATGGTGGATTTTGATGTGATGTATCAGGGTGAAGGGTTCAGATAATAGGATCTCGGGGTAGGTGGTTTAGATCACGTGCCAGACCTTGAAAACACGATAGGGCTGACATAGTGCCTGCAGTCTCTATCTTGTTGTGACCAAGAACCTACTATGTTCCTGGCTGCAAGCAATATATAATTAAGGTGATACTAAGATACTGCAGTGGGGATGGTCCTTAGTTGGCAACAATTGAAAGAAATGCCAGAAATAAATCAGTGGCCACAATATTGCACAAGGAATTAAATTAAATTTTCTTATCTGTCATCATACTGTATTCTGTTTCCAAATATTTTACTGCATTTATGTGAAAGGTGGATGGGCTTAATCCCAGCAGCCATCCTTAACCAGGTACTTATCCCAAGCTCTGGTTTGGGGAAATTGTTATTTTTCAAATCTTATGCTGAAGCAGGGATTAGCTGGTGCAGTGGGAATGGTGGGGATGGGGGGAGAGGGGTGCTGGGTTGGGAAAGAGATGTGGCAGGAGCTAGCTCACTCAGTGTGATGCTTGGCTGCCATGGTGCTGGTCCCTGCCATTTTGTGTTCTCTTTTAACAGAGAACATGGTTTTCTTTTGTAATTGGGCCAGAGGTATGGGGATTTCTATTATTTTGAATGGAACCAGGGCAGACTTGAAATAGAGCATTTGCTGACAGAGTTCACTATCCAGCTCATTTTTGAAAGTGATCGTCGGCCATCTACCGACACACATCGGAGGATGGCCAGCTATCTCCTCAAACCAGCCAAATCGGTATAATCGAAAGCCGATTTTGGCCGGCTTCAACTGCTTTCCGTCACGGAGCTGGCAAAATTTCAAGGGGGCGTGTCAGTAGGGTAGCAAAGGTGGGATGGGGCGGGATAGGGGCGTGCTCACGAGATGGCCGGCTTCGCCCGATAATGGAAAAAAAAAAGCCAGGCTTGACGAGCATTTCGCCAGCTTTACTTGGTCCCTTTTTTTTCATGACCAAACTTCAAAAAGGAGCCCCAACTGACCAAATGACCATCCGAGGGAATCGGGGATGACCTCCCCTTACTCCCGCAGTGGTCACCAATCTCCTCCCACCCAAAAAAATTTAAAAAAAATCCAAGTGCTCATCAGGGACGTCCTAAATCTTTTTGGTCAGCTTTTTCAGTAGTACTAGCAAGATTTGTACCAGTCACCTCTGGATTACAAGACCAGTACTCTAACCACTTGGCCACAACACCACTTACTTTGGTGTCCCTCCCTTTTGATTATGCCCCTTCAGGTCTCTCTCAGCCAATCACAGACAGGGGTCTCTCTCAGCCAATCACAGCACATTTAGCTGTCTGTGATTGACTGAGAGAGACCCCTGTCTGTGATTGGCTGAGAGAGAGACCTGAAGGGGCATAATCAAAAGGAAGGGACATCAAAGTAAGTGGAGCTGTAGCCAAGTGGTTAGAGCACCAGTGGTGGCCATCCAAAAAAGTACATGTCAGGGACATCCTTTCACTCAAAAAAAAAAAAAGGATGTCCCTGACAAGCACTTAGACTTTTGTGGAGCCGGCCCCGAAGATGGCCGGCCATATAGATGGCAGGCGCCGTTCGATAATGCCCCTCTATATCTACTGTACATGCCACCTGATTTGAATAATAGCTGATTACTGGAACTCTCCTGTGCAAACTGTGATGTCATTGAGGACCCAAGATATGCAGGGTCTATTGGGTCACACAATTTCTAGTGGGACTGGAGTTGAGTTGGGGTTGGTTGATTAGACAGATTCAGCAGTGGGAAGGTGACTATGGTGAAATCTGAGGATTGGGGAGGCAGACAGGCACCATTTTGGTAGCCATGAGCATCTGGGTTGTGCCAATTGAGGAGTAAGAAGTTCTTTTGGTGACTGTAGTTGAGGACAGGGCATGAGCCTCTATGGAGTATCCAGGCCTTAGCTCGTTTAGCACTCACATGGAGCTGCCAATGGAGGGAGTCCCATTAGCCTCGGCAGGGTTAGATGCAACATTCAGAGGGTTAAAGCTTTCCTGCAAGGCTTGTATGTCCCAGCATTGTTGGGATTGAGATTCTGAGTAAAGGGGTGGAGCAACCCATGCGGTTGCCTCATACCCCCTTTTCAAGCCTGCCATCTATGGGGCAGAGGGTGGTTGGCACAGAACAGCAGTGGCAGCATCATTAATATGAATGATTCAGTGATGGAGGCCTCACTAATTGGATTGCACAGAATGGACTGAAGCTGAATTCAGCTAAGTCCAAATCTATGTAGGTATCTTGGTCCCTTCATCTTGCCTGACCCCTCTTTTAAAGGGAATCCTAGTTCCCTTATATGGCTGGTATTCCATATTAGGACTCAGACTGGATTCCATATTAACCTTTGAAGTCCAAATATTATCTGTATTTAGAAAAGACTTCTATGCTCTTAGACAAATTCAATCAATTAAGCTCTTTTTCTCCCTGCAATACTTTACCCTAACCTGAACTGTGTAGATTATTGCAATTCTTTGTATAATAAATTGAATCAGTCTTCATATCATATCTATAATAGTTCTTAGCTAGATTTTACAAATTCCATCACATCTAAACCATATTTAAAGGTCACCACTGGTTATCAACAAACTTTAGAATTCATTTTAAGGTGCTTGTCATTTAAGTTCTTGAACACAGGTTGCCCTTTGTATCTTTCCAGCCTATTGATCCATTGTCAATCTACCTGACCAACATGTTCTCAGTTTATAAACTGACTTGTATCACATCCTTCATATCATTTCTAGTTGCAGTTAACAAGACATAGACCTTTTTTTCCTTTTTGGCCCTTTCCTTTGGAACTCCCTTCCACCAGATTTAAGAAGGGAAAATAATGTTGCTTGGTTAAATGGTTTTAAAGACCTTTCTTTTTATTGAGGCATTTGGAGAATTGTAAGGTGTGATTAGGATGAGGTCTTGAGTATGTGTTTAGCCAATCATCCATTTTTTGGGGAGCCAAGAGGAGGACTTGGGTAGGGAGAGGGTAATTTTTTTCCTCCCTCCCCCATGTTAAAAATAAAACCTTTGTTGTTAGGGATAGCAAAGCCTCTGCAGTCAATTAAATTTACTGCTTCAGCCACAAAAACTGTGCACGTGTGAACAGTTCTGGCATTGGCAGCTAGGATCATGCCAAGTAGAAAAGTGAGGTCCAAACAAGAAAGGAAAATCCAAGGGAGACAAATCCGTTGGTACCCATCTATAGTTATTACAAATAAACAGTCCAATAGGTGGTCAACACTTTCACAAAAAAAAGGTGTGACTCGACACAGGCTATGTTTTGGCAATAACGCCTGCATCAGGAGACCAAGAGGGGCATTTTTGAAAGAAGTGACTAAGTCAGAATTTGGATGTTTTACAAAGACGTCCAAATTCGGAGGCGGGGAGAAGGTCATTTTCGAAAAAGATGGACATCAACCTTCCATTTTGAAACTACCAAGGACATCCTGTGATTTGGACGTCCTTGTTTTTGGTCTATTTTCGAACAAAAAACGTCCAAATGCAAGATGTCCGAAACAGAGGAGGAGTGGCTTAATGGTTAGTGCAGCGGCTTTGATCATGGCAACATGGATTCAATTCCCACTGCCACTCCTTGAGACCTTGGGGAAGTCAAATATAGAAAGGATATTTTTGGATATGACATCTAAGTCTGAACTTGGACGTATTTTGTAAAACGTCCAAAATCAGAACAGGAAAGGTAATTTTCTACAAAAGAAGTCTATCTTTTCCTTTTGAAAGTGCTGTTTGGAAAAATGTTTTGAGATTTGGGGGAGTAAGGGGATGTGATCCCTGAGTCCCTCCAGTGGTCATCTGGTTATTTGGGGCACTTCTTGTGTAGAGTAGAGGAGTAGCCTAGTGGTTAGTGCAGCAGATTTTGATCCTGGTGAAGTGGGTTCAATTTCCACTACAACTATTCTTTGTTTTGTTCCATTATTGCTGAAAGACATCCATGTCTTAGGAATGCCCAAGTCCCTCCTTGAACACACCCCTGACATACCCCCTTGAGATTTGGATGTCCTTCTGATAGACTGCAGTTAGAGATGTCCAAAATCGGGTTTCGATTATACCAATTTGGACGACCCTGGGAGATGGACGTTCATGTTCCGATTTATGTCGAAAGATGGTTGTACATCTCTTTCAAAAATGAGCCTGCAAGTGCACTACAATGCTATGATGTAGGTACTATTTCAGCAATATTTTTTCTTTCTTCTGAAAAAAAAACCCAATAACATACATTGCAACATGAAAGGGATTTCAGGCTATGTTACTCTGCCTATGTATGGTGCTTGCACATGAGTGGTGCTATGATCCTAGGATCAATACTGCACACTTACCTTCCCAATTGTGCTCCATTCCCTGATGGAGACATTATGTGGGGGCAGTTGTTGCTGGTACTTAAAGATATGTCTCCTGTGCCTGAGGCACCGGAGCACCAGGATCTGTTTCATCCACGGAATAATTAGTCTTCCTTCTCAACAACATAATTAGGGACTCTGAAGGATGTTCCTCCACGTGCAGAGGTATATATGAAAGTTTTGCACATGGAGGGGATGTCTTGCCATTGCCATGGCTGTTTTCTCGATGTGGGGACCAGTACCGTCGATATACTTTTTGCGTAGTGTTTTAATCTCTGTGCTTCTGATGTACTTTTCTTCTCTATCCCTTAGAATACCCACCAGGGAGTGGAGTGGAGGATGTTTGAGAACACTTTTGATTTCAGGGCAGCACAGCTTGGCCATGTATCAATATTTTACGGCTGTTAGGAAGGGTAAGAAGGGATTCTTTATCTGTACATGGGGGAGGGGTGAATTTTAATGCATTGTAAATACAAGTAGTTACTGTTTTTTTTTTTTTTATCATGGGACCCCCCCCCCCCACCACCACAGCTGAATTTTATTTATAAAAGGGGAGGAGAGGGGGAATGATTTTTAATGTGTCATAAATAGTTACTTCATACACAAACTGTAGCACAGGTATAAAGAACAAGTTCCAACCACACACTGTGCACAGTATTATATATACTCTTATCATGTTAACACAATCAATATTCTCCAGATTTTTTCTGTTTTAAGGGATTAAAATTTTTTTCATTAGGAGGAAAAAAGACCTCAGAAGCCTATCATGCTCAGTGCCCCAGCACAGACAGGTTTTAGCACTAAACAGGTACACAGCTCAATCATGGGTCAAAAAACCTCTGCTTTTTAAAAAAACATTTTTCTTTGCAATTAAAATATCAATCCAGAACTTCTTTTATCAAGCACAAATATCCAGCACTTAACTTCTTGCAGCAATCCCGACAGGGACCCGTTTCACCACTGGCTTTTTCAAGGGAACTGCCTGCTTTTATCTTGTGCCTGTACTCCAGCTGCCATTATCTGAGCAGCATCTTCAGCTAAATGCCTATTTTGATATTTTAATTGCAAAGAAAAAAGTTTTAAAAATGGAGAGGTTTTGACCCATGATTGAGCTGTATACCTATTCAGTGCTAAAAACTGTCTGTGCTGCAGCACTGAGCATGGTAGACTTCTTTTTTCCTCCTAATGAAAAAATCTAAAACCCTTAAAACAGAAAAAAATCTGGGTAATATTGATCGTGCTAACACTATAAGAGTATATATAATATTGTGCACAGTTTGTGGTAAGAACTCATAAAGTTACATTTCTTTTACTGTAACATGCATACACACACACACACACACACACACACACACAAAATGCTATAGAAATCATAAGTAGTAGTAGTAGTATATAGATATGTGTGTTTGTGTGTATTACATATACATACGTGCTAACATATTTTCCTAATATTTTGAATGCACAGTAGTGCCAAGGAGCATAGCGCACTGTTGCTTTTTTAATGGCCTTGGCAGGTATGCTAAACTTTAATATATAGTCCCTTAAATGTTGCTAAAGCAGTCTAAATTAATAGCAAAATGACTTGTTCAAAGAAAATGATGTTTTTTTTTCAGCATGGCGGTGGGGGGGGGGGGGTCTCTCAGTTTGTTTTCTTCTCTAAATGAGACTGATTAATTATGGGATTTCTTCTATTCTCTTTTGTTCCTATATGCCTTAATAAATCATTTCCCCTGAACAAACAGAGAAGACAGAAGGTAACAGCCTGGAAAAGTGGGTTAGCTTTTTCTTCCTCTTTGCTTGTCTGTTTTTAAGAGAAATGACTAAGCTCTGGATTACACTATCAGTAATCATTCTTACAATAGCATTTATGAACATTTACAATAGCATACAAGAACATTTAAGTAGGATATGAGCTTCCATTTTAAAAGCAAGGATATCTCTGACTTTTCTTGTAGTGCCATAGGTAGGAATAAACCTACCTATGGTTTTGTTTTTATTTTTAGATCTGAAAACCTCTCTAGAATACAGAAAGTGAAATTTCACCTGCTGACAACTTCCTGCTTCAGTTGACACTGTGGCAGATCATTTTCTGCATGACCTAACAAACTGTCTGAAATGCATACAGATTATACAGGCAACAGTCAGCATTTCCCATACTCTCATGCTGTTCTTCAGAAAAAAAAAATAACAGTATAATCAGGTCAATATGCTGTGCAAAACAGGAAATGTTCACAGTTTCCCATCTTGACTGAGAAGGCCAGAGAGGAACTTCAGAAATGACCTGTTGCCCTTAAGGTATGCAAGTGATATGAGGTGCTTATGATGTGTTCCGTATTATGAAATATAGCAAAGAAATATTGTTTTATCTGTGCCTGAACACTGAGAAATAAAAGCTCGGGGGGGGAGGGGGGTGATCCTGGAAAAAGTAAGTCATCATCTCCTTCAAGAATAGAATAATAGTTTTTAAGATGATGGCTAATAAAAAGAAGATAAGAAATTGTCGTAGATGAAAATCTGTGGACTTGGGAAGGACAATCTGCAAATATAAAAACAAAAATCCAAAGCACATACTTTACTCTTCCATTTTTTAAAATTTTTATCTTGTATAAACACATTTTCTCCAATGTTGTCATGTACAGTACATTAAAATGTTTTCTCATCATCCACCATCACCCACATTGCATAAATTGTATTTTCAAAAGTTGAGCTCAGGTAAATGCTCGCTCATCAATATGGTAGTCTTACCCCAATGGTGAATCACAGGGCTATAATATTTTATCATCCTCGCTCAATCAATAATCCATATGCAAAATGTATCTTGTTTTTCTTAATGATGTAATATGAAAACACAAGTATCTTAGTCCATATGCCTGTCAAAAAATATTAGCAATAATCAACATGGTGATCAAAAATTTATCATGAATTCAAATCTGATTTCAGCCATTGGTTTTGCCCTTCAACAGGGATTGCTCAGTGTACAATCCAGCTTATTTTTGAAAGAGAAAAACGCCTATAGTGCGACCTAAATCGGGAGATAGACGTTTGTCTTGCAAAGGCACCCAAATCGGTATAATCGAAAGCCGATTTTGGGCGTTTCCAACTGCACTCCATCGCGGGAACGAATAAAGTTGACGGGGGCGTGTCGGAGGTGTGGTGGAGGCAGAACTGGGGCGTGGTTATCAGCCGAGGAGAGATGGGCGTCTTTAGCTGATAATTGAAAAAAAGGCGTTTTTACCGCAATTTTGGGTCACTTTTTTTGGACCCTTTTTTTTCACGAACAAGTCCCAAAAAAGTGCTCCAACTGCCCAGATGACCACTGGAGGGAATCGGGGATGACCTCCCCGGACTCCCCCAGTGGTCACTAACCCCCTCCCACCAAAAAAACCTCACTTTAAAAACTTTTTTTCCAGCCTGTATGCCAGCCTCAAATGCCGTACCCACCTCCATGACAGCAGAATGTGTTCGATCCTGTCACAGTCTTTCTCTGGGTCAGATGTGGCTCTGGGGTGCACTACAGGGTCACATCAGCATTGCATTGTGGTGGGTGTAGGGTATTGGGCTCTGTGATTTCAATAGCTTGTGTTACAGTCTCACAATGTTGGTAGTTGGTAGCCTCTTCTCCCATGGTGCTTTTCCCCCTGCCTACTGGGTCAGAGTGTGCCCTGTTGTGTTTCCTGTTGTAGTCCATGCGGTAGTGGCCATTTTTGTAAGCCAGTTTTAGTTCCCTTTCCTGTGTTAGCCACGTTAGATAACTTAGTTCTTCCCTTGAATGAGGCTGAAAGAGGGCATTGTACAGCATTCTGCCAGCTCTGACCTACTGCTCATCTCAGTACTAGGGAGACTCGTTGCCAGTGGGGACAACCTCTGATCTGCAGTTAACTGTGAGTAAAGGTGGTTATTCCAATAAAGGACGTTTTTGGAGAGATTAGTCTTCAGGTGTCAACTGGTGTGCCAATGTTATATAGCAGCAACCAGTCCTAGAGGCCTGCGTGTATGCAGGTCCCTGGAGCACTTTTAGTGGGTACCGCAGTGCACTTCAGCCAGGTGGCCCCAGGCCCATCCCCCCCACCTGTAACACTTGTGCTGGTAAATGGGAGACCTCCAAAACCCACTGTACCCACATGTAGGTGCCCCCTTCACCCCTAAGAGAGCTATGGTAGTGTTGTACATTTGTGGGTAGTGGGTTTGGGGGGAGGGGGGTTGGGAGCTCAGCACCCGTGGTAAGGGAACTATGCATGTGGGAGCTTTTTCTGAAGTCCACCGCACTGACCTAGGGTGCCCAGTTGGTGTCCTGGCATATCAGGGGCCCAGTGTACTACCAATCCTGGCCCCTCCAACGACCAAATGGCTCGGATTAGGACGTTTTTGAGCTGGGCATTTTTAGTTTCCATTATCACTAAAAAAAACAAACGCCCAGCTCAAAAACGTCCATTTTTTCAAAAATTCGGTTCGGCCCGCCCCTTCACGGACCCGTTCTCGGAGATAAACGCCCATGGAGATAGGCGTTTCCGTTCGATTATGCCCCTCCACGTCATGTAAATTGTATTCCAGGGTGCTCATTTTCAAAGCAGATGGACATCTGAAAATGTTTCACACTGCTATGTTTGGGGGCGGGGGTGGGGTGGCGGAGTATAATTTAGTGGGTGTTTGGACTTTGGTTTTGGGATTGGTACTGGCATTTTGCGTATTTGACTGGGTTTCCTGGTGTTATAGGTCCTCAGAAATCGGGGTCAGGTACGGTACCTCCTACAAGTAAAGGAAAAGAACATGGGAAAACTTTGGTAGCCCACAATGCTGGTGGGCGTGGTAGTGCTAAGGTATTAGCTATGGGTAGGGTTACCATATGGCTCCAGAAAAAGGAGGACGGATTGAGCCAGCCGGGTTTTACTTCCATTGCTTTCAATGGAAGTAATTGAGCCAGCCGGGTTTTACTTCCATTGCTTTCAATGGAAAGCAATAGAAGTAAAACCCGGCTGGCTCAATCCGTCCTCCTTTTTCTGGAGCCATATGGTAACCCTAGCTATGGGATCTGCTGTTGGAGCAGTGGCGTCATGTGGTACAATTTCAAAGAAGGGCTTGTGTGGCTCCTGGTCTCAGGCCACTGAGAGAGGAGGTCTGGTAGGTGGGTCATCAGATTCCCTGCTGGTGACTCCACCTCTGAGGTTACCTCTACTGGATATGCAAAAGAGAATGTAATACACAAAAAGAATAAGTTCTAAATTCTCCTAAGGCATTTAAGTGCATTTTATCTTCTGATATGTATAAGAGCTATCTTCTGAAGGTGAAGAAAATGCTGGAATACTCGCTACCCCCCAATTTCAAAGATACATACTATTTGCCCTAGGCTAGGAAAAGGGAATATGTTGAAGGTCAGGAAGAAGAGCAGCCCTTTAATACCCTGGAGAGTTCTAGGAAAGAGTCCATTATCCCTTCCACCTTACTTAAACTTGCTTTAGATTCAGAGACTTGCTTTTGAAACTTTTTTTCACACACTGAACTTTTGAGTTGCAAAAATCAATTTTTTTTCAGAATTTTCTTGTGAAACAGAAGAAAAGATATTTCCTTTACCTGAGGCTTAGTGTTTTTCAGCTAGAGGCCTTGTATAATTTACACTTTCCTTGTAAATGTGTTGTTAGCCATCAAGGCTCTAGATACGTTTCTTTCCAATAAGCCTTTGGAGGTGTCTGGTGCGGCTTCTGCAAATGTAGCATCCCAAGCACCCTAAATATGTATATTGACTGGAGTTTTATCACACCAGTATTTCTTTGATGTTTGTTTCTGTAATGGATTTAGTTCTCTGATTTTTCTTTTCACTGCCCTCTTTTTGTGGTCAGATACAAGACTACCTTCATATTTTCATTTTTTTTATTTTCTTTTGTTATTTCTTAAGATTTCTTGTATTTCCCATAGCAATGTTGAAATGTTGTTTATTCAAAATTCAATAAAGAAAAAATTAAAATAAAAACTAGTGTCTGTGAGTCTGCAAGCTCATTTTCAAAGGGAAACTCCAGCAGCATAATCTGTCAGATTCTATATAATGCGCCTAGAGATCCACGCTGAAATCCAGGAGTATTCTATAACAACGCGCATAACTTAATTGTCTTAACAAGCTAATCAGCATTGATAACAGCACTTAACAAACAATAATGAACACTAATTGGCACTAATTAGAATTTACATGCACAACTCGCTAAACTTATTCTGTAATGAACTGCTCCTAAATTCTAATGCACACAGTTCAAAAGGAGCGTGGCTATGGGCAGGAAAATGGGTGTTTCCAAATTTACACGTGTACTTATAGGTTATGGCCCAGAGCATGTAAATCTACGGGTTGGGATTTACACCACATTTTCGTTGGTGTAAATGAAGGCGTGTAGTTTTAGGAGATGGGATATCAACTAAAAGTATATTCTATATACCACACCTAAATCTAGGTGCCGCTTATAGAATATGCTTAAGTGGAAATGTTCACTGCATGGATTTTTTAGGTGTTTTATTTAGAATCTGGTCCAATGTAGGTAATTTGTACATGCCTATTGACTAGCCATACACAATAGTATATTTTAAGTGTGTGTAATCATTAGCATGCTTTCAGTTTATTAATGTGTCTTAACAAAAAGGATCAATGAAGTGGGTGTTATGCCAGTAAACAATTATTTATTTATTTATTTATTATTTTCCCACCTATTTGCAGGCTCAATGTGCTGAGCTCACCTTCTGAAGATCCACTTATATAGAGAATTAAATTTGTGTAACTATTTTTCCTTTAGGTTAAAAAAATAGACTCTTTTACTAAATTGTGATAAATTTTGCACTTACCATATGATTAACGATACAGTTACCATGTGGTAAGTGCAAAGGCTATGTGGTAAATGCAGGGGTGGGGGTATGCTCAGCACCTGCCCTGTATTTATAGCCTAGGGCAGCAGGATAATGCAGATGCACTGTGTTATATGTAGTGCCAGATAGTGTGGGAGCCCCCTTACCTCAATCCCATCCCAACAGCATCTTCCACCAATCTCCTCCATGCCTGACATGGCACTAGCCCCTGATGTCCTCCCCAACCTGTAACAGCCCTTCTCGATTCCTGCACCAACATGTATCAAAATCCCTCATTCCTCACCCTGAGGGCAAGCCTCTAGCCCCAGCATCAGAGGCTTACCCCTCCAGACCCCAGTCCTTCCATGACCCCTCCCTTGGATTTACCTAAGGCCTCATGGCAGTTCATGGGGACTCATGCAGAAGCATTCACCTTTCACTGCTATCCAAGTTGGTGCATCATCCAAAATGGCACCGGTGACCCTAGTGATAGTCTTACAGTACTACCACTAGGGGTCACCCTTCCATATTCGGAGATTACTTTAAGACCTGCACTTTATGTAAAGAAAATGAGAGTTTTCCACTCCTGGCATCTTGATTCACCCGAAAAGATGCAAGGTGATGGGAGTAGGAGTGACCTCTTATACCAGAATTGTGCCAGTTCACCTCTAGCAATTGATCTTTCTATTCATTTTTAATAAAACTTGCTGGGAGGCATTATGAAGACTCCATGCACCAAAAGTGGAACAAAGAGCACAAACACTCTAGTGGAAAGAAGGCAGTGACAGGGCAGCTGATCATGTTGGGCAGCAGCACCTAGAAGGCAATAACAACAATACAGCATGGAAGTGGCACTAAAGCATAAGAGCAGGTTGGGCAGTAGCAGGGCTTACAGCAGTCAAAGCAGAAAGTGACTCTGAGAGGGGAAGTTGTCAACATAGCTACTACTAAGATGTTAATCCCAATTACCTTTGTGTGACTCCCCTTTTAATAGTGTGATCTGTTACCTGTGTGTTGCAGGTGTCTTTGAAAAAGGAAAACCTATATCTTTTTTTTAATATTGTTTTGAACAAGGTTTTGTGCTTTGGTCCATTTTTGAAAAAAATACAACAAATAAGTGCAAAATGTAGAGATTCATGCCACTGGGGTGTAGGAGGAGCCAACATTTTTAGTAGACTGGTTCCCAGATATCCCAGGACAGCAATAGGGCACCCTAGAGGGCACTTCTATGCAGTTCATAAAAATGCTCCCAGGTACACATCTCACCATTGCATCCTTGTCTTGTCCCTTAAATCCTCTAAAACCCACCCAAAACATACTGTCCCCTACTTTACACCACTACAATAGCTCTTATGCGTAAAGGGGGCACCTATATGTGGGTACAGTAGGGTTTTGGTGAGTTTGGGAGGGGTCACAGTTTCTACTAAAAGTTTGACAGGTAGAGAAAGATAAGGACCTGGGTCCCCCACCATGTACTGCACCGACTACTACACTACTCCAGAGACTTGCCTTTAACATCTGAGGCTGTCATAGAGACTGGTAAGTCATATTTTCATTTATATATTTTTGGGGGTGGGTGGGTGGGAGGGGGTCTGTGACCACTAGAGGGTATTGGGGGGTCACCCCTTATTTCCTCCAGTGGTCATCTGGTCATTTAGGGCACCTTTTGTATCTTATTCATTCTCAAATCAGGTCTAGACCAAAACTTCTTGGTTTTAGTCCTGGAAGTTTTAGTTTTATTCCATTATTGCTGTAAAACATCCAAGTGTTATCCATGCCCTAATCCCACCTTTGAAATGCCCCTGACACACCACCTGTTTGTACACACTGCAGACAAATTGCATAGATAAACATCTGAAAATTTGGTTTAGAAAATACCTATTTGGATATTTTGGGAAGATACTGTATATGTCCAAATGGTGCTTTATGACATTTTTTGGACATTTTTCTCTTTTGAAAATGAGCCCCTATGTAACTTTGTAAGTCTGTGCTTTGAAAATATGCCTCATGGAGCCTTCTAGTCTACCACCCCTGCTTCTTTGAATAATGTTCCGCTATGGATCTGTGGTATTACTTTTATCAAAGAATTCAAGCAAGCTATAAAAACATGGTTATTTTAGCATGTTTTTAACCCGTAAGAGGCTGAAAAAAATTATCACTCTCTCACTACTGGCTGTTTAACCCTTGAAGCTTTTTTTTTTTTTTGAACCAGTGCTTTAAAATGTCTTTTAATTTGATTGCCGATTGGTGCCTATCTTTCTGGTATGAAAGTTTTTCTCTGTCCTATTACTTTTGTAGTTCCTTCCCTGTTTCTTTTACAAATTAAAATTATGATTGTACACTGCCCTGTTCTGCATATCAGTATGGGCAGTATAGAAAGTCTGACTAAATTATAAACTGTAAACTATCATCTATTACTCAGATATATAACACAGTCCACCTATAGTGAGCTGACGGTGTATCCCCACTATACCTACATCTTCCTGCTGCCTCATATAGATTCCACCAATGTGCCATCAAGGGGGTGGTAAGCATCCTTTCTACTCTAGATGTTGGTGAAATACAGGATACTAACCTTTACCTTGTAATTCATAGTTGTCGCTGCCAGATGTATACCTTTATCATCTTTAGAAGGGTTATATACAGCACTGATTATTGCAGAGTCCACTTAGTAATTTCGGGCTAATATATAAAGTAACCTCTTAAACCAGATGCTCAACCACCTGAAAGTAATAAATACAAATAAAACAATATATAGATAAGAAAATAAGATGATACCTTTTTTATTGGACTATTAATATATTGTTGATTAGTTTTCAAAGGCAATAACCTTCATCTTCAGATCAGAAATGAACAAATGCTGACAAATATCAGAATATATAAGTGAAACATAAAAGCAGTAGAATTTTATTCTTAATATTCGGATTAAAAAAAAACCAGATCTTTGTTAAGTCTTGTGTGGTGGGTGTCAAAATATTTCATCATTTTGACTTCAAAGGTCCTACATTCCTAGATTGTCTTAAAATTTCCTTTTAGTATTCTCACTATAAGATCATTGATGCCGTGTTCTCGTTTTGTAAAATGTTGTCCCATGCTGTTTTGGCATGATATCTGTATAAGTTGATTATTTTGTTTAGAACCTGTTTTGTCTCTCCAATATAGTATCTTTCTTCATATTGTTTTGTATTGAATGATATATATGATATTTGAAGATGAATATGTGCTAGAACCTCATATGCTGAATATCTTTCCAATGTGAGTGACTGTGGAATCCTGTGAAATTTGTTGGCACAGTTTTCCGCTTGATATATTGCAGGGACATGTGCCATTCTTCTTTTTGAGCTTTTATTGGGAGCTTGTTTTTCACTAATTTTTGTTTCAGATTAGGTGGTTGTTGGAAAGCCAGCATTGGTGGAGCTGGGAATATTTTTTTCAGTAATTCATCCTCCTAGAGTATTAGCTGTAGATATTTTATAATTCTTTGCAGTTTTTCCAGATCTGGAATGTGTGGTATATATAAAATAATGAGTGGAGTGAAACAGGTGGATGTGAAGCGTCTGTTCACGCTTTCCAAAAATACCAGGACTAGGGGGCATGCGATGAAACTACAATGTAGTAAATTTAAAACAAACCGGAGAAAATTTTCTTCACCCAACGCATAATTAAACTCTGGAATTCGTTGCCGGAGAACGTGGTGAAAGCGGTTAGCTTAGCAGAGCTTAAAAAGGGGTTAGACAGTTTCCTAAAGGACAAGTCTATAAACCACTACTAAATGGTTTTAGAAAAAATCCACAATTCCAGGAATAACATGTATAGAATGTTTGTACGTTTAGGAAGCTCGTCAGGTGCCCTTGGCCTGGATTGGCCGCTGTCGTGGACAGGATGCTGGGCTCGATGGACCCTTGGTCTTTTCCCAGTGTGGCATTACTTATGCAAGAGGGACTCTCTCTCTCTGGTTTTCTTTTCTTTGTACTACAATAGGTTTTCACTGAGTGTTTTAAGGGAAGAGGCAATATTCTTGGAGATTATGTTTGGGTTGTAGCCTTTTTGTTTGAAGGAATCAGTCAGAATTTTGAGGTGTTTTTCTCTGTCTCTTGGGTCAGAGCAGATGCGATGGTATCATGTGGCATGTCTATAAATAATGGAATTTTATTTTTTATATGTGAAGGGTGAAAGCTGGAGTTGTGGAGGTAACTGCTCCTTAGGGTTCCTGTATATAGATATTTGTATATAGCCATTGTTGATGGAAACTGTGGTGTCTAGAATGTTGACTTTTTCTGAGGAACAGTCAATTTTGAACAGTCATGCAGTTCCCCAGTGTAGTGGTGACTGCAGTGCACTGTAGACAGGTGGACCCAGGCCCATACCTCCCCCTACATGTTACACTTGTGGTGGAAACTGTGAGTCCTCCAAAACTCACCAGAAACCCACTGTACCCAGTAGTGGTGTACAGTTGGAGGTCATAGATTTTGGGTGGGTTTTGGAGGGCTCAGCAGAAAAGATAAGGGAGCAATGGTGAGATGTATACCTGGGAGCATTTATATAAATTCCACAGCATTTCCCCCTAGGGTTCCCCATTACTTTCCTGGGTTGTCTTGGGGATCAGATTTGATTGTAAGGTGGTATATATTGAAATAATTGTAAAATTGTTTGAAAGTATTTTCTCCCTAAATCCAAATCATAAAAATGTCATCAATATACTGGTTTATACTGTTTTCATCTTATCTCAGACACTCTATCATATTAAATTCACAGAAGGCCAGGGCTATCACTATTCTAACTACAATGTACCTTCACTCATAGTTCATCATTATTTGATAAACGGGGATCCTCAGAATTTCGTTTGACAACAGACACTTTCCAGGGAACTTAATCTAGCATTTTTAGTGATGTTGTTCACATCGTCATTGATCCACACGTTTGTTTTTTTTTTTTTAATAACGATCTATTTTTTCAAGAATTTAAAGTCCACTTTTTCATAAAACTCTCTTCATAAATCAACATCATCCAATAAGTTTTCCTTAAATCTTAACATCGACATGTATTATAATCATAACACTTAGCTTTAGGCAGTTTTAAGCAGCGATTTTTCTCCCGAGTCCACACTAATTATTATAGGTCTCCTGAATTAGATTGATCAATATACTGGTAGCATTTTAGGGGGTTAGTCCTGTTTTCAGTAGTTTTTCTGCCATTGCTACTTCCACACAGAATGTAGTCCTAACTAACCAAAATGAGCTACCTCATTGTTGTTGGGTATTGTTTCTGCAAATGATGAACAAATGTTATCAGTGCATCATTCATTAAACTTTATTATCCATATAGAATAATAATCACTGCCAATTTTCTATCATGCCAAAAACAGATTTGTGTGCAGATAGAATTTATATAAATGGTGCTGCCTGTCTATGGCACATTTGGGACCTGGACGTTTCATCAATGTGATGGAGATAGAAGCTGATAAACTGAAATGTCTCTCACTGAAGCAGTTTAAAGTGACAAAACTTGGAATCCATATTTCATACTTTTAATAATTTTTATTGCTGAATTTAGGAGAACATTTACTAAGCCATGGTAGGGCTACTGCGCAGGTAGCATGCCAAATCTCCCTTCTGCTAGGTTATAGTAGAAGCCCAGCAGTAGTTCTCAAGTTGGACTGTACAGTTTCCCATGATAGAAAATAATTTTCTATTTCCTACCGCAGGGGGTGTGCCTGGCGATAATTGGTAGTGCAGCCACATTGCTACATGCTGCCCGATAAACACAAATGTAGCTTGTGAGCCCTTACTACCTTCTAAATAGGTATATATAAGTTTACAAACAAAATTTGAATTTTAAAAGTGTGGCCAATTAACTTTCCTTATTAATTTTATTACAATAAAGCATAATACATATTTTCCAACAATTTCAAATAGCTGCACACCTCTGATGATTTCTGAGACTTCCTTTCACTTTCCTTGAGTGTACAGTTGCTGCTGGTAGTGATGATGAAAAAAAAATAATTAAAAAGAACCCTGAGAGATGTTTAAAAGAAAATCTGCTTTTTATATTCTTTTTTCCTCTCCATCTCTCCCTGACAGCCCTACATAAGTACATAATTATTGCCATATTGGGGCAGACCGAAGTCCATCAAGCCCAGCATCCTGTTTCCAACAGTGGCCAATCCAGGTTAAAAGTACCTGGCAAGATCCCAAAACAATACAATACATTTTATGCTGCTTATTCTAGACATAAGTAGGGGACATTCCCAAAGTCCATTTTAATAATGGCTTATGGACTTTTCTTTTAGGAAGCTATCCAAACATTCCAGTCCAGGAGATTTGCTGCTCTTCAATTTGTCAAATTGCCCCATTACATCCTAGAGGTTTATAGAGATTTCATTCAGTTTCTCCAGTTTGTCAGCTTTGAATACCATTTCTGGCACCGGTATCTCCCCTAAATCTTCCTTGGTGAAGACTGAAGCAAAGAATTCATTTAATCTCTCCACTATGGCTTTGTCTTCCCTGATCGTCCCTTTTACCCCTCGGTAATCTAGTGATCCAACCAATTCTTTTGCCTGCTTCCTGCTTTTAATATACCTAAAACAATTTTTACTATGTGTTTTTGCATCTAACACAATTTTTTTTCCTTATCAGCGCTTTGCATTTGACTTGACATTCCTTATGCTGTTTCTTATTATTTTCAGTCAATTCCTTCTTCCATTTTCTGAAGGATTTTCTTTTAACTCTAATAGCTCCCTTCACCTCACGTTTTAACCACGCCTGCTGTAATTTGGGCTTCCTTCCTCCCTTTTTGATATGCAGAATATATTTGGCCTGGGCTTCTAGGATGGTATTTTTGATCAACATCTACGCCTGATCTAAATTTTCGATCCTCACAGCCACTCCTCTAAGTTTTTTTCACCATTCTTCTCATTTTATCATAGTCTCCTTTTTGAAAATTAAACGCTAATGTATTGGATTTCCTGCGTATACTTACTCCAAAGCTAATATCAAATCTGATTATATCATGATAGCTGTTATCCAGCGGCCCCAGCACCATTACCTCCCACAGCAGATCATGCGCTCCACTGAGGATTAAGTCTAGAAGTTTTCCTTCTCTCGTTGGCTCCTGTACCAGCTGCTCCATAAAGCAGTCCTTAATTTTGTCAAGGAATTTTACTTCCCTAGTATGTCCTAAAGTTACATTTACCCAGTCAATATCGGGGTAATTGAAATCACACATTATTATTGTGTTGCCCAGTTTGTTAGCATCCCTAATTTCCTTTAGCATTTCTATGTCTGTCTGTTCATCCTAGCCAGGCGGATGTAGTACACTCCTTTCCCCTTTACACATGGAATTTCAATCCATAGGGATTCCAAAATGTGTTTTGTTTCCTGCAGAATTTTCAATCTGATTCAAGGCCCGTAACATACAGTGCTACCTCTCCACCAATTTGATCCATTCTATCACTACAATATAATTTGTACCCCGGTATTATTATTATTAGCATTTGTATAGCACTACCAGATGCACGTAGCACTGAACACCAGACATAAAGAGAGACAGTCCCTGCTCAAAAGTGCTTACAATCTAAATAATACAGACAGACGAGACAGTTACGGGTGAGGGAAGTAAAGGTGAGAATGAAGGAAGGGACAAGGGGGAAGGCAATTGAGTAGTGGCTAGGAGCCAAAAGCAATAGTGAAAAGGTGGGTTTTCAGCATAGATTTGAAAACAGGTAGAGATGAAGCTAGACGTATAAGTCCAGGAAGTCTATTCCAGACATAAGGTTAAGGTGGAGCCCATCCTTTCGGAATAGGCTCCCCCTCCCTCAGAATGTTACCCAGTTCCTAACAAATCTAAAACCCTCCTCCCTGAACTATCGTCTCATCCAAGCATTTGAACAAGTTCATGTAGGAAAAGTCCATAGTCTGCTATTGAGACAGACATGGGGAAGCCACTGCTTGCCCTGAGATTGGTGGTATGGAATGTTTCTACTATTTGGGTTTCTGCCAGGTACTTGTGACCTAGATTTGTCACTGTTGTTAACAAGATACTGGGCTGGATGGACCATTGATTTGACCCAGAATGGCTTTTCATATATTCTTTCTTGCATGGAGAGAGAGCTGGTGGAGAACAGACTCCTGATTTACAAGGCAAAAACTCTTGCCCAGCTCATCTGAACTGTAAGTTATTTTTCCATATTTGATTACTGCATTAAAGAATATTTTGGTTCAAGAGTTCTGAGTCTCCTCATAGTGATGCAGTGGCGTTCCTAGGGGGGGTGGTGGGTGCGGTCCGCCCCGGGTGCACGCCGCTGGGGGGGGGGTGCCGCACGCGCCTGTCCTCCATTGTTCCATGCTTCTTCTCTGCCCCGGAACAGGTTACTTCCTGTTCCGGGGCAGAGAAGAAGCATGGAACAACGGAGGATAGGCGCGCGCGGCACCCCCCCAGTGGCGTGCACCAGGCGGGGGGGGGTTCCTTTGCGGGGGGGGTCCTTTCGCCGGGGGGGGTCCGCGCTGCATCGGGGGGGGGGGGGGGCGCATCGGCGATCCGCCCCGGGTGCCAGCCCCCCTAGGAACGCCACTGTAGTGATGTTCTATACTCTGTTTTAAACCACATGTCAATCATCCCAGTGCGAAAGCAGAACATAATATCCCTAATTCTAGAGAAGATACAATTCAAAAGACAAGCATGAAAGATTCAAGCCTTCAGGTACAATAATTTAGGAGTTTACTTTTTTAATTCCCTTATCTTTTCATTTTAATCTTTCCTATCATTAATGGTAACTTCTAATTTAATTTTTTTTATAGGCTTAAGTTGTTTTTATAATTTGTTATTGTATTAATACAACTTTATAAACTGTGTAGACCATTAACATTTAGGCAGTATATCAAATAAAGGTGTAAACTTGAAACACTGATGGAAAAAAATGCAGTAAGGATTCTGCCCTAACTATGAAATAGTAATGTTTGTACAACGAGTTATGTGTTGCAGTGCAAACCTTTCGTAGCAATTTTTCATCTCTTTAAGCAGGCTGATTTGTAGTACATGATTTTTCAGTTTAGAACCAAGATGACTTAACATAATTTGCATTCAATCACCAGGCTGGTATCTGCATTGTTTGAACAATGTACATATCATTGTTTCATGAACCACCTACTTCTTTCTAGGGTGATGGATCACTCATGTATTACATTGGTTTTTGGTCTTGCAAAACAATTAGTTTGTGAGATTGATCATAGAAAACTTTTAATGCACATGATACAAGAAAATCTATCTTTAAAACCTATCATCTCTTGATCATCAGTCCCAGTAAGAAACAATATCACTATCATATCATACACCAACATGAAAGCAAAAAAACAGAGAAAAATCAAGGAACTGAATTTTGGTAGTTATTTATTTATTTAGGTTTTTTTTTTTTCCAATTAGCACTTTCCTCCTATTCATTTGTGCTTCAAGGTCATTTGAAAATGAGGTTGAGATATAATGCCATTAACCTTTATTCTCAACTATCATCTTACTTTTACCTACTCATTACACTGAAAGTCCTCAGGTGGTCTCTATATGCCAGGGATACCTTTAAATCTATGTAATCATGGTACCTAATTCTGGCTTCTAAATATGCCCATAGCATTATGACTTCCTGCCTCCTCCTGGGATCTATGAATGATATGTCGATAGGATCTTCAGTTTTGAAAATCATGGAGAGGGGAGGGGGGGCTGAGCTAGAAAATTAAACAAGTCAATGTTCACAACCTTGTTCAGCACTACCACTAGATAACTGGATTGGTCCCAGAATTTTGAGAGTTTTAGGAATCAATTATTTGAAAAGTAAAAGGTATACATTGATCTTACATCTAAGTCTATTGTTTTAGAAGCATGTTGTATTTTGGAATTACTATTTCACGTGGACATTTTGTTTTGAAAGTTGACCAACAAAGATAAACACACAGAGCACAAAAACATCTAACAAGTGACCATAAAAAAAAAGATAGACATTTTGCTATTTTGAAAATTACTATATTTGCTATTTGAATTCTGGATAAAAATGCCCCTCCTTGTATTCTAGTACAGAATAGATCTAAAACAACTTTCTTTCCATTATTTCCAGGACCAGCTGCTCCATGAAGCAGTAATTTATGGTATCTAAGAATTTTATCTGCATAGCATAGCATATTCTGATGAGGCATTTACTGAATCAACATTGCAATATCCCATTATTAATTTCTGTTAGTATTTTCCTATCTCTTAATCCTATCTGGAAAGAAGGTAGTAAACTCAACCTCTATAATTTACCTCTCATCCTATATGAAATTTCTATCTATAAATATTCCATATTTCATTTTGTTTCCTATAGAAAATGTATCCAATTTTATTTTGCCATCCTTTACATGGAATGTCACCCTATTACTTTGATATAAATTGTATTATGGTATCATAGTATCTCACTCGTCCTCTTTTCACTGAATCTCTGAGATGTCTATTATTACTACTACTACCTATCATTTATATAGTGCTACTAGACGTATGCAATGCTGTACACTAACAGAGTAACATAAACATAGTAAATGACAGCAGATAAACACCAGAACAGTTCATCCAGTCTGCCCAACAGTCATACTCATTATCAATTCATGATTAAATCAATGATGAATGTGATATTATATACTTTATCACAATTCTTTTTTTTTGCTTTTCTGGGACTTAGACCTTATATTCCACCTACTGGAGTTGCTGTCAAAGCTCATCCAGCCTATCAAATCTGTCTTGTCATTTGCAGGACCCAGACCATAAAAGTCTGCCCAGGACTGCCCTCGGTTGCCATTGAAGCCCTTTCCAGCCTAAACTGGATTGCCATATACAGACACAGATCTACAAAATCTGCCTGGCACCAGCCTTAGTTCTTCACAGCCGGAGCAGCCGTCCAAGAGTCACTCACATATTCACCCCCTGCAGCCATTTAAGGGTTTTTAAAAACGTATTTTTATTTTCTACCATCTATTTTCTAAATATATTTCCTCTGTGTTCATTCCACACCTTTTTGAATTCTGTCACTGTTTTTGTCTCTACCATATTCCTCAGGAAGGCATTCCAGGCATTGACCACCCTCTCCGTGTAAAAGAATTTCCTGACATTACTCCTCAGTCTACCACCCTGCAACCTCAGCTCATGTCCTCTAGTTTTACCATTTTCCTTTCTCTGGAAGAGATTTGTTTCTATATTAATACCTTTTGAGTATTTAAATGTCTGTATCATATCTCCCCTGTATTTCCTCTAGGCTATACATATTCAGGTCTTCCAGTTTCTTCTCATATGTTTTATGGTTCAGGTGCCATATAATTTTTGCTGCCTTCCTCTGGACCGCTTCTAGTCTTTTTTTTTTTTGTTACATTTGTACTTCATGCTTTCCCACTCATAGCAGGTTGAATGCGGCTTACATATTATATACAGGTACTAATTTGTACCTGGGGCAATGGAGGGTTAAGTGACTTGCCCAGAGTCACAAGGAGCTGCCCATGCCTGCAGTGGGAATCAAACCCAGTTCCCCAGGACCAAAGTCCACCACACTAACCACTAGGCCACGCTCTGCCCTTTTAATATACTTAGGAAGATACGGCCTCAAAAATGAACATAATACTCCAGGTGGTGCCTCACCAATGACTTGCACAGGGGCATCAACACCTCCTTTCTTCTTCTTCTGGCTATTCTTCTCTAGATGCAGACTAGCATCCTTCTGGCTATGGCCACCACTTTGTCACACTGTTTTTTTTGCTTTAAGGTCCTCAGACGCTATCACCCCAAGGTCCCTCTCCACATCTGTGCATATCAGCCTCTCACATCCTAGGACATACAGCTCCCTTGGGTTTCTACTCCCGAAATGCGTCACTTTGCACTTTTTGCATTACATTTTAATTGCCATAATTAGCCCATTCTTCTAACTTTTGCAGTTCCCTTGGTTATCATCTGCAAAAAGGCAAACCTTACCTTTTAATCCTTTGGCAATGTCACTCACAAATATATTGAACAGAATCAGCCCTAGCACCAATCCCTGAGGCACTCCGCTACTAACCTTTCCTTCTGAGTGAATTCCATTGACCTCCACCCTCTGGTGTCCAGTTCACCTCTTTGGGTCCTCACTTCAGCCTAGTATCAACCCCTTCCTTTCTCTTAACCCTCCTCTATGCCCAGATCAGGTATCCCCCCTCTCTCTCTTAAGACCCTAGTGCCTTGGGTGGATATCTCTCCCCTCTCACTTAACATCCCCTGTGTCCGAGTCTGGTTTTCCCACCTTTCTCTCTCTTAACCCCCCATGTGCCCCCAGTCAGGTCTCTCCCCAGCTCTCTCTTTACCCCCTCTCTGTGCCCAGGTCATACTAAATATGTTAGAGACAGCCCATGTTCAACAGAGCTTATAATTTAATCAAGACAGACAAACAGGACACATAAGAGATAAGGGATTTACTTATAGATGTGGGTGCTAAACAAATGAATAGGCATTAGGAGTTAAAAGCAGCCTCAAAGAGAAGGGCTTTTAGCCTAGATTTGAATATGGCAGAGATGGAGTCTAGATGAAGTCTAGTCCAGGCATATGGTGCAGCAAGATAAAAGGAACGGAGTCTGGAGTTGGCAGTGAAGGAGAAGGGTACAGTTAAGAGAGATTTGCCCAATGAGTAGAGTTCCTGGGGAGCAGTGTAGGGAGAGATACGTAAGAGTGGAGAGGTAGTGAGGAACTGAAGAGTGAATGCACTTGTAAGTCAATAAGATTAGTTTGAACTGTACGTGGAAATGGATATGGAGCCATTTAAGTGACTTGAGGAGAGGGTTAATATGAACATAGCAACACTGGTGGAATATAAGTCATGCAGCAGAATTTTGCTTAGTGGGAGACCAGTGAGAAGCAGTTGCAGTAGTCTAAACATTACTAGACTGTTCTTATACCAACATTTACATTTAGTGCCATATATTTACTCTAGAGGGAATTTGAAACTACTGCACAATGCAGAATTTGTGCAGAATCCCCAACCTCTGCAGAATGTGCAAAACTCTGTGCTTCATATGCAGAATTCAACAAAGGCGATGACAATAGCCTAATCTCCCTTCCAGCCATAATCACCAGTAATGGCTTGGCTGCCCTCCCTACCTGCCATGATTAAGAAGAGGAGGTGCACTGCTGGACATTGCACTGCATCATTCTTCTCCTCCATCTTGGTCCTGACTGTTTCTTTATACCACATGGCTGTACAAAGGCCTATGAGGTTCAAGGAATATTCGGGCCCAGAACAGGAGAATGCAGCCATGTACCTCCTCTTCTTGAACACGTTATGGGAAGGGGGGGGGGAGAAGTATGGACATGGTTTGTACAATTGGAGGTGGGGCAGGATAGCTGGAGAAGGTTGGATGTGGTTTGTGCCATCGTGGGGGAGGGGGGTGTTAGCAGGAAAAGAGTGAATGCAGCGTGTGCTATAAAAAGGGGGATGGAAAAGGGGGGATGTGTATGTGTGCCATGGAGGTGGGGCTAGAGAAAGGAAGATTGGGTATGTCTTCCTTGAGGGTGGGGCAGTGGATAGAGACGATGGATGAATGTTGTGTGTGTGTCATGGGTGAGGAGGGAGCTGGGGAAAGATAGATAGGTTTGTTTGCCATTGATGGAAGCTAGGAAGAGAGAAGAGAGATAGTGAATGCTGAGGGGTGGGAAGAGAGAACTGTGGAATGCAGAGAGCTGCTAGAGGGTAAGCATGGCTGGTTCAAGGCATCAGCCCAGGTGCCAAGGCTAAGGGTACCAAAAGTCTGCCTCACATGGTCCCTGACCAAATCTGAGCTCCCCTGGCATATCTTCTCTTCTCTCTTTGTCTCTGGGTCTGGAAAACCTCTCTCACCCTCCCTCTCTCTCAAGCCCTTCATCTCACCCCCAGCAGCTCCCCCATGCACATTTTTATGTGTTTTTCTCTCTGCCTTGGCAGTATGTTACATAAAGCTGCCCAGACCAGCTCTGGTGTCTCTCCTCTGCTGCTCCCCTTTGAAGTAACGTCCTGTTTCCTCAGGGGTGCGGCCAGCAGAGGAGAGATTCCAGTGCTGGCCCAGGCAGCTTTACATAAAACACTGCTGGGGCAGGGAGAAATAAAACATGAAAAGGTATACAGAGGAGCTGCAAGAGAGAGGAAACGTCTTCCCGAACCCATACGTCTAGCTCCATCTCTACCTGTTTTTAAATCTATGCTGAAAGCTCACCTTTTCACTATTGCCTTTGGCTCCTAACTGCTACTCATTTGCCCTCCTCCTCCCTGTTCCTCTTTACCCTGTAATTCCCTTGCTGCTAACCGCTACTCATTTGCCTTCTCCTCCCTGTTCCTCTTTACCCTGTAATTTCCCTTGCCCGTAATGTCTTGTCTGTCCGTTTTACCTAGATTGCAAGCTCTTCGAGCAGGGACTGTCTCTCTATGTCAAGTGTTCAGCGCTGCATGCGTCTGGTAGCGCTATATAAATGCTATTAGTAGTAGTAGTAGGAAGGGAGTGAGGGGGAAACTTGAGCCAGGCATGGGGGAGGTTGGGTTTGATTGGGTTGAGAGAGAAAGAGACCAGACCTGACCCAACCTAAATTGAGAGAAAGGTGGGGTGATACCTGAACCTGGCATGGGGGAAAGTCAAGAGAGAGATGGGGGTAATAACTAACCCTAGCACAAGGGAGGTTGAGAAACAGGCAAAGAGATATCTGACCCTGTCACAAGGGGGGTTAAGATAGGGAGGGGTTTAATGTTACCGGCCCTCCCTGATAAGGCATGCGATGGCAGCTATAGTTTCTCTGAGGGGTTAGTTATCTGTAGTCGTGACCACCCTCAGGACTCTTTGGCCACCCAGGGAGAGAGGTATCAAATACACTAACCTCGTCTCCTGTTCTCAAAGAACAGGAGAGGAATAAAAACTAAATTAGGATAACTCTTGAACTGAAATGACACCAGGCTTTTAAAGCGAACCCAACAATGTTTATTTAAGTACAAAATGTGAACAAATAAAAAAACTTGTAAATTCTTTTGTTTTATAATGGTACCATTTGTATTAATCAACCTTTCTAATTGTTAACATTTTAATGTATTTTTCCTTCTAGACAAACACAGTCCCTATAATATTGTAATTACCTTTCCCTTTATTTACAGAACCTCCTTATCAGCAACGACTTTCACTAAAGATATCAGATAAGTATTAGATTTTCATCTATTTCTTATAGTATACCCCAGATTCAATTTATAGAATTTTACTAATAAAAAAAATAATTGATTCTTTGTGTTTCCTTTTTGTCTCCCTCAGGATTTCAAAGAATTTCTATCTCCGTTCAGGTAAGTATAAGTCCTTTCCCTGTTTTAATTTGTGTTAACTGTCACTTAGCTGAAGCTTCACTTCCAAATCGTTTCCTCGTAGTCTTTCTTGCGTCGGGGCCCTTAAACTCCTTCTGGACGCTCGGCTGTCAGAATTCTTCACAGGGTTGACTTCTCCCTTCACCTCTCTTAATAAACATAAAAGGGAGCAAAACCCTAGCTGCCTGTCTGAGTTAAATTTTCCCTTTTTCTTGGTGAGATTTTAATTATTACACTGTGGCCCAGCACTAACTCAAAATTAAAATAATCCAATCACCCTTTCTTTGAAGCCTAATCTTTCCTTTTGCATTCCCTGTGCTAATGAAGGAGTGCCTTCAGCGGTACAGGAACCCAACCACACAAAACACTTACTCTCTTACTTCTATTCTTATTACTACTTCTTATATTCTAATAATATCATATAATCCTTTCCCAAAACCCACTAACACTACTCACCCCTTTCTGAACCCAATTAATCACTAATGAAATTTTAACCCCTATTTCTATGAACTATAAAAAAACTTTATTCCTACAATAGCAACACAATCACTCCTTCCCCCCTTTCATTCCCTTACTTTATACTCCTTTCCAAAAAAATCCTCCCTTGTTTCCCTATTTTCTCACTTATCTCTCCTCCTTTCTCTCCAATAGCACCAGCCTCTCCTACACACATCCACACTCACCGCACTCCCAACTCCTTCTGATAACTGCCAGTGACTCCGTATCCTAGGTTAAGGAACTTCCGCTGGCAGTTCCGAAGACCCTTAGCCAATCCATCGCCACTTCCAAGATTCCAAGATTCACTGCTGACCAACGGAATGTTGGCCAGCAGTGCTAAATCTCCATTTTGTTTAGTTAAATCCCATAGGAATTAATGGAAAATTCTTCCATTAATCTAAATCCCCTCTTAACCTTAATTAATTTACACCAAAATTTCCACCCTAATAAAACTTCCCGTCCCCTATTAAATCATGTTTTTAAAATTTAAAAATACCCCTTTTTACTATCCGCCTACCCTTATTCCACTTAAATCCCCTTTTAAAAATCCCAAATTAATTTAAAACCCACTCTAAAAATTCAATCCCCCTCCCCTCTACCTGCTACGTCGAATTTAAAATTTTACAATGTAATTAACCCCTTAAAACCCACACTACTCCAGAACACCCCTAAAAAATATTAAAATTTAAAATGTAACCCACCACAAAAATAAAGAAAAATACCCCGATCCCAAA
Source organism: Microcaecilia unicolor (assembly GCF_901765095.1). Taxonomy (NCBI): domain Eukaryota; kingdom Metazoa; phylum Chordata; class Amphibia; order Gymnophiona; family Siphonopidae; genus Microcaecilia; species Microcaecilia unicolor. The sequence continues at coordinate 468,856,770 of NC_044033.1, read as the reverse complement.
TATGCAAAAATATTTCCAATCCGTCAAACCCCCGATTTTTTAAAAATAAAAAACCCAATTTATGCCAATTAAAAATCAACCAATTAAAATTCCGGGCCAAACGACCCCTTACCTTGTTCCTGATTTTCTCCACTCCTGATCCCAACCAACGGATCTGGTCCCGCTGGTCCTGGGCCGAAAACGGAGCCATTTAAAAACTTTGCCCCGAAAACCGCGATTCTTCTGGAGCTCCGGCTTTAAAAATTGAGGCCCAGGCTTGTAGGCCTCGCCGGAGCTCCTAAAAAAAAACAGTTCGTGCGCGTGCGCGCACCCCCGTCACGCCTGTCGCGCTCCTCCCTCTCCAACTCCAGGCCTAAAAACAGGCCTCGCCCGCTTCTTCGGCGCCTCTGCGCCCACCACCGAACCCGACCTCATCTCTTCTGGTCCGGGGACGTACCCAATCGTCCCCGGACATGAAAACGACGGCGCCTCTGCCCACAACCCTGCGCCCCGAACCCCGAAGCGAAACAGCCCTAAAACATGGCCCGAAGACCCATAAAATCGTCGCGCTGCCTGCTGCAGCGCCCCTTCAACCACCGGGCCCCGAATTGGCCCGAAAAAGCCCATCTTCGTCTCTTCACACCCGGGGACGTACCCAATTGTCCCCAGGTTCGAGACAACACCGCTGCCCCCCCCCCCAGAACGACCCGAAAAGCCTCCCCAGCTTCCCCAACGGGCCCGAAATCGGCCCCGAACCTTCAATCCCTCCCCGGACTCCCAAATTTATAATGCTGCTTTTTGCAGCGCTAACTCCCTTCCCCGGACAGCAACGCCAGCTCCGGGAATGCTGCCTTTTGCAGTGCTCCTTCCCGGAGCACCCCCAACACCCAGGACCACCACTGCCAGCTTGCTCCTGGCCCGGGAACATTCCTGGACCTTCCCTGCCTACCCCAGTGGCCCCCAAGACCCAGGTAAGTATTTTTTTTCCCTTTTATTCCTTAACCCTGGTTACATTAACACTTATCCTGGGTACAGGGGTGGGAGGTTAGAGAGGTGGAATATCTAACTCAACCCATGCATGAAGGGTAGAGTTAAGAGAGAGACATGGGAGATACCTGATCCTGGAATAAAAGGGAATAGAGTGAGGGGGTTGATACTTGACCCAGGCACAGGGGAAGGGGTTAAGAGAGAGAGATGAGATACCTGACTCAAACATAAATAGGGGGTTAATAAAGAGGGAAGGGGTTGATACCTAACCTGGGCACACAGAGGGAGTAAAGAGAGAGAGATGGTGAGAGACCTGACTGGGGCACAGGGGGGGGGGGGAGTTAAAAGAGAGGGAGAGATATCCACCCAGGGTACGGGGTCTTAAGAGAGAAAGAGGGGGGGGATACCTGACCTGTGCATAGAGGGGGGTTAAGAGAACAGGAGGTGTTGATACCAGTTCTAGGCTCAGAGAGGTGATTGAGAGAGGGAGGATATTTGACCCAGGTATGGAGGGGGTTATGAGAAAGAGAGAGGGAAGAGAAACCCAGCAGGGCATGGGGGGTAAAAGAGAGAGATAAGGATATCTGATCTGGGCATGGGGGGGGGGGGGATTAAGAGACAGGGAAGGGGTTGATACAAGTTCTAGATAAAGAGTGGGATTAAGAGAGAAAGGGAGAGATACCTGACCCAGGTATGGAGGGGGGAGACATGCTGGATAATGGGGGATAAGGTAGAGAGAGGGAGAGATGTCAGATCATGCGGTAGAGGTGAAGGAGGGAAGATACTGAGCATAGGGGGAACATAGGGAGACTGAAGAGAGATGTTGGACATGGGGGAAGGGAAGCAGGGCCACCAAGAGCCAGAGCCGGGCCCGGGACAAGGCCGCCCCCGCCCCCGGCCCCCCCACCCACCCCCCCACCCGAGGTCATCGTCGCCACCGGGCCCCCCCACCCGAGGTTGCCGGGCCCCCCCCCATCCACCCGCTACCGGGCCCTGAACTAACCTTAAACACCTCCTTCTTTCCTTTCACCACCTTCGCGGCAAGCAGCAGCAGGGCAGACCTCTCCTTCCTTCCGTGCTCCACCCTCGCGGACGTTACGTCAGGCGAGGGCGGGACACGGAAGGAAGGAGTGGCCTGCCCTGCTGCTGCTTGCCGTGAAGGTGGTAAAAGGAAGGAGGCGTTTAAGGTTAGTTAGTTCGGGAGCGACGGCGGGCGGGCCTGACTGTGGTGGCGCCGGGCCCCCTCTGGAGGCCTGGGCCCGGGGACTTTTGTCCCCCCTGTCTTCCCCTCTCGGCGGCCATGAAGGGAAGTCAAAAGTGCATGGAGGTCACATGTTGGATCAAGGTGGGGTTGTACACAGAGATGTTGGACAGAAAGAGGGAAATAGGGAAAACCTGAACATAGGGAGAGATGGGAAGAGAATGCAGATGCTGCATATACAGAGAGATCAGGAGAGTGAAGATAGTGGACATATGGGATGTGGGAGTTGGGAGATATGTTTTATTTTTGTTTTATTAAAGCTTGATATACTGCATATTACAATGGGTTTACAATACAAAAAATAACAAATCATTAAAAAGAACTCTATTATTGTGCAAGACACAAACATGCCATAATATAAAATTGCATCTGATATGAAATTGTATTCTGCAGAGCCACTAGTATATTTTCCCCTCATCTAAATAATCCCTGTACCTGTGGTCCTCCTTATCCCTGCTCAATTTATATGTCCTCACTATCACCCCACCTAATCCCCAAATCCCCACTCTTCCACTCTACCCTCACTTACAATCACACCCCCTCCATCCAGTGCTGCAGTCTTCTTTTCAGCCCCAGCCAACACCCAAACCTTCTCTTCCCCCCCCTCCCCACCAGACACCCTCACTACCACACTAGGACCAGGCTATCCCCACTCCCACCCAGCCATATGGTAACCCTAACCCTGCCGTTGCCACCACTGCTGCTGCCCTGCTGCTGTTTCAGCAGTGGCAGCAAAAATAGAAAAAAAGAGTGCGGGCTGCACTGTTCCCGCTCGCAGCTGACTGGCTCTGCCCCGGAACACGAAATTGTCAGAGGAATGTGGGACCGGCAGCCGCGAGAAGGAATGGTGCGCCTCCTCAATCTTTTTTTCTGTTCTTGCCACCACTGCTGTAACAGCAGCAGCAGAAGTGGTAGCCATGGCAGGAGGGTAGTGTGTGGGAATGGGAAGAATGGCGGGCATCCGGGCAGAGCCTCTGGGCCCTTGGGCACTGCCCGGTTGCCCGAATGGTCAGTCCGCCCCCTGTCTAGCGTATCAATTTTTGTGTTGTCGTGCATCGCTTTTTACTCATTGCAAAAATAAACTTGTTGATCCTGTGGTTTATTCAGCCTTCTTTCATTTCCCACTTTTTGGTGTGTGCCTATTTCTCTCGTGGGACTCTTGTGTTCAGTTACCACCTGGCTCCTTGTTTCCTTGTTTGTCAGTTCCCGGATCAAATGAACTCAGGTTTGTATAATATGAGAGGGGGCTTTATTCATACAAATAAGCTGCCATTACACACTGTTACCCTCTCTCCCTCTCATAGCGCACATAAGGCACTATGCTGTAGCTAGCTCTGCCCTACAAGTGGATGGTAAGGATGAAGAGTGAAATCTTAATGGACAGAGAAAGAGAAAAAAAAAATAGAAGTAAGCTTAGGGGTAGAGACCAATGTCTGAGATGAGGGAAAGAAGGTGTATGGCCTGGAAACTGTATGTAACTGTGGAAGGAGAGTTAAGAGAAGACAGAGGACAGCAGAAACCAGAGACTGAGACCAACATGATTAGAAAACTGAAATTGCCAAAGGTAGAAAAAATATTTTTAATTTCTTGATTTGAATGTGTTTTGGAATTTTAAATCTGCTGATTTTATATTTTGTACAGTACAGGGGGAGTTGCAGCTCTTATTTCTCTGGTGGTGAACTGCATGCAGAGTGTCGTTTCTTGAAGGTTCAGTTTAATTTATGCATAATTTCTATTTTAAATTTGTGGTCACATATTCTGTACTCTCTTATGTTCTATGTTCTAAGCATGTGTCTGAGACCAGGTGATCTGCTAGCATAGAAATTATATGTAGAGATGTTTTCTTAGGCTTCCACAGCTGGCAAACATTATTGTTGTGGTTGTCTGGGTCTTATTGTGTCTAAGTTGAACCGACATTTTAGCCATCATGCCATGGCTTGCAGCTTGAAGAAAGCCATACCACACAGTTCCATTTATTCAGATATGGTAAGAACCAGATAACCACTACAGTCTACGCAGGGATGTTTAGTAACCTGACCTGTTTAGTTTCCCAGTAGGTGTATTGATGTTCTAGAGCAGGGATAGTCAATCATGGACCTCGAGGGTCACAACCTAGTTGGGTTTTCAAGATTGCTACAGTGAATATGCATGAGATTAATTTGCATATACTACTTCCATTGTATGCAAATTGATCTCATACATATTCATTGTGGACATCTTTGAAAGCCTGACTAGTTTGTGACCCTCAAGGACCATGATTGCCCACCCCTGTTCTAGAACCTTCTTCACAATGTTGCTTTGACCCCTAGCGAGAGTCTTGCATCACTATCACTGTGGTTTTCAACCTGCCATATAAGGATTTTTTCTTTTATATGGCAGCTTGAACCCCTTAAAAGTGTGATTTTGAAAAAGGCAGCCAACAGAGCAAGAATGAGCAAGGATTGATTCTGTCCCCATCATCCCTGGGACCCTTGGGATGAATTGGGGTTATGCAGGTGAGCTGACTGGTTAGATGGGGGCTGATGTGGGGGAGCACTGAGTTTGGGGGGGGGGGGGTTGGTGCAAAATCAAAACTTGGCTCAGGGTGCCACAGTCCCTTGAACTGGCGCAGAGGGTAGAGAACATACATATTGACAGAGGGTGGGGCAGAAGGAGAAGAGGTAGAGAAAGCTGGAGGCTGAACTTAACAGGAGAGGGGAATGGATATAGGCACTAAAAGAGAACTAGAGAAAGTGGAACTGAAGAGGGAAACAACTGCGGGGGAGGATTTCATACTGGAGGAGTCAGTCCTTAAAATGGGGAAATTCTGCACAAAAATTATACACACCTTATGAAGATTTTTGCAGAATTTTCAAAAATTGTACCCAAATGTGTTTTTGTTGTTGTTGTTTTTTTTTTTTTTGCACAGAATTCCCCAACCTGTCTATCAGGATACTCTAAGTTCACGTTTTTTTCAATATCTTTGGAAGATACCTTACCCCAAACTATGTGCTCCTGAGAGGCTGTCAGCTGTTCCTTTTCTTTCTCCTTTTATAAATGGTCATGCCACTAGCCTGGTTCTACTCTGGTTAAGCTGGAGTCCAGACTTTCAGAATGGGATCCAGCTTTCCCAAAATGTTGTCTAATCCCTAACAAATCTAAATCTTTTCCCCTACATTGTATCATCCACGTATTGAGACTAGGAACACTGTCTGTCTCTGAAGTCCTCACTCCCAATGCTTTGAGTTGTGCATGCAAATTTGGAGGCATGTCCAATTTGCGCATACAACTTAATTCTTTAATGAGCCGATCAGTGCTGATAATTGTGTAATAAAAAGCAATTATCAGCACTAATCATCAATAATTAGAATTCACATATGCATCTTTTCAGGCGTATTGTAGGAGTATTTCCCTGTGGGTCTCACCTTGCTGGCCTTGGCCTATACAAGCCTATGACATCCTGTTACAACAAGATGGCTGCATCAACCTCTGACCTGCACATCTCTGTGTCAGCAAGAAACAGCTTTGCAGCTTGTGGAAAATTACAGCAGAAGCTCAACACCAAGGACATGCTGTGGGCAAACCAGCCCCCCTTTATCTCCCTAAGAGGCTGACTCCAACAAGCCGGGTAAGAAACAGAAAATGCATACCACAATGTAACAACTTGATGGTCAAGAACAATGGACATTTTTCTTGCCATGCAATGAGCTGAGGAGGAGTCAGTTTGAGTTCCTGCAATCACCGGACCAGGAGGTACTGGGAAGAGCGAGAACAAGAAAGAAGTTAGTCGGAAACCTTGGAAGAAGGTCCACCAACTGATGAACTGTGTAACTGGAGGAAAGTACCGTGTGGTTCAGCTACCTGCAAGGAGTGACCTGTACCCTCCCTGTTGTATATATATGGCCGCCCTTTGCTCTCAGTAAAATACAGGTCAATGGCTCAGGCTAAAGAGCTAGGCCTCTACAAGCAAATGGCTCATAATAAGAGCTGGGTTTCTCTTAAAAATCCAAAGTCATCTCTGATACAAAATACATTTTTCTGCAGCACAAGCTGAACTGAGTTCTCAGGGAGCTGGCACGGGAGGGGGTCTTTTACTCTTATAAACATGCCTGGGACTGGCATCAGTGAAGAGTCATGAAAGATGTTTTGGGCTAATGAAAGTAGATAAGGGGTAGATGTACGTAGTTAGAGAGTACTCAGGGGGGGGGGGGGGAGCTGAGAAGAGCTGAGAAGAGCAGAATGACCGATGAAGTCATCTCGCCACCTGTGCTTTGCACCCCTTTTGTGTATAGTTGGAACCTGGGACCTAATGAAGTCACCCTTATCGGTTCCTTATCAACTGATAAGGGATAGCAAGTTCTGCTGACAAAGCTGGATCCCATTGGAATCCATTGGGTTGAGACAGTATAAAGGAAGCACCCCAAGAAGTGTAAGACGCAGAAGGAGAGACAGAGAGAGAGAGAGACAGACGCAGATACAGAGGCAGATGCAGATGCTGATGGAGGAGAGAGACAGAGTACCACCGAGAGCTGATGTGTCGTGTGATTCTGTTCCACTGTATGATTGACTGAATTGCTGGTATCTTCATTATTGGGTAATGTATCAATGCTAATTAATACTAATAAACTATATCTCTTTAACTAATTAAAACTGGGTTCCTCTTTAATTACAGACTTAGCTACGGCTGAGCCTGTACTGAACTGCCATGAGCAGATTCAAGGTTGGGAAAGCTAGATATTTGGAGGGCATATGTAACTTTGCCCAGAGAGATGAGACGGGCCACTGCTTCCGCTGCTTGATTAGCAAAGGCAGATTCGGAGAAAATAAACACTGTCTGCTGCAGAGTTCCAGTCCTAGCTCTGACTAAGACTCGCTGCAATCTCAGCTTGAGTCTGTGAAGTGTCCCGTGCACTCCCAGAATACGACCCTGAGGTCAGCCTGGTGAGAAACCCGGTGATTTATTTCCTATTAGTCTGGGGCTAGTTAATGGTAATTACTTGAGCAGAAGGCTGGTGACGTCATACTCGTGATCAGGAGGAGCTGCTAATAACTGTACTACCTCGTAACATAGTGTGACTTATCAGTGGTGTAATTTTATCTGGTAACCAGTAAGAATTAGTGTTTAGTAGTGTGACGTATGAGTGTAATTTTTATCAGCCAATAATTTTGTATTCAGCCAAAGCTTTGCCAGAGTATATTTTATATACATTACCTATATTTTCTTACCTGATATACTATAATAAATCTAATATATATATATATATATATATATATATATATATATATATATATATATATATATATATATATATATATATATATATATATATATTCCAGCCTGTGTTCTTAGTTGCAGTTCTTTCTAACGGAAGTATTTGGCTAAGTTCCAAGGTTCCCACCCCTATGCCGAGTACAGGATAATTTGCTTGCAGATAGTTCTGTTTGGGGAACCTGGAACACAGGTAATTTATTATCTGTGGCTATCCTACAGTATTCTATAAAGAGGTGTGGGTAAATTCTAGTGCATGGATCCAAAAAGAGGACATGGCCATGGAAGGGGCATAGGCGGGTTGGGGGCATTCCTAAAATTTATGCACATTGTTATAGAATTAGTAGGATCTGCGCCTAATTTACGTACTTAAATATAGTTGCAGTTCCCGGCACTAAGCGCTATTGTATAAACTGTGCCTAACTGTAAGTGTGGTTTATAGAATAGCGCTAAGAGCTATATTTTTTCAGCACCAATTTATTAGTCGCCATTTATAGAATTTAGTCCTATGTGTGAGACAGGGAGCATTTTTGAGAATGTTCCCCTAGAGGATCCCTATTTCTTTTACTTTTATTTAATTCATTTCTTTTTAAAATTTTAATAACTTTACATTCCATGTAAAGAAAAAGAAAATGGTATAACCAAATTGCCCATATTAAGGGAAGACACAGACTTAGGGGTTCTTTTACTAAAGCTCAATGTGCACTAATTCAGTTAGTGCATGCTAAATGCTAAGAAACATCTACAGTGGTGGAAATAAGTATTTGATCCCTTGCTGATTTTGTAAGTTTGCCCACTGACAAAGACATGAGCAGCCCATAATTGAAGGGTAGGTTATTGGTAACAGTGAGAGATAGCACATCACAAATTAAATCCGGAAAATCACATTGTGGAAAGTATATGAATTTATTTGCATTCTGCAGAGGGAAATAAGTATTTGATCCCCCACCAACCAGTAAGAGATCTGGCCCCTACAGACCAGGTAGATGCTCCAAATCAACTCGTTACCTGCATGACAGACAGCTGTCGGCAATGGTCACCTGTATGAAAGACACCTGTCCACAGACTCAGTGAATCAGTCAGACTCTAACCTCTACAAAATGGCCAAGAGCAAGGAGCTGTCTAAGGATGTCAGGGACAAGATCATACACCTGCACAAGGCTGGAATGGGCTACAAAACCATCAGTAAGACGCTGGGCGAGAAGGAGACAACTGTTGGTGCCATAGTAAGAAAATGGAAGAAGTACAAAATGACTGTCAATCGACAAAGATCTGGGGCTCCACGCAAAAATCTCACCTCGTGGGGTATCCTTGATCATGAGGAAGGTTAGAAATCAGCCTACAACTACAAGGGGGGAACTTGTCAATGATCTCAAGGCAGCTGGGACCACTGTCACCACGAAAACCATTGGTAACACATTATGACATAACGGATTGCAATCCTGCAGTGCCCGCAAGGTCCCCCTGCTCCGGAAGGCACATGTGACGGCCCGTCTGAAGTTTGCCAGTGAACACCTGGATGATGCCGAGAGTGATTGGGAGAAGGTGCTGTGGTCAGATGAGACAAAAATTGAGCTCTTTGGCATGAACTCAACTCGCCGTGTTTGGAGGAAGAGAAATGCTGCCTATGACCCAAAGAACACCGTCCCCACTGTCAAGCATGGAGGTGGAAATGTTATGTTTTGGGGGGGGTTTCTCTGCTAAGGGCACAGGACTACTTCACCGCATCAATGGGAGAATGGATGGGGCCATGTACCGTACAATTCTGAGTGACAACCTCCTTCCCTCCGCCAGGGCCTTAAAAATGGGTCGTGGCTGGGTCTTCCAGCATGACAATGACCCAAAACATACAGCCAAGGCAACAAAGGAGTGGCTCAGGAAGAAGCACATTAGGGTCATGGAGTGGCCTAGCCAGTCACCAGACCTTAATCCCATTGAAAACTTATGGAGGGAGCTTAAGCTGCGAGTTGCCAAGCGACAGCCCAGAACTCTTAATGATTTAGAGATGATCTGCAAAGAGGAGTGGACCAAAATTCCTCCTGACATGTGTGCAAACCTCATCATCAACTACAGAAGACGTCTGACCGCTGTGCTTGCCAACAAGGGTTTTTGCCACCAAGTATTAGGTCTTGTTTGCCAGAGGGATTAAATACTTATTTCCCTCTGCAGAATGCAAATAAATTCATATACTTTCCACAATGTGATTTTCCGGATTTAATTTGTGATGTGCTATCTCTCACTGTTACCAATAACCTACCCTTCAATTATGGGCTGCTCATGTCTTTGTCAGTGGGCAAACTTACAAAATCAGCAAGGGATCAAATACTTATTTCCACCACTGTAGGTATAAATGGGATTCTTAGCATTTAGGGCCAGATTCTATATATGGCGACTAAAAAATACCGTGCGGAAAACATTTCTGCCTAAGCATATTCTATAAGCAGTGCTTAGATTTAGGCATGGTATATAGAATATGCTTAGTTAATATTCTAGTGCCTAAATCTATGTGCCTCCATTTACACCATTGGAAATGTGGTATAAATCCTTGTGCCTAGATTTAGGCGTAGAGGGCCATATTCTATAACAGTGCATGTAAAGTTTGGAATGCCCATGAAACTCTCATTTCCCTGCCCATAGCCACACCCCTTTTTAGCTACACATATTATAAGTTTGGTGCAGTACATTACAGAATACGCTTAGAAGGGCATTTTTCACTATGATGTCTAAGTCCAACTTTGGACGTTTTGCAAAAAATATCTAAAATCTGAATAGGGAAGAAGGTCATTTTCAAAACAGAAAAAAACATCTATCTTTTTAAAAAAAATACTGTTTTGAATAAGGTTTTGTGATTTGGACATTTTGTTTTTTGGTCCATTTTCGGAGGAAAAAAGAAAGAAAGAAAGAAAAACGTTCAAATGCAAAACGCACAAAATCAAGCCATTGGAATGTAGGAGGAGCTAGCCTTTTTAGTAGACTGGTCCCCAGACATCCCAGGAAAGCAATAAGGCACCCTAGAGGGCACTGCAGTGGACTTCATAATACATTCCCAGGTACACATCTCACCATTGCTCCCATTGAGACCCCTAAAACCCACCCAAACTCACTATCTCCAACTGTATACCACTACCATAGTCCTCACAGGTGAAGGGGGCACCTTTATGTGGGTACTGTGGGTTTCTGGTGAGTTTTGGAGAGCTCACAGTTTCCTCCACAAGTGTAACAGGTACGGGGAAGTATGGACCTGGGTCCACCTTTCTGCACTGCACCCACCACTAGACTACTCCAGGGACTTGCAAGCTGTTCTAATGAACCTGATTATAATATCTGAGACTGGCAAGTAATGTTTTAAATTACATTTTTGGGGGTGGGGGGTGGGACGGGGTTAGTGACCATTGGAGGAGTAAGGAGAGGTCATCCCTCATTCCTTCCAGTGGTCATCTGGTCATTTAAAGACACCTTTTAGTGCCTTATTAGTTATAAAAACAGGTCTAACTCAAAACATTGTTGTTTTAGTCCTGGGCAGTTTTGTTTTGTTCCATTATGGCTAAAAAACATCTAAGTGTTAGGAACACCCAGATCCCACCCTAAACACGCCTCTGACATGCCCCTTGTGATTTGAACGCACTTCTGATGGACTTCATAGAAAATTTTCGAAAAACTGGTTTTGAAAATACCAATTTGGATGTTTTGTGAGAAAAACGTCCAAATGCACATTTATGTCACTCTTTTTTAATGTTTTTTCTCTTTTCAAAATGAGCTCCCTAGCGAGTTATGCACGTAAATTCTAATTATTGTCAATTAGTGCTCATTATTACTTATTGTTAGCTTATTAAGTCAATCACAAAGTTATGCACATTGTTATAGAATGTGCTTGGATTTCAGCATGGATTGCTAGGTGTGCTATACAAAATCCAGGGGTTAGTGCACATCAAGCTTTAATAAAATGACCCCTTAGTTACAGGGGGGAAAAAAAGGAAAACAAAGAAGATAAATACAATTATCCTCTACATCAGCCATTCCCAACCCAGTCCTCAGGGCACACCTAGCCGCATCATGTTTTCAAGATATATGCAATTAATATGCATGATATAGATTTGCATTCACTGCCTCAATTGCATGCAAACATAACTCTTGAATATTCATTGTGGATATCCTGAAAACCCAATGGGACTAGGTGTGCCTTAACAAATGGGTTGGAAATGGTTGCCCTACATCAATAATTCAGCTAATCCCTAAATTTGATGGAATCGGCTTGAGATGAAGCTTTACTCTCCAGACCTATCATCCTCCCAAGATGCACTGGATAATAAAAAAAATATAATCCTTACAGAAACCATGAAGGAGTTTTTCTACTGATCATGTACCTTTAAATATGAGAGGAGGAATTTTTAAGAAGGAGGAATAATGGATTTTTGTTTGCAAAGACAAGAACCAAAAAGTTTAAATATTGATGGGAGAGTGGCATGCTTTTATGTAATCTGACATCTATGTGTATGTGCTTTATAAGCTGAATGAAGGGATGTTTGAATTATTATTTAAGAATGAAAGCCTGTGGAGAATAAAAGTCAAAAATGACTCCAAGTTTGATTGTTATGAGCCAAAAGTAAGACAGAATCGCAAGGATTTGCATTTTAAGTATGCCAAGCAGTTGTTTGTTTTAAGTCTCAGGATGGAACACGTTCTGTCTTGAGGTGGGGAACATCATTGGACAAACTAATATAATTTTGAAAAGGTAAAAGTAATACAATGTTGAAACAGAATGAGGCTTTTATCACCCTGGTGTTTTAATGGGTTGTTTTATAATCCACAGAAATGGTTTTCCCCTAAGGCAGTGTGAAGTTCTTGACAGCATTGGAAAGTTTGAATTGCTTCAGAATGAAAGCAAGCAAATAAATCAGGCAGCTCCTGTTAAGTATTGCTTTTGTATGAATTTCAAACCCATGGACATTTTTAGATCTACTTAGTTTGAAGTTTGCATTGGATTTTGATAAGCAACAAGACTAATGTTTTTAGAAGTGCAAGTGTTGCAAATTTAAAGATACACAATTTTTGGCAATAATTAAGAGAAACTTAGCTACCCCCCATATTCAGTCAGCGAGTCAGCTTTTTATTTTTATTTTTTAATGCTGGCTGTAACAGGCTAAATTAGCCCTCAATATTCAGTGTTGGCATATGTCCGGGCACTGGCACTGAATATTGGGAGGCTAAATGTGGCAGGCAGGATGCCAGAGCTTATATGGAGCAAGCCAACATTCAGCCAGGGCTGTAAAAGAAAGTTATGTGGGTCCCTGCTGAATATTGGGCCACAACCCTCATAAATATTTTTAATTGCTAAAACCCTCATGATCCCACTCCTGGTCTCTTTAATAACCCCCTCCCTCCTCCCCCCCCCCCCCCGGCCATAATGCTCTAAGTACCTCCTCTTCTTCCTCCCAAACAACCACCCCCCCCACGCCCTGTCTCAAGACATTGGGGATGGGGGTAGGGGGGTTCAATTCGGGAAGGGGAAGTACTTAGAGCATCACAACCAAGGGGGTAGGTGGGAGGCGAGCTATTGGTGAGGCTGGGAGGGAATCAGGAAGGTTTTAGCAATTGGAAATAGTTATTAGGGTTCTGGCCCAATTTTTAAATGGGACGCACATAACTTTCTTTTGACCTAGAATAAGCAGCATAAAATATACTGTTTTGGGATCTTGCCAAGTACTTGTGACATGGATCAGTCATTGCTGGAAACAGGATGCTGGGCTTGATGAACCTTTGGTCTGTCCCAATATGGTAAAACTTATGTACTTATCTACTTATGACACGGTGGACCATGCTTTACTGCTACATCTACTGAGTGATATTTGGTTGTCCTGGTTTCAGTTTTTCTGATGATGCAATCTTAAAGTGTTAAAATGAATGGCTCCTTCTCTGTTAGTTGGCATGCAATATGTGGTGTGCCACAGGGATCTCCATTGTCACTTATTTTATTCTATTGGCCTCTCTAAGGAGGCTACTTGAATCTAAAAGTTTTCATTTTTTTATATACGTTGATGACATTATTCCAGTCAACACTGTATTTCATTAATTGCTAAATGTCAGACAGTTTGGTAAAATTAAACAAGGATAAGACTATACATTTCTTCTTAATTTACATAGACATCATATGAAAAATACCAGTGCCAACCAGGATCTCACATCTGGGACAGCACTTTACAAAACAGAATACTGTATCAATGATTTTATGGAGAGAATACAAAAAGGAAACTTTAAGACAATGCAGGAATGTAAGACCTTTGAAGTCAGAATGATTAACCTGCTTATAATCGAATGAGAAAAATGCCCAAGTTCCGACCTAAATCGGGAGATGGACGTTTATCTCACAAAACTGAATAAAGCGGTATAATCGAAAGCCGATTTTTGGACGTTTTCAACTGCAATCCGTCGCGGATGCGGACAAAGTTGATGGGGGCGTGTCAGAGGTGTGGCGAAGGCTGAACTGGGGCGTGGTTATCTGCCGAACAGAGATGGGCGCATTTCACCGATAATGGGAAAAAAGTATGCGTTTTTAGCTAGAATTTAGGACACTTTTCCTGGACCCTGTTTTTTCACAAATAAGGCCCTAAAAAGTGCCCTAAATGACCACATGACCACTGGAGGGAATCGGGGATGACCTCCCCTGACTCCCCCAGTGGTCACTAACCCCCTCCCACCACAAAAATGAAGTTTCTCAACTTTTTATTTTCACCCTCAAATGTCATACCCAGCTCCCTGACAGCAGTATGCAGGTCACTGGAGCAGTTGTTAGGGGGTGCAGTGGACTTCAGGCAGGTGGACCCAGGCCCATCCCCCCCTACCTGTTACAATTGTGCTGCTTAATGCTTATTAGTCGTCCAACCCCCCCAAACCCACTGTACCCACATGTAGGTGCCCCCCTTCACCCCTTAGGGCTATAGTAATGGTGTAGACTTGTGGGCAGTGGGTTTTGAGGGGGATTTGGGGGGCTCAACACACAAGGGAAGGGTGCTATGCACCTGGGAGCTCTTTTACCTTTTGTTGGTTTTGTAAAAGTGCCCCCTAGGGTGCCCGGTTGATGTCCTGGCATGTGAGGGGGACCAGTGCACTACGAATCCTGGCCCTCCCACGAACAAATGCCTTGGATTTATTCGTTTTTGAGCTGGGCGCTTTCATTTTCCATTATCGCTGAAAAACAAAAACGCCCAGCTCACACATTGTTGAATAAAACATGGGCGTCTATTTTTTCCCAAAATACGGTTCGGTCCGCCCTTTCACAGACCCGTTCTTGGAGATAAACGCCCATGGAGATAGGCGTTTTCGTTCAATTATGCCCCTCTAAGGGTTCCTTTTACTAAGTGTCAGTAAGCCCAATGCGGGCTTACTGCTCTCTATAATGGAAGTACCTCCAGGCTACCGCAGCAGCCTGGCGGTACTTCCCACCCCTACCGCACCATTCCTTCCAGCGCTACAAAAAATAATTTATTTTTGTACTGTCAGACTGTACCCCACAGTAATCAGGCAGTGCCTGGTTACCTCTAGGTTAGCGTGAGAGCCCTTACCGCCACCTCAATGGGTGACGGTAAGGGCTCCCCCCCCCAAATGGCCACACAGCAAGTGCTTTATCTGCTGCCTGGCCATTTCCTGCAGGAAAGCAAGACCTTCCCTTTTACCAGCTGTGGTAAAAACATGCGCCAATGCCAGCCCCAGCCCCCTTTTGCTGCTGGTTAGTGAAAGAGGCCCTCAATATTTTGACACCCACCAGACAGGACTTAACAAAGATCTGAGTTTTCTAGCCCATTATAAACCATATAATTCTTCCGCTTTGTCATCCTATTATCACCATTCATCTCTCCCTGTCTCTCATCTACCCAGGTCTCCCTGTTTCTCACCTACCCTACCCCACCCTCTTCCTGTGAGACTGTCATTGGAATGCTTTGATGTTTCACTTATATATACTGTTATTTATGAACATTTGTTTATTTCTGATCTGATCTATGTTTTATTTTATTTCTATTGATTACTTCAATTCAAATAGGATCAAAAGACAAGATTGATTCCATTGTTATTGAGAAGGTTAGTTATAAGGAACCCACCTTGAAAATGCTAGGAGTAATTTTGGACTGTAATCTAACATTAGAATCGCATATACATCAACTAACAAAAATTGTTTCTGGACAATGAGAAAACTTAGACAAATTACAAAACTGTTTGACACATGAACACTTTAGATTGATTGTGCAGGCCTTGAGTTTGTCAAAATTAGATTACTGCAACATTATGTATACAGGATGTACAAAGGCCTTGTTAAAAAAAATGCAAACTGTGCAAAGTGCTGCAGTAACACTGATTTAGTCAAGTAGGAAATCTGATAGAGTGACCCCTTTCAACTTCATTGTTTGCCTATAGATGCCAGTGTATTGTTCAAATTATGCTGCTTGATTTTCAAGATTCAACAAGGAGTAGCTCCTGGCTATATGATTCCTTTACTTGATTTTTCATGTGTCTTCTATAAACATTCTTTACAACCTTTGAACCAGCTATGTTTTCCAGATCCCAATTCTTTCTTTTCCCATCAGGCAGCTAAAGCTTGGAATGCACTGTCAAAGAGAGTATAATTGTATGCTATTTAGGCAAATGATAAAAACTACTCTTTTTTGTGAATATGTTACTTCTAAACGGATATAATCTGGATTTAATGCAGAAAGGTTTTTTTTAATTTATTTATTTTTTTTTTTATACCTAGCTTTTTTTGTTTGAGATCTGCCTTGAACTCAATGAGTATTAGCGGATTACAAGAACAGAGTGTATTGTATCTTTAACTGTGCGGCTCCATGTTCTCTATGACACATGTAAAGTCTTTAGCAGAGAGTTTTAAAAGTAGCAGCATTTTCAGTGTCTTTCTAGGAATAAGGTCTGGGCTAGAATCTCAGGCCTTCAGAAAAAGCATATAGCTCTCTAGCCTAGGCAGTGGTAATTCTTTTCAACCTGGCCCCAGCAGCTTCCTAATTAGGGAACTTGTTTCACCTGGTTTTTCCAGCTTGTGGGAGAAAGATAGAGCTTGAGCTCAGGTCTGATGTAGTAACCTTTAGCATCTGCCAAATCAGGGAGACTCTTTCATCTTATTGCTATCATGCTGTTTTTCTGTGTTCAGAATTTCCAATGTAGTTTTGTGAATTTGTGACTGTTCAGTAACAAGTTGGCTTGGATTACCAGAAAAAGCTGCCATCCGCTGTAACAGACTTGCATCCTGTTAAAATGGAAATTACAGCTTACAGTGGTGACATTCATACTGTCCTCAATGAGACAAAGCTAACACATACTTTGTACCTTTTGTAAGGGTTGTTGTGGCTGTCTGGGTCTTGTGTCACAAGCGGCAACACATGAATAACTGCAACAATTTTGACGTCAGCTGTTGAAGCTTAAGCCCTTATTGTACGGTTAACACACCAAAACAGGCAACCTCACAACTGTGTTCAGGTGTTTTGCAGTTGTTTCTCTGTTTCTGTGCATTAAACCACACATTGCTGAATTTTTCAATCATTTTCTATTAGGGGCTGTGGCATTGGCATGGAAGCTTTAGCCAGCTAGCATGTTGTATTTATGGCATACTAACTGGCTAACACAGAGATAAGGTGACAGCAATTAACACCTCCTAAATAGGAGGCATTAAGTGCTCACACATTAACTCGGTGGAAGTACCATGTGAATATGATAACATAACTGCATTACCTGCAATAAAAATATAGAGAGAATTCCCTCATAATGTGCTGCATTAAATCTGGGCTTCGTGTACAGTAAAATCCTGTTTTATAATGTGTTTAGCCCAGATTCTAGTGCTCTTTGGGGTCCTTTTATTAAGCTGTGGTAAGTACTAATGTGTGCTTACCACAGCTTAAAATGGCATACTGCGGGGTGCACTGAGCCATACTGCAGTAATTTTTCCAAGTGCATGTGCTACCCACGCACTAAAAAATATGTTTTATTTAGGCTGGAGGCATGTTTGGGGGCAGAGTGTAGACATGTTTAACACTGATCAGTTCGTGCAGCTACATTGCCACTTGCTAACCTATTAGTGAGTAGTTAGTGTGTGGACCCTTATTTCCACAAAAATAGGTGTAATTAAAGACTCACGGCTAATGGCCATGCACTAATGAGAAAGTAGCATGTGACTATAACATTGACATTTGTACATCATCAGATACCTTCCTTACATCCAACCTAATTTTTAAATAACACCACTACTCTTTATTGGAATTAATTTTTTTCTGCAGCTTAAGTAACCATATATTTAACTCATTTCTATTACTTTAACTTTTCACCCAATATATTAAAATCTTCCAGCCCAATGTTGGCATCCCCCAAGCAGTTTTTAAACAATTGAGAGCCATTTGGTAATGAAACTGGTTCCCCGACCTGTCCAAAGTTACTCCCTTTCAGTCCATGTGACTCACAGTGCCGTCAAGCCACAGCTCACTCATGGTGGTTCTGCCCACGAGTTACTCTTTTCAATCAAACATCTTGTAAACAAATATTAACCACATTGTGTGCCTCTTTATCCCCACATATCCGACTGACTGTAAAAACTACAACCGACCTCCCTTTCCCAACCCTACACAGGCATACCCATACAAACATCCCACAAAACCCAAAGACCACAATCCCACAATAACTCAACCAACTGTAACAAACCATGATAAAAGACACACTGGGCAACAATGGGTGGGTAGGGAAGTGCTCAAATTTCCTAACCTCTCATTCACCCTCATCCGCTCCTTCCCACCCAAATAACAATTTTAAAACTGCCAAAAACCTCTCCGTCTACCCCAAATCGTCTCCATGCTCACTACCTATCCTCACATCTCCTCAGCTTCCAATCAAACTTCCACGCCTGTTGCCACCCTTTCTAACACTTAATAGTTAACCCTTTCATCCCCTTCCTTCATTCCTTCTTTCTCTTTCACCCACCCCTCCCACCTCACCCCTATACTAATTATTAACCCTTCCCTTATATAAATACATAAATATTGGTGGAAATGAAAACGGTAACAGAAAATCCTGTGCAGAAGGAATGGATCCTCAGGAGCTTACTCGAGATCGGATGGCAGAGCTGGTGGTGGGAGGCGGGACTGGTGGTTGGGAGGCGAGGATAGTGCTGGGCAGACTTATACGGTCTGTGCCAGAGCCAGTGGTGGGACGCAGGACTGGTGGTTGGGAGGTGGGGATAGTGCTGGGCAGACTTATACGGTCTGTGCCAGAGCCGGTGGTGGGAGGCAAAGCTGGTGGTTGGGAGGCAGGGATAGTGCTGGGCAGACTTATATGGTCTGTGCCCTGAAGAGGACAGGTACAAATCAAAGTAGGGTATACACAAAAAGTAGCACATATGAGTTTATCTTGTTGGGCAGACTGGATGGACCATGCAGGTCTTTTTCTGCCGTCATTTACTATGTTACTATGTATTGCCATACTGGGACAGACCAAAGGTCCATCAAGCCCAACATCCTGTTTCCAACAGAGGCCAATCCAGGTCACGAATACCTGGCAAGATCCCGAAGAAGTACAAAATATTTTATGCTGCTTATCCCAGAAATAATCAGTGGATTTTCCCCAAGTCCATTTTAATAATGGTCTATGGACTTTTCCTTTAGGAAGCCGTCCAAACCTTTTTTAAACCCTGCTAAGCTAACTGCCTTTACCACATGCTCTGGCAACGAATTCCAGAGTTTAATTACACGTTTAGTGAAGAAACATTTTCTTCGATTCGTTTTAAATTTACTATTTTGTAGCTTCATTGAATGCCCCCTAGTCGTAGTATTTTTGGAAAGAGTAAACAGACACTTCACTTCTACCCTTTCCACTCCACTCACTATTTTATAGACCTCTATCATTACCTCTCCTCAGCTGTCTTTTCTTCAAGTCGAAGAGCCCTAGCTGCTTTAGCCTTTCCTCTTAGGGAATTCATCCCATCTCCTTTATCATTTTTGTCGCCCTTCTCTGCACCTTTTATAATTCCACTATATCTTTTTTGAGATAAGGTGACCAGAATTGAACATAATATTCAAGGTGCAGTTGCACCATGGAGTGATACAAAGGCATTATAACGTCCTAATTTTTTCCATTCTTTTCCTAATAATACCTAACATTCTATTTGCTTTCTTAGCCACCGCAGCACACTGAGTAGAAGGTTTCAATGTATCATCAATGACTACACCTAGATCCCTTTCTTGGTCAGTGACTCCTAACATGGAACCTTGCATGACGTAGCTATAATTCGGGTTTCTCTTTCCCACATGCATCACTTTGCACTTGCTCACATTAAACGTCATCTGCCATTTAGACGCCCAGAGGGGCATAATCAAAAGGGACGCCCAGGTTTTTCAGAGGACATCCTCGCAGGACATCCCTGTGAAGGGGCGGGGAAACCTGTATTATCAAAACAAGATGGACGTCCATCTTTCGTTTCGATAATACAGTCGGGGACTCCCAAATCTGGAAACTTAGGTCGACCTTAGAGATGGTCGTCCTTAGTCTTGGTCGTTTCTGATTTTTGGCAATAATGGAAACTGAGGACGCCCATCTCAGAAACGACCAAATCCAAGCGCTTTGGTCATGGGAGAAGCCAGCATTCATAGTGCACTGGTCCCCCTCACATGCCAGGACACCAACTGGGCACCCTAGCGGGCACTGTAGTGGACTTCAGAAATTGCTCCCAGGTGCATAGCTGCCTTACTGTGTGTGCTGAGCCTCCCAAAACCCACTACCCACAACTGTACACCACTACCATAGCCCTTATGGGTGAAGGGGGGCACCTAGATGAGGGTACAGTGGGTTTCTGGTGGGTTTTGGAGGGCTCACATTTACCACCACAAATGTAGGGGGGATGGGCCTGGGTCCGTCTGTCTGAAGTGCACTGCACCCACTAAAACTGCTCCAGGGACCTGCATACTGCTGCAATAGAGCTGAGTATGACATTTGAGGCTGGCAAAAAATATTTTTAAAGAATTTTATTTAGGGTGGGAGGGGTCAGTGACCACTGGGGGAGTAAGGGGAATGTCATCCCTGATTCTCTCCGGTGGTCATCTGGTCAGTTCGGGCACCTTTTCATGGCTTGTTCGTAACAAAAAAAGGACCAAGTAAAGTCATCCAAGTGCTCGTCAGGGACGCCCTTCTTTTTTTGATTGTGGGTTGAGGATGCCCAAGTGTTAGGCACGCCCAAATCATCCCACATTCTCTACACCTCTGACACACCCCCGTGAACTTTGGTCGTCCCCGCGACGGAGAGCAGTTGGGGACGCCCAATATCGACTTTAGATTATGCTGAATTGGGCAACACTGGGAGAAGGATGCCCATCTTCCGATTTGTGTCAAAAGATGGGCATCCTTCGCTTTCGAAAATAAACCTGCCAATCTCCCAGACTCGTAAGGTCTTCTTGTAATTTTTCACAATCCTCTCACGATTTAACAACTTTGAATAACTTTGTGTTGTCAGCAAATTTAATTACCTCACTAGTTACTCCCATCTCTAGGTCATTTATAAATATGTTAAAAAGCAGCGGTCCCAGCACAGACCCCGGGGGAACCCCACTAATTACCTTGTCCATTGAGAATACTGACCAATCAACCGTACTCTCTGTTTTCTATTTTTTTAACCAGTTTTTAATCCACAGTAGAACACTACCTCCTATCCCATGACTCTCCAATTTTCTCTACAGTCTTTCTTGAGGTACTTTGTTAAACGTCTTCTGAAAATCCAGATACACAATATCAACCGGCTCGCCTTTATCCACGTTTGTTCACCCCTTCAAAGAAATGTAGTAGATTGGTGAGGCAAGATTTCCCTTCACTAAATCCATGTTGACATGGTCTCATTAATCCATGCTTTTGAATATGCTCTGTAATTTTGTTCTTTATAATAGTCTCTACCATTTTGCCCGGCACCGACATCAGTCTCACCGGTCTTTAATTTCCCAGATCTTCTCTGGAACCTTTTTAAAAAATCGGTGTTATATTGGCCACCCTCCAATCTTCTAGTACCATGCTCGATTTTAATGATAAATAACATATTATTAACAATAGTTCCGCAAGTTCATTTTTCAATGACCTTAGGTAATAACTTAGGTTATTAACTCTAACAGTTTAAACTGTGGGGTCTTCTTAATAAAGAAAATAGGATTTTCAGCCATTTTAATGCTGTAGTAAAATTGCTTCAGTTTATGGGAAAGACCCACATAAGGGTGTGCTGAGGTCACCTTTTTCCACAGTTTGGTAAAAGGATCCCTAAGTGTTCCTGCTTGTTATGAAGATATTTTCTTAAAGAAAGCACATATATGAATTTGAAAGGAAATCTACAAGTATACTTATTTTCCACTAACTTAAATGTACCCTGAGGGTTCTTCCTTTTAATGAGGATAAAATTATATGCATTATTGAGCAAGCAAAATTGTCACCACTTTGAGGGAAGAACATTTACAGCAATGAATAACTTTCATAAAATACTTTTATTAATGTAAAATCATTTGAGAACTGTCCTTTTAAAACAAAACCAAGACACTGAAATGTTCATTTGGCCTAATGTGATGATTTGGGGACTTTTTTCATTGTTTGTTAAAAATTGTATAAATGTTCATTAGAGCTTTATGATTAATGGAAATTCAATTTATATGCATTAATCTGTAGGAACACCAACAAGCCAAATGTCCACAGAGTGCATATCCCTATTAAAAATAACAGTCCTGCAAAATAGGTATGAACTAAAAACATTTACATCCTGTAGAAATAAGAAGTTAGTTCAGGTGATATCTGTGAACATCTTGATTGCAGCAAATGTTAACGTATGCATCAATTGGATTGGGTCATATGCCCTAGACCAGGAGCGTATCTCCATGCACCTGTTGTCTTCTCTCTGGAAGAAGAAT
This sequence comes from Microcaecilia unicolor, assembly GCF_901765095.1. Classification (NCBI taxonomy): domain Eukaryota; kingdom Metazoa; phylum Chordata; class Amphibia; order Gymnophiona; family Siphonopidae; genus Microcaecilia; species Microcaecilia unicolor. The sequence continues at coordinate 468,834,383 of NC_044033.1, read as the reverse complement.
TCCCCTGACTTTATTTCTGTCCTCTTGCCTATTTAGTAAGTTTTATTAGGTTTTTAATGAGGCTTCAAATATGCAGTAACAGCATGGTGCCATATTAACAGTTAATGCATGATATGGACCAGGAATGGTAAGAGACACTATCTTGTAATAAACACAGAGGTTACTACCAGGCATTAACTGCTATCACAGCAGATAATAAAGTTACTGTAGTTGTACCTTTGAAGGAGACGCTAACTACATTCCACATTATTTGTTGTGCTATTTATTTTAGTTAACATTAACTGCATGGCTGCTTTCCTCAAAGTTCTAGGAACATAAAAACAGAAGTACATGAGAGTTGACCTACTGGGTCAGACCAAGTGTCCATGTAGCCCAATATCCTGTTTCCAACAGTAGCTAATTCAGGTCACAAGTACCTAGAAGAGTCCCAAAAAGTAGCAAGATCCCATGCTACTTAATCCAAGGGGTATACAATGGCTTTCCCCAAGTCTACTGTAATAATGGTTTATGGAAAATGTTTTAAACACAGCTAATTAACTGCTTTTACCACTTGCTCCAGCAATGAGCTCCAGATAATAACTATACATTGAAGGGTCCTTTTACTAAGGTGTGTTGAAAAATGGCTTGCGGTAGTGTAGACGCATGTTTTGGGCTTGCACAGAATCATTTTTGAGCGCACCTGTAAAAAAAGGCCTTTAAAAAATTTTTGACGGAAATGGAGGTGCGGCAAAATGAAATTTGCCGCGTGTCCATTTTGGGTCTGAGACCTTACCGCAATTGACCTAGACATTGACCTAGTGGTAAAGTCTCACTTGGTAACTGGGCAGTAATGACCTACATGTGTCAAATGCCGCTTGGCGCGCGTAGCTGACACGTGCTAGAAAATAAAAAATATTTTCAATCACGCATATCGGATGTGTGCCAAAAATGAAATTACTGCAAGGACCAGATTCTAACTCAGAACTGGTGCACGTTGGGCGCTCATAGACACTTACACAGCTTAGTAAAAGGGCCCCTGAGAGAAAAATATATTTTCCTATTTGTTTTAAATATACCACAATGTAACTTCAATGAGTATCCCTTAGTCTTTGTTAAAAGAGTAAACAATCAATTCATATTTACCCATTCACTCTACTCAGGATTTTATAGGCTTCTATCACATCTCCCCTCAGCTGTCTTTTCTCCAGCTTGAAGAGCCCTAACCATTTTAACCATTTCTTATATGAAAATAAGTCCTTTTCTTAATCATTTTGATCAATCTTCTCTGTATCTTTTCCAGTTCCATTATACCTTTTTTGAGATGCAGGGTCGAGAGTTGTACATAATACTCAAAGGGAGTCTCACCATTAGAAAATTCTTTTTTCATGGAAAAAGCGATGGATGTCTGGAATATCCTTCTGGGGGAAGTGGTGAGAACAAAAAGAGTGACAAAATTAAAAAATGTATAAGATAAACACAGAGGATTCCTATATATAAAATGATGGGATCAAAATAAAATGTAAAGCCCTTGCAGCTGTAATCATTTATCATTTGTCATTTATTAGCTTTTACTATACCTTGTCTTGTTGCAGTTCAAATCAGAGCAGTTTACAATGTAATAAAAATGAGTTAAGAGAAAGGAACTTCATAAACTGATAGTACAGCTTCCATCCATAACCATACATCGAAGAGTAAAACCAATCACCCTAAATTGCATAAAGGCAGACATACAGATCCAGATCTAAAACATGAGTTCAGCAGAAGATATGCCACAGAGACCCAGAAGCAACGTACAATAATGAAAGTTCAAGATAAACCAAATGCTAACCAATGGGCAGGATAGGCAGGAGTAATACTTAGATGGCAACTCCAGTAATTTGGAAATAAAACCAGTTTCATGAAGACTTTTATAATTTGTGTTTCAAAAATGGCAAGACAGATCAAGGGGTCCTTTTACTAAGATACGCTGAAAAATAGCCTGCGGTAGTGTAGACATGTGTTTTGCGTGTGCGCAGAATTATTTTTCATCGCACCTACAAAAAATGACTTTTTTTTGCTGAAAATGGGCGTGCGGCAAAATGAAAATGCTGTGTGTCCATTTTGGGTCTGAGACCTTACCGCCAGCCATTGACCTAGTGGTAAAATCTCACATGGTAACCGGGCAGTAATGACCTACGTACATCAAACGCCACTTGGCGCGCTTACGTGTTTACAAAAATAAAAAATATTTTTTTGACAAGCCCCAAAAATGAAAGTACCGCAAGAGCCAGGTTGTAGCTGGGCGGTAACTCCATTTTGGCATGCGTTGGACGTGTGTAGACACTTATGCAGCTTAGTAAAAGGGCACCCAAGATGGGCTAGAGTGGGGTTCAACAGCAATTCCAGCAGTTGAGAATTAAGGCCAGTGCCGGGCAGAGTTCTATGGTCTATGTCCTATAAATGGCAAAGACAAATCAGAATCAAGTAACGGTATTTTTTGTCATATACATATCATATGCTATGAGTGTCCGTATGTTAAGTGGGGGATGAGAAGACATCTTAAGGTTCAAATTATTGGATAAAATGTTGTTAGCAATATTGCTTGATTGTTGGTTCAATCATGTATTGATTGTGAATGTGACTATTCTGCAGCTATAATAATAATGTGACTCTTGTCATCTTATTTATTTATTTAAAATATTTATAGTTTGCAATTATCTGCAGTTCTAGATGATGTACAGTGAAAATATACATTAAAAATAAATATAATTTCATTTGTACCTTGTGCTTTCCCACTCATGGCATGCTCAATGTGGCTGGCAATGCAGGGTTAAATGACTTGCCTAGAGTCACAAGGAGCTGCCTGTGCTGGGAATTGAACTCAGTTCCCCAGGACCAAAGTCCACCACCCTAACCACTAGGCCACTCCTCCAAGCTATTATAAACATGTAAAGTATTATATAACATAAAGTATACAGTTGTGGCAGTTCAATATTTAAATTATTTCTCTTCATGGGAGAACTCTCAATCACAAAATGTGTGACTAAAAAAATACAAAAAAAAAAGTCCCATGAGCTGTTTCCTAGAGGTATAGGGTTTATAGAATAGCAGGTATGCACGGGTTAGGTGGGGCCATTTGCACCTACTGAAATGTGGGGCAAATGTAGTGGTTAGGGTGGTGGACTTTGGTCCTGGGGAACTGAGGAACTGAGTTCAATTCCCAGCACAGGCAGCTCCTTGTGACTCTGGGCAAGTCACTTAACCCTCCATTGCCCACCGCGTTGAGCCTGCCATGAGTGGGAAAGCACAGGGTACAAATGTAACAAAAAATAAAATATCCCCATACACAATGTGTGTAAATGTTATGTTTGCCCCATTCTGTCCATGACCCTTCCATTTCTGCACCCCATTTTTTTATTTGCATGTAAAATGTAGGTATGTAAGTTCCAATTAAATCTAATTAATGCCAATAATTGATTGCTAAAAAGCCAATTGTTGGCACTAATTGGCTTATTATTCAATTAAAGTGGGTGCTTGCCCAAATTTGTGTGCACAATTTTTGGTGTATTTTATAGAATTAGGGGGATACTGGTATTCTAATATTTTGACTTCATTTGTCAATTTGTTCCATTCAAAAAGACCAGCTAGAGAAAAAGACTTTTTATATGTCTCTGCCAATCAATGTCACATAGCACTGGATGAACTGTGCAGGTATTTATTTGCCATCATTTACTATGGGGTCCTTTTACCAAGCTGCGGGAAAAAGGGCCCTGCGCTAGTGACGCGGGCCATTTCTTCCACGTGACAGAGCCCAGTGGGTAAAAAAGCCCCCAGCACACATGGCCTGCAATAAGAGAACTCTTACCACATGGCCATGCGGCAGGGAGCCCTTACTGCCACCAACTGAGATGGCGATAAGGGCTCCTGCACTAACCCGGGCAGTGCGTGGTGATGCCGGATTACCATAGGGTTATCGTTGTGCAAGCCATTTCCAGGGGTTTTCTTTTTCCCCCAGAAATGGTGTGTGTGCTCAGGGTGGGACCACCACTGGCGGCTGCTTTGGGCCAACATACCGCCGATCTGTTACCATGGAGTAATATAGAGGCATTATAATATTCTTTGGTTTATTCTCTACTAGTAAAAACGGCCCGTTTCTGTGTGAAATTAAATGGACGCTAGCAAGGTTTTGCTGTCCAGCGACTCTCCTCTCCCCCCTCCCCCCCTGCAGCCACCCATGGCCAGTGACCCTGCTTTCCCCCTACCCCTTCCAGCCACCCTGCTCTCCCCCTGCCCCCCTGAGGCCACCCATGTTGTGCGACCGTCCTCTCCTCCTGCCCCCTTGCAGCCACCCATGTCCTGCAACCCTCCTATCCCCCTGCCCCCTTGCAGGCACCTATGTGTAGTGTGGAGGCTCCTGTCCCCCTGTCCCGTTGCAGCCACCTATGTGCTTCTGCGACCCCCCTGTCCCCCTGCCCCCCCCTGCAGCCACCCATGCCAGCGACCCTGGTCTCACCCTGTCCCCCCTGCAGACACCCATGTTTAGCGACCCTGCTGTCTCACAAAAACAAAAAGCTTTTGTCTTTTACCTGTTAAGGTGCAGTTTATCCAGTAGAAACAGCTTTAGACGTGTTTCAGATGGAAGAAGAGAAAAAAAAAACGACAAAGTGGATTAGCAGTTCCTAGGTGTGCTTGGTTTTGAGTGTATGAGAATGACGGCTGTGTTGGGCAGTGGAAACAGAGATTAACCAATGGGCTTCCTTGCTTACATTGTAGTTGATAGGGTCACTCGTGTGTAGTAATCGTCCTGCTGCATGGCCAGAGTCGGAGAGGAGAGGGTGTGCGGCGGAACGGTGAGCGAGCAGCTGCGGGAGGGTGGGTGAGGGGGACTGTGGGCAGGGGGGCGGGGTGCAGCGGCGATTTTGTTTGTTTTTTTCAGTGTATGTGAATGACTGCTGCGTTGTGGAGTGGAAACAGAGAATAACCAATGGGCTTCCTTGATTCGTTGAGGCGAGGGCGGGGCAGACACTCATGGGCAAACCGGATATCTATGCCACTTCAAGTTTACGGCTTGAGGCTTCATTAGAACATTGGAGGTGTGTTTTATATAGAGAGATTCCTGTTCTAATAATTCCTAATGTTCTGTTTGATTTTTGGGCTGACGCCATTCACTAAGCAGAAGATTTCAACATATTATTCACGATGGCACCTAAATTCTTTCCATTGGTGGTAAATCCTAATGTGGAACTTAGCATCATGTAGCTTTATGATTTGGGTTATTCTTCTCAATGTGCATCACTTTGCACTTGTCTATATTAAATTTCATCTGCTATTTGGATGCCCAGTCTTCCAATCTTTCAAAGTCCTCCTGCAATTTATCACAGTCCTCATGTGATTTAACAATGTTAAGTAATTGTTAAATCTGAATACTTGGTCACCTCACTTATTTGTCCCATTTTTAGATCATATGTTAAAAAACACCAGTCACAGTACATATCCTTGGGCATATCACTATTCTATTTCCTCCATTCAGCATAGACCGTTTAATCCTACTCTTTTCTATATTTTTACCAATTCATAGTAACATAGTAAATGATGGCAGAAAAAGACCTGCATGGTCTATCCAGTCTGCCCAACAAGATAAACTCATATGTGCTACTTTTTGTGTATACCCTACTTTGATTTGTACCTGTCCTCTTCAGGGCACAGACCGTATAAGTCTGCCCAGCACTATCCCCGCCTCCTGCCACCGGCTCTGCCACCCAATCTCGGCTAAGCTCTGAACAGGATTCCTTTATGTTTATCCCACGCGTGTTTGAATTCTGTTACCGTTTTCATTTCCACCACCTCCCGCAGGAGGGCATTCCAAGCATCGACTACTCTCTCCGTGAAAAAATTCCAAATCCACAACAGAACAATTTTTTCTATTCCATATATTTTAAATTTTTTTTCAGGAGTTTGTCATGAGAAACACAGAGGGGCATAATAGAATGAAAACGTCTATCTCCATGGGCGTTTATCTCCGAGAACGGGTCCGTGAAGGGGCGGACCGAACCGTATTTTTGCAAAAAATAGTCGTCCATGTTTTATTCGACAATTTGTGAGCTGGGCGTTTTTGTTTTTCAGCGATAATGGAAAATGAAAGCGCCCAGCTCAAAAACGAATAAATCCAAGGCATGTGTTCGTGGGAGGGGCCAGGATTCGTAGCGCACTGGTCCCCCTCACATGCCAGGACACCAACCAGGCACCCTAGGGGGCACTTTTACAAAAACAAAAAAAAAGGTAAAAGAGCTCCCAGGTGCATAGCACCCTTCCCTTGTGTGTTGAGCCCCCCCAAATCCCCCTCAAAACTCACTGCCCACATGTCTACACCATTACTATAGCCCTAAGGGGAGAAAGGGGGGCACCTACATGTGGGTACAGTGGGTTTGGGGGGTTGGACGACTAATAAGCATTAAGCAGCACAATTGTAACAGGTAGGGGGGATGGGCCTGGGTCCACCTGCCTGAAGTCCACCACTGCACCCCCTAACAACTGCTCCAGGGACCTGCATACTGCTGCCAGGGAGGTGGGTATGACATTTGATGGTGAAAATAAAAAGTTGTGTAACATCATTTTTTTGTGGTGGGAGGGGATTAGTGACCACTGGGGGAGTCAGGGGAGGTCATCCCCGATTCCCTCTGGGGGTAATCTGGTCATTTAGGGCACTTTTGGGGGCCTTATTCGTAAAAAAACAGGGTCCAGGAAAAGTGCCCTAAATTCTAGCTACAAACGCATACTTTTTTTTCCATTATCAGCGAAAGGCGCCCATCTCTGTTCGGGTGATAACCATGCCCCAGCCCCGCCTTCACCACACCTCTGACACACCCCCGTCAACTTTGTACGCTTCCGCGATGGAGTGCAGTTGAAAACGTCCAAGTTCGGCATTTGATTATACCGCATTATTCGTTTTTGTGAGATAAACGTCCATCTCCCGATTTAGGTCGGAACTTGGGCGTTTTTCTCGTTCGATTATAAGCAGGTTAGTCAAAAGCTTTCTAAAAATTGAGATTTGTTGTGCTATGTATTTATTTTAGTGAACATTGCTCTATTTTAACTGCATGACTGCTTTCCTCAAAGTTCTAGGAACATAAAAACAGAAGTACGTAAGAGTTGACCTACTGGGTCAGACCAAATAACCATTTAGCCCAATATTCTGTTTCCATCAGTGGCCAATTCAGGTCATAAGTACCTAGAAGAGTCCAAAAAGTAGCAAGATCCCATGCTACTTAATCCCATGGGTATGCAATTTTTGTTCTCTTAGCTTCCCTCCATCTATTGGTGGTCTTTGACTTAATTGACAATGACATCCTTTTGCGCTCCTTGCTGAGACTGGGCTTGGAAGATGGGTAATCACTTGTTTTTGTTCTCTCCTGAGTGGATGCACTTTTTTGCATGAAAATCTATTCTTCCACTTCCCCTCACTGTTTCACATGTACAATCCTGCACTGGCCTATTCCTTCCCCTTTACTATTTAATATTGTTATCAGTCCATTAGCTAGCTTAGTTCAACAGTTGGTAATAGCCTCTTATTTCTATGTGGACAATATTCTTTTGGCTTTCCCAACTTATCTAAATTCTCCTGACCTCCACTCCATACAAACAAGCATAAAAGATATGGCTACCTGGTTCAATGACAAAAACAAAACAAAACAAAACTCATATTGAACTAAGAAAAAACCTTCATACTCTTAAGAAATCTGGACAATTCAGCTCTCAATACTCTTGTCCGTGTTTTTTTTTTTTAAATTTCTCATCTTCTCCTCTTTTCCTGATATCACCGAAGAGGAAACCGCCTATCTTCTCTCCTCCTCGAAATGCACCACCTGTTCCTCAGACCCCATCCCCACCAACTTACTTAACACCATCACTCCTACTGTCACCCCCCATCTGTCATATCCTCAACCTCTCTCTCCACTGCAACTGTCCCTGACACCTTCAAGCATGCTGTAGTCACACCACTCCTCACAAAAACCATCACTTGACCCTACCTGTCCCTCCAACTACTGCCCCATTTCCCTCCTACCCTTCCTCTCCAAGATACTTGAACACGCCGTTCACAGCCGTTGCCTTGATTTTCTCTCCTCTCATGCCATCCTTGATCCGCTTCAATCTGGCTTTCGCCCCCTACACTCGACAGAAACGGCACTATCTAAAATCTGCAATGACCTGTTCCTTGCCAAATCCAAAGGTCACTACTCCATCCTCATCCTCCTCGACCTATCTGCCGCTTTTGACACTGTCAATCACAACTTACTTCTCGCTACACTGTCCTCATTTGGATTCCAGGGCTCTGTCCTCTCCTGGTTCTCCTCTTATCTCTCCCACCATACCTTCAGAGTACATTCACTTGGTTCTTCCTCCACCCCATCCCGCTCTCTGTTGGAGTTCCTCAGGGATCTGTCCTTGGACCCCTTCTTTTTTTCAATCTACACCTCCTCCCTGGGCTCCCTAATCTCCTCTCATGGTTTCCAATATCATCTTTATGCTGATGACACCCAGCTTTATCTCTCCACACCAGACATCACTGCAGAAACCCAGGCCAAAGTATCGGCCTGCTTATCTGACATTGCGGCCTGGATGTCCAACCGCCACTTGAAACTGAACATGGCCAAGACCCAGTGGCGTAGGAAGGGGGGGCGGTGGGGCGGTCCGCCCCGGGTGCACGCCGCTGGGGGGTATTGTCTCCATTGGTTCCTTGCTCCCTCTGCCCCGGAACAGGTTACTTTCTGTTCCGGGGCAGAAAGAGCAAGGAACCAATGGAGCCGACGCAGCTCCCAGCGACGTGGACTCGGGGGCGGATCGGCCCTCCCGCCTGCCCCTCGCTTCTAAAGTAAATAATAATGCGCTCCGGGGGGGGTGCGTGCCAGAGGGGGGGCGCCGTGCTGCACCCGGGTGGGGTGCGCAGTGGCAACTCACCCCAGGTGTCAGCCGGCCTCACTACGGCACTGCCAAGACCAAGCTTATTGTCTTCCCTCCCAAACCCACTTCTCTCCCTCCACTCTCTATCTCAGTTGATAACACCCTCATCGTCCCCTTCTCATCTGCCCACAACCTCGGAGTCATCTTCGACTCCTCCCTCTCCTTCTCTGCGCATATCCAGCAGATAGCCAAGACTTATCGTTTCTTCCTCTATAACATCAGCAAAATTCACCCTTTCCTCTCTGAGCACACCACCCGAACTCTCATCCACTCTCTCATTACCTCTCACCTTGACTACTGCAACCTACTCCTCACTGGCCTCCCATTTTGCCATCTATCCCCCCTTCAGTCTGTTCAGAACTATGCTGCACGTCTTATCTTCCGCCTGGACCGATACACTCATATCACCCCTCTCCTCAAGTCACTTCACTGGCTTCCGATCAGGTACCGCATACAGTTTAAGCTTCTCCTACTAACCTACAAATGCACTCGATCTGCAGCCCCTCCTTACCTCTCTACCCTCATCTCCCCTTACATTCCTACTCGTAATCTCCGCTCTCAAGACAAATCCCTCCTTTCAGTGCCCTTCTCCACCACCGTCAACTCCAGGTTCCGCCCTTTCTGCCTCGCCTCACCCCATGCCTGGAATAAACTCTCTGAGCCCATACGCCAGGCCCCCTCCCTGCCCATCTTCAAATCCTTGCTCAAAGCCCACCTCTTCAATGTCACCTTCGGCACCTAACCACCATACCTCTATTCAGGAAATCTAGACTGCCCCAACTTGACATTTCACCCATTAGATTGTAAGCTCCTTTGAGCAGGGACTGTCCTTTTTTGTTAAACTGTACAGCGCTGCGTAACCCTAGTAGCGCTCTAGAAAACGTTAAGTAGTATTTCTGTAATGCGGTAAATTGAGGCACTGCTCAGTACCAGCTGAAAAGGCTGCAAACACATCAAAATATTGTGGCTTGCTTTCTCTGCAGCACTCATCAATTAGATCATTCAACTCCACTAAATTGCATTTGCTATCTGTCCAGTATCACATACACTTTAAAATATTTTGCCTTTCTCATACGGCTGTTCACTTTAACAACATTTCTATCTAGCTTGACCATTCCATATATCCCAAACTGGGCACTGAGATCACTTTTCTTCCATCATTTTGTGCTTCTATCTCCATCATGTGCACATTATGAATTGACATGATACTGCATTTTTCTTTTTAATCCCTAGATTAAAGAACAGCTTTCTTAGTATTTGAGGGGAACTGTCATTCAAAAATTTTTAGATGACCTTTAAGATGCCTGCTGCATAATTTGGGGGTTTGAGGAGTTCAGTCTGTGTATGGTGAACAGTACTCACTTCCTTTTGTATTTTTGTACCTACTCCTATGAATGATTATGGTTCCTTTCCTATTTAATATTGGTGGTCATTTCTGACCTATTTAGTATGTAGTCAAGTGAGTTCAAAAGAGTAGGGGTGGACCAAGAAATCTCTCCAGCCGATGGTATGTTGAAGTAACTTTATTCAGCACCAAGTGAGTACAAGACCCGACATGGGGCTGTGTTTCGACATATCTACTGTCTGCTTCAGTGGTCATACACTTGTGATGAAAACCTCAGGATGTAGGTGCAGAATGAAAGAAGAATGTCTGGTAACAATGTCTCTACAATGCAGTGTCAGAGCAAAACTTTCACCCACCACGTCTCTATTGTCAAGATCTGCAACTGCCCTCAAGTTTGGGTTCAGATTGCCTCGATGGATAGGGAGTTTCTGTGGATTTGGTGAGTCACGTCCTTGGGAAGGGAATGCAAGGTTTCCCTGTGGAATTCCAGAACACAAGTGCCAGCCTGAAGTCTGAATTGACCAAGCCTCAGATCTGTGAGGTGATGTGTGCTGAAGATGTTTGGATTCTGTGGAAGATGGAAGACATTTCTCTCAAGTTCTGCCTGAAACATGGCCTGAGACTCATGGACAAGGTTTTGTTCTTCACTCCTCATGCATACTTTCAGGACTTGGACTTGTCTCTTGATGTTTTGCTATGCCTGAAGATGACTGATGTCTCTTTTCTCTTGCTGATCACCAATTCTTAGCCTCATTTTGGTGGGAGAACCTCTTGAATTTCTGCAGAGAGCATCTTTTGCTGCTGTTGAGGTATGTTTGCTTACCCATGGCAGACTACTTTCCTCTTGGTACATCTTCCGGGGGGGGGGGGGGGGGGAGACACCTGACTGTGTTTTTACCTTTCCCAGAGGCCTTAGCTCTTTTAAGTTGGTCAGGCCATATGATGCACCGTGTTCCCAAGTACCACTTGAAAATGACTTTGTGACTTTGTCCATAAGATTGTCTTTAACCCAGACTCCTAGAGTTGTCAATTCCATTGCAACTTCATCTGTGCAAGAGAATATTGAAGAGCAAGTGGAAATTCCACCCATCCAGCCTTTCTCTGAGTTCACTGCCATAGCAAATGGTCATTTGAAACAAGCTGACGCTTGTACTACTGATGAAACAAAGAAGGTGCAGTTGACCAAGTTTTTTATACCAGTCCAAGGATCTCTTTGCTGGAGATTCCTATGATTGTAGGTTTACTGACCTACATGTTACCATCATTGCCAACCATACCATCATTACCATCCTGAAGAAGTAAGTGTTCCCTTCTGACAAGGATTGGGTATGAAGTTACTGTTGGATGCCATGGCCATTTATACCATTTTTCAATTGTTATACACAAGTGTTTTCTTTTTGAAATAATGATATGTAAGTAGATGTTATTACTTATTCATTTATTGTACAGATTTAATGATGAAAATTTATTCAGTGCTAATGTCCATGAATTTGTCACCCATTTAGTCCATGAATTTGTTACTCATTTATGCCAACATTTGCAGAGTGCATTGTTTGCCTTTGCCAAAAGAACTTGGAAAGTAGCGCTAGAGGTAGAAAAGCCTACTTTGATGAAGGGACTACCTCTAAAGAATACCACATTGGTGACAAGGTGTTCACCTTCAAATTTTGACCCAGGCTTTAGAATACATTTTTTGCCCAGTTAGCATGGTCCATTCCCTGTTGTGGAAAAGGCTTCACCTGTGGTTTACCAAATTCACCACTTGAAAATTCTTAAGGTGAAGATTCCCCTTACATGAGTCCACATCAATCAGTTGAGACCTTGTCATCCCAGTCACTTTGTCCCAGATGTATGGCTTGTTGACATGACCCAAACTAACCATGAAGCAGAATAGCTTCTTCTTCTTTTGTTTTTCAGCTACAGAAACAATTTTGAAGATTCGGAGCTGTTGCCAAATTGATTGACCATGTTCCCATACCAGGTGTCGTTCTTCAAAATGTTCTTGACTTTCTCTTTCCCAATCCATTTGTGATCTTTTGAACATTTCTTTCCTTTGTTCCTCATGATTTCCACGGTCTAGTCATGACTATTGGATTTTCTTTTCCCAAGAACTTTTCTTCTTGTTGGGGGAGTTTTTTTTTTCTATTTTACCTTGTTACACTCATTGAAGTTCTGGAAGTGTTTTGTGGACATTTCATTGACTTTCTTTTTGAACTGTGTCCAATCCTTATATTTTAAGACTGTCCATCATCACCATGTTGTGGACCATCTTGTTCCTTTTTGTAGTCTTCTTGCTGTGAGAAGTTGTCCATTTACACCTTATCATTCATCAAAGTCCATCACCATTGACTTTGCTATATTCTGTGGAGGTCAACCACGAGTAATTCTCCATTAAGCAACATCTTTGTTTTTATTATCATATTATGTACTAATTTTTGCTGATGCTTTTGCCATGCATTATGTAGTAGTATGATTTAATTTTGATTATAGTTTCATATGTTAAGACATTTTACTAACACCATATTATTTGTTCTAGTATTCAGTAATTTGCTGTATTAGCATTTTTGAAATTCCTTTTGAACATTGTTATATGATTGCATGAAGTATTTGCTTCTAGTTTCCATTTTTACAGTTTTAGTTTTGAGTTTCCTGATATTTACTGTTTATGCTTCTCTCTAGTCTTGACCATAAGTCCTGGTTCTAACCTGTTGAGTTGTATTGTTAGTTAGGTTGGAGAAGGCATTTACTGCTTTGTAGTAATTTCCATCTCCAAGGGGGGGAATCTGTAGGAGTATTTACCTGCGATCTCACCTTTCTTGGTCTTGGCCTACACAAGCCAAACCATGCTGCTATAACAATATGGATTTTACAGCCTATGACCTACATGCATCTGTAACCATCAGAAACCAGGTTTTCTACAAAAGAAAAATTACTGCTGAGCATACTATGATGACTTCATCCAAGGACATATTGTTTGTTGCAAATTAGCCCAGTTATCTCCTGGGGAAGAATGGAGGAGATGGCTCCAGGAGTATAGGATCCGACAGGGAGGTTTGCATTCCATTGATAACAGTTTCTTTGCTATAACAAATGCCTCTCTTCATGACCATGAAGCTGGCTGGACATTATTACACCTGCTGTGATTGGTTCACAGGGATCATCAGACTCTTGGATGCCAATGTGGGCAGAAGGAAGAAGACCAGAACACTTGCAGGAGGATAGAAGGTTCTAAGAGAGCAAGAGACTGATTTCCTAAATACAAGTGAACTGCATACCTTGTAACAAACTCAGAAAAGGTTAGTTCAGCTACAATATACAGCCTTACCTAAAGACTGTGCCAACTGCATCCAGCGTACTTGAAGACTGAAAGGTAGCCAGTCTGGTGCCATTTTTTGTAAAATGGCTTATGATGTCTTCCAGGTTCCCTGAGATTTGTTTCAGTTCATCTGTGTCATAATCTTTAAATACTATGATTAGTGTGGGTAGTAACAATGTGCATAAGCTAATTGGTTAACAAGCTAATCAGTGCTGATAAATTGGATGTTAACAACCAATTATCAGCACTAATTGGCATTAATTAGAATTTATGTGCACCACTTGCTAAGCATATTTTGTAATGTGGTACACATAAATTCTAAGTCACATAATTGAAAAGGGGACACGGACATGGGTGTGGAATGGGTGGGTTATGGGTGCCTCTAAAATCTATGCACATTGTTATAGAATACACCCACTCCACACCTAATTTAGGCATCAGGATTTACACCAGGTTTTACTTGGTATAATTGGCTGCCACTAAATTTAGTACCATGGACCAGCACACGACGTATCCTATAAAACTCATGGAAATTTATTCAATAAAGTATACCTAAATTAAGGCATACTTTATAGAATACACTTAATTGAATTTCATTTTGGCGTCAAATTGTTAGGCATGATATATAGAATCTAGTCCGATGGGAGTTATGTGCCCTACCTTATAGTATAGCATAAAGCCAGATGTACATGCAAATTTTAATGAGTTCCAATACCATCAATAATTGGTTGTTGGCACCCAATTATTGATGGTGAGGAGCTTGTTAACCAATTAATTTGCACACACATCTTGGCAGTGCACCCAGATTTGGGTGTGCAAATTTGGGCACCATATATAGAATCCAGGGATAAATATCTAACTTCATTATGTGTGAATAACCAGTCAATATAGGTAGAAGATCCTGGTCCTGGGGAGAGAGAAGGTGTGTTTCAAGTTACTCTGACAATGGTGATTTTTGGCCACTATTCTATTAGATTTTGTTAAGTTTAGGCCAGCTAAATGAATAGCAGTGGAGGTAGTGACATCATCACATGTATGTTCAGTAGCCCCTGGCAGTATGTATAGTAACATTAAATATATGCAACTAGTAAAAAAGGCCCGTTTCTGAGAGCAATGAAACGGGCGCTAGCAAGGTTTTCATCGTAGTGTGTATGTTTGAGAGAGTGTGTGTGAGAGTGACTGTGTGAGAGAGAGTGACAGAGTGAATGTGTGAGTGTGTGTGTGTGTGACATAGTGAGGCTGTCTGTGTGAGAGTGTGTGTGTGAGAATGAGAGTGAGAGGGTGTGTATGGATGATAGACGTACATAGGTGTGTGTGAGTGAGAGAGATGCTGTCTATGCATGGCACACTGTGTGCTTGTGTGTGTGTGTGTGTGTGTGTGTGTGAGTGTGAGAGATGTCGATTTTGCATTTGACAGTTGTGTGTATGAGGCAATTTGTGAGGAAGGCAGCGACTGGATTTTGGGGTGGGGGAGTCTCATGGGGTCTGTAGTGTGTGTGTGGGTGTGTAAGAGAGACAGATGTTGAACTTTAGTGTTACACTTTCTGTATAGAGGGGTTTGGGGGAGGGAGTGTGTGTCTGTGAGTGAGAAAGACAGATGCTGTGTGTCCATGGCAGTGTGTGTATATTGGTGTGGGGGGTTTAGTTTTTTGGGGGGGGGAGTTTGTGAGTTGCATGAGCAATTATTGGTGCCATTTTTGTGTTGGGGGGGTTTGTCGGGGGGAGGGTACCGAAGGCTGCTACGTGTTTTTTTTTTGGGAGGGGGGGGTGACTCACATACGAAGAGCAGGAGCATGGGCATCAAAATGGATTTCTTCTGTCAGCAATGTTCGTCTTCTCCATGCTGCAGTGTAAGTGACCGGTTCTGTCTTCATTGTCCTCCCTTGTTCCAATGTAGTTGATTGTGATTGCATTCTTGCAGGTCGTTGATTGGTCCTTCGTGCGTGTTACATATCGTTCCGTTGCCTAGCATTGTTGCAGATCGTTGATTGGTCCTCCGTGCGTCTTTTCCGTTGTCTACCAATGTATTGGTGATGGAAGTCCTTCCTTATTTCGTGCACGTCGAACGGGTGAGCGATTCCATTCGCTGAGTGTCACTGCTCCGCCCTCGACGTCATCACGTTGTGACGCGAGGGCGGGGCAGACACTCAGGGACAAAATTTGATCTATACCACTTCACATTTAGAACGTTGGGAGATTTGAGTCTTCATTAGAACGTTGGAGTTGCGAATTATGTCTGGATGGGGCGCGGCTGAGGGCGGGTCTATGAGTGAGGGTGAGTGGTGCTCACAGCCTAGCCTACCAACAGTACAGGGCTTCAGTGCTTCAGTGCCACGGAGTGAGCTTCAGAACGTTGGAGGTGAGAATTATTTATATAGATAAGTTAAATGTCAGGCTGGCATGTAAACTGTTCTAGTTGGTGCTGCTGCTGCTGCTGCTGAATATTGACACAAGATATATTTATTCTCAAAGAATCCCCAATTAGCTAGAAAATAGATGCCTAAATTTACTTAAGAACAGAAGTTCTTATTACGATCACTCTCATTTCTTCCAGTTTGTAGTGGGATAGACACTCTACATATAATACTTATGGAATTCAAAATACCACAAAGACAAATTATTGGTCATTACAGAAATGAATTTATTTTTACTAAGGTGCACTAACGATTAGCGCACGCTAAATAATAAGATGCCCATAGGAATATAATGGGCTCCTTAACATTAGTGCATGCTAATCATTAGCGTGCACTAAATATATTCTGATACACATTACATTAAAAAATATATCAATTGACCTATAAAGCTATAGTATCTTACCTATTTCTTGAAGTTTTCATATTCCAAATAAATGTGACATTGTGTATATCATCTATAAATTATATAATAGACCCAAATCTGTCTGAATGTATGAATAAAAAAATCTACGTTAGAAGTCACTGATGCTTGAAAAATCTTTTAAAAGAAAGAAGGGCAGGATTGTTGAAGCTATCATTGGAAGATGAAGATTTGTTCAGGCTTTTAAAGTATTGAATAAAAATGAAATAAAAAATAATCATTTAACATTGTAGAAGAGGAAGAAAGAGAGAGTGAACTCATTCAGTATATATATATATATATATATATATATATATATATATATATATATATATATATATATATAATTATAAAACAAACAAATTGGGATCGATATTCAGCAAGTGGCAATCAGCATTTCACCAGCTGCCACTGGTGTTAAACTCAGATATACAATGCCAGCCCATGTCTGGGCATTGGCATTTAATTTGCAGGTTTCTGGAGCTGGTTAATGCATTGCTGGTATAGTGCGATATTCAGTACTTAACCGGCTATGAGTTACCACATAAAGGGGCACTTTTACAAAAGGGTTGCCGCGCAGCAACAGGCTTGCCATATGGTAATCTTGAACTACCACCGACCCAACGTAGGTGCCAGCAGTAGTTCCACCGCCAGTACGTGCGATTTCTGGCACTACATAATATCAGGTCTGATTTTCTAGTGGAGGGGTTAACTGGCAGTAATCGGGCAGTACCTCACGCTGCCCAGTTACCACCGGGTGGCGGTAAGTGCTTCCCCTAAAATGGCCATACGGCAAGTGCAAACTTACTGCACAGACATTTATTTTTTCCACTTTTTTACCCACTGTGGTAAAACGGGACTCTGCACACAGCAAAAACTCGCACTGCTGCTAGCACAGGGTATTTTTTTTTATCACAGCTTAGTAAAAGGGGCCTAAAGATAAGACTGACCTTTATGCAGTCCTATTTATGCAGTTAACCTGGCCAGTTAAGTACTGAATATTGGCACTTAACTTGCCAAATGCCAACTCCTTCCCTGGAACATCCCCAAAATAACTGGCTTTCACTTTGTTGCTAACCAGTTATTTTCAGTGGCACTAACCAGTTGAGTGCTGCTGAAAATGAATTATTAGCCCCAAACAGGCAGTTTTAAACAAGAGCTATTTCTGGTTAAATTACTTTGAATATCGACTTCATTGTTTCTGACCTGCCCATCATTCATGAAAGTTCCCTTTGACTCAATGATCCTCTCTCAGAGGACAAGCTATACATTTGTACACTGTTCTCAGTATTTGAATGGAACATATTATAAAGTAGTCTTTGTTGTACCTCAGGCTTATTTATTTTTATTTATTTTATTTTTGTTACATTTGTACCCCACGCTTTCCCACTCATGGCAGGCTCAATGCGGCTTACATGGGGCAATGTAGGGTTAAGTGACTTGCCCAGAGTCACAAGGAGCTGCCTGTTCCTGAAGTGGGATGAAATGAAGAAATGAAGTCATCTGGGAAAGAAACTACATGCCTGATGTTCATAGATCAGCAAAGTACTACAGACTGCTAATCAAATATAATTTACTCCTACTTATTTCCCTTTAAAAAACAAAACATTCTTTTTTATTGGATGTTACACATTAAGGGGTAGTTATCAAGATATGGTAAAATGCAGGCTTCTAACACACCTTGAGTTACCACAGTACCACATATTGTTGACTGTTGTGTAAAAAGACTAACACTTCTTGTAAGCCACCTCACAAGCACTGATATTCTATTGGTCTGGGCGCATTGGGCTGCCAAGCCAAGGCCCAACACTTCCAGGCTGTATCTTAAAGAGGCCAACAACCCTGCAATATAGTTGTGAGCAAAACATGTTCCCAGACAAATCTCTTCTTGAGGATGCCCCTCCCAAACTAAGATCTCCTAAATGTGCCCCCCATTCTATACCCCTAAATCTGAAGGGACTCCGAGTGATGAACATCCCCAGAAGACCCCCTGGCCTTGAACCCTCTAAGCCTAATTCAAAGCCATTTTCCAGAAGCCCCCCCCCCCCCCCGGCCTAGAACCCCCTAAGCCCACAACCCTTTTCAAATCCCTCCTCTGGGCATACATTTGTAAAATGCCTGGTCCTTTGAGGTCCAAACCAGAGTGAAGCCCAGTCACTTCTGCCCTTGTCAATGCCATCATCCTAAATGGCACCAGCAACTCCTAGCAGTAGTATTGTGGTACTACCACTAGGTGTCATGTTTCTATAAAAACGCAAATATGAGACTACCACAAAGGGTTGCCAGAGCCTGAAAGTTTGGTGGCTGAGAGGGTAGATAAGAAAATAAAGTTATATATTTTGATTAAATGTTCATGGATATGTTAATAAAGCTGTGGCCTGTTATTTGCCATCACCTCCAGCTTGTGATTTATTTACCAAATGGGGGAAGTGAGCATAGAGGGCACAAAAGCCTATGGTAAGTACATTAGTAACCCACTGACTCACCCCACCTCCCTTTGTGAGATTCCATAGCCACACAGTCATCCACAGTGAAGTACTATACACTCTATAGATTGACTTTCTAGGATACAAGGCCTACAGTGATGTAATATCATACCTTTTACCCAGCATCTCCCTTCCTCTCACAGTCCACAGCAGTGACATTTGTAGGCCTTAATATCCTCCACCATGAATTTACATCACCAATTTATTTCTCCTGCTAGATTGATTACACCCATAGACTGATGCCCAAAGTGTAATATTCCTACCCTTATACCCAACTTGACACTACAAAGAGGTTAGGGAGGGTGGGGCAAGTGTCTGCTTCCTTACCAGTCTTCCTCACAGAAAAAGCCAGCCAAGAAAGTGCTAGCAATTCCCTAGCATCCCACAATCCTGTATTGGATTTAATTTATTCACTTGATATACCATTCATATATACTTTTTAGAGTGGTTTACAAAAAAAGAAAAATAATTATAAAAATAATAATTACATCGTAACATAATAAGTGATGGCAGATAAAGACCTTAATAGTCCATTCAGTCTGCCCAACAGTCACAATCATTATCAATCTAAGATTAAATCAACAATGAATGTGATATTAAATACTTAATCATAGTCTTTCTTTGATGTTTCTGGGACATAGACCGTAGAAGTCTCCCCGGCTCTGCCCTTATATTCCAATTACTGGAGTTGCCATCAAAAATAACTCCAGCCTATCTGAATCCGTCATCTCATTTGTGGGACACAGTCCATAAAAGTCAGCCTGGCACTGTCCTCATTCCAAATAATTGGAGTTTCCGTCAAAGCTCTCTCTAGCCTATCCTAAACTGAATCACTTTATGTGGTACTCAGACCATACAAGCCAGCCCAGCACCAGCCATTAGTTGATGCAGCCAGAGTTGCCATCTAAGCACCACTTGATATACAAACGCATATAAAAAAAACAAAATTTAAAGGGTTGCATATCATTCATTTTCTAAATTAGAGATCATCTGTGCACTTCCCATGCCTTTTGAATTTCACTACAGTTTTTTTTTTCATCACCTCCTTCGGAGGGTATTCCAGGCATCAACTACCTTCTCTGTGACAGATTTTTCTGGCATTATTCCTAAGTCTATCACCCCACAACCTAAATTCATGTCCTCTAGTTTTACCATTTTCTCTTCTATTAAAAATATTTATTTCTATATTAATACCTTTCAAGTATTTAAATGTCTTTATCATAAGCGAAGAGAAGCTGGCAAAGCTATCAGGAAAGCGAAGTGGCAAATGGAGGAAAAGATAGCTAATACAGTAAAATTGGGGGATAAGACCTTTTTCAGATACGTAAGTGACAAGAGGAAGTGCCATAATAGCATTGTGAGGCTCAAAGCGAGGGAGAGAAATATGTGGAAGATGATAAGGATAAAGCTGAACTGCTTAACAATTATTTTAGCTCTGTGTTCACGAATGAAAGACCGGGGGTAGGGCTGCAGAAAACAAAGGCTAAAGGGGATGGATGTATGGTAGACCAAGACCCGTTTATGGAGGACTGTGTTCGTGAGGAGCTTGCCAAACTAAAAGTAGATAGAGCGATGGGGCCTGATGGGATACACCCAAGGGTGCTTAAGGAACTCAGAGATGTTTTGTTGGCTCCGCTGACGGACCTCTTCAATGCTTCCTTAGAAACTGGAGTGGTCCCGGTGGACTGGAGAAGGGAGGATGTGGTTCCTTTGCACAAGAGTGGAGGTAAGGAGTAGGTTGGGAATTACAGACCTGTCAGTCTGACCTCGGTGGTGAGTAAGCTAATAGAAACGCTTCTAAAGATTAGGATTGTGAGATTTCTTGAACTAAATGGAATACAGGACCCAAGGTAGCATGGCTTCACTAGTGGCAGGTCGTGTCAGACGAATATGATTATTGTAAAAGAATCAAGTAAATGTTCAATGTTTATTTAATAAATATACCACTACAGACAAATTAGTACCTGATCCTTGAAAAAATAAATCCCCAGTGATTCACTAACCTTGTCCTGGATCTCCCTAACCAGTCAGGTTTTCAGGATATCCACAATGAATATTCATGAGAGATATTTGCATGCACTGCCTCCTCTGATCCACTGCATGCAAATCTCTCTTGTGAATATTTATTGTGGATATCCTGAAAACCTGACTGGTTAGGGAGATCCAGGACAAGGCTAGTGAATCACTGGGGATTTATTTTTTCAAGGATCAGGTACTAATTTGTCTGTAGTGGTATATTTATTAAATAAACATTGAACATTTACTTGATTCTTTTACAATAATCAATCCTGTCGTTTTAAGTGAATTCTATTCCTTTAAAAAAATTGTTGAGGGCTTTCATAATTTTAGGCTGCTAGAAGTTTATTAGATTTTGTTTCATCCCCATGTAGATCTCTTAAGAAGACAGAATCATTGTAGTATTTTATTTCCTCAGTAGGGTAAAAGGATAGGAAAGGTAAAGAAAATGGTTTCAGTCACTTATCTTCTTCTCAGGCTTTTGTTCAAGTTCAGCCAAAGAAGCTAAATTAATGTTTATTGTTGTTGTTGTAGTTGTCAGAAAAAGTCACAAAGAGAAATTTATTACTTATAGCCTCTATCTAGTGTGCAGTTGCTGAATTCAAAAGAACAAGGAGATCAAGTTTCAGAAAGCTATTTAGTTCAGCTGTGCAAGGTCTTGGGGAGTAAAATTGATTGTGGAAAGAGTACAATAGACTGAGGAAAAGGTAGGCATTATAGTAGGAACAATTTGGTTCAGCCTGCCTGCAATGGGATCTCAAACAACATAGCAAAGCAGTAAAAGGTCAACTGCATCTGCCAATACATGCCTTCAGAATATATTAAGATGCCTATTCTCATGAATACCTTTACAAAACATTTGAATGTAAAATTTATTGCTCGTCTCTCTGGTTCAGTACTATATACACTATCAATGCTGTATCAGAAGAACTTATGGTTCAATCCAAATTCCTTAAAACTCTGTATGTGTATACATGTTAGGGTAGTATTGACATAATTTTATTTATTTGCTGCACTTGTATCCCACATTTTCCCACCTATTTGCAGACTCAATGTGGCTTACAAAATGTTATAGCAACATGTACACATTATAGATAAGAATTTCAGAATATAGATACAGATGGGTACATACAATATCATAGCAATCATATTAACGGAATAATAATTTTACAATTATTACAAATAAGAGTGCATAAGTAAATCATATTGGACTGGAAGTGGATTGAAAGATCAACATAACATAACATAATGATATCAGGACAAGATATAATCTAATAAAACTGTGATATGCCATGAATCAACTCAAAGGACCAAATAAATACAAAAACATAGTTCTTGCATTTCATGATTGGATAGCAAAGTCCTGTGAGAAAACTCTTGCAAGAGTTTGGAATTGATGCATTTGTGCTATCAGTGCATTTATGATATTTTAGATGGGAACAGCATCTCAGGTAAAGCTGCAAAGAGATACAGTAACTGAACATTTTATATGGAAAACAATGTAAAAGGAATATAGAGCAAGGAGAATTATAATGAAATTGGTAGCAAAGGAAAGGAGGATGTCAGCTTCACACATATATTAGCACAATATACCTGCAGTGAGAATAACCTAGTTACAGCCAGGCTGACTTTTATTCTGTTTTGTTGCATAATGGCAGAGCTGTTGGCATTGTGAGTGCAGCAGTAGAAGAGAAAATAGATTCAGCGGCCACTGATTGCTAACAGCAGCAGCATTCAACGTACACATATCACTGAAGCTGAAAGTACAAATTTGCCTAAAGTAAAAATGTTTTACTTCCAGAGAATTACTCATTTAAAATTCCATTACTATTTCACAAGGCTCCTCTCCATGCCTAACCCAGAGAATATTGTCCTAAAGGCTGTGCTCCTCACTTTTACACTTTCAGACCCTTCTTGCCTGACCTCCCTCCAAGGTGACATTTGCATTGGCTCACCCTGGTCCTGAGACGGGCACTTCCTGGATCCCATCTCAAGCTCCAGGGCTCTGCCCACCTTCAGCTCTCCTCTATCACAGCTGTGGTTTTGCTGAGCCAGAACTCCTCTTTAAAGCCAATGGTCTGCTTCTCATAAAATGGAATTCCCGTTTATTGCTCAAGGTCAATGGCATGGGGCCATCAGGCAAGCAAAGACACCTGCAGGCAACCAAAGTCTCCCCTAAAGGGCAAACAGTTCTCTTTATCTTCTTCTAACTCCTCCTTATTTCTAGCTCTTTCAGTGTACTTTATGCATTTTATTTCTAATTACTCCCCTTGGGCTGGGCTTCCTCCCACCTAGGGACTTCCCAGTTACTCCCCCCAGTGACTCTGAACCTAATAGAGGATTACACTTGCAACAATGAAACACAAGCATTCTTTTAAATCAGGAGTGGTCTGTTTGGGTCATAGGGTTACCATATGGCTGCAGAAAAAGGAGGACAGATTGAGCCAGTCCAGATTTTACTTCTATTGCTTTCAATGGAAGTAAAACCCAGACTGGCTCAATCTGTCCTCTCTTTTTCTGAGCCATATGGTAACCCCAGTTTGGGACCATGTGTGGAGATTCATTATGAGGCCTCATAAGTCAGTAGGGGCTAGAAAGCAGGTCAGAAAAGTTGGGTCATGCATGAAAATCACAACACTCAGTTTTAGGGCTGGCCCTGTTTCTAATAAAGTCTTTACTGCAAATAAGCAACAACTTGATATACCGTATTTTTCGGACTATAAGACACACTTTCCCCCCCCCCCAAATTTGGGAGGAAAATGGGGGGTGCGTCTTATAGTCCCAAGGTAGAGTTTAGCAGGCCACCCGCCCTCTCTACGAGCTCAGGATCGCCCTCCCTAGGGTTACCTCCCCTCCCCCCGGCCCTGTCACGACCTCTCCCCTTACTCACGCGATCATCCCTGGTGGTCTAGTGACGTCGGGGCAGGAAAGAGCCCCCTCTTTCCTGCCCAGCGCGCTGCTCTCCATCCTCCTGTATGCTGCCTGTGATGACGGTCTCGGCGAGATTCAAAATGGCCGCCGAGACTTCATTCTCGGCGGCCATTTTGAATCTCGCCGAGACCATCACAGGCAGCATACAGGAGGATGGATGGAGAGCAGTCCGAAAAATACGGTAGATTGAATTTATAAGATGCAGACATCATACACTGTTAGGGGGATTCTATAAATGGCACTCAACATTTGGCACTGGAAAAAGCAACAGCACTAAGTGCTATTCTATAAAGGACATGAACCCTTTATAGAATAGTGCTTAGAGCCGATTCCCACGCCCAACTCTGGGTGCTGGATTTCATAGCATAACATAACTATTGTCATACTGGGAAAGCCAAAGGTCCATCAAGCCCAGCATCCTGTTTCCAACAGTGGCCAATCCAGGTCACACCCAGCAAGATCCCAAAAAAGTATAAAACATTTGATACTGCTTATCCCAGAAACAGTGGATTTTCCCCATTTAATAATAGTCTATGGACTTTTCCTGTAGGAAGCCGTCCAAACCTTTTTTAAATTCCGCTAAGCTAACCACCTTTACCACATTCTCTGGCCACGAATTCCAGAGTTTAATTACACGTTGAGTGAAGAAAAATGTTCTCAGATTTGTTTTAAATTTACTACATTGTAGCTTCATCACATGCCCCCTAGTCCTAGTATTTTATGCTAGCTGACTCCTGGTATAAATTGTAATGCGCAAATTGGGCATGGATCTCCAATAATCTATAACACTGTGCCAAACTTTTCAGAATGCCCATGACCCTCCCATGGCCATGCCTCTTTTGAGGTTGTGCACTATAGGATTTGGGAATCCAGTGTTACAGAATAACATGCAGACAGATACACACACAAATCCTAATTTGTGCCAATTAACAATAACTGTTTTTTAGCCTCCAATATAAGTACTGGAATTAAATTAAATTCACTTAGCACTCAACAAACATTTACAAGGGTACCTCAATTGAAATTTAACCCATAAGGAAAGAAAGTGTTATTTGAAGGCCAGAAATTCCTTCTGTCTAATTTAAGTCCAATTGAAAATGTTCAGAAAGAGAGAAATTTTCTCATCAAAGAAAAGAACCTCAGTGGACATAAAAAAAGAGGCACAATTGTGCTTCCTTGTCCTGCAGAAATATAAATGTCACAAGCAATGCAGATCTTGAAATGACTTCCTCAACCAAACTTTCCAAGGTATTAGCCAAATTTAAGACATTTCCACCAAAGAGTTGCCAACCGGAGAACTAGTACACTCAGGAACAGGCAAATAATATATTTTATGTGGAGATGGCAGTCCAGAATAAGAAAACTTAAATTTTTCCTTCAATAATCTATAAAATAAATCTTTAGGTGTAATAGAATCTTTCGAAAATTCAGAAGCTGCAAATTAAAATGTCTAGTGAAATTATCTAAATTCTCAATCTTCCACTGAAATATAAGCTTATCTTGAACCAAAGTGATTTGAACACTGTGGAGCCCTTTTACAAAGGTGCATTAGGCACTACGCGCATGAACCTTGCACCATGCACCAAAATGAGACTACCACCAGGCTACCATGCCCCCTGGTGATAATTTCAGATTTGGCACACACCAATAATGCCTGGATGATTTATTTTTTTCCTCCCACATGCATCGTTTCCAGTGGTAATTGGTACTTGGCATGTGCTGACCAGTCACCATGCATGTAGCATGTAAGCCCTTACCGCTAGATCAATCAGTAGTGTTAAGGGCTCAGGTTTCAGTTTTACCCAGGCCCTTCTCCTGTAACATTTCAAAAAAGGCCTTTTTTGCAGACATGGTAAAAACTGGCCCAGCGTGCACCTAATACACATGCCTACACCACCGCAGGCCACTTGTTACCACAGCTTAGTAAAAGGACCCCTCTGAGACTTCTGAAATTTAGAATCTAACGAATTCAACTTACCTGTCTGCGTCTTCAACCTGTCTTCACACTTGGCAATTCTTTGTGTGTGCTGCTAAAATTGATAGGAAATTCCTGCACATACTTTGTAGATGGAATTCAGCACAGACCAGATGGTACTGAGGGTCACTTCTGAGGGTCTCATTAAGGGTGGGACTGCTGGAATTGTCCCCTCTCTCAACAGACCCTCAACCAATACACCACATGGCTGATGGGTTTGAATCTCTTCCCTCAGACTTGTTACAATCGTGACAACATCCTGAGGTGCTGGCATACCCTTGTTCATGTTAGGTGACACTAATTTCATAGTTCAACATGAGCTTGATGCCACAGGGTCTCGCAGTTGTGGGGGAAGTGCCAGTCTTGAAGGGCTGAGAGAAACCTCTCTCCCAAGGCCTAAAGTCTCCTTTACACTTGGGCCATCTGGTATTCCACAAGATGAAGGCATCATGAAGCTGGTGATTGCTGCTTGCCAAATCAAGGAGGAGTCCTGCTGTTACCAGGCAGAAGCTACCTGCTTCCCTCTCCATTTTGGCATTGAAAAAAGAGACTTACAGTGGTAAGATATGAGGAATCAAATACTAGGCAGTGTGGGTGCAATACAGATGGCACTCCTTTTGAGTTGTTATTGGGTACCTGACAGTGTAAATTATGAAGAAATGGGTTCCAAACAAAACTAACATTAGTAAGTACAGTGTAAGGAGTAAATGTATTGCCCCCTATCCTTAGATCCAAGCCCACTGTGCCAAAAGAATAAAAGGAACTAACTCCACACCCAAATATTATAAAAAATAAAGTATTATTTTATTTACAATAGCAACAAATAATATAAGGAAAGACAGGAATAAAAATAAAGACAATCCTATTACAGAAACAGCTTGAAGTAAATGCATGTAAATCCCTAGCTAGATTCTGAAGTACAAAGACTCACTCTAAACCCCAAGAGCACTGATACAAGGACATATGGCACACATACAACTTGATGCAGTTCTTCAGATGTCTTGCCCCTCAGATGTGATGTTGATACACATCCTCCAACTCTGACAAGAGCTTTTATATAGAGAAATCAGGAGCCTTATATGTACTGCTGATGTACTTTCTGTTATTGGAGAACATAAGCAAGTACATGGTGACCAGACACTGTGGCTCCCAAATCCTGTATTGATGTCAATTCTGATGACAACCTGCTGGCATGGACATCAATTCTGATAATAGACTGTTGGCATTAACGTCAATTCTGATAACAGCCTGTGTCAATGCTGATAACACTGTGACCTTTATCAGCATCTTCTGTACAGTAAACAGGAGTTGTTGTGCTTCTGTTAGACTTGATGTCTCTGCATTGTTCTAGAAGCTGTACAGATGAAATGTCTGAGTTTGTATCTTGTAATCAGGTTGTTAATGCTGGATCATGCCATGCATGTATGAGACCATCCAGCTTATTTTTGAAAGAGAAAGAAGCCCATATTTTAACCCAAATCGGGAGATGGGCGCCTTTCTCTCATGGGCGCCCAAATCGGTATAATTGAAAGCCGATTTTGGGCACCTCTAACTGCAGTCTGTCATGGGAATGGACAAAGTTGACGGGGGCATGTTTGGAGGCGTGGTGAAGGCGGGACTGGGGCGTGTTTATTGGCCGAGGAGAGATGGGCACGCTCAGCCGATAATGGAAAAAAGAAGGGTGCCAGAAGTGAGAATTTGGGTCACTTTTTTGGACCCTTTTTTTTACGAACAAGTCCCCAAAAAGTGCCCCAACTGCCCAGATAACCACTGGAGGGAATCGGGGATGACCTCACCTGACTCCCCCAGTGGTCACTAACCCCCTCCCACCAAAAAAAAAGAACTTTGACAACTTTTTTTGCCAGCCTGTATGCCAGCCTCAAATGTCATACCCAGCTCCATCACAGCAGTATGCAGGTTCCTGGAGCAGTTGTTAGTGGGTGCAGTGGACTTCAAGCAGGTGGACCCAGGCCCATCCTCCCCCTGCCTGTTACACTTGTGCTACTAAATGGGAGCGCTCCAAACCGTCCCCAAAACCCACTGTACCCAGTGCCCCCCTTTAGCCATAAGTGATATGGTAATGGTGTAGAGTTGTGGGCAGTGGGTTTTGGGGGGGATTGGGGGGGCTCAGCACCCAAGGTAAGGGAGCTATGGACTTGGGAGGTATTTTAATTTTTTTAAAATTGTTACAAGTGCCCCCTAGGATGCTCGCTTGGTGTCCTGGCATGTGAGGGGGACAAGTGCACTATGAATTCTGGCCCCTCCCATGACCAAATGCCTTGGATTTGTTCATTTTTGAGCTGGGCGCCTTCGGTTTCCGTTACCGCTGAAAACCGATACCGCCCAGTTCAAATCCACCCAAATGCAATGCATTTGCCCGGCACAAACTGTATTATCAAAACAAAAGATGGACACCCATCTTTTTCGAAAATACGGTCTGGCCCGCCCCTTCGCGGACCCATCCTCAGAGATAAATGTCCATGGAGATGGGCGTTCGCGTTCGATTATGCCCCTCCATATATGTCTTTGCCTTGTAGGTCCATATAGAGCTGAGCACAGTGCCCATAGTGCTTCAGTAGCTTGCTTTGCTCCTACAGCAGAAGCAAATCAAACCAGCCATCTTGGTTTATGCACATTAGTGTAGTTTTCAGTGCTGGAAATGCTCCCAATAATTACCACACAGCCTTTGTACTTAGCACACTTTTATGTTTACAGTTAAGGCATGCTAAGTGAAAAAAATTAATACACTTAAGTCCCTTGGAGGGGCATTTTTGAATGGACACCCAAGTTCATAGGAACATCCAAATCAGAATGTCCCAAACAGATGCCCATCTCACCTGTATTTTTGAAAAGGATATACATCAAGATTTTTTGTTTAAAAATGTGTGAGATAGATGTTAATATGTTAGAAACATCTAGCATGAACATCCATTTTAGAAACTGGAGTTTCCAAATTATGAATGGAAGAAAACAAGGGATATGGACATCTGTTATGACAGTATTCTTAGAAAATGACTACACAGACGTTTATGCACACAACTGCTGCTTTTTAGGTGCCAGAATTTACACTGCCATAGACATGGCATAAGTGATTGTGTCTAGAATAGCGATGTTGGAAACAACTAGGAATAGTGTTTTTACTGTATTTTACCAGCCTTATGGAATTCTTTTCTATCTATGGTTTGGCTAGAATTATAGTATGTTGCATTTCGTACCACTCTGAAGACATATTTATTTGAAAGAGGTTTTGGAGAAGAGGCAACCGGAGGTGTTCAGGCTATTTTGTATAATGTATAATTTTATTTCTTCTCTCTGTGGTATGAGTAGTACTAGTCTATTAAAATTGGAGTTCCTTTTCTTTTAGTGTTTATATATTGATATTTTATTGTGCACTGCCCTGTTGTGTATACAGGAAGGGCAGTAAATACATTTTTAATTAAACCATAAACCATATTTGCAGACTTACACTGGTATTCTATAACCGGAAGTGGTGTACAACTCTGCTTTTATAGAATACTAGCTAAGGGGCCCTTTAATTAAAGGCAGTAGGACTATTGCCATATTGGTGCGTGGTAAATCGAGTCTATCACCAAGCCTCTGGTGCGTGTGTCATGACTGTGGTCATGACTCCACTTTTCAGTCTCACCTTGTCTTCCGGTAGTCAGCTTCAGAGATGGCTCCAGTCTCTTTTTCTTTGCATTGTTGCCTTTGCTGCCACTTCCTGTGTGTTTCAAGCCTCACTCTGGTGTTCAATGTGTTTCAAACCTCTTTCCTGTAGTGTTTCCACTTCCTGTGTGTTCCAAGCCTCACTCTGGTGTTCAGTGTGTTTCAAGCCCCTTTCCTGTATTCGTGACATCATCAGTGAAGGCCCTCATAAGGAAGGTGAGGCATTCATTCAGGGCCTTTGCAAAGCCAAAGGTCTCCAGGTTCGTCAGTGTGCTTGTGTAGCACTTCTGGCCTGTTTCCTAGTTGGTGTGCTTGATGTACACCATAAGACAAATCTTTCTCATGAAAAGGGACAAAGTGCAAATGCACCTCACTTTGGTATTTTATATCTGCTTCTCTCGCATATTTTGATTGTTTTATATCGTGACACATTTTAATGGTATCTAAGGTATAACTACTTTGTGTGACATCTTTCCTTTTTTAATATAGTCTTTATATATTTCTAATATAATTTGTTAGATATTTTTTATCATTTTGTATTATAATTTTTGTTGATTTTTATTATGTTGGTATTATGTATGTTTTAATATTTTGTAGACTCCTGAAACAGTCACATCTGTGCTGAAACACGGCAGCTATGTCGAGTCATTTGATTGTTCCTCAATAAAGATTTGGAAATCCATACATCTCCCTCGTGTTTTGATAGAGCCCACCTGTCCTACTCCTTTCCCCTCGGTTTGACTACTTTCTGTAGGAATCATTGCACCTCCATTGTATGTGGTTTTTTGCCCCCTGGGTTCCCATTCGGCCTTGCGGCCCACATGAGAGAGCTTTGTGTGCATTGCTTCCAGGTCAGCCTTGTGTCACGTTTGAGTGTTTTTTTCTTCTGGCTTTACTTGGTTCTGTCCCTGTGTTCCCTGCCTAGTCCAGTCCTGGTTTATATCTTAGTACAGCCCATGTGCTCTGTGCACTTTTGGTCTGTTTCTGCCTGTGTGCTCATTCTACTTCTAGTGCTCCAGTCCTGCTTGGTTAGTCCAATTCTGGGTGGAGGATTTTGTCTGCTGCTGCCATTCATCAATAGCAGTCCAAGAGCTCATGTTGTTCCTCAGTCCGTGACTGTTTGCATAGAGCCTGAGACCATGACAGCATGCCAACTTCGGTGCTAGAAAATACATTTTTATTTTCTAGCACCAAAGGCTTACCCGGCGGTAATTGGGCAGTGCCGCATGCTGCCTGGTTACTGCAGGGTTAGCGCAAGTGCCCTTATCACCTCCTAAGTGGGAGGCATAAGGGTTTCCAATAGAAATGGCCACACAGTAAGTGGTTCTCTTACTACAGGGCCATTTCCTTTTTTTAAAAAAAAGCCTTTCAACCACTGTGGTAAAAAGGGCTTTTTACTGCAGCTTTGTAAAAAGGACCCTTAGTACCCAGTTTTTTGGCACCTAACTTTTAACAAGTGTAAAGAATAAACTAACAAACAGACAAATAAAAACATGAGATACAACACATTTTTCCCTGGATTCTATATATAGCATTCAAAGATGAGCGCCAAAAAGTGTTCATGATCCTGAGATGTGCACATATCTCAATTTCTTACCGAGTCAACTAATGCCAATAATTGTACACTAAAAATCAATTATTGGCAATAATTGACCTTCAAATGGGAGTTGCGTGTGCATCTTGCTGCCCTCTGTGCTATAAAATTGCACATGCAAAAATCATGGCAAGCAACCCTAAAGGGTTGTGGCCTTGGGGGGGGGGGGGGGGGGGGGGGGCATGGGCAGGTGAAATGTGTTCTCCCAAGATGCACAGTTATTTTTTACTTTTTTATCATAATTTCAGTATTAGAATCACAATTACCTCATTATGACAAAAAAAAATAGAGAATGTATAATAAACAAATACATAAGGAAATTAAATATAAAAATATTTCAACCACAATAAATGATCCAAAATTACACTTCAAATAACTAAGGGTCCTGTTTACTAAGCCATGTTATATGTGCATTAGCGTCTTTAATGCATATTAACCATGTATGGGCATTAACCATGTAAGCACCTACAATATCCCTACAGGCACTTACATGGTTAGCGTACGTGCTAATTGTAGGCACGATAAAAACACTAACATGCCTTAGTAAACAGGGCCCTAAGAGAACAGCAATCAAATTATCAAGATGCCACCACTTCAAACATGTTCTAGCCGACCTCAGAGGATATGTAGAACAGATACTTGGATCCTCTCCTCTTCTTTAGGCACAAGAAAATCTAACAGTTTTTTTTTTAATCAAAAAACATGTAAGATCTATTTTCCCCATATATAAAACACAAGCAAGAAAATCTACTACTACTACTATTTAGCATTTCTATAGCGCTACAAGGCGTATGCAGCGCTGCACAAACATAGAAGAAAGACAGTCCCTGCTCAAAGAGCTTACAATCTAATAGACACTTCAGTCCCATTGTGTATGAACCCTTAACATAACATAGCATATAACAAAACATAACATAGTTAATCTCATATACAGAAAATCCATAGTCCAATCGGTACAACTTAAGGATAATAATAAGTAAACAACCAGGCTTTATTCAGTTTACAAAACTGCAGATAGTGAAGTTTAGAATGAATTTCAGTAGGCAAAGTATTCTAAATAAGAAAAGCTGCATAAGTAGTCTCCTAGAAGTAGAGGCCAGCCTAAGTTTAGAAAAAAAAAAAGAAAGTTGTAGCTTATTGATATTCAGTAACCTAGTAGTATTTCTAAGAAGCGTAATAATGACCAATGAAGAAAGATAATCTGGACATCAGCTGTTCATAATCTTAAAAACCAGAGAATTTTAAAATTAACTCTAGCTTGAACAGGCAACCAACGTAATGTCCAAAATAATGGAGTAACATACTTGGTTTTGTAAACCTGCCACCCCCCAAGGACAAAAAAATAAATGAGCAGCAGTGTCCTGTGGTAAATGAATTTTAATCAAAGATTTAGATGATATACCCATATACAGAGATTTACAATAAACAATTCTTGAAACAATCAATGCTTGATACAATTTTTGCAAATCATCTATTGCAAATTAGGGCCAAATCTGTCACAAGTATTTCAACTTAAGAAAAGTAGAGGAAATCAATTTTTTTAATTTGAGTGTCTCCATTCAAATCAGAGTTGATCCATATACCTAATCTTTTAACATCTCTCAGAAATTAAATCTTGACCTCCTGAAATAGGATTTCTTGATGGAAAAGATTGTGACTTGCCATTAATCCATAACAAAACAGTTTTTGTCTGCATTTAATATAAGCCACTTATCTGACATCCATTTAGAAATTCTAGAAAAATAAACAGTACTGGATATGCTCAAATAACTCAAGAATAATGGAAGTGAACATTATTTTATACAGCGTGCCTAGTGTTCCGTGCCAAAATCCAAGTGTATTCTATAACAATGCGCATAACTTAATTGGCTTAATAAGCTAATCAGCGATGTTAACAGCACTTAACAAGCAATACTGAGCACTAATTGGCAACAATTAGAATTTATGCACATAACTCACCAAGCATATTCTGTAATGCACTGTGCCGAAGTTCTAATGCATTCAGCCAAATGGTTTTTTTTAAATATGTGGAGGGGCATAATCGGACGCAAACGCCCATGTGTAAGAACGTCCATCTCTGAGAATGGGTCCGTGAAGGGATGGGCTGAATCGTATTTTAGAAAAAGATGGACGTTTAGCTTTAGTTTCGCAAATATGGTTTGTGCCAGGCAAATGCATTGGATGTGGGTGTTTTTGAGATGTGGGCGTTTGAGCTGGGCGTTTTCGTTTTTCAGCGATAATTGAAACCAAAGCGTCCCAGCTCAAAAACGACCAAATCCAAGGCTTTCGGTCGTGGGAGGGGCCAGGATTCATAGTGCACTGGTCCCCCTCACATGCCAGGACATCAACCGGGCACCCTAGGGGGCACTTTTAAAAAATAGGAAAAAACATTAAATTACCTCCCAGGTGCATAGCTCCTTTAACTTGGGTGCTGAGACCCCCAAATCCCCCCAAACACCCACTCCCCACAAATCTACACCATTACCATAGCACTTAATGGTGAAGGGGGCACCTAGATGTGGGTACAGTGTTTTTTTTTTTGGGGGGGGGGTTAGAGGGCTCCCATTTACCACCACAAGTGGTACATGTAGGGGGGGGATGGGCCTGGGTCCACCTGCCTGAAGTGCACTGCATTACCCACTAAAAGTGCTCCAGGGACAGGACTTATTGCTGCTGTATAACCTTGGCACAGCAGTTCACACCGTAAGACTAATCTCGCTGAAAACGTCCCTTATTTTAATAACCGAGTTTACTCACAGTTAACTGCAGATCAGAGGTTGTGCCCCACTGGCAACGAGTCTCCCTGGTACTAAGATTAGCAGTAGCTCAGAGCTGGCAGAATGCTATACAATGCCCTCTTTCAGCAACATTCAAGGTAAGAACTAAGTTCTGTAACGTGGCTAACACACGAAAGGGATCTAAAACGGACTTACAAAAATGGCCACTACCTCATGGACTACCGGAAACAAAACAGGAAACACTCTGACCCAGTAAGCAGAGGGAAAAGCACCATGGGAGAAGAGCCTACCAACTACCAACATCATGAGACTGTAACACAAGCTAGTGAAATCACGGAGCCCAATACCCTACACCCACCACAATCCAATGCTGATGTGACCCTGCAGTGCACCCGAGAGCCACATCTGACCCAGGGAAAGGCTGTGAGAGGATCGAACACATTCTGCTGTCATGGAGGTGGGTACGGAATTTGAGGGTGGCATAGAGGCTGGGAAATAAGGTTTTTGCAAGTGGGTTTTTTTTTGGTGGGAGGGGGTTAGTGACCACTGGGGGAGTCAGGGGAGGTGATTCCCGATTCCCTCTGGTGGTCATCTGGTCATTTAGGGCACTTTTTTGGGACCTGTTCATGAGAAAAAAGGGTCCAAATAAAGTGTCCTAAATTCTCGCTAACAACACCTTTCTTTTTTCCATTATCGGCCGAGCGCTCCCATCTCTGCTCGGCCGATAACCACTCCCCAGTTCCGCCTTCACCACACCTCCGACACGCCCCGTCAACTTTACTCGTTCCCGCGACAGAGTGCAGTTGAAGACGACCAAAATTGGCTTTCGATTATACCGATTTGGACGCCCACGGGAAACGGACGCCCATCTCCTGAACATGGGCGTTTTTCTCCTTTCTAAAATAAGCAGAATAGTAATCTGCCTTCAGGTTTTATATCACTCCTCAATTAAAGTATTGCTGAATTATAGTTTCTAAAAGAAAAACAATGTATATAAAACTCATTAAAGTAATTGAGATATTAAATAGCTCCTGAGTGTTTCTATTCAGGAGATTGGCAATTTTAGGCTGTCACCTGCCTACAGCATGCACCATTTGCAAAGTGACTTTACCAGAAGGGGAAAACTAGAAGCCATCATCTGGATGCATTCTCTGCTAGAATACAATAACAGCTACGGAAAG
Organism: Microcaecilia unicolor; assembly: GCF_901765095.1. Classification (NCBI taxonomy): domain Eukaryota; kingdom Metazoa; phylum Chordata; class Amphibia; order Gymnophiona; family Siphonopidae; genus Microcaecilia; species Microcaecilia unicolor. The sequence continues at coordinate 468,799,405 of NC_044033.1, read as the reverse complement.
ATGTGCCTGTGAGTGACAGATCAAAAATGTTTGCAAAGAAGGACTGCTCATGAATTATTTGCAAAGGGCAAGCAGTCTGATTCTCTCATTTTTGCTTTAGATGTAAAGATTTCTATACATTTTTCATCTTTGGCATACATTGAACCATTGTGTTTCATGTGTATAGAAATCATGTGCCATGCATGTGTACATGTGCCACATTCCCTACCAGTAAAACAAAAGTAGTGCACGCTTGTTCAAGAGACTTGAACAGTAATACACAAAGGCTCATGAACATTGGCAGACATGTCTATTTACAAAGCACTTCCAAAATACATTTTTCATCCACTCATTTCTCATTACAAATCTCATACATTATGGTTTAAAAATATCAGGCAAGCAGCTCCAAAAAGAGAGAGAGAGAGAGAGAGAGAACGAGAACATTTTTGAACCCTGAAATCACAGCTAAACAGCCAAATTGTTATTAAGGAACTCTCTGTGCCACATTTGGCAATAATTTTTTTCCCCACAGAATAATTTAGGGACTCTTCTTCTAAAACATGTTAAAATATGAGCTTAGTGCATTGTAACATGGGGCTTTCCCACACACTAAACCCATATTTAGGAGGCACTAAGTATTCTGGCCTTAACTCTTCATTATCCGGTTAGCGCATGTTTATGTAAACAAACATGAGCTTGGAAGCTTTATCCAGGTAAACATACTACCTGGATAAAGCTTCCAAGCTCATTTCTCACCCATGACACACCCCCTCCCCAAAAATTTGCAAACAGCTAAACAACATGTGATTAGCGCATGCTGACAGGCAAATTACCATAAAACTCTTTAACATGTTTTGCCTTAAGTCTTTTTCCCCCCATGTTAAGCTCGTTTTAATGTTGTGATTTAGGGCCCTGTTTACTAAGGCGCATTAACATTTTTAATGCACCTACAATTAGCATGCGTGCTAACCATGTAGGCTCCTAAAGGGATATTTTAGGCATATACACGGTTAACGCGCGTTAAAGACATTAGCTTGTCTATAACGTGGCTTAGTAAACAGGGCCCTTAGTAAAAAAGCCCTACAACAAAGCAATGGAGGTGCCCTCTTTAAGCATATCACTGGTCTAACATTTACAGAAGGTAATTAGGACTGAATCTTTGATTTCTACTCCTCTGATTGCAAAACAACAGTAACTAAAACATATGCTACTATAAACAGAGGATCCAATTAAGAGATATGATAGAGATGTTTAAATACCTTCAAGGAATCAATGTTCCTTGAAGACCTCTTTCAAAAGAAGTTCTAGAATAAAGAATCATGAGGGTGAAGAAATGAAGTCTCAGGAGCCCTTATCGCCTAGTAAATAGGTGTCGGTAAGAATTCCCATGCTAATGGCCACATGCTAATTGGAAAATTAGTGTGTGGTCATGAATGGAAAAATAGAAATTGCAGTCATTTTACTGATGCGATAAAAGTGGCCTCCGCACTAAAGATAGGTCAGGCCGTTTTTTTAGCGCAGCTTAGTGAAAAGGCCCCCTAAAATACTGAAATGAGTATAAGTCTAACATGAAAAGAAAATGACTAGGAAAGGACGAAAAAGAATAACTAATTGAAGAAAAAAAGAAAATAAACAAAAAAAGGTTGCAGCAAAAAATGTATCTCCAAAACTGAAATGGAAAGTAAGATAAATCTACCTCATAGCAACAGCAAAGCAAAAAAATCCAATCTGAAACAAACCAAAATTTAATTCAGCCAACATGGTCAGAAGTTTATGTAAATATCAGCCACATTGGTTTTAAAAAAAACAAACAAAATAAAACTGGATAATCACCACTGAATATCCAGATAGATCAACGAGCATGTGATTGTGTGGCTAATGAACAGGCATAGAACCCTCAGAGACATAGGCAGAATGTTGTCTAAAGTCAAAAGAAAAGCTTTCTCTGGCTCATTTCAGAACTAAACAGCAACCGCATTAACATTTACTGCCTTCTTTCTTAACAGTTCTGTCTTGTTAGACCTCTTCAACATAGTGGTGTGCTGGAGATGGCTCCCACCAGCTCGCAAGAGTTAAAATTGTTAAATTTTGCTGAATTTTGTGAGCCAGTTGTTGAATGGAGCCAGGTATCCAGCACACTAATATCTGGGGGGCCCTTTTACTAAGCCACATAAGCGTCTATCTGCGCCCAACATGCGGCAAAATGGAATTACCGCCAGACTACCGCGTGGATCTTGCAGTAATTTCATTTTTGGCATGCTTCCAATACGCACATCTGAAAATATTTTTTTATTTTCGGGTGCGCTTAATGGACGCATGCCAAGTGGCATTTGGCACGCATAGGTCATTGCTGCCCGGTTACTGTGTGAGGCTTTACCACCAGGTCAATGGCTGGCGGTAAGGTCTTAGACCCAAAATGGACGTGCAGCAATTTTCATTTGCCCATGTCCATTTTAACAAAAAAAAAGGCCTTTTTCACAGGTTCGCACCCAAAACCCGTGCCTACACTACCGCAAGCCATTTTTCAGCGTATCTTTATAAAAGGACCCCTGTGATTTTTTTTTTCTTGTCCTCTAGCTAACAACATCATACTCTCTCCCTCCTCCCCCACCTGCCCAGCATACCTCTCTCAGCTTCTCACCTCATATCCTTTCTTAGGTCCATCCCCCCTCAAACATCACTGCTCTAGCTAGTGGTAACATGCTGTCTGGCCAACCCAAAGCCTTTTCTCTGCCAGATCCCGCCCATGCGTAAGCAGGAGTTGCATCAATAGGGCATTGAAAAGGCTACAGGTCGGCCAAGCAGTGTGTTACTGTTAGAGCTGTGAAAAGTATTCAGGTTTGAAGGATGGCCGGTGAGGGGAACAGATCATCTGAGGTGGGAAGCTGAGAAAGGTCTGCTGGATGGGTGTGGAGATGATGATGCTGTGTTAACTTTAGCCAAGGAGGTTTGATTGAGAACTGGAGATGGCATGAAGACAAAAAGTTGAAGCTAATTAGGTTGATTTCTCTTTCCCTTTCCCCATGCAGCTGTCTTCGCTGTAAACTCAAAGTAAGCAAACTTATGAACTGCTGCATCCAAGTTGTCATTTTTTATTGTTGGTAGCATTTTTATTTAATCTCACTTGTATTTTCAAATATGCTGGCTTGTGCAGCATACTAATGTACACAGAGTAAGTATAATAATGGAATAACTTTTCATTGGTACAGTAGTAATTTGTTATAAATGTCATTTGGAGGGGCTGGTTATAGGCACACCATAGCACTGTTATATTTCTGCAGAGATTTTTATTTCCTCCTGGCAAATTTCCATTAAAACAGACATCATCTTGTAAGAATCAGGTGCTCAACATTCGGAGTTTAAATCTATTTATTTATTTATGACATTTATATCCCACATTAAACATGAACTAGGTTGAAACCTGGGAGCATTTAAAATCTTTTTTTTTTCATGTGCATAGATCAAAGAGAAAGATGGTTTGTGAGACTTACTCCTTTTGTTTTGTTGGAATGCAGTGGTATATTATTATAGAAATGCACTTAATATTGTTTATTACTATTTAAAAGAGAGAGATTGAATAAAGCTACCTTTATGCAGAAGACCACAGTTAGTCTAAATGTGCCAACATTTTCCAGTTCTGTGGTATATATTTATTTCTTCTTCCAGTCTGGTTATAAAAGGCATGTTTTTTTTTTTTTTTTTTTTTTTTGGGGGGGGGGGGGGGTAATCTTTGTCTCCCGGCTGTGTGTTTGTATATAGATGAGTCTTGGGAATAATTATGGCTAAGGGAAAGCAGAAGTAGATCAGTTGAAGCTGAATGACATTTATGTTCATACAAAGTTTATTATTTTCAGTGGAAATTAATTCTCTTGGCTGCCTGCTATGTGAATATTCCATCACTCTTTCATTATTGCTACCAAGTACTATATACTTAGGGCATATGCCTTAAACATAGATTGTTTGAATTCATTTATCTAGACCTTACATGCACATGATATTGCTTATTAAACCCAAAGGCAAAACCTAAGGGTGGTTAAACACTTTGATATAAACTGTGTTGTTTATGACTTTACTTGTTTTATACTGCTTTGCGTCCAACTGATCAGTTCATCTGTTCTGTTATTTTGTTGAGTAGAAACAGTTGAATGGGCTTATAGGAAGGAAGAGGAGTTTGGGAGGGGATAGGTTCTTAATTTATAGTACAGAATATTGTATATTTTAATATTATTTGTAAATTGGTTTCTACACTGTACCTTTGTACCAATAAAACGTATAATAAAGTTATGTACATGTATATCATTTTTTTAGGGGAGGGAGATCCTGTTGTTAAACATTTACTAGCACACCACGGCTTCAGCAGTTCCAATTACTCACACATAAATCATGGCCTGGCTCCAGCTGAGTCACTTAGGACCTGGGTCTTCACAAAAAAAAAAAGGTACTCTTTTACCTTTATGGTCCTCTGCTTCTCATGCAGTCCCTGGGAATCTACATCATAACACAGGATGCAAACCTCTGAGCTACGGCCATCTTTGCTTTCTTGGGCCATCCTTGTTTTCTTGGGACTCATCCTTACTTTCTTGCAGCCCAGTCAACACATTGGAAGGATTCCTTCACTTGGAGCCTCCCTCTAGGAGATCTCTGCACTCAGGATTTCTCTCCTTGAGACCTCTTACCTCAAGGCCTCCCTGATCCACTCTGCTCCAGGGTATTTAACCACCTCCCAGCCTGAGACTTTCTCCTCTGACCAAGCCTCTCACATGATAAGTTTAGCACCACCTGCCGTAAGGTGGCTAAACTGCAACTTCAGATAAATAGTGTTTTTTAGGACACCTGCCACTATACCACTCATTCCTACACAGAACAGCTGCCTTATCTGGATAGCTAACTAAGGGGCCCTTTTACAAAAGTGTTGTAGGCTCTGTATGCATGCAGCACATGCCAAAATGAAACTACCACCAGACTAGTGTGCCCCCTGGTGGTAATTTTAGATTTGGTGCACACCCATACTGCTGGGACAATTTTTTTTTTATTTCCTACCATGTGAGGCATTAATTGGTCACCACACATGTAACATGTGAGCCTTTACCACTACTAATCATTTCTATAACACTACTAGACATAAGCAGAGCTGTACACATTATATATAGGTACTTTCTCTGTCCCCAGAGGGCTCACAATCTAAGTTTTTTGGTACCTGGGGCAATGGAGGGTTAAGTGACTTGCCCAAGGTCACAAGGAGCTGCAGTGGGAACTGAACCCAGGCTGCCATTATCAAAGCCTGCTGCACTAACCATTAGGCCACTCCTCCACTAGATCAATGGGTGGCATTAAGGGTTCAGGCTGTAAATAGGCATGCGCTGGTTTAAATTTTACCGCTGGCCCTTTTCCCAGCCCATTGAAAAAAGTCCTTTTTCCCAGATGCGATAAAAACTGGCCTACTGCACGCCAAAAACATGTGCCCACACTACTGCAGGCTACGTTTTGCTGCAGCTTAGTAAAAGGACCCCCAAATAAGGTTAGGGCAGCAATTGTTTTGCCCTAATTTTATCCAGATTAATTAACCATTTTGAGGGCAATTCTATAAAAGGGAACCTAATTTTAGGTGCCAAATGCTCAGTTTAGAGCCTATTCTATAAAGCAAAGTAGGCATCTAGTTTTCTGTTTAAAATACTAGCAGAGGTACCCAGCATTGCATGGGAAATGTGATATTGCACCCGGTCAGATTACAAGGCAAATTGGCTGCTAAGCACCCTAGGTATATGTTTTATGATTGCTGACAAGTTACTGCTCAGTAGTTCTGTGGTATTATAGAATGCTACAATCTCATTGGTCAGACAGAGTGTAGCAGGCAAAGAACATTTGTTTTTTTTTCTTCAATAAAACTAATCACTGAATGTCTCCTGGGTGGGAGGATGGTACCTACAAAGCTTTGTTTCTTTGATCATATATTTTTTTAATACTATCGAATGCTGCAGTCTCATTGTTCAGATGGATAGGCAGGCTATTGCAAGTGGAGAACCAATATTTTTCAAATAAAAGTAGTTACTGCCCTCCTCCTGAATGAGATATGGGCCCAGCAAGGTTTCCATGCATTAAATCCTACTTCTGTGATAGTATCAAATGTTGGTCAGAAAAATAGGCAGGTAGTTGTATGGGAGAGATGATGTCTTTTCAACAAAAATTTGCTATTGAAAGGATAGACCCTGCAAGTTTTGTTGCATTTGCTCGTACAATCTCTAAAGGGAAAGATGAAAAGGAATGAGACTTGATATACCACTTTCTGTGGTCTTTGCAACTACATTCAAAGCAGTTGCATAGTATATACAGGTTCTTATGTTTGTATCTGGGGCAATGAAGAGTTACGTGACATGCAAGAGCAATCTCAGGATACAATATTTGGACAATTGGCTTTACACTCATGAGATCTACATCACTATTACTCCTTACCTCCTTCTTTGCCCTCTCACAGGCAGATTTCAGGTATGGATGGTTCTCTTTTGTGCTAGTGTAAGCAGATGACACCAGATCACATGTAGAGTTTATCATTTTGTTCATCTATGTCTGACTCCATTTTCTTTTGAAACATTCTTCCCAAAGACTAACCTAATAAGTAATCAGAACATTCACCTAACAGCCATAGAGCTGGTATAAATGCTGGTGCCTAGACTGCTAAAACAAGGTGCAAATTATGTCATTCTATAATTTATATATATAATTTTAATCCCTGCCAGACCCCACCCATGTGTACATCTATCTTCAAACTATGCACCATCATATTTAGCCACTATTTTATAAAATAGCTTGTAGCTGGAATATTAGCAACTTTTTGCATAGATGATGACATTCTGGTTATTTATGTGCATTCCTGGAGCATACATGTTGCCACTATCTTTATAGATTTGCCACTTTAGTGGTCTAAATATTACTGCTAATCAGGTAACAGTCAGGACCTCCCATACTCTGACCATAAACTGTCTTTCACCATGGGTTGGATTCAGTAAATGATACTGAAAGTTAGGCATCAGATAGATCCACACTGAAATAGCATTCCAAAAATGGTGCTCCATACCAAGCAATCTCTTTAATGCTTAGTGAAAATTCCTGTAGTCAACTTTGGGAGTGCAGACTTATACCAAGTGAAATCTGGTATAAATCTTGGTATATGGATAGTGCCAATACACTCTGTAATGATATTCAGTGCCATTATTTGGATAGCGCTACTGAATATCCTTTGATAGCTGTGGCTAAGAGAAATATCAGGATAACTTCTGTAGTTAAAATATCCAAGAAAACAGGTAGGCAGACAACTCACAAAATCCAGCATGGGATAAAAAAAAGAAGCAAATTGTCATCAAATCTTTCATAAAGAGATGAATTTATTCACCACAAAAATTTAAAACAGTCATAAGCCCGACATGGCTATGTTTCACCCTCTTAAAGGGCTGCATCAGGGGCTTGATAGACTACCCGGTGGTACACTGCAAACAATTTCACCTACTGGACTAAAACTGCTCCTCTCTTGAGAAACAGAAAAATGGCAGGCAGTATGAGAGAGTTTCTCTGTGTTTAAGTTGAAGAGACCACACCCTGAGGCAGCAACTTGTGAAACATGCCGCATGTAGGTGGAGGCGTCCATGCACTGCAAATTAAGATCCACATATATAGCAAAAAATGTGAAAAAGTGTGCTCAATTTGAAGGATTTTAAAGCAATATTATAGACATTGGATGTAATAAGGAAAATTATTAAATGACAAAAAAGGTTTTTTAATGAAAAATCTTAAGAAGCTGGTCGGGAAGTAATTGAAGTTGGTATTTGAATTTAAAGAGGAGCAAAACTACCATCAATGACAATCCAGCTGGGGTGATGATTTTTTTTACAATTAAAGTTACCTTTGCTGACACTTCAGACCAGTTAAGGAGATATTCTGAAGAACGGCAGTGCCCTGAAGAACCCAGTTCAAATTAGAAGCTCAATGACACTGTGGGAGATGAGGAGAAGGGGAAGCAGAGGGGATGGATGGTAACAGAGAGAGAGAGAGAGGGGGAGAGAAAGAAAGAGAGACAGAGACAGAGGATCTTTGGGAAGATAAAAGGCAAAGAAAGATAATGTCTTGGTGAAGAGAGAGGAAGGAAAAGAAAAAAACTAGAAAGAAAAGGGGTAAAGGAAAATGACCTAAAGAATCCTGAAAGGAAGAGAAAAAAAAAGAGAATGTGCTGGAAGTGAGAAAGAAGGGTGAAAGAGAGACATTGGAGCATGTTTGATAAGTCATCCGGGCCCAATTTTGGACATTTTGCTCAATTTGTCCAACCCCCCCCCCCCCCACCCCCATCTATCTTAGAACCATTTTTACACAGGAAAAATGTTTGGGTTTCTGTTTCAAACATGGCTCAGAGATGGAAGTTTTTGCACTGTGAAAACATTTAAAAGAATAGCAATTTTATGACATGTCTAACATATAAATGCCACACAAACATCCTTACAGATCAAAGGGGCAGCCTAGTGGTCAGTGCAGTGGACTTGGAAGAATAGCTCCCAACATAACGCTTTATTTTGTATTGTGAGCTTCCCAGGAACAGAATAAAACCTACTGTACCTAACTGTATACCAGTACAATAGACTTCAAGCCTGCGAGTATCTCTTTTAGGTTTTTTTTTATTTAGGCGTGCTTTAGTGCACATTAAGAATAGGTGCACGCTAAATGCGCCAATGTATTCCTATGGTCATCTTTAGCATATAGCATGTGACTATTTTTAATGCGCGCTAAAAACACCAGTGTGCCTAACTAAAAGACCCCCATATGTAGGTACAATACCACAAATGTACTAAGTGCACTGAAAAATGTAGTAATTTTGAGTGCACCCTTCTTCCACCCAAAGCACGCCTCCAACACGCCCCCTTGCTCTTTGATCAAACTCAGTGGAAAATGTCCAAATTCTGTCTTTTCGAAAATCGTGATTTTGATGTTTTTAGGAATATGGATTTTTTTTTTTGCTATTTTGAGACATCTATCTGCTTAAAAAATGAGCTCCACAGAGTGCCAGGAAGAGAAGACAGTGCCTGGGTAGGATTGGGAGGGGGAAAATGCTGAGGTCATTGCAAATGATTTGCAGGCATCTGTGAGCTGTTTATAAATCCAAGGACAGGCCAATTTTCCCTGCATAGAAATTCATTAAAATTTATTTTGACACCACATACTCTTTCAATAACTCTATTCAAAAGCTTCTAAAAATCTAGTATTGGAAAACATTGGGCAGTGGAGAAGTGGCTAGATTTAAAATTAAATCACTGTGTGAGCATCCTATTACTCTGTGCACAATTGGGATTACCACTGTCAGCCATTATATAGTTTCAAAGAACAGCAGTGAAAAGGCATGCAAAGTGTTTTTTTCTGGAGTGTAGATTATAAATAAGTGAATGCTCTTTTTATTGCTGTGTCTTCTCCCATTTGACAGAGGAGTAGATCTCTAAAGTCAAGCCATTACAGCACTTCTATTACAACTGCTATTGCCACTTACTTCTATAACATTACTAGACATACCTAGTGCTGTGCAAGTACACAGAGACATAGTACTTCTCAGTAGAGTTTATAATCTCATCTAGATAATCAGAAAAAAAAACAGAGTGGGAGAATTTAATTTCATGTTATCAAGAAGTTATTTAAAAATCTAGAGGGTCTTTTACTTAGGCACGCTGGTGTTTTTAGCATGTGCTAAATGTTAAAGATACCAATGTATTCCTTAGAAAACCGCTATGAGAAAACAGGAGACTACCTTGAAACAGCGTACCGCAAAACATGGCTCTATGTCGGTGATACTGAGTCTCCATTATGCATGTTCACTGAAGCTGAAAACTAAGTATTAAATTGAAAATCGATAATGAATGTGGAAAACCAAGATAAATGATAAATGATATAACTGAATAACATAAAAAGAAAAAAGTTAAAACAAAACATAAAATAGGGATCAATGAGGATTGTGGTACTGCCTTTGAAACATGCTTGGCTCATATTAGCCATCATAGAGGCAGACACGATGGTCTGATGATCCTATTAACGTATCTTTGTTTAACTAGACCATGATGTTTTGAATAGGATGTATTTTATGTGAAGTTGAAGCTGAGTATAATGCGATAGAATGTATTCCTTTGGGCATCTTTAGCATTTAGCCTGCACCTATTTTTAACGTGAGATAAAAATGCCAGCGTACCTATGTAAAGACCCCCCTAGTGCATAAGAAAAATATAAATCTTACTAAAATAGACACTGTTCAATATGTCACTGTAATAGAAAATAAAAGGCAAATAGTTTATCAGATATATCCGTAGTTGGAAAGAACTGTGAAGGTCTTTTACGTAGGTGCGCTGGTGTTTCTAACATGTGAGCGCTGGTGTTTCTAACGTGTGATAAAAATAGGTGTGCACTAAATGCTAAGCATGCCCATAGGAATACGTGGAGGGGCATAATCGAATGGAAACGCCTATCTCCATGGGCGTTTATCTCCGAGAACGGGTCCGTGAAGGGGCGGGCCAAACTGTGTTTTTGAGTTGGGCGTTTGTTTTTTTTAGCAATAATGGAAACTAAAAACGCCCAGCTCAAAAACGTCCTAATCCGAGCCATTTGGTCGTGGGAGGGGCCAGGATTCGTAGTACACTGGCCCCCCTGATATGCCAGGACACCAACTGGGCACCCTAGGTCAGTGCGGTGGACTTCAGAAAAAGCTCCCACATGCACAGCTCCCTTACCACGGGTGCTGAGCTCCCAACTCCCCTCCCCCAAAACCCACTACACACAAATGTACAACACTACCATAGCTCTTAGGGGTGAAGGGGGCACCTACATGTGGGTACAGTGGGTTTTGGAGGCCTCCCATTTACCAGCATAAGTGTTACAGGTGGGGGGGATGGGCCTGGGTCCACCTGGCTGAAGTGCACTGCCGTACCCACTAAAAGTGCTTCAGGGACCTGCATACACGCAGGCCTCTAGGACTTGTTACTGCTGTATAACATTGGCACACCAGTTGACACCTGAAGACTAATCTCTCTGAAAACGTCCTTTATTGGAATAACCACATTTACTCACAGTTAACTGCAGATCAGAGGTTGTGCCCCACCACTGGCAATGAGCCTCCCTGGTAGTGAGATTAGCAGGTCAGAGCTGGCAGAATGTTGTACAATGCCCTCTTTCAGCCTCATTCAAGGTAAGAACTAAGTTCTCTAACGTGGCTAACATGTGGAAGGGATCTAAAACTGGCTTACAAAAATGGCCACTACCTCATGGACTACCGGAAACACAACAGGGCACACTCTGACCCAGTAGACAGGGGGAAAAGCACCATGGGAGAAGAGCCTACCAACTACCAACATCATGAGACTGTAACACAAGCTAATGAAATCACGGAGCCCAATACCCTACACCCACCACAATGCAATGCTGATGTGACCCTGTAGTGCACCCGAGAGCCACATCTGACCCAGGGAAAGGCTGTGACAGGATCGAACATATTCTGCTGTCATGGAGGTGGGTACGGCATTTGAAGCTGGCATAGTGGCTGGGAAAAAAGTTTTTAAAGTGGATTTTTTTTTTGGTGGGAGGGGGTTAGTGACCACTGGGGGAGTCCGGGGAGGTCATCCTCGATTCCCTCCAATGGTCATCTGGGCAGTTCGAGTACTTTTTTGGGACTTGTTCGTGAAAAAAAAGGTCCAAAAAAAGTGACCCAAAATCGCGGTAAAAACGCCTTTTTTTTTTCGATTATCAGCTAAAGACGCCCATCTCTCCTTGGCTGATAACCATGCCCCAGTTCCTCCTCCACCACGCCTCTGACACACCCCCATCAACTTTATTCATTTCCGTGATGAAGCGCAGTTGGAAATGCCCAAAATCAGCTTTCGATTATACCGATTTGGGCGCCTTTGCGAGAAAAACGCCCATCTCCCGATTTGGGTGGAAATATAGGCGTTTTTCTCTTTCGAAAATAAGCTGGATTGGGATCTTTAGCATTCAGCGTGTGCCTATTTTTAACGCGTGCTAAAAATGCCAGCGCGCCTACATAAAAGCCTGTATTTGCTATTTTCCCTAGCACACTGTCATTACTGCAAAACTTTTTCAGATTTGAAATTTCTTTTTGGTTCAAATATGTAAAAGGATATAGGCAAGCTTTTAAACTCACTTGTAGAGAAGACTGACAATCACACAGAACAGCACAATTCAGTGTGAGGCGCCTTCCAAGGATACTGGCAGAACAGGGAAGCTAGAGTATCTCAATAAAGAGGTTGTGATCAAAGCAGAAACTGTCAAGTTGCATCTAAATGAAGAGAAAACAGAGATAAATGATGGCAAATCATCTCTTTCAAATGCTAAGTAGGTTGTGAATATAATTTTTAAAAGCCTACTGTATGCATATGTCAGAAATCTTTTAAAACTTTTTGAGAAAAATGTATGACATTATGAAGTCCTTTCACTGATAAATGGGCTTAGTGCTCCCATATGTAGTTCCATCCTGTGCGCTAAGCCCATTTTGATTGTGTCCATAAAATAGCTTTTTTGCTAATGGTAGAAATTCTGACTGTACGCAGAAATGGCAAAAGTAATACAGAACGCTTTTGAATGTATCCTGTGTTAGGCAATTTTTGCTTTGTTAGGCATGTGTTAGTATCTAAAGCAGTTTTGTGAAAGGGCCCCTAAGGGAGGTAATTACTAACCTGCAGTAACAGAATGCATAAGATAAAAGAGATGAACTACATAACATAAGAACTTGGATTGCACTACTTGAAATATAATCCAGTAAAACAATGAAAAAACAATGAACAAAACAATCAATTAATGAAACAATATCATCAGTATGGATTTGTACTGCATTATTTTAGATAGATAGATAGATAGATAGATAGATAGATAGATAGATAGATAGATAGATAGATAGATAGATGCCCTTTTACAAAAGGGTTGGTGCGCAGTCTTGCTGTGCGCCAATCTGGAACTACTGCCAGGCTACCACAGGAGCCTGATGGTAACTCCCACCCCTAGCATGTGCCATTTCCAGCACTACAAAAATATTTTCTATTTTTGTAGCACCGGTGCTTACTCGGTGGTAATCGGACAGCACTGCACGCTGCCCAGTTACCGCCAGGATAGCGCAGGAGCCATTACAGCCACCTCAATGAGTGGCAGTGAGTACTCCCCCTTCAATGGCCACACGGCAAGTGGTTCACTTATCACAGAGCCATTTCTGTTCCAGAAAAAAAGACAGCCTTTAAACATGAGGTGAAACTATGGCAGGTCCCCTTTTACCGCATCTTAATAAAAGGACCCCTAAGAGTGATAAAAGTACTAAAAACACTAAACACACTACCAGCACATAGAGCTGATGGTGTAAAATGTTCACAAACCCACGCTGGTTGAGCCACTGTTCTGTGTATGGCACCTTATGTAATGTGTGTAAGTGTATATTCAGCAAAAGGATACTGCCAGCTGCAAGAAAAGAATTTAAAAAATAAAATAAAAAGAAAGAAGAGACAAAAAAATTCCCTCATTGGCTTGTATAGGTTGCATTGTACTGTAAAAGTGGGGAGGTATAAAAACCAGCAGCCATGTATGTGATAACTGGTTAAAAAAAAAACTCTGTGATTAAAAATATCTTACAAAAGAAACCAGTTAAAAATATAACCAGATAAGCAACTATAACTGGTTAAGACATATACTCAGTTTTAGAGAAAAACAGTAGGGACTAAAAACATTAAAAAGCAGTGTCACTACTGTTTAAATAAAAAGCATCAAACATGCTATAAAACATGCACCACTGCAGTGGCAGGGCTTTAAACAAAAACAGAATGAAAACCATGAGCAATACGGGTCTGGTAACCACATGAGAACAGCTTGTAAGATTGCCAACACGCAATGTCCCATTGATTTTTAATTCCAATATTCACATCACTTTTTTTGTCGCTCCCATAAACATGTACATTATGATAATTTAGACAACAAGCTCTCGTTAGCATTCTATATTAATATATCTTGATGGATGGCCATCTATACGTAGCTAATATACCAGCACATTACATTAAATAATGATTGATTAATAGTCGCCTATAAGCAGTTATAGCTATGCATGACTCCTCTATTATTTGCCTCGGTCTTTACTGATGAAGATGTAAGAGATTTACATGTATCCACAAGGAAACAGTAGAAAATCTCTATGAAGAACACAAGATGCAACACAAAGTAGAAGGTGACTCATGACTCTCAAGACAGGAGTAGTTGATGAACAGTCTTTATTAAAAAACCACAGTAAGATCCGACTCAGGTCTGTTTTTCGGCACATTTGCCACCTGCCTGAGGGGGGAGGGGGTCACAGAACTGTATAAGAACATATATATAATATATTAAATTTTTAAATAAACAAATGGTAAAAAATACATAATATGAATTCATAATATAAAAAATTAAAAAATACATAGGGCAAAAGAGATGGACTGCATAACATAAGAACTTGGACTGCACTACTTGGCACACAGTCTTCCTGTGCGACAATCCGAAACTACCATCGGGCTACTGCAGGTGCCTGGAGGTAGCTCCCACCCCCAGCGTGTGCCATTTCCAGCACTATAAAAACATTTTCTATTATTGTAGCAACAGTGCTTATCGAGTGGTAATCTCGCAGCACTGTGCACTGCCTGGTTACCACCGGGTTAGCGCAGGAGCCCTTACAGCCACCTCAATGGGTGGCAGTAAGCAATCCCCCCAGTAATGTCCACATGGCAAGTAGTTCACTTACCGCAAAGCCATTTCTGTTTCAGAAAAAAAAACAGCTTTTTGCCTGCTGCAGTAAAAGGGGGTCTCTGCATGCATCAAAACCACACACTGACACTAACACAGGCCCCCTTTTACCACAGCGTAGTAAAAAGACCCCAAGAGTAATAAAACTTCTAACAACACAACACACTACCAGCACTTAGAACTAATGGACGGCATCCAGTGACATCCTGAAGCCCTTACCAGGCTCTCTAAGACCGCATTCCTTCTGAGAGTGTGTGGAGACAACTGCCTTGTTGGTGTGTGCAGTGGGAGCCAGGCACTATTATGGACGCATCCAGTGACATGCTGAGGCCCTTGCTGGGTTCTTTAAGACCGCATTCCTTCCATGGCACATGAACGCGGGTGTGTGGCCCTTAGTGCATGCCCGAAGCCCCTTTGGTCATGCTCCTTTGGAGCCATTTGAGGAGCCAGGAGTCAGAGAGCTTGAACAGCTCACTATCCATGGGGAAGTAGAAAGGAAGCAAGTTAACTAAGCCAGGACCATCTTGTCTGTAGGAGGAGTTGCTTTGTATGGTGGAATTGTGAATATATTGTCGTCTTCTTCCATCTTCTTGTCTCCAAGTGGTAGAACATCACCTCCCCAAACAGCTCAGTCTCAGGAGTTGTTGGGACCTTCTATGAGTGGTGATCCCTCTGCTATAGTGGATTTATTCTCTCTGGTACAGCCAACTCCTGTTTTGGATGCCGGAATCATTTATCAATTCCTGATCCCATCAAAGTATCATCTTTTTCTGGTTCTATTCTAACACCTGACCTAGTAGACTTTTCTTTGAAGGATATTGGCAAAAGAAAGTTTAGTGGGACCTTTCCTCTTTATATAGTTTTGAATCTAAGGGGCCTTTTTTAAACAGGCTCTTTGAAGCTTACTCAGCAACCTATGCAGGTATTCTACTTCCCCACACCTTAATTAACACTTAATTGAGGTCGCTGGATGTGCTATCTCTCCAGTAGCCAAGGAACAGAAAATAACTGCCTTTTAGAACAAGAGTTTTTGGCTGTATTATTGTGTATGTGCTTTATTTCAATTTCACTTGACCTCTTCAGGGCAATCTAGGATAAAGAACTGATAGGCATATAAAGATCAGTTTAGCCCTACACGCTTTCAGCATGTTAGCATTTTAATGTGCCTGTAAATTTAATGCATGTTAAACGCTAATGTGCCTATACATTTCTATGGGTGCATTAGCGTTTAATGCGCATAAACCATTTACTTGAGCTAAAAATGCTAATGTGCCCATAGTGCTGCTTAGTAAACATAGGCGTTATATTGTAAGCTCTCTAGGGACATAGAAAGTACCTGCTTATAATGTGTACAGCACTGCATTCATCTAGTAGTGCTATTGAAATGATTAGTAGTAGTAAAATGAGGATTTGTGATGTACTATGTTAAGTTAATGTGTACAAAGCAGAATTTTAAAAAAGGAGCTGCAGCCAATTTTGTGCCAATTAGTTAAGAATGCGTTGATTAATTGATTGGTAAGTGATGATGGACTGCTGTGCAAGTGCCAAGGTGCCTTACACTCAATTTCTATAAAGAGTGCACCTAATTTCTCTCATGTGCAAATGCAAAAGAGATATTAACATGGGAGGGGTATGGGTATATCAGGGGCATTCTGACTATTCTTGTGTGTCACAATTTACGCCAGATTTAAGTGCCACAATTTACGCCAGCCATAGGCATGGCATAAGTTCTTGTGCCTAAAGTTTGGCACATAACTGCCTACTTACACTAATATTCTATAACAGATTTAGAACGCAACTCTTTTGTTATAGAGTACTGGTTTAGTTCCCAGTTTTATGGCACTTAACTTTTAGCAATTTGAATACTGGCATTTGCATACATCTGTTCACAATTCACACACCAATAAATAAATAAATAAATAACAACTTCTTTGTTGTATAAATATTTTGTCTTTATTAATACATCAATAAAATTTATAACCAGCACAGCTATAATTCACTTTGAAATATTGCAATACGACCTTCACCCTTTTAACCTTAGCAAGCTAGTTGGTGCCAACCTTAGCTGTAAATGGAGTCATTGGTGAGTCATTGAATAAATTGGTACTTAGAAATCTTATATCCCGTTTCCCTGGAGTCATTGGTCCATTTCCCACTCTTTTTACGCTGTTACATTTATGTGGGAGTTAGCGTTCATCCACTCAGGTGGATTACCTTCTCCTTGGTATTCCATACCCCACCTTTTCAGTGAGACCTATGGTGATGTCAAGGTCTCACCTCCACGTATGGCGGTTTCACCCACAAGCAGATTACCCGTAATACTCCAAATATCCACGTTATTCATTGTCATTTACTGCTGGTTGCTAAAATTACATTCAACTTTCCGCTGCTGTGAAAAAAATCACCCATTCAAAAATATAAAACTACCCAACACACAAGCTAAACATTTATAAAATGCACTACTGTACTACAACTTCAGGGAAGGATTGGGTGAGTAAACTTCCCAATTCCTAAATCTTCAAATACCTAGCCTCCTACCTGCCTAAACAAATTACTACAACCCGCTACCTGCCAAAAACTCACAGTCCCTCACACTCCTTTTCCCTGCCCCCAACAACCCATTAACAATCAATCAGCTGTACCCTCACCAAAAATTTCCATTTGCTATTAAATTCCTTTTTCTTATTAAATTTAACCTTTTCAACTTATAAATTATTACAACCTCCTTTCCCCTGCGTCATCACATTTCCCATAATATTAAAATAAATGCATAAAATAATTCTCACATGTAACTTAACTCATTCCAGCCTTAATTTTATAAAATATTCACAGTTTGATAAATAAACCTAAACAAATAAATTCCCCCTCTTCACATCCCCACCCATTCCAACCCTCTTACTCCCCTCTCTTCACCTAAACTAGAAATAGTTTCACCTCTGCAGCAAAGCCAATGTTTTCTGCCGATAGTTGAGTCTATGGGCTCTCTATATAGAATTTACCTCTTTAGCTCAGTATCCATTACGTTTTATTTCTACAAGTTGTCTATTCAAAATATATTATGTAGAGAATGTGCATGATTTGCCCCCCTGTTTACTAAGCCGGACGGCAAAGCCGACACAGTCATTGAAAGTGAATGGGCCGTGTCAGCATTAACAGACGGAAGTCACTAGCATGGCTTAGTAAACAGGGGGATTGGTGTGCAAGTGGAAAATGTTTGCAAAACAGGAATCATTTGAATTACATTGAGAGTGAGGTAAGGTTAACCTTGAGCCCCTTATTTTCATATTACACAGTCTAGACTGATTTAAGAATATGCTGGTAATACCTCCACAGCATATGTTATTTGCCAACAACATTAGGTTAAGTAAAGATAATAGAAAAATGTTTTTAAAAAGAAGCGAAAGATTGGGAAAGATAGGTGCAGTGCATGAAAGAAATAGACTAAAAATTGAAAATAAAAGGATAGAGTAGCAGATAGCAAAATTCATTGATAAAAACAATGGGATGGAAAGTCTGAGAATTAGAGGTAAGAAATTATGGAGAATTAAAGGTTTTTGGTACCCCGGAGCAACAATAAATACAAGCACATCTCTTGCTAGAGAGATAAAAGTAAAAACCACAAGGGGATGGCTAAAGTGGAGAAAAGCAAGTGGTGTTACCTGTGATAAAGGGGATCCCTTTCTAGATAAAAAGAAAAATTTACAAAAGAGTTATAAGCCAGTACTAGACAAAGAAACAGAGTGCTGGAGCATTAAAAAGAAAGCATATTCAAAGAGAGTGACAGACACAATGATGCTTTGATGGATGCTTGAGATGATGCAAGGTGTCAAGGGCCAGAATGAAGACATTATGGAAAGGCTGATGGTGGGTGAAATTAGAAGTGTAAATTCATTAATGTGCATTCTGTCAATGTGGGCACCTAATATATTAAAATCTGCACAATATACCTAGAAATTAACATGTCTGAGTTGCATATTTATAAAGGTTCTAGCATATGCATTGTACATGCAAACAATGACTAAGGGAAATGATGCCTGAGTATTTTAAGCAGGCCCTGCAACTTCATATCCTAGAGATCAGCTGGGGCAAGACAATTAATAGTGCTTTCTTTGGCAAAAGTGCGTTATTCAGCAACTAGTAGCAGTGCAATGTCCATCATCGGGCCCCAGCTGTGGAATAAACTGCCTGGCTATCTACTACTACTACTTAACATTTCTAGAGCGCTACTAGGGTTACGCAGCGCTGTACAATTTAACAAAGAGAGACAGTCCCTGCTCAAAGAGCTTACAATCTATCTAAGAGGTCCTTTTACAAAAACGCACTGAAACATGGCTTGTGGTAGTGTAGGTGCAGGTTTTGGGTGTGCACCGATCCATGTTTTAGTATGCCTGTAAAAAAACACCATTTTGGGGGGGGGCTAAAAATGGACATGCAGCAAAATCAAAATTGCCGTGCATCCATTTTGGACTGAGACCTTACCGCCAGCCATAGACCTAGTGGTAAAAAATGTGGACGGTAATGACCTACGCGTGTCAAATGCCACTTGGCGTGCGTCCATTATGTGCACCAGAAAATTAAAAAATATTTTCCAGATGCGCTTTGCGGACACCCGCCAAAATTGAAATTACTGCTAGGGCCACGCAGTAATCGAGCGGTAACTAAAATTTGACATGCGTTCTGCACATTTAGACGCCTACGCGGCTTAGTAAAAGGGGCCCTAAGTCTTCAGTCACCTCTCCTTGAATTTAAGAGGAGATTAAAAATCTATTTGTGTGTACAAGCACATCCTTGAAGGATCAAGTGGTTAATGAAGAATAAAAAGCTGAGATTCAGTGTTATTTTATTGTACTGCTTTGTGTCGGTTTTGTTGTGTTAGTTTTATATCACCTGCTCAGTTTTAAGTGGGCTATCCTACTAACTCTAAAAAAACTCACCAAGATTTGTATGTGCAATTTAATTTAAAAACAAGTTAATTAGCTAATTGGCTTTTTAACAAGCAATTATTGGCACTAATTAGATTTAATTGACATTTACGCACATAAATTAAAGTGCAGGATCCATGTCTAAATTTTACGCACAATCTGAAAAAGGAGGCACAGAAATGAGAATGTCATGGATGTAATGGGTTGAGAAAACAAGGCAAATGGTCCACCAAATCCAACATGGAGAATAAAAGCAAGGGGCAGATATTGGCAGAATGCAGTCTTTATTTAAAATCCAAAGTCTCCCAGAGATTTAAACATTTGTGCCCGATATGACCATGTTTCACCTGGAAATAGATGTATCAGGGGCAAAGTTACAGCTGGTGAAAAATGACAAAGTTCACTAGAAAATGACTCAAAAAAATTCCACCTTACCAAAAATGACAAAATCCATGTACTGCAACAAATGATAACTATTACAAAAAAGTCATACTACTCCATGCAGGAAGGAAAAAGGCCTCAAAGAGCTCCAAGATACTATCCTGCTTATAATCGAAAGAAAAAAACACCTATATTGTGACCCAAATTGAGAGATGGGCGTCTTTCTCCCGTGGGCGCCCAAATCGGTATAATCGAAAGCCGATTTTGGGCGTTTCCAACTGCAATACGTAGCAGAAACAAGTAAAGTTGACGGGGCGTGTCGTAGGCGTGGTGAAGGCGGAACTGGGGCATGGTTATTGGCCAAGGAGAGATGGGCGTCTTTAGCTGATAATCGAAAAAAAAAGGCGTTTTTACCTCGATTTTGGGTCACTTTTTTTTTTACCCTTTTTTTTTCACGAACAAGTCCCAAAAAAGTGCCCCAACTGCCCAGATGACCACTGGAGGGAATCGGGGATGACCTCCCTGGACTCCCCCAGTGGTCACTAACCTCCTCCCATCAAAAAAACCCCACTTTAATAACTTTTTTTCCAGCCTCTATGCCAGCATCAAATGCCGTACCCACCTCCATGACAGCAGAATGTGTTCTATCCTATGACAGCCTTTCCCTGGTTCTGATGTGGCTCTCGGGTGAGTGTGACACCTTTTCTGTTATGCGCACTGCAGAGTCACATCAGCAATGCATTGTGGTGGGTGTAGGGTATTGGGCTCCGTGATTCCAGTAGCTTGTGGCAAATGCTCACAATGTTGGTAGTTGGTAGGCTCTACTCCCATGGTGCTTTTCCCCCTGCTTACTGGGTCAGAGTGTGCCCTGTTTTGTTTCCGGTAATCCATGAGGTAGTGGCCATTTTTGTAAGCCAGTTTTAGATCCCTTTCACGTGTTAGCCACATTACAGAACTTAGTTCTCACCTTGAATGTGGCCAGTGCTTTTTTTGTAGAAAAAAAGGTGCCGGTACTCATTATGGGCGGGGTCACCACATATGGCTCCACCCCTATGATAGCCACATCCACATTAACCACACCCCCTATACCAGCCATGGCGCATATAAACAGACATCATTGAAAATATTATAGTACTATAGGAGAAAAAAATAACGTGATTTTTTTCATTATAAATAATCTCTGTAAGCTCTTACAGCTCCAGTATACCCAGTGCAAAATAAGACAGCCAATGTAAATTCTCAAATTGGACATAATTACAAACACTAAAATGAAAATAAAATGATTTTTTTCTACCTTTGTTGTCTGGTGACTGTTTTTCTTTCCATATTGGTCCCAGTCTGTGATTCTGCTTTCTTTTCTTTTCGCTTAACTCTTCTGTGCCATTTGTCATTTTTGTCTCCTTTTTCTTTGCTTTCTTCAATATTTTTCAGGCTCTCTCTCTGTCCAGATTTAATTCATTCTTACTATCCATTCTTTAATTTCCTTCATCTACCTGTGGCTTTTCATCTTTTCCTCACCCTTGTTCTCCCCA
Organism: Microcaecilia unicolor; assembly: GCF_901765095.1. Taxonomy (NCBI): domain Eukaryota; kingdom Metazoa; phylum Chordata; class Amphibia; order Gymnophiona; family Siphonopidae; genus Microcaecilia; species Microcaecilia unicolor. The sequence goes on along the minus strand of NC_044033.1, from coordinate 468,777,816 downwards.
TGCCCCTTCCTCTTATTCTCCAGTCTTTCTCTATTCCCCTTTTCCATCCAGCAGCTCTGCTTTTTCTCCCCATCCTTCCAGTGTCTCCCCTATTTCTTTCTGCATTCTTCCATCCAGCATCTTCCCTCTCTCTCTCCCCATCCTTCCATCTGTTTTCCCTCTCTCTCTCCCCATCCTTCCATCTGTTTTCCCTCTCTCTTTCCCCAATCCTTCCATCTGTTTTTCCCTCTCTCCCCATCCTTCCATCTGTTTTCCCCTCTCCCCAATCCTTCCCTCTGTTGTTTTCCCTTTCTCTCTCTCCCCAATCCTTCCCTGTTTTCCCTCTCTCTCTATCCCCATCCTTCCATCTGTTTTCCCCTCTCTCCCCAATCCTTCCATCTGTGTTTCCCTCTCTCTCCCCATCCTTCCATCTGTTTTTCCCTCTCTCTCCCCAATCCTTCCCTGTTGTTTTCCCTCTTTCTCTCTCTCCCCAATCCTTCCCTCTGTTGTTTTCCCTCTTTCTCTCTCTTCCCAATCCTTCCCTTTGTTGGTTTCCCTCTTTCTCTCTCTTTCCCCAATCCTTCCCTCTGTTGTTTTCCCTCTTTCTCTCTCTCCCCAATCCTTCCCTCTGTTGTTTTCCCTCTTTCCCCAATCCTTCCCTCTGTTTGTTTCCCTCTTTCTCTCTCTCCCCAATCCTTCCCTCTTTCTCTCTCTCCCCAATCCTTCCCTCTGTTGGATTCCCTCTCCCTGCCAAGTTTGGCGCGAATGGCGCGAAGACGCGACACACGCGGCACCAGCCCCTATTTCCGGCCGCTGCTGCTTCTCCTGTTGTTGAGCAGCAGCAGCGGCCGCTACACAAAGAAAAAGAAGATTAAAAAAAATTGAAACCTGGCTGAAACGCGGCACCCCGGCACTGTAGACAGCCATTAGGCATTGGCTGTTGCCCCGCAACCGCTCCTCCTCTTGCCTCTACGTCACTGCCCCTGGAGGAAGACCCCAGAGGAGCGCAGTGACGTAGAGGCAAGAGGAGGAGCGGCTGCGGGGCAACAGCCAATGCCTAATGGCTGTCTACAGTGCCAGGGTGCCGCGTTTCAGCCAGGTTTGAATTAAAAAAAAAATCTTTTTCTTTGTGTAGCGGCCGCTGCTGCTCAACAGGAGAAGCAGCAGCAGCCGGAAATGGGGGCTGGCACTGCGTGCGGGACATGGGCTCACGGGGCGGGGGGAGCAAAAAAAAAAGGTGCCGGTACGCCGTACCGTTGCGTACCGGCACAAAAAAAGCACTGAATGTGGCTGAAAGAGGGCATTGTACAGCATTCTGCCAGCTCTGACCTACTGCTAATCTCAGTACCAGGGAGACTCGTTGCCAGTGGGGCACAACCTCTGATCTGCAGTTAACTGTGAGTAAGCGTGCTTATTCCAATAAAGGATGTTTTCGGAGACATTAGTCTTCAGGTGTCAACTGGTGTGCCAATGTTATATAGCAGCAACAAGTCCTAGAGGCCTGCGTGTATGCAGGTCCCTGGAGCACGTTTAGTGGGTACCGCAGTGCACTTCAGCCAGGTGGACCCAGGCCCATCCCTCCCTACCTGTAACACTTGTGCTGGTAAATGGGAGGTCTCCAAAACCCACTGTACCCACATGTAGGTGCCCCCTTCACCCCTAAGAGCTATGGTAGTGTTGTACATTTGTGGATAGTGGGTTTTGGGGGAGGGGGGTTGGGTGCTCAGCACCCGTGGTAAGGGAGCTATGCATGTGGGAGCGTTGTCTGAAGTCCACCGCACTGACCTCTAGGGTGCCCAGTTGGTGTCCTGGCATGTCAGGGGGGCGAGTGTACTACAAATCGTGGCCCCTCCCATGACCAAATGGCTCGGATTAGGATGTTTTTGAGCTGGGCGTTTTTAGTTTCCATTATCGCTAAAAAAAACAAACGCCCAGCTGAAAAACATCCATTTTTTCGAAAATACGGTCTGTCCCGCCTCTTCACGTCCCCGTTTTCGGACATAGACGCCCATGGAGATAGGTGTTCACGTTCGATAATGCCCCTCCACACAATCTAACGGAGCTAAAACAGATCTTTATGATCTTCCCTTCATCATCGGACAAAAAACCTTCAAAAATACATTAGACTTCCTGCTCCTTCTGTTTGTATAAGTTTTCTTAGAAATATATGTGTTTTCCTTAATCTATCATATATGGAAAAATAACTTCTACAAACATAAGGAGCAGGAAGTCTAATGTATTTTTGAAGGTATTTTGGCTGCTGATGAAGGGAAGATCATAAAGATCTGTTTTAGCTCCGTTAGACTATTTAGTATCTTGGAGCTCTTTGAGGCCTTTTTCCTTCCTGCATGGAGTAGTATGACTTTTTTGTAACAGTTATCATTTGTTGCAGTACATCGATTTTGTAATTTTTTTGTTAAGTGGAATTTTTTGGAGTTATTTCTAGTGTACTAGCATTTCCATACCCCATTGGTATTGATTTTTAGTGAAAAATTACAAGGTTCACCATGTCTGGCCCAACAGTTAAAAAGGTTAAAATCAATGCTCCTTCCTCTGGATCCATTTGTACAATTGATTTTTTAAAAAGGATATGCACCTAATGTACTTGATGCAAATAAACACACCTATAGTTAGGTGTGATTCCTGGGCATAAGCGCTACTCTATAATCCATGCCTAACTTTAAGCACGGCTTATAGAATAGTGCTTTTTTTTCAGTGCTGATTTTTGTTGGCACTGCACACACACATACACATATTCCCCAAATCATTCGTTTCACAACAGCATGAACCAAACTTTGTTTGTTTGTTTGTTTCTTTTTGGCTGTGCACACCCCTAGTTAGAACCATGATGGAGATGAGGAAAAGAAGACTGGAATGATTTGGATACATGGATAGAAAAGATGAAAGTTATAGGAGTGTACTGGTAAGGTAGGTGGAGGATAGGGATGTGAATGGAAAATAATCTATGTCTTTTGCCTTTTTATGTTTAATTTGTTTCAGTTTTTAGATTATTTCGTTCTATTGTTTATTTTGTTTCTCATTAGGAATCAATACAGGAAGCAGTTCTTTGCACATGTTTTTGATTCTAAGATTGGAGTTCTCCATAATATTCTGAAACTTTCAAGCAGGCAGATAGACATTGGCATAGAGACAACATTCAAAAGACATCAAGAGCATGGTAATGTGGCACAAAGAATAGCATGAACAAGCTTTGCACAAAAAAGTTAAGGTGGTCAAACTGTTCTGCCCCCATATTCATAGAAGCAGGGTATATTGTGGTGTACATTTAATATGAGTATTATTTGTATTTAATTGCATTGTTCGTGTAATAGATAGCATTGTGTATTAGGACTGCTTTTCCTATAGTTTGCAGTTCCTGTGATTGACTCCTTGTGAGCTTTCCCTATTGGCTGTTAGCTCTGAGCTAGGGCCAGCCCTCCCTCTCTGACCCTGTGGGCTGTGTGAGAGAGCCCAGTCTTCCTAGCATGCCTTTGTGATCAGCAGCTGTTCTAGGGGCTGATCCCTCCTTAATCTACTGTAATTCCATCAAGATTTTTCACCATCTCTCCAATTTATTCCCCAGGACATTCTTCCCAAGCCATCTCCAAAGACTTATCCAAGTCATTCCCCATTTATTTTTTCTGAGTTCTCCCCCACTTATTTTCCTTGAATGTTGCAGCTTTCCTCTCAGCTGGGCTGAGGTTCTGGCCATTTCTTTACCTTTGAGGTATGTAGCTACAGAGTCTATGGGCAGAAGGCCACAATTCTTTTACAAGGAACTGGGCAGTAAGTTGGATGTTCTTTGTTTATTCTGAGTACCACAATAAAGAAGATTTGCTTAAGAATTGAGAGTTTACTGGTGAAGCTTCTGCTTGGGGATGGTTTATGCTAGCAAGCAGCCAGCATAGACCATCCCCAAGCAGCTGTCTAGAGCAGTACACAAAAATGGCAAGGACACCCCACAGTATAGAAAGAGAAACACAGTGACTGAATAGTGACATGACCTCTCCAAAGCAACAAAAAGAGTGTCATAAACACCCTAGGCACTATGAGAAGAGCAAAGAGATTCCAAGAATGGTACTGTTAAAAGGGATAACAGAACAGAAGTGGCACAAGGAGCCCAAGGCACTGAGGAGCAAACAGCACAAAGGAAAGCATGAACAGCCCAAGGCATCATCAGAAGAGTAAGGCATCAGGGGCAATAATATATAATGTAACATTGTTTTGTTCTTTAAAAAAGGTATCACTACCTCCTAACAACCAAATAAAATAGATTTCTTGCAAGAGGGCTGAACTAAGTTGAAAAGTGATAGGAAGCTCTTCCTTCCCCTCCTGGTTTTTCTCACCAGTTGTCTTGCAGTAAATCTTCACCCTGCAGTGGCTGGCAGCATATTGAAGTGCTGCCTCAGCCTGCACAGGTCTTTCCTTCTGACCCAAGGTCCCTTTCTGAAAATAGGAAGTTGCATCAATAGAGGGGTAAGATGGGTCAGAAGGAAAGGCCTGGAGCAGGGCTAGGCATCATTTCAATATGCTGCTGGTCTCTGCAACGCAACAATTTACTGCAAGACAACTAAGGAGGTAAACTGGAAAGGGAGGGAAGAACTGCCACGGCCGCTGCCACCACTGCCATGGTCTGGGAGAGATGGTGAGCGGGAGAGCGAGGGAGAACGTGGGAGGGGAGGTATATTAGAGAGCTGCCAGCAATCCAGAAGGGAAGCAAGAGATGCCAGACTGGGTAGGCGGTTAATCATTAATCACGATTATTATTATTTTTTTTACAATGGTTAACGTGCAACCCTATTTTTAATATGTTTATATTTGTGGCTGAAACATTGTACAGAAATGGAGAGAGAAGCAGGACAGCAGAAACAGCAGCATCTAGTATGGAAATAATATATCAGAAAGCCAAGAGTAGCAAATGTGGGAAATAGCTCAATAGGGCCAATGCCCCATAAATTTGGCCATCAGTGTCCACCCTGGGCAGGAAACCCAAAAAGATGTAAAGTATGGCTGTCCACCAAGTTCTTCTGCCATTAAGATGGACAGTCTGGAAAACCTCAAAGAGGATATTTTACTTAAGATCATATTTTCTTCAAAACTGGTGCCAGACATGAACAATATAGACTCATGTTATCTCCAATAATGGGAATGCCAATTCACTAGACACACTATTATAACCATGAGTGTTGGGAGATAAAGGAGAGGGAAAAAGTAGAATCTGACAGGATGCTACTGATACTGACAATAAGGTAGCAGGGGTTCAGCCTGTCTTTTTACTGCACTCAAATATAAAGCTGCCAAATGGATCCAGATTCACCTGATGGGATTGATCCAGTCCTGGGTTTACCCTATTGCATGCAGGGACTTGTAGTTCTAATTTTTCCCATTGCATTTCCTAAGAAAAGCAAGACTATAAGTCAATGCATGCTGTGCTTTCTGGGAAATCTGGATCCAGTTGGCAGACTTACTTAAATGTTTTGAATGGTAAACACAGTGAAATAGAAACATAACTACATAAGTATTGCCATACTGGGACAGACCAAAGGTCCACCAAGCCCAGCATCCTGTTTCCAACAGTGGCCAATCCAGGTGACAAATACCTGGCAAGATCCCAAAAAAGTACAAAACATTTTATACTGCTGAAATAGTGGATTTTCCCCAAGTCCATTTAATAATGGTCTATGGACTTTTCCTTCAGGAACCCGTCCAAACCTTTTTAAACTCCGCTAAGCTAATAGCCTTTACCACATTTTTTGGCAACAAATTTCAGAGTTTAAATACACGTTGAGTGAAGAAAAATTTTCTCTGATTCGTTTTATAATTTAGATTGTAGCTTCATTGTATGCCCCCTAGTCCTAGTATTGTTGGAAAGCGTAAACAGACACTTCACATCTACCTGTTCAACTCCACTCATTATTTTATAGACCTCTATCATATCTCCCCTCAGCCGCCTTTTCTCCAAGCTGAAGAGCCCTAGCCGCTTTAGCCTTTCCTCATAGGGAAGTCGTCCCATCCCCTTTATCATTTTCGTCGCCCTTCTCTGCACCTTTTCTAATTTCACTATATCTTTTTTAAGATGCGGCGACCAGAATTGAACACAATATTCGAGGCGCGGTCGCACCATGGAGCGATACAAAGGCATTATAACATCCTCATTTTTGTATTCCATGCCTTTCCTAGTAATACCTAACATTCTATTTGCTTTTTTAGCTGCAGAAACACACTGAGCAGAAGGTTTCAATGACGACACCTAGATCCCTTTCTTGGTCCGTGACTCCTAACGTGGAACCTTGCATGACGTAGCTATAATTTGGGTTTCTCTTTCCCACATGCATCTCTTTGCACTTGCTCACATTAAACGTCATCTGCCATTTAGATGCCCATTCTCCCAGTCTCGTATGGTCCTCTTGTAATTTTTCACAATTATCCCGTGATTTAACGACTTTGAATAACTTTGTGTCATCATCAAATTTAATTACCTCACTAGTTACGCCCATCTCTAGGTCATTTATAAATATGTTAAAAAGCAGCGGTCCCAGCACAGACCCCTGGGGAACCCCACTAACTACCCTTCTCCATTGAGAATACTGACCATTTAACTCTACTCTCTGTTTTCTATCTTTTAACCAGTTTTTAATCCACAATAGAACACTATCTCCTATCCTATGCCTCTCCAGTTTCCTCTGGAGTCTTTCATGAGGTTCTTTGTCAAACACCTTCTGAAAATCCAGATACACACTATCAACTTGCTCACATTTATCCACATGTTTGTTCACCCCTTCAAAGAAATGTAGTAGATTGGTGAGGCAAGATTTCACTTTGTTTAAATGCATATCCATAGTAGAGAAAGGAACAGAGAAAAATCATAAAAGACTTGGACCAATACTGTTCAAGAGGAAATCAAGGATTCCAGCTCAGGAGAGAGAACATTGCTTGACTGGCTAAAATGCCAGCATGTAGCTAGGGTGATGACCACCACAGGAGATGTGAAATGCTCGTAGAATAGGCTTCAAAATACAATTATCATAAGTATTATGTGTATATAAGAATACTTTTCATGTTTGCCAAAGATTTGCAAGTCAATGCAAAGACACTATTTAAGTTCCACAATTATTCAGTTTCAATACTGTTTTTTATCGGAAAATGGCTCTGAGCAAAATTAAGCATACAATAAAGTCAACAGTGTTCACTCTAGCTATCAGAATTATGAATTGTTACCGTCATTACAGTGTGTGACTCGTTGTGCCATATTTTTCACGTGCATTTCTATCTGCTTAGAAGCTCTGGATGGACACCAAAGTGCTTGCTAAAATGCAAGAGTTCATTATAGCACCATTAATTTGAAAAGAACAGTTTGGTTCCATAGGAATAGTTTATACCTTTAACATGTGAATAGACAGCACTGTAGAAAATTGTACAAATTAGTTTCTCTTAGCATTGAATAGAGAAAGAAAGGAATGACATAACAATAAAAGGCATCAAAATGAGGGCCAAAATAAAATGAAAGGAGATTGGAAAGGAAAATAAAGGAAAACAGAAATGTTTGAAAAACCTGGGCTTTGTACTTGGAATAGGATTAATAAGGGAAAGGAAAGCTTAGAATGCAATCACAAAACAAGGGGAAATGATACTGAGTTTCAATCCATGAGATTTTTAGCATCTCTATTTCATAATAGATTCCTTCACAATAAAACTCTCTCAAAATAATTCCCCTGCAGACAAACTGAAACTTTCCTTTAGATCTTTCATCCTGTAGGGGGCTTCTTTTATTGAACAGGGGAAAAAAGGCATTTTATTTGACTAGAAGAGAATGCAGATGCTTGAAGGCAGAATCAAAGGTTTTCCATAGGATAAAGATTTTATGTCAGGATAGCTAAGCATGGGGCAAATTTCAGTTAAAAGAAACCAAAGCAGTGTATACTGTGAGAAATATAGATTTTGCAAAGAGGAAAAATCAGCCTTAAAAGGGAGAGGGCTTTAATAATTATAAGGCCTTTAAGTTTAGATTGAGCAATGCAGTACGTTTGGCATTAAATTGAATTAGTGAAATGAACAGAAATGAACAATGATGTTACTGAATAATGGGTTTTGATATAATATATGAAATGTTTGTTGCATATATACTCTGTCGGTTGCTTGGAAACCTCTATTACACTTTGTTTTCTGATTTTCAGTAGCAGTCATTTAAAAGAAAGCCTCACTGAATTCTTAGGCTTATCTTTAAATAGCAGTATTTTATTTATCTGAAAAAAGAAAGCAGAGGTGGGGAGTGAAACACAAAGGAAAATAAACAAACAAAAATAAATAATAAGGAAAGTTAATATAAATTGATTAGATTTTTTAAAATTAATTTCTTATATACTGCTTGCATACTATTGACTTGGTGTACATTCAAGTACAGAAGGCATTTCTCTGTGTCTGGAGGGCTCACAGTTCAAGAGGCCCTTTTAAAAGTTGCAGTAAACACTAAAACCTCTTTACCCCATATAAGCCGCATTGAGCCTGCCATGAGTGGGAAAGTGCTGGGTACAAATGTAACAAAATAAAAAGTAAAAAAAGGCTTACTACTGGGTGTGGTGTACTTGTTTCTGTTTAAAAGGACATGTGATTTTATAAAAGGCCTTTTTCACATATACAAGTGGCTTTATCAGTGGAAAAGCTTTTATAACATCACCTTTATAAAGAATATTTCCTCTGTTCCAACTTTACAAGTCAACATGTCTCACTATTAATTGGACATCATTTTCACATTAACAAGGAGCACTGAATTCCATATCCTACAAAAATGGGAGAGAAATATGATACATTTGTATGCATCTGGGTAGGCCAATTTGATAAAGTACATATGAACAGCTGAACAGTGATTACACACTTATCATTAGAGTAATAGAATAGAAGGGCATATGTACACACTTATGTGCATATATGACAAAATTCCATCTAAGAGCTATTCTGTGAATGCTCACTTATCTTCCATAGTGCATAGTTTACTTGTAGACATATATATGGGCAGAGTCTGGGAGGAGTATGGGTAGGACTCATAATTACACACATAACTAATAGAATAAGTTACCTACATATCTCTGGCATTTAGGCAGACATACTTATGCTGGTTCTGTGACTGGCATAAGTGCTCACGCCTAAATTATAGGCATGTATTTTCACTGTTACACTAGCATTCTATACAGGAACATAGGTACCAACATTCTTTTATAGAATAGACTCCTATCAGCTACCACCTATGTACAGGCTCCCAGTTACAGAACTGCCCCAAACATTTGACTTGGAAAAGTGCTCCTTACTAGACTAGTCGCAAAAATATGAACAACAGTACATAAGTAGGGTAATTTTATAGCATAATAAACACAACTGGGTAGACTAGCATTTTACATACTCTGGTAGGCTCTTATTAAATTGTCTGATGTGTATACATGCAAAAACTTAATGCGGAGAAATCATAGTGCCCAATTTTATACAATATTCCCCAGATTCTGTATATGGTGTCCAGATCTTGGTGCCTGAATTTGAGCACGCTGCTGCAATGCATGCATATCATGCTATTAATTGGATGCTAACAACCAATTATTGATGATAATTGGCACCTATTGGGATTTGCGCACACATCTGGCTTCTATATTATTTTATATACCGGTGTAAATTCTAAAACTGCCTACCTTATCAACAGTCAATTCTATTCTTACATTCCCTAACTTTAAAAAAAAAAAAATATATATATATATATATATATATATATATATAATTTTTTTAGTGCTCAGTGTATCAGTGTAAATAAAGTGCATTCCACATGAGGTTAAATCACCTCTTACTGCACAATATGATCTACGTCTGGGAATAACTAGTGAGGTAATTAAATTCGCCGATGACACAAAATTATTCAGGGTCGTCAAGTCGCAGGAGGAATGTGAACGATTACAGGAGGACCTTGCGAGACTGGGAGAATGGGCGTGCAAGTGGCAGATGAAGTTCAATGTTGACAAGTGCAAAGTGATGCATGTGGGTAAGAGGAACCCGAATTATAGCTACGTCTTGCAAGGTTCCGCGTTAGGAGTTACGGATCAAGAAAGGGATCTGGGTGTCGTCGTCGATGATACGCTGAAACCTTCTGCTCAGTGTGCTGCTGCGGCTAGGAAAGCGAATAGAATGTTGGGTGTTATTAGGAAGGGTATGGAGTCCAGGTGTGCGGATGTTATAATGCCGTTGTATCGCTCCATGGTGCGACCGCAGCTGGAGTATTGTGTTCAGTACTGGTCTCCGTATCTCAAAAAAGATATAGTAGAATTGGAAAAGGTACAGCGAAGGGCGACGAAAATGATAGTGGGGATGGGACGACTTTCCTATGAAGAGAGGCTGAGAAGGCTAGGGCTTTTCAGCTTGGAGAAGAGACGGCTGAGGGGAGATATGATAGAAGTGTATAAAATAATGAGTGGAATGGATCGGGTGGATGTGAAGCGACTGTTCACGCTATCCAAAAATACTAGGACTAGAGGGCATGAGTTGAAGCTACAGTGTGGTAAATTTAAAACGAATCGGAGAAAATTTTTCTTCACCCAACGTGTAATTAGACTCTGGAATTCATTGCCGGAGAACGTGGTACGGGCGGTTAGCTTGACGGAGTTTAAAAAGGGGTTAGATAGATTCCTAAAGGACAAGTCCATAGACCGCTATTAAATGGACTGGAAAAATTCCTCATTTTTAGGTATAACTTGTCTGGAATGTTTTTACGTTTGGGGAGCGTGCCAGGTGCCCTTGACCTGGATTGGCCACTGTCGGTGACAGGATGCTGGGCTAGATGGACCTTTGGTCTTTCCCAGTATGGCACTACTTATGTACTTATGTACTTATGTACCAGCCTCCTACTTCCTATCATTTGTCAACACTATTATTTGATCTTACTGGTCTCAGCCACACTGGATGACACTGTTCAATATTCAAATATCCAATATTTAAATGTTCAATTTTGCTTAATGCATCACATTTCTCTTATTAAATTCTTGACAAAATCACTTAGCTTAAGTAGTAGTGTAAACTGGCAAATATCTGCGGTGGTTTTCCCTCATGTAGCTCTGTGATTTTAGTCTTCCATCATTCAAATTGAAAACATTTTTATTTCCCTCTGCCTTCTCTTGTATGTATAACTGTCCCAATACCATCACCATAGACCTTTAATAGATAAAATGGATTCATAGCAAACTACAGGTGAATGGGTTTAACTATTCTGAGATTATCCTGCCTTTGTTCTCTCTCACCCACCACAGTTGTTAGTTAACTGAATCATGAAGCCATTATCTCCCCCTTTCCTCTTCCTGCCTACATTTTCCAATAATTAATCTTTCTACCCCTCTCCTATCTCATGCATTTCCTTATATGTACCCATGATCTGATGAAGTTGACTCTGGCCTTGAAAAGTCATGCCTCAATACATTATTTAGACTATAAGGTGCAACTTACTTTTGCCAGTTTTATCCCAGGTTAAAAAAAATTATATATATAAATCAATAAATAGTAATAATAATAATAATACCCACTAGAGATAGAAAATTTACCTGGCATATAATATATGTAACTCTAAACAAAACCAGGGAATTTCAAACTCACACTTTAACAAATCAACCTGACAACAGTTTGAAAATATATTATACAGCACGTGTATGTCTCTCACAGTGATTGGAGAATTCAAAGAATTCAAATTTCTTAATCAAAAGGGAACCTCAAAGCTCCTAACAGGGTGAACATCAACAATGTTTATCATAACCCTATATATATAATAGGAGTAGAGTAATATCATAGGTCCCAATGTAAAGAGGAAACAGGAAAAAAACAGCATCAAAGTAACAAAACCCAATCACCACAGGGAGACTAATACACATAACAGAAACTACACCCAAACATACGGGCAGCTCCTCCTCCCATACTAAACCCAACCAGACCTTGATACACTTCTGCCCAAACAGACCCACTGTCACATATCAACCCTCTGTAGTAATTTAACTTAGTAACACTTTGCTACCAGCATAAACATATAATGTTATTTCACTTATCCTTAGCAGAGGACTCCAGGCATCTAACGATCCCCTCCGTTGGCTGTGCACAGCGTTCCAGCTGGTCAATTGGAGAAAATAAAAGTTCAAGGTTCTTCTGGTGTCGTCAGGGAGGAGCTCCTCCGATTTTAAACAACACTACCTGTCCTGATTACCATCACCCTTCAACAAGTGTGCCTCGTTTCGCCCACACAGTGGCTGTCTCAGGAAGGGCACTACAAATAGGTCCCTGTTGGACCATAAAGGCCATAAAGTAGCTGTCATATATGTTGTGCCCAAATACAGTAACCTTCTCAGAATTATTGGCTAACATGTTTCCTTCTTGTGTATGTTTCATCATGCCAGATATTAACACTTTTTTTTTATTGTTTAACATTTTTTATTGATGATAGATCAGAGAAAAACAACATATTCCACAATCTTATTTTACAAAAATTCCAACTTGGAAGTGCACTCCATATAACCGGAGTCTTGCAGTCCATCATCAATCTTTTAACTATTTATCCCACCCCTCCCCGCTACATTCTGTATTTTATATGTTTTATTAAAGCGTTTGTCATACAAATAATACAAAAGTGAACACTAAAGCAAACAAAAACACTTTTCTATAAGTTTTTAAATTTATCTTTAAATGAATTTAATTTTCCAGTCATAACTGTGTTAGTAAAAATTCAGGGGCCCTTTTACAGAGCAGCGGTAAGCCAAACACAGGCTTATTGCTCACTCTTTCGGGACTACTGCTGGCCCAACACAGCCGCCGGTGGTAGTCCCACCCCGAGCATGTGTCATTTCCAGGGGAAAAAGAAAACCCCTGGAAATGGCTTGTGTGGTGGTAACCTGGCATCGCCATGAGCTGCCTGGTTACTGCCAGGTTAGCGCCAGAGCCCTTATTGCCACCTCAATGGATTGCGCTAAGGGCTCCCCATCACATGGTCATTCGGTAAGGCCCCTCAACAGTTTCATCATGTTTTGAGTGAAATGTTATAGATGGGGATGATATTCAAACTGATTTATTATTATTATTATTTGTTGCATTTGTATCCCACATTTTCTCACCTATTTGCAGGCTACCTACCAGAAACAGCTTTTGACTGGTTAATCACTTGTATGGGGCTATCTGCTGATATTCAGAGATACTTAACTGGTTAGTACCCCTGAATATCACCACCGGCCAACAAAATGAAAGCCAGCTATTTTCTGGGTGATCAAGAAGTGGAATCAGCACTTCATTTATTTCTTTAAAAAATTCTATACCACTCTAACAATTCTTGGCAGGTTATACTTAAAACATACACAAGTCTGCAATTCTACACAGAATACACTTGAATCATACACAGCATTATTAAAACAAACTAAAAACACATAACATACTGATCATAAGAAACACTGGCTCCAACCAATCTCAAGAGCCTCTCCCAAGAGGCTTCTCCCTACACTATTTATAATGCTATCCAGTCCAAAGGTGCGGTGACCACTTTAGCGCCCCTATTGAGGCCACTACAAAGTGCATGAGAATGGTGGCATTTGAGACTGGGGAGGGGAGCATGGGAGCTTCACCATTTTGGGAATTAATGCAAAACCCTGCCTTCCCTGCAGGTCAGGGCCTCTCAATTTGGGACTCATGGCTAAGAGGAGGTAGCAGATATGTGGGTCAGCTTCTAGAGCTGGGTGGAGGAGACATAAGAACATAAGAGTAGCCGTACTGGGTCAGACCAATGGTCCATCTAGCCCAGTGTCCTGTTTTCCAAATAGTGGCCAAGCCAGTTCACAAGAACAAAGACTAGGGGACACTCGAGGAAGTTATATGGAAATACTTTTAAAACAAATAGGAGGAAATATTTTTTTCACTCAACAAATAGTTAAGCTCTGGAACTCTTTGCCAGAGTGCCTTCTTTCCAGAACTGTCAAACAAAGTGGCATTTACCCGCTAATTTCTTTTTTTCCTATCTTGAACTTCGGCACTGCCTTACTTCTTTGAGGAGAATGGGGAATCACTACCCAGTTTTTACCCAGCTGGATACCCTTTTTATGCAGTTGCCAGTCTCTTCTAACAAACTCTCAGTGTGGTATAGAATGACTAAGGAACAGCAAACTTCCCCTTTCCTTGATCAGATGGGGGAGAGGTGGAGTTCCAATTTGGGGAAATGATTTTGGGGAAAGATCTATCTGTTTGCTTTGGATTGGCCTTTAAGGTTACTCCTAATGTGTGGTTGCATGAGACCCAATTTAAGATTTTGCATGATGTGTACATTTCTAAGTGTAAAGGAAAATCTATGGGACTCTGGGATACTGATGTATGTGATAAATGTGAAGTAGGAATGGGCACTATGGTACACCATTTTTTGGAATGTATTAAACTACAAGTTTTCTGTTCTGGGGTTATTTCTGTTCTTCAAGTGGTTCTAGGAATAACATGTGAGTGGACTTATGAGTCTTTACTTTTGGGCTCAGATTCTGCTCTCTGCACCCAGGGCCTTTTGGAGTATCAGCGTTGGTTCGCACTTCTGGCCCTGATGCTGACCCACAAGACTGTTCTTCGCCATTAGGTGGAGAGGGAGTCTCCACCCTTTGCTGAGTGGAAAGCCAGCATGTTGCAGATGGACTCTTGAGAAATGTTGAATGTATCCCATCCCAGGGAAAAGAATTTGAGAATGTATATAGATCTTTGGAAGGCACTTCAGGGTCATCTGGGAGAGCAGTCACTACCTCCCCCAGTGGACACAAAGCAAGGGGGGTAGGTCAGGAGTGACCTCAGGGGGTTAAAGTTAGGGGTTCAATAAACAAAATGTGAATGGCACAAGAGCACAGGTTGTATTCTACTGTAGTTGTTTTATAGGAGTAATTGTTCAGTTGTTTGATGTCAGTCTACTAGTATGATTTTTGTATACCATTCTTCTTGAAAAAAAAAGAGAACCTCTAAAAAAAGGTGCCGTCAGTCATCTCCTGAGCAACACAATAGAAATAATTTGTCTGACTTCTGCTGTAATTAAGTTGTATTAGGCATCAACTTCATTAGGTATCAAAAGCCTCTACAAAAAAAAAATATATATATATAGTTTCCTAAATTGTACAGAAGAAGTAATTTGTCTGATTTCTGCTGGAAGTGAATTCTACAACATTGCACCTCCTATGTAAAAACAACTGAGGAATGGTAAGTGTTCAGTCTGACAGTTCTAATGGAAGGAACATCCAACAATAATTTATCAGCCGAGTGCAAAGTGTGTATGGGTCAATATATTCTTTAACAACTCACCAGGCTAATTGGAACTTCATTGTTCAAAGCTTTATGGATCAGCGAGAAAACATTAAATATCTCCTGCCATGAAACTGGAAGCCAATGAAGCTCTCTCAGCAATATGTGGCCATTTTGGCAACCCAAACAATATGCAAGCCACAGCATTTTATGCAATTGAGAGGGCCCTAAGCATAAAGGTGCCCTTTTACTAAGCCACAGTAGGGCTATCACGCGGGTAGCACACACCAAATCAACCCTAGTACTGGGGTAGCATAGGCACTCGGGAATAGTTCTGAAGTTGGCATGAGTGGAGGGGCATAATCGAATGAAAACGTCTATCTCCATGGGCGTTTATCTCCGAGAACAGGTCCGTGAAGGGGCGGACCGAACCGTATTTTCGAAAAAAATAGACGTCCATGTTTTATTCGACAATTTGTGAGCTGGGCGTTTTTGCTTTTCAGCGATAATGGAAAATGAAAGCGCCCGGCTCAAAAACGAATAAATCCAAGGCATTTGTTCATGGGAGGTGCCAGGATTCGTAGTGCACTGGTCCCCCTCACATGCCAGGACACCAACCGGGCACCCTAGGGGGCACTTTTACAAAAAAAAAAAAAAGGTAAAAGAGCTCCCAGGTGCATAGCACCCTTCCCTTGTGTGTTGAGCCCCCAAAATCCCCCTCAAAACCCACTGCCCACAAGTCTACACCATTACTATAGCCCTAAGGGGTGAAGGGAGGCACCTACATGTGGGTACAGTGGGTTTGGGGGGGGGGGGGGTTGGACGACTAAGCATTAAGCAGCACAATTGTAACAGGTAGGGGGGGGGATGAGCCTGGGTCCACCTGCCTGAAGTCCACTGCACCCCCTAACAACTGCTCCGGGGACCTGCATACTGCTGCCAGGGAGGTGGGTATGACATTTGAGGGTGAAAATAAAAAGTTGTGAAACATCATTTTTTGTGGTGGGAGGGGGTTAGTGACCACTGGGGGAGTCAGGGGAGGTCATCCCCGATTCCCTCTGGTGGTAATCTGGTCATTTAGGGCACTTTGTGGGGCCTTATTCGTGAAAAAACAGGGTCCAGGAACAGTGCCCTAAATTCTAGCTACAAACGCATACTTTTTTTCCATTATCGGCGAAAGGCGCCCATCTCTGTTTGGGTGATAACCATGCCCCAGTCCCGCCTTCACCATGCCCCCGACACGCCCCCGTCAACTTTGTATGCTTCCGCGATGGAGTGCAGTTGAAAAAGTCCAAGTTCGGCTTTCGATTATACCGTGTTATTCGTTTTTGTGAGATAAACATCCATCTCCCAATTTAGCAGGATAGTTTCCCACAGTAGAAAATAATTTTCTATTTTTTACCGTGGGGGGGGGGGGGGCATTCCTGGCGGTAATCAGCAGCACTGCCACATTGCTGCATGCTGCCTGATTACCACATGATAGCCGTAAGCCCTTACCACCAAGTAAATAGGTGGCAGTAAAGAGCTCAGGCAGTAAATAGCCACATACTACTTTTAATATTAGTGCATGACCATTTACTGCCTCATTTAAAAAAAAAACAAACTTTTTTTACCCACCATGCATCAATTTCACATGCCCACACTAGCACAGGCCACTTTGTACCACTGCTTAGTAAAAGGGCCCCATAATTTGGAAGTCCCAAGTATAAGGAATTACAATAGTTGAATAGAAACATAGCAAAAGCTTGAACTACTGATATAAAATTTGCAAAAGTTGGATTATCGTTCAGTCTTCTTAATAATCTAAATTTAAAGAAAATATTTTGAATTACAATCTTGATATGCTGTCTTGAAAACAAGGAAGAGCCAATAATGACTCCCAAATATTTTTACTTCAATGACAATGGGAATCTTAGCATCATCTACAGTTAGTTCAGCTAGAATAACAGTCAGAAGGGTAATCTCATAACAAAATCAGAGTTTGGAATGCATAAAAATCAGTCCTATATTTATATGGTGTCACTTAGGGAATTAAGGGCCCTATTTATTAAGGTACGCTAGAGATTTTAGCGCATGCTAAATATTAGCTTGTGCTATGTAGACACCCATAGGAATATAATGGGCATCTACACAGTTTGTGCACTCTAATGCTTAGCAAGCACTAAAAATGCTAACGCGCCTCTAGAGTGGCTTAGCAAACAGGGCCCTAAGTGCTGAATATTGCACTTAACCATATAAGAGGTAACTGGCCACATAACCCTGATATTTGGGGGTAACACCAGCTAAGAACATGCTCACCGCTGCTGGCTGAATATCTATCCTGAAATGCTTAAACCAGAAAATATCATTTTTTTTTAAATATTCAAGTATAATTTATATAATGTAAATGTAGGTATTGTAAGGAACAGGATTAATAACTCTAACCACTTTTTTGGACAAACTGGATGGGTCACTTTTGTGGGCCCATTTACTGAGCTACGCTAAAAAAAGTGGCCTATGGTATCAATAGCTTGAGACTTTCCATATGCTGAGGCCAGTTTTAGCGTGGCTGTAAAATGGCTGTAATTTCTATTTTCCCATTGATGGTCATGTTCTAATTTCCCAATTATAGCATGGTCATTAGCGTGTGAGCACTTACCCCACCTATTTACTAGGCAGTAAGGGCTCACGGCTAACCCTGCACTGATCTGGCAGTGTGAGGCCATTTACCCGTGATACCAGATTAGTGCAGGGCATGCCTATTCTACGCCTCCAAACACACCCCCATACTATAAAATAAAAACTATTTTTTAGCAAGTGAGTAGTGCATACCGATACCACCGCTTAGTAAAAGGGCCCCTTGGTCTTTATCTGCTACCATTCATTATGCAACTATTGTATATATGTTAACACAAGATCTATTACTGTTCATGGTTTTTCATTATATATTTTCCATGGACCAAATTCTATAAATAGAACCTTAAAAATCAGCACCGAAAAACAATATGGTTAGCGTGATTCTATAAACTACGGCTAAAGTTAGGTATAGTTTATAGAATATGCTCATGTGCTGTTCTTGCGACTAAAATTTAGGCACACCCATTTAGGCCACCTAAAACCAGGCCTAAATACTTACACCTAAGTTAGGCGCAAATTGGATGTATTCCATAATACTGTGCATAGCTTTTTGAAATGCCCATTCCATGCCCATGGCCATGCCCCCTTTTTGACTGCACACAATAGAATTTCTGTGCTCCACATTGTAGAATATGCCTAGAAAGTAGTGTGCATACATTCTAATTAAAACCAATTAATGCTGCTAATTAGTTATTAAGCACCATTTATCAGTTCTGATTGGCTTGTTAATCAATTAAGTTGTGCGTGCAATCTGGCCATGCGACCACATTAGCACGCACATGTTAAGGAGCCATATATAGAATTTGGGGGCATGTAAATAAAGACAGGTATTCCGAAAGGATAAAGTATAACTAATTCAAGGGCTGCTCATACCATAACATTAATCATCTGGAAGAAAGATACATTTGAGCTTTATACACTGCCTGGAAGGTAAAAGAATGACTTATGATAAAAGGAAAAGAATTATGATACAAACCATTATAATTATTATTGGACATGCAGTTTTTAATTTATATGACAGTCAGTAAAACAAATCTAAAAAATTATATTCTCTTTCATTTCATGCTCTTTTATCATTGACTATCTATCTTGCATATCATTATGCAATATATAAATCTTTGAAATGGTTGTCTTTCTCAGATAGGGGGAAATTACATCTGCATTCTTTATTGCAGAAATGTAGACAGAGCAATACTCTGTTATATGACAATACAGTTGAAATTAAGAAATTCCAATTTTCATTTGATATTGAAAACCAGAACAAACTTGGACACATATTCTTTGAAAAACAAAATGTGGAAAGTTAATGTCTCAATTTAATCCCCCCCCCCCCCCCCCCCCCCCCCCCAATGAGAGTATAGCACTGGTTAGGCCTGGAATATCTCTTTCAGTACTTCATCCTCCTGGAGTAGTGGCTGTAGATCTTTTATCATTGTTCTCAATTTTTCTAGCTCTGGATTGTGTGTCACTATATACATATCTTAATTGCCAACTGAAGAAGAACCTCCAAGAAATCTTAGCAAAAAAACAAACAAACAATACATTGCTATCTGTAAGAAATAATAATAATAAAAAAACTGACTTCTCTCCTGTAGAATCAGAGAAAGAACAACATCTCATTTCAGACCACCAGTGACACTACACCTGGTGTACCAGACCCAAACAAATTGGATACACTCTCCATTCCAAACCTCCACTGACCACACTGATGTAAATGCAAATCAAATGGGGATAGTAAACCTCTTGAACTACCAATTATCACAGCATGAGATCTCTGTACTCTCCAAAGGATTGTTATTTTGTCCCTCCAACAAACTAAATGAAATTCAAATTCCAGTTCCACAGAAAAAGAGACTCCCAACAGACTGGAATATAATTTTAAACAAAAGGACACGCATTTCACCCCACACGATGGACAAAGTAATAAGATAGACAGCTATATAGAAAGTTTCAGACATAGGGTGAAATCACAACTTTCCAACAAACACAAGAAATTCTGTAGAACCTGTCTCTACTAGAAAGAGCTGCCATAAAACAAAACCTACAAAATAACCAAAACAAAAACATTGTAATTAAACCTGCAGATAAAGGTGACTCTGTAGTGATTATGGACACACAAAGATACATTGAAGAAGGACACAGACAGCTCTCAGACGACACATACTACAGGAAACTAAGGGCCCTGTTTACTAAGCTGCACTATAGGCACACAAACCTTTTAGCATGCACTAAAGATTAGCGCACACTAACACTAGAGACAGCCATAGGAATATAATGGGTGTCTCTATTGTTAGCGTGTTCTAGTTTATAGCTTGTGCTAAAAAGTTAGTGCACCTACAGCATAGCTTAGTACACAGGGTCCTAAGTGAGGAACCCATGCAGGATTATACAAAACAGCTAAAAAAAACCATATTAAAACACTTACAAAGCATGAATAACCACATCTAAAAAAAACTCATTCCAAACCATCCTTCTGTGGGCACATTCTACATGTTACCTGAAATCCATAAACCTGGAAACCCTGACAGACTAATCATATCTAGCAGTGGCACACTTAGAGAAGAAATATCTGGACTTATTTAAACCTTTTGTGCACAAGACAAACAGCTTCATACAAGACAGACTTTCAAAACAAACTAAAAGACATCAAGCAGCTACCACCGGATACTCTTCTGGTCACAATGGAAGAGTGCTCATCTGGTCACCATACAGCAACATCCCCCATGCAGATGGCATAGCTGCATGTGATACATTCCTAAAAACATCCACCCTGCCCCTCCGAAGGGACACCACCTTGTAAGTGGTGGAGGGGCTTCCGTGTTTCAATGACTCAGAGGGCTATGCTGTAGGGTTACCCATATCAGACAGGCCTCTGAGGAGAAACCAAAGAGTGTCCCAACTTGGAGGATCCAAGATGGCGATGAGGGAGGACGTATGCTAGTTGAGTTCACGTTTTACACCAGAATGCCTGAAGAAGAGGGCGCGCTCCCCAGAGAATGGGGAAGAGAAAAGGCAAAACCGTGGTGCTGTCCTCCTCGAACACGTCTGGGGTTCCCACCACTTCTCAGTCTATTTTGGAGAGATTCGGGGTCATAATGTCGGGGATATCGGTTCTTGCTTCGGGGAACAGCAAGGCTTTATTGCCGAATCTCAGTGGAGGGAGTGACTTTGAGTCCCCCTGTTGGCATGACCCCTCCAAGACCCGGAAATAATAATGCTTCACTATGGAGGTCAATAATGGAAACACCCGAAGTGGGTTAGGATTTTCATGTGACCCAAGGAGGTCCTAGCACAGTATCGACTCGGATGATAAAACAACTGGGGGATTGGAGAGTGAGCTCTTCCCCCCGAAGATATCTGGAGCAGTTTCTGTGGAGAAATTGGACTTGGTGAAGCCAATAATGTCATAATGGACATATTATAGGAATTGCAGCAGAATGTGAATATCTCTCTTCTTCAGATGTTTAAAATTTTTCACTATGTGAGTTAAAGAATTTATATTAATACTTATCTAATAAAGTGGAAGTCCAAGATATAAAAATTGAGACTTTGATTACGGAAATGGCTTCTCTATGAAAATCAGATAATTTGGTAATGAAGAATAGTTATCTTTCTTGTAAAAATTGGGATTTCTAGAGAACCAATTAAGGGAAAATAATTTGAGGATGATAAATTTACCTATAGTATCCTATATATCAGCTACTGAATTCTTGAAGAAATATTTCTCTGATACTTTGTTAATATCTTCTGATAGCCACCTTTAAAATCTTCTTTATCAGAGAAAAGAGATGTAAGTTTAACTGACATTTTGGAAAATTCAGAAGTTATAGATTTATTATTAGTGACTTTCGTCTTTGATTTAGATAGGAACAATGTTTTGAAATTGTATTTCCGATACATGGTTGATAGTTTTTTGGGTTCAAAGATGCATATATTTCCTGACACATCAAGGGAATCACAGACTGGGAGGTGTGAGGTCTTGGCTTTTAACCCAGGAATCATTGCCCTAGGTGGGACCTTCCTAGCACGATTCCCTTGTAAGTGTTTTATTTCCTTATTACTTATTTTTTTGAACCTAAGAAATTATAAGAGTTTGTGGAAACAGATGAAGAATCCTCTGCAGCAACTTCCTTCAGTTACCACTGTACCGGCTGCAATAACCGATTAACCTTCCTCCCTCAGAAAATGTGAAGTGTAAGATTAACCATTTTCAGTTTTTCTTATTTTCTTTGATTGTTTTCCTGATCTTGGATCTTCCAATTGTGGACAATTATGTAAATATACATTATTGAGAGAAAATGTTTTCTTTTTATATTAATTTCTGTATTTCCTTACATTTATGTGATAAATGTGAATGTAATTAAGTAAAATGATAAAATAAAATAAAAAAAAATCCACCCTGGACTACCAATACTCACAAGAAATCATTACAAAATTAATCAAATTCATTCGAACCCACGACTATTTCCATTTTAACAATGATATCTATCTGCAAATCATGAGCACTGCTATGAGCACCAGAATGGCACCCCAATATGCTAACCTCTTCATGGCAGAACTGGAAGAGACGTTTTAAATACATATCAAACTAAACCCTTAAAATACTACCAGTATATTGATGACATTTTCATGATTTAGACTGGCATAAGTGGCAGATAGACATATTTCTCACATGAAGACATTTAAAACATATAATCAAAAAATTAAAATGTTAAAATCTGATATTCGTCAAAAGAAAAATGTTTTGAAAGTGGGCGTTTCAAGGGCGTGTTGTGGATGTGAGATGGGTGGTGTTATGTGATGAACTTTTTTTTTTTTGCGACAACAGGTAGTAAAATGATTTCCTTGTGCTGGACAGAAAAATTCCATCACTTAGACCTGCTTTAAAAGTCTTTGGACCCATTTGTGATTTTGCTGAGTTGGTGAGTGGAGAGGTGGAATTGTTGGCTTATGAAAAAGTGTGAAGAGTTGCTGAATGGTCTGTTACCTTTGTTTGTTTGCCCCAGTCTTAACCTTTTGACTCTCAAATTCCTACCTTGCATCCTCTGTGTCTCACCTCCCCAAAACCTTGCCCACACCTGTCATGCTCATTTCTTGCTTTGTATCTCATCGCCTTCCCCCACTAAACTCTCACTGTCCCCAAACCCCCACACCTCCCATTCAAACTCTTTACCTGCTTGTCTTCTGTCTCTCGTTGTTCCTCTGTTTGTCTACTCCCAATTTATCATTGTACCTTGTGTTGCTGCTGTTTGTATAAGTACTGTGTTTCAGTGCTGAGAGAGTCCATGCTTTGTGTTGCTTCTGTTTGTGTGAAGACTGTTTGCTGGTACTGGGGAAGTGAGTGCTGGATGCTTTTGCTGTAGATGGAGGAGTGCACAGTGGTGTTAATAGACTTAGTAGGTTGCACCTGTGGTGGTGGCGGCACATCAATCATGGATGCTCTGAATGCTATTCTGGATGACACTTTGGTGGATGTGGATGAAAGTTTGGAGGGGAAGCCCAGGAGAAAATAACCCTATCCCAAAATATTTAGGTCCAGGACCTGCTTCATGGATCTCACGGACCAGCAATGCCTTACTAAGTACCTCTTTGATAGGGCTGCCATATAGCACCTCTGCCAGCAGTTACAACTCCTCCTCCAGGCCAGGATATGCAGGAATAATCCAGTTCAAGTCCACCTTAAGATCACCTGCCTCCCTCACTTTTCTTGTCACCGGCACTTTACAGTCAGTGCTAGCAGTCAATGTAGGCCTCACCCAGCCCACAATCTCTGTCTTGCCCAGTTAGTATATAAGTATTGCCATACTGGGACAGACCAAAAGTCCATCAAACCCAGCATCCAGTTTCCAACAGTGGCCAATCCAGGTCACAAATACCTGGCAAGATCCCCAAAAAAGTACAAAACGTTTTATGCTGCTTATCCCAGAAATAGTGGATTTTCCCCAAATCCAATTTAATAATGGTCTATGGACTTTTCCTTTAGGAAGCCATCCAAACCTTTTTTAAACTCTGGCTAACCACCTTTACCACATTTTCTGGCAACAAATTTCAGAGTTGAATTACATGTTGAGTGAACAAACATTTTCTCCGATTCATTTTAAATTTACCTCTTTGTAGCTTCATCGCATGCCTCCTAGTCCTAGTATTTTTGAAAAGCGTAAACAGACGCTTCACATCTACCCGTTCAACTCCACTCATTATTTTATAGACCTCTCTCATATCCCCTCAGCCGTCTTTTCTCCAAGCTGAAGAGCCCTAGCCGCTTTAGCCTTTCCTCATAGGGAAGTCATCCCATCCCCTTTATCATTTTTGTCGCCCTTCTCTGCACCTTTTCTAATTCCACTATATCTTTTTTGAGATACAGCAACCAGAATTGAACACAATATTCGAGGTGCGGTCACACCATGGAGCGATACAAAGGCATTATAACATCCTCATATTTATTTTCCATTCCTTTCCTAATAATAGCTAACATTCTAATTGCTTTCTTAGCCGCCGCAGCACACTGAACAGAAGGTTTCAACATATCATCAATGACAACACCTAGATCCCTTTCTTGGTCTGTGACTCCTATTGTGGAACCTTGCATGACGTAGCTACAATTCGGGTTCCTCTTTCCCACATGCATCACTTTGCACTTGCTCACATTAAACGTCATCTGCCATTTAGATAGCCAGTCTCCTAGTCTCGTAAGGTCCTCTTGTAATTGTTCACAATCCTCCCGCGATTTAACAACTTTGAATAACTTTGTGTCATCAGCAAATTTAATTACCTCACTAGTAACCTCCATCTCTAGATCATCTATAAATATGTTAAAAAGCAGCAGTCCCAGCACAGACCTCTGGGAACCCCACTAACTACCCTTCTCCATTGAGAATGCTGACCATTTAACCCTAGTCTCTGATTTCTATCTTTTAACCAGTTTTTAATCCACAATAGGACACTACCTCCTATCCCATGATTCTCCAATTTCCTCTGGAGTCTTTCATGAGGTACTTTGTCAAACGCCTTCTGAAAATCCAGATACACAATATCAACCAGCTTACCTTTATCAATGTTTGTTCACCCCTTCAAAGAAGTGTAATAGATTGGTGAGGCAAGATTTCCCTTCACTAAATCCGTCAGCTTTGTCTCTTTAATCCATGCTTTTGAATATGCTCTGTAATTTTGTTCTTTATAATAGTCTCTACCATTTTGCCCGGCACCGACGTAAGACTAACCAATCTATTATTTCCCGCATCTCCCCTGGAACCTGTTTTAAAAATCGGCATTGCATTGGCCACCCTCCAATCTTCCGGTACCACGCTCGATTTTAAGGATAAATTACATATTACTAACAATAGTTCCGCAAGTTCATTTTTCAGTTCTATTTGAAGCCTTCCTCACACATATCTCACATTATATTACCTTCTCCACCACTGCCCAGGCCCAGAGCAACATGGCTCACTTCTATGCCATAAACCACTTCCCCTCAGTCACTGGCATCATTGACTGCACACACACATTTACTCAGATCTATAGGAATAGAAAATCATATCACTCCATGAACATGCATGTTGTATTTGATGCCAAGGGGGGGATTGTGGAGGTGTGTACTCTTTACTAAGGGCTCCCCCATGATGCATATATCCCATAGCATTCTGGAATCTACCACAGGTTTGATCGAGGGGAGATCACCAGCGGCTGGTTCCCAGGTAAGCAGTTCTGGGATTCCTAACTCCCATGCCCACCTTCCCCCCTTATATCAACAACCTCCTTCCCTCAACATGACCCCAGAACTCATGCCTATGACCCTCACTCCACAAGATCCACATACTACTACTACTTAACATTTCTAGAGCGCTACTAGGGTTATGCAGCGCTGTACAGTTTAACAAAAAAAGGACAGTCCCTGCTCCAAGGAGCTTACAATCTAATGGGCGAAATGTCAAGTTGGGGCAGTCTAGATTTCCTGAATAGAGGTATGGTGGTTAGGTGCCGAAGGCGACATTGAAGAGGTGGGCATACAAATACACTCCCTTGTCTGTGATTCCTGCTCCCCCCATAGGGGGGCTACCTCCAGCAATCTTGACTATGACTCCCATTTTCCACCCCAAAATGAGGCAGAAGAGGAATATTACAAGAGCCATAAGAACACCCGCACCATATTTGAATGCATCTTTGCCAGCTCAAAAACAGTTTCAGATGTCTCAACTATTCTGGGGGGGGGGGGGGGGGGGGGGGGGGAGCTCCTCTGCAGCCTTGAAGAAGTCACAAAGTTATTCTTGGCATGCTTCATGCTGCAAAACTTCACATTTGCCAGAAGATATACAACAGCAACAGCAGCAACCAGAACAAAAGGGGGATGACCCCCTCCCCCACCCCACCCACAGAGCTGACCAGGGATCACATCAGCTTGGGGTTCATGCCAGACAAAGAATCATACAGATACATTTTCAGTAAACGTAAGTGCAGTATTTATTTGTGCTCACTATCCTGCTTATAATCGAACGAGAAAAACGCCCAAGTTCCGACCTAAATCGGCAGATGGACGTTTATCTCACAAAAACGAATAAAGCGGTATAATCGAAAGCCGATTTTTGGACGTTTTCAACTGCACTCCGTCGCGGATGCGGACAAAGTTGATGGGGGCGTGTCAGAGGTGTGGCGAAGGCGGAACTGGGGCGTGGTTATCTGCCGAACAAAGATGGGCGCATTTCACCGATAATGGGAAAAAAGTATGCGTTTTAGCTAGAATTTAGGACACTTTTCCTGGACCCTGTTTTTTCACGAATAAGGCCCCAAAAAGTGCCCTAAATGACCAGATGACCACTGGAGGGAATCGGGGATGACCTCCCCTGACTCCCCCAGTGGTCACTAACCCCCTCCCACCACAAAAAAATGATGTTTCACAACTTTTTATTTTCACCCTCAAATGTCATACCCAGCTCCCTGGCAGCAGTATGCAGGTCACTGGAGGAGTTGTTAGGGGGTGCAGTGGACTTCAGGCAGGTGGACCCAGGCCCATCCCCCCTACCTGTTACAATTGTGCTGCTTAATGCTTATTAGTCGTCCAACCCCGCCCCAAACCCACTGTACCCACATGTAGGTGCCCCCCTTCACCCCTTAGGGCTATAGTAATGGTGTAGACTTGTGGGCAGTGGGTTTTGAGGGGGATTTAGGGGGCTCAACACACAAGGGAAGGGTGCTATGCACCTGGGAGCTCTTTTACCTGTTTTTTTGGTTTTGTAAAAGTGCCCCCTAGGGTGCCCGGTTGATGTCCTGGCATGTGAGGGGGACCAGTGCACTACGAATCCTGGCCCCTCCCACGAATAAATGTCTTGGATTTATTCGTTTTTGAGCTGGGCGCTTTCATTTTCCATTATCGCTGAAAAACAAAAACGCCCAGCTCACACATTGTTGAATAAAACATGGGCGTCTATTTTTTCCCAAAATACGGTTCGGTCCACCCCTTCACGGACCCGTTCTCGGAGATAAACGCCCATGGAGATAGGCGTTTTCGTTCAATTATGCCCCTCCATATCTTTTTTTATCCCCCCACTACAACTACCATTAAACTCCCCTTCCCTCCCCTTTTCCCCAGCATACATCTCCCTACCACATCCCCCAACACACAACCCCCACCCCCTACTACCAGAACACACATCACCCATTCCTTTACCCCAGCACACACCACCACAGCACAGTATTTAGTTTGGTCACAGCCCTACTTCATCCTCCCCCACCTTCTCCCCCTCCCTGTCCTCTCTGGGTGCCACCTCTCCTACCTCTCCCTGTAGCTGCTGGGGATGGTCCAGGCCTTGCAGGAGCAAACACAGTGTCAAGAGTCATTCCGTGTGGGGCTGCCACTACCCTCAGAGCTGTTAGTAGAAGCAACTACCAATGTTACCCCTTGAAAATCTGGTCATCCAGTTGGCTCTGTAGCTGACTTGCTCCTGAGACCAGCAACCAGCAAAGCAATGTATGATGGGCTCAAGGAACCTGGCCTGGGGTTCAGTGAGTCCTATCCAGTGATGCTTGGATGGCGGTTGCTGCTTCACAGCTGAGGTGTTTGCTGTGAAGCTGGACTGAGTGGTGTGGGCATTGATGGCACTTGCCACTGGTATGGAGGGTGGTGGCAAGTGCCTTGGAGCCTCTGCCGCTGAACTTACACACCCTCACACAGCAGCTGTAGCTTCTGGTGCCGGTAGTAAACCAGCTGCAAATTTTGTGCCAGGAGTTTGTTGACCAGCTTGTGGCGGGTGGGAGGTCCCCTCTGGGCCAGTTGTGACCCCCTTTTCTGGCTCCTCAACATCTACAGGGGCATCTGACATATCCAGGTGTGTGTGTGTGTGTGTGTGGGGGGGGGGGGTTCAACCAGTAATTGGTCCTCCTCTTGCTCCCCTGCAGGCAGCTCCTGGTTGGTTCCCTTCTGCTGCAATAATGCCCTCCTGTGACCCCTTCCTCTGCCACTGACTCCCTTCCTTGAACTGAGGTGCTTGCACTGGTTGCTGGATGCTGATTCCAGCCTATGCCTCCAACCCAGTCTCGCCTGCATAAGGAAAGTAGAAGAAATGTGTCTTTTACACTAGCTAACCTGTCAGTCTGTTGCAACCTTAAAGAATTTATCCCTCCATGTGCAATCGTATACCACATGGGATGAAGACTGCCATTATGCCGCAACACGATGCATGCCTCCACATCCCACACTACAAGAGACAAGGGGTATGATGGACCTCAGAAACCAGGATGCCAGTCAGCCACACAGCCAGGTGGGTAAAGGAGAAAGGATTGTGACAGTGGTCTGGAGGCCACAGATGCTTTGAAAACAGGAATAGCCACTGGTTGGTGATGGGCAGAGGTGGGAAAAAAGACCTCCAATAAGTGACAGATACAGCAGGACTTAAACAAGTCTGAGTGCTCCTAGACCTAGATACTAAAAAATATTCCATGCTGAATCATTAGAAGATGACCCCTGACAACTAGCCTTTCTGCCTGTAGTCTATTGTGCCTTCTTCTCCCCTCCCCCACCTTTCTGAGAACCTGTAGTACAGACAGGTTTCATATCAGTCCCTCACACTGTCCAAGCTTGATGGAGAGAGGGTGACAGAGAGAAAGCAAGCAGCACATCTTTATTCCCACAACCTTACCTGATTACCCAGCCTGTGAGGAGGTGTCTTGGGTTTTCAGGCTATGGATGTTTTCCTTTGGAAGGTGTCCACATCTGGTGGGTTGCCTCCAGCTTTGCGCTTCACCTCCCTTTTCAGCTGCCTCCTTTTCCTTTTGACATAATCCACATTACAATTTGCATGGTGGATGGCATTAAGATTGTGGCATATTACCACCTAATCTCTCTGCTTGCCCTTGGAGCAAACAGATTGGCATGACATGCCACTAGGAGCCAGATCACGGCATCGTTGAAGTTGAGCTTCCTACTAGGGGTCTTCTTTTTGAATGTCATTGCAAGTGGGGGCTCTGGAGGTTTGAAAATCCTGAGATGTACATTTTTATAGGGTGTTTTAGATGTTTCAGTTGCGGGCACTTAGAGGGGCATTTTTCAATAGAACGTCTAAATCAGAATTTGGACGTTTTACAAAAATGTCCAAATTCTGAACAGAAAAGAAGGTCATTTTCGAAAAAGATAGACGTCTATATTTTGTGTTTGAAAATGCTATGGACATCTTGGATGTTTTGTGATTTGGATGTTTTTTGTTTTGGGTCTATTTTCGAACAAAAAACGTCAAAATGCAAAAGTCAAAAACAGAGAAGGCATGGCTTAATGGTTAGTGCAGCAGTCTTTGATCCTGGCAACATGAGTTCAATTCCTACTGCTGCTCCTTGTGACTTTGGTCGTCAAATGAACAAGGGGCATTTTTGGATATGACATCTAAGTCTGAATTTGGACGTTTTTTGTAAAACGTCTAAAATCAGAACAGGAAAGGTCATTTTCTACAAAAAAAAGTCCATCTTTTCCAGTTTGGAAAAAATGTTTTGTGATTTAGATGTTTTATTTTTGATCCATTTTCAAACAAAAAATATCCAAATGCAAAACATACAAAATACTGAAGAAAATCCACAACAGAGTGAAACCATTCACATGTTCTAAGTGTGGCAAAAGCTTTGGTTATAATGTAAATCTCAAAGTGCATCAGAAAGTCCACACGGGAGAGAAACCATTTGCATGTAAAGAGTCTGGTAAAAGCTTTGGTCAGAAGGTAAACCTCACAATGCACCATAGAATATACACAGGAGTGAAAC
Organism: Microcaecilia unicolor; assembly: GCF_901765095.1. Lineage (NCBI taxonomy): Eukaryota > Metazoa > Chordata > Amphibia > Gymnophiona > Siphonopidae > Microcaecilia > Microcaecilia unicolor. The sequence goes on along the minus strand of NC_044033.1, from coordinate 468,747,732 downwards.
CATTTACATGTCCTGAGTGTGGAAAAAGCTTTGGTTGGAAAGAAATCCTCATGTGGCATCAGATAATCCACACATGGATGAAACCATTTACATGCACTGAGGAGATAAAAGATTCAGTTGCATTGGGATAGGTAATTAGGGAATGTACACTCTTGCGATGAAGTATGGAAAAATAGCACTCTGGTATTTAGATATATGTAATGAGATCTCGTCTTCATCTATAGATCTGAATTCAAAGCCCAAATCTAATGATAAACAATAGACACAAGGCTCAGATGTTATTAAAAAAAAACAGAAAGCTTCGCATCAGGTAGAATAGTGGAAAAGTGACATCCCAGGAAAGCAATAGGGCATCCTTGGGGGCACTGCAGTGGACTTTATAAAATGCTCCCAGGTACACATCTCACTAATGCTCCCTTACCTTGTCTGCTGAGCTCCCCAAATCCCACTACCCCCTTAACTGTATACAACTACCATAGCCCTTACAGGTGAAGGGAGCACCAATATGTGGGTACAGTGAGTTTTTGGTGGGTTTTGGAGGGCTCACAGTTTCCTCCACAAGAGTAACAAGTAGAGGGAGGTAGAAGCCTGAGTCCACCTGTCTGCAGTGCATTGCACCACTACTAGACTCCTCCAGGGACCTGCATTGCTTTCTAATGGACCTGAGTATAACATCTGAGGCTGGCATAGTGGCTGGCAAGTAATATTTTTAATCACATTTTTTGGGGGGTGGGAAGAAGATAGTGACCACTGGGGGAGTAAGGGGAGGTGAGCCCCGATTCCCTCCAGTGGTCATCTGGTCATTTGGGGCACCTTTTATGTGAAGTAGAGGAGTAGCCTAGTGGTTAATGCAGCAAACTTTGATCCTGGGGAACTGGGTACAATTCCCACTACAGCTATTCATTATAAAAACAGGTCTAGCTCAAAACATCTTAGTCTTGGACATTTTTATTTTGTTCCTTTATGGCTGAAAGACATCTAAGTCTTAGGAACGCCCAAATCCCACCTTGGACACGCCCCTGGCAGGCCCCCTTGAGATTTAGACATCCTTTTGATGAACTTCAGAGTAAAATGTCTACAAAGAGGTTTCAAAAATACTGATTTGGACGTTTTTGTGAGATAAATGTCCAAATGCAGACTTATGTCACTTTTTGGATGTTTTTCTCTTTTGAAAATGAGCCTGTTAGATGTTTGGGGGAAAACATTTTTTCTTTGATAACTGCTCACACATTGAAACATTTTGGGGAGAATGCACCTACGAAGGAACTTCTGCAATGTCGGCAGGGAATTGGGACTTCAGGATAAGAAAGAAAGAGGGCTGGTATACACAAAATCAGATCAGGCAGGGGCTGGCTTACCTCAAACTTGATCAGATCTTTTAAGCCGGGGTGGCAAAAGAGTAGAAAGACACCAAAATGATGGAGGGTCTGTATATCACAGCATTCAGTCTCTATTTAAAATGAAAAAAAAAATCTGCAGTACTAAATAGTATCATTACATGGCACGGTGGCACAGGAGACTTGACAAGGCCGCTTTCGGCAATAGGTCTGCATCAGGAGTCAGCAGCAGTACAAAAGAACAACCAACAAAAACTCAAATTACTCCCTGTTCACTAAGCCGTGCAGCAATGCAACACATCCCATTCAAATTAAATGGGTTGTGTCGGCGCTAGTGCAGCTTAGTAAACAGGGGGGGGGGGGGAGTTAGTATGATAATGCCTTAATACAGAAATATAATATGCATCGATATGTGTATGTACACATAGAAACACATATTAGTGAATTACATAATAAGAAATTATGTAACACAAAAAAAACTTAGAGCCCTGTTTACTAAGGCACGTTAGCGTCTTTAGCGTGCCCTAAAATTTAGTGCGTGCTAATACTAGAGATACATATATTCTTATGAGTGTCTCTAGCATTAGTGCATACTAATTTTCTTTTAATAATCATCTATAGTTAAATAAGGTGCTTTAGAGAAATTGACTAAAAAATCATAGGGGCCCTTTACTGAGCCATGCTAAAAAGTGGACTGTGCTAGTTGAGCATGTGGGTTTCCTGCACACTGAGGCCATTTTAGGTGGCTTTAAAATGTCTGCAATTTTCCATTAATGGCCATGTGCTACTTTCCAAGGACTCCTGTGCTAAACAAGAGCTAATCAGCAGCACGCAATGATTTGCTGATTAGACCAGGGCACACCAACTCTCCGCCCGCAAACATGCTCCCTGCACACCGATTCCAGAACTACCACGGGATGCCTTGGCTTGTCCCATGGTAGTGCCTTTTAGCATATGGTATGCATACATTAATGCTTACCACCACATAGTAAAAGTGCCACTTACTGTTTGTTCTCCAGTTTAGTATTAGAAAAATAATGGCATATCCAGGGCACTGTCTCAATGTTTCTTGATTAATTTCTTGGTTACAAAGTGGTGAGATGAAGACCTTTATAATTCATCTTGGCTTTCATGAACTTTTCAAAGACTCTAATTAGATCATGTTAATTTTACTTATTAGAAGATTGATTATAGCAGCCATTTTCATAATGTCCCATACATTTGTCTTGCAAACCTTTATGTTAGAGTTAATATATTAAGTTCTAGCTGCTGTTCAACTTGTAAAATGAATTTCCTAGAGGCTCCTATCTAATTATTTTACCACATTCCAATATCACAGCATTAATAGAAAATGGAACACTGTTGGTTGCAATGTCATTTGAAAACTACAGAAAGTGTGTAAAAGAGCAAATAGTTATAAACTGAATATGCAGAAAGGGTTAAAATGCTTCCTGTAGTGAACAAAGGAAGGTTCCAGCCTCAGAGGGCTGTGGGTCCCTTTGCCCACATGGAAGATTCGTGTATGCCTGTGGAAGTCCCCTGTATCACTGACTTCTGTTTACACTAATTTCTTCTAACTATTTCTTAATGATCCAAGAGCAGGATTCATATATATCTGCTTCCTGTTATTCTGCTTTTCTCTTGCCTGTACTGCTATGAGTATACCATAGCTCTGTCATTAAATAGTATGCCAACTTATTTATTTGTTTGGACTTGCTATACTGCTTTTGCTAAACACGTCATACATTGCTAAAAACAAAACAAGTAAACATAAAGCAGATAGAAATAGAACTACAATAAATAATAGGAAAAAAATAGAGGAGGTCTTTTACTAAAGCTTAGTTCGAGTTATCTGCAGCAGGGCCCATAGGAATAAAATGGGTCCTGCTGCAAATAACTCGAGCTAAGCTTTAGTAACCCCCCCCCCCCCCAGAGTAACCACACATTTGAACACAAGGAGAGTAGGACAACAACACTTAACTGAAGGAAAAGATGAGGAGGGGGAGGGAGTGGCCTAGTGGTTAGGGTGGTGGACCTTTGTCTTGAGAAACTGAGTTTGATTCCCACCTCAGGCAGAGGCAGCTCCCTGTGACTCTGGGCAAGTCACTTAACCCTCCATTGCCCCATGTAAGCCACATTGAGCCTGCCATGAGTGGGAAAGCACAGGGTACAAATGTGAAAAAAAAAAAAAAAAACACTAGGATAAAAACAGGCCTGATCACTATGAGAGAGCCAAAGGCACTCAACTCAAGGAAAAGGCTTGTTCAAATAGCCAAGCCTTGAGGGATGATTTAAAATTTTTCAACCATGTCTCAGGGCAGAGAGTTCCAAAGAGCTGGGGAAGAAAAAAGAAGGCTCTGTGCCTAGTTGATTCACGGTTTGCTTGTTTAGGGCTGGGAAGAACAAGTCAGTGATCATTTAGGGAATAGAGGGAGTGGGCATGAGAGTAAGGGATAGTGAGGCTTTAAAGGTAAGCATAAGACCTTTAAAAATAAAATGTTGCTCCACCGGGGGCCAGTGATTTGATTTGAGAAGAGGGAGCTGCAAATGATTAAGGTGCCGGATTGCAACGTGCAATGGAAAGAAAACTGTGGAAGTATGTAGAGCCTGCAAGAAGCCTATATGTGGGATGTATACCAGAAAAGCTGAAAACTGTTATGTCTGTCTGGTATGCATTTCCAGAATAACTGATATTTATAGAACGACTCTCATTTTAGAAACAACTTTGATTTTTACTTCCATGTATTCAATTATTTGTATTTAATTTTCTCAATTTCACTAGTTGTTTGAAAAAATGAATTATAAATTAGTTATAATGAATAATATTGGTTTTTTTTATAATACATTTGCTTGTAATTCTGCTCCGTAGCTGTAAGTTGCATCTCCTATTTTTACATAAGAAACAATTTTAAATTAGGATCAAATGACTTGTTGATTATTCTAGGTAGGGAAAACTAGTTAAGTGTGACCTACTTTTACAAAAGGTCCAAAAAAAAAAAAAAAACAGCACAAAGGGCTTTCCAGAGTGGGACAAGTGTGCTTTTCTAGTGACCCAACTCAGGCAGTGTTTTGTCGTGAGAGATGCCTACCTCAGGGGTTAATTCCACCAACTAACAACACTAAGGGCCTCTTTTATCAAGCTGCGGCAAAAGGGGGCCTATGCTGGCGTCGGCCCTTGTTTTTCACACACCTTTACCTCAGCGTGTAAAAGGGAAGTCTCTCTTTCCTGAAGGAAATGGTCATGTGGCAAGTAAAGCACTTGCCACACAGCCATTTTTTTTGGGGGGGGGGGGGCCTTACCGCCACCCATTGAGGTGGCGGTAGGGTCTCCCACGCTAACCCAGACATAACCAGACAGTGCATGGCACTGCCCGATTACCGCCAGGTACACTCCGGCACTACAAAAATAAATATATTTTTGTAGTGCCAGATATGATGGTGTGCTACAGGTGGGACATACCACCGGACTGCTGCGGTAGCCCAGTGGTACTTCCTGTTTAGTGAGCGGTAAGTCCGCATTGGGCTTACCGCTGCTTAGTAAAAGGGGCCCTAAATGCACAGGTGGTAACACAGGATACATATATAGTAGCACAATGATGGTCTGCTCCAGTGAAAAAAAATGAAAAATTTCAAACCAGTGGACAGGAACAAAACAGGACACTAACCTCCCTGTTTAATAGCGCAGCTTAGTAAACAGGGATGTTAGTGGTGGTTGGTGGAATTGAACCCTGAGGCAGGCATCTCTCATGCTGAAACATGGCCTGTGTTAGGTCACTAATAAAGCACACTTGTCCCACTCTTGAAAGCCCATTGTGCTGTTTGTTTGTTTTGTTTTGGACTGCTTGTTTTGTCTACTTTGACCCTCTCTGTTGTGTGTTAGTTTTATAAGAAGCCTTTTACTCAAGTAACACAGCCTTTTACGCTCAAATAAAATTTATAAAATGAGCCTCTAAAAGTATCTGTACACTTTGCACCTGTACGGGCCCTTTTGCTAAAACTTAGTGTGTGCTAAATACTAAGGGTTGCAGGGAACAAACCCTAAGGAAACCACAGACTGCTCAGAATATGGCAGCCAGGCTTATCGATAGAAAATCTAAATTTGAAAGCGCAAAACCCCTCCGGGAAAAACTACACTGGCTACCAATCAAGGAACGCATCGCTTTCCAGATTTGTACCTTTGTTCATAGAAGAATACATGGTCAAGCTCCGAGCTATATGTCTGAACTAATCAACTTACCAATTAGAAACACAATTGGATCAGCCAGAACATACTTAACTCTTCACTTCCAAGTTGTAAAAACCTGAAGTGTAAATCAACATATGCGTCAAGTTTCTCTTACATATGCACACAGCTCTGGAATTCTCTACCAAAACGCCTGAAATCTACGAATAATCATCTGGAATTCTGAAAAAAACTAAAAACTCATCTGTTCAAGAAGGCATACCCCACAGTATCTGACATAAATACCGAATAATGAAATATGGCATTTAAATCAGGAAACGGACAGTTTTCAACCCCGATGCATGACCCTAACATTTTGTCTGTATCACCCCAACCTATTTACCGATACTTCTTTCCTGTATTTGTCACTGTAATAGTACCCTTATACTGTATTTGTTCACATTGAGTCTGTAACCACCTCTGCAGAACTATGTAAGCCACTTTGAGCGAAGGGCGACGAAAATGATAGTGGGGATGGGACGACTTTCCTATGAAGAGAGGCTGAGAAGGCTAGGGCTTTTCAGCTTGGAGAAGAGACGGCTGAGGGGAGATATGATAGAAGTGTATAAAATAATGAGTGGAATGGATCGGGTGGATGTGAAGCGACTGTTCACGCTATCCAAAAATACTAGGGACTAGAGGGCATGAGTTGAAGCTACAGTGTGGTAAATTTAAAACGAATCGGAGAAAATTTTTCTTCACCCAACGTGTAATTAGACTCTGGAATTCGTTGCCGGAGAACGTGGTACGGGCGGTTAGCTTGACGGAGTTTAAAAAGGGGTTAGATAGATTCCTAAAGGACAAGTCCATAGACCGCTATTAAATGGACTTGGAAAAATTCCGCATTTTTAGGTATAACTTGTCTGGAATGTTTTTACGTTTGGGGAGCGTGCCAGGTGCCCTTGACCTGGATTGGCCACTGTCGGTGACAGGATGCTGGGCTAGATGGACCTTTGGTCTTTCCCAGTATGGCACTACTTATGTACTTATGTACTTATGAGCCTATTAATAAGTGGGAAAAGGTGGGATACAAATGTAACGAATAAATAAATAAGAAGCTCATAGGTATAAAATGGGCTTCTTAGCATTTAGTGCATGCTAAGCTTTAGTAAAAGGGTCTGAAATATGGTGAAGGAGAAAAGTGTGGCATGCACATTTGAAAATGTAATATTATATATGTGCTGTTGTCCTCCCCAGACCTAATCATGCCCTCGGAAGTGCATCTATTAATACAGCTAGCAGTACACACATTAGGGAACCTATGCATATTTTTTATTTTCATTTGAGGAAAGCAATTTTCAGTCTGGCCATTTTACTGTGTCAAAATCCTTAAACATCAATCTCTACAAAGTTAACAAAGAACTCTGGGGGTCCTTTTTCAAAGCCAAGGTAAAAAGTGGGTGCGTCTTTTTGGTGTGCACTGGGTCACCTTTTACCGCAGCTGGGAAAAATGCCATGTTTTAATGGGTCGGGAAATGGGCTTGTGCAAAAATTAAAACTAGCTTGCGTCTGTTTATGGCCTGAGCCCTTACCGCCAGTCATTGATCTAGCAGTAAGGGCTCAAGCGCTTCTGTATGAGCCAAAGTGACCACACTGCCAATTACCACAAGGAGCAACCCCTGTGGAAGAAACTAGAAAAAATATTTTCTACCACAGGATTCTACCAAACTCAGAATTACTGTCGGGCACACGAGCTACCCTGGCAGTAGTGCTGATTTGGCATGCGCTGCCCATGTGTTAGCCCTCTCTTGGCTTTGTAAAAGGGCCCCTATGTCTAAAGGAATTGGCACAGTTATGTGATTTGTGGGCTGCTGTACTTTCTATACTCTTGTTTACAAAAGCCGTGCTAGTGTCTGCTGACTGGCAATGCCGACACATCCCATTCAAAGTGTCAGCATTAGCAAACCGGCAGCCTCTAGCATGGCTTTGCAAATGGGGGGTATATGTGGTAAAATGCCAGAACTGATGGGTCCAAGATGTATGCTTTCTTGGTGAAGGTTTTTTTTTGCTTCCATGTAAATAATTATATTGTCTCTTCCACTACAAAGGATCAACAGTGGCATCCAGTGGCTGGTTTAAGATCCTCAAAAAATTGCCCTAGAGTTATCTTTGTGGAAATCATCTAGGTGTAATTGTATTTTAAGGAGATAGGCTGAATTCATTTCACTTCATGGCTCTACTGTTGGCTGTTTAATGGGCTAATGATGTGCTTTAAATATCACCTCTGGTCTCTTCAAAGAACTGCTACTTTACTTTTGTCTTAATTATCCAACAGCTAAAAATGCCTCTTGTAACTTGGTGAGAGGTTGGGCAGGTTTGCACTTTGAAGAACAGACTGATGAGTGTGAATCTAATGACATCCGTGTCTAGAATGAGTCAAGTATGAGCTGTATCTGTTTCTGCAAGCATGGGTTTATACTAAGAAACTCAATTCCATCTTTTTTTTTGTTTCTTTTCTTCTCCAACACAAATTATGTAACATGATCATTTTTGAGACATACCTCCTATTTTATTTTCCAGTCTTTGAAACCACATGGATTTTGGGAAGAGGACATGCAGAACAACTTTTCTTTAACAGCTGCCTCCTAGATAATTGCTCAAACGAATACTATTGCATACTCTGATTAATATAGACTGAAACAAGTTTTTGCAATGAAAGGTTTTTTTTCAGTATTATGATGGTGATTTTATAAAAGATTGTTGAGGATAAAAAGCCTCTTTAGATACATAAATGGGCTTTTATAAAATACCAACTGGCATGACATGATGATATGATGGTGCCTACTTTGCCAGTAGATGTGTACGGGAGCAAGGTTTGGGCGCAGCATGGGGTAGAAAGATTGTTGCAACTAAGGGGGTCTTTCACTAAGCCGCATTAGTGTTTTTAACATGTGCTAAATACTAGAGACGCCCATAAGAATATATGGGCGTCTCTAACATTTAGCACATACTTATTTTTAACGTGTGCCAGAAACACTACCGCAGTTGCGTGAAAAGCTCTATAACAATAGCTATACAATCAAATAGAGAAGAATATAATTCATATTTGCTAACATAGGGTGGGTTTTACTATGGCACGCTCACGTTTTTAGCACGCACTAAAATTGTGGGTGCGCTAAACATTAGAGATGCCCATAGGAATGCGTTTCAAATCAATTTGCCCCAAACACCTTCAAATTATAAGTATTACACAGTCCAAGTTTAGTGGAGGTTTAGCGTGGGTGAAAAATCGCTGCCAAAGCTAAGTACTACTCATAAGCATCTCAATAGTTTAAACTGATTATATGATTGATGAAGAGTGAAGATTGAAAAAAAAAAGAAGTTTAAAAAATCGGGTGGATCAATGAAGATGTATGCAGCACCATAAAATTATGGGCCGCTGTTCCCGAATGGGCTATGCTGTTGATTATTCTGAAGATCCCTGTATACAAAAAAAATTTATGTGAAGTTAAAGACAAAAAATGTATGTGAAGTTAAAGATAATGAGGATGTGAACTTGGGCTGTGTAATACTTATGATTTGAAGGTGTTTGGGACAAATTGATTTGAAATGTGTAATTAGTCCCCACACTTAAACTGTGAGGTCCTCTTAATTTGATTGACATAGGAATGCATTGGCATCTCTAACGTTTAGCACGCCCACAATTTTAGCGTGCGCTAAAAACGTGAGTGTGCCTTAGTAAAAGGCCCTCATAATTCATGCAAGACTTGCACTACTATATTTTTAGCAGACTCCGCATTTTCTTGTTTATTATTTATTTATTAGGATTTATTTACTGCCTTTTTGAAGGAATTCACTCATCGCAACACTATTGTTTAGAAATCAATAGAAAATATTAAATTTGAAGAACTGTAATAGCCACCCTACTTTATCATCTACTTGACACCTTCTGTTTTGAATAAAATCTCAAATGTGTTTTATGGATATGTTTTTTTTTTCCCCACATCTTAAGCTAGTTGCTTTGCAAAGCCCTTAATTAGCTTGTCATGCAATGGCTGTAATGAAAGCCACATTTTATAGGATTACAAGAGATTATTAGCCTGAAATCCGTATGCAATAAACAGATAATAGAACTCACAGCAAGCAAATATACCCTGCTAGATTTAAAAAAACATAATTATTATCAAGTATGCATTTAGGAAACCATTTCAACTAATCAACTGAAAAAAAGTTTCAATTTAGGATCAGAAAAGGAGGTTGGAAAACTTTGTTAATTTTAATTTAAAAAAACATCTAGTTTTCTACTAACATATTGTTATAACATTAAAGCTTTACAAACTAGGATTACTTTCTAATATGACAAAAGTGCCTTCTTCTGGGGTACATTTCTTATAGTATGTCCCTATGCCCTATATTGCATACTGATGAGATTAAAACACCTGTATAATTTGTATTTCAAATGGCAGTATGTACACTTGGGTTTCTGCCACACACACATAAGTCAGTAGGATGGCCCATGTTTAAAGTTATATGTGTTCAATTCTGGTCGCCGCATCTCAAAAAAGATATAGTGGAATTAGAAAAGGCACAGAGAAGGGTGACGGAAATGATAAAGGGGATGGGATGACTTCCCTATGAGGAAAGGCTGAAGCATTTGGGCTCTTCAGCTTGGAGAAAAGACAGTTGTGGGGAAATTTGAAAGAAGTCTATAAAATGGTGAGTGGAGTGGAATGAGTAGACATGAATCATTTGTTTACTCTTTCCAAAAATACTAGGAGTAGGGAGCATACGATGAAGCTACAAAGTAGTCAATTTAATATGAATCGGAGAAATTTTTTTTTCAAGCAACATGTAATTAACTCTGAAATTTGTTCCCAGAGAATGTGGTAAAGGTGGTTAGCTTAGTGGGGTTTAAAAAAGGTCTGGATAACTTCCTAAAGGAAAAGTCCATAGACCATTATTAAATTGACTTGGGGAAAATTCACTGCTTATTTCTGTGATAAGCAGCATAAAATGTATTGAACTTTTTCGGGATCTTGCCAGGTATTTGTGACCTGGATTGGCCGGCACCCCGACATAATAGACCATACAAAAAAAAATCCCTACAAAAAAACCCCCAACAAAACAGACTAAAACCAACACAGACCATGACAAAAAAAACCCTCCCAAAAAAACCCCACAACAAAACAACCCAAGACCAAATAGACTCTTAATCAAATGGATTATTTTTTTCAAGCAGATTTATGATTCTCACTAGATACCAAGTGGATAGTGAAGTCAAGCCTAGGCAGGTGCCAGGACTTCAAGTGACAAGACCGTGGACTTTCTCAGTCATTTACGGCTCCTCCGCTTCTTTTGTACCCTCTCAAAATTTCATACCATTAAAAAATAAATCTATTTTATCAGGCCCTTTGTCGGGAGTCTTTTGTCAGGGACTTTTATGTCGGAAACGTTTTTGTTTGGAACTTTTTTTGTCTGGTTTCTTTTGACCGGTTTCTTTTGACCAGGTGCCGATTGGCCATGTGGGAACAGGATACTGTGCTTGATGGCAGATTGGGGGCTGTTGAGTTAGGCACAGCCATGTAACAGCAATAGTCAGGGGCACATCAGCAGGGTTTCATATGGGCCATGCTGCACACACCAAATGATGAAACAGAAACATACATGCTTATTTCTTAGAAATTGATGAAAAAGAAAACATACTTGCCTAGATCTTAGAAATAGGAGAATAGTTTAGACTCCAGCTAGGCCAGAGATGACGGCTTTGTGCTCTTTTTTTTTTTTTTTGGGGGGGGGGGGCATTAGACAGTAGCAACAGCAGTATCATGGAAATGAGTACTAAGGGAGCCTACAAAATGATCCAAAACTCTGTACACTTGCAGCACCTGGCAGTAAGGGATGACTTTGAGCTTAGTAGGAAGTGCAGTAAGATAGAGTACTGTTGTCTGGCTGCATCACCTTTTTCTTGGCTCTGCTTTTCATCCAATGCTTTGGCAATCAGCATAAACTACAAATGTAGGGGGGTTGTTTACTAAAGCATAGCACATATCAATTTTTCTTCCAGTGTTTCTAAGTCTCAGATAAAAGCTATGACCCCATGAACCATTAACATATTTTACATGTGTAGATTGACATACATGTGTAGAAGCCATTTTAGAAAGCAGGGTATTTATATATGGGGAAGTTCACCATGTTTAAACAGCAAAGGGGCATGGTTAGGGCATGAAAAAGGAATAGTTAGAGCAGGCAAAACATATCAATATTTTTTTCCTATTTTACAAGGAAAGTACACGTTGGCATTTATACCTGCCTTAAGACATGAATAAGTGCCTTCTGGAGAGCAGACACAAAGGCCAAGGGCAATCACCCTTCCAATCCCATCCCCTGCATCCATAACCCTCTGATCTCTAATACCATTTGCATTCTTATCCCCTCAGGACCCCCCACACACCATATCACTCTGTTCTCTGATTCACCTCCCATATCCATTGCAGTGCAATCTCTGATGCCCTTTGCATCCATCTCTCTCTTACCTCCACATGCGTCCATATTGCTATGATCTCTGACCCATCCTATAGCATTTATATCCCTCCAACCCCCCCCCCCCAATATAGCAATCATTCTGAACTTCCCCCTAGAAGTGTCAGTGTTTCTGAACAAAATTTTAATTAAATTAGATGTGAGACAACAGCTTTTGCTCAGTTATGAAGAATACACAGGAATTTTAATTATAGTCCCATAGCAGAGCCTAGAAATTCAAGTGGCAGCTTTTTCTTATTTAAGTTCTTTTCTAGGGGGCCTTTGGATTTAATTCTTCAATGACATGAGAATACATTTATTGTTGTCCAAAACTTTGCAATTTTCAATTGCTTGTATTTGATAGCAGCACAATTCAAGATATGCTCTGTGGATTTGGTGCATTACAAGGGGGGAAAAACATATTGCACTGCCTACACCTCTCTTTTAATTATCAATTTTCACTTAAACCAAAGCTAACTCCCACAGAGCATGCTGCCTTCCTTTGACAGTTTATTTTTTTGTTTTGTTTTCAATTCAAAGTAATGAACTCCATTATTTGCTTACAGTCTGTAGCAAGCTCCTTTACTTCAGACTGCTTTCAGTTAGTCAGTCACGCATAGAAAGCTATTTGCAAGTTCACAATCATGCTTACCCTTTTATCAAAGTGTTTTTTTTCATTCATTATTGACTAACCAAGTCCCATGTGTCAGCATAGTAATTCAGTTCTCAAGCTTGTTATTAAAGTTTCATTTTAGCAACATACACATGAAGTTCCTTTAGCGATGCAAAACTCACCATAGGAACTTTATGGTATCGCTCTATACATCTAAGAAAAACAGAAAGTGAGGGTAATTTCACAGCCCTCACAAAGAACAACTATATCTCAAACAATTAATTATTACCTGAATTGTTTATTATTATATTTACCTTTAACTTTCTCTTTGCTTCATGTGCAATTTCTCAATCATAATAGATTTTCTAAATGTTAAACATCCATAGCTATCCCAGTATGTTTATGATACTGTATTGTAAAATTGGATTCTTACAACAAATTACTTTCTTATACATTATAAATAAGTGAAACATGGCATTTATGTAAAAGTACCACCAATGTATCTAAGTGATAAAGGTACTTATGCACCTTTATAAATTAGAATTTCAAAATGATCTCTAATTAGGTGAAACTCTCACATTCAAATGTATACATGCTCCAAAAAGTGTATAAATATGTGCATTTTCTTCATACTCATATGAATGAATTTTACAAAATATATATATGCGTAATGGAACTTCCTCCAGACCATGCCACCCATGCATTTGTTTTTGCTGATGTTCCTGTTACCTTTCTCCTTCCTGTGTCCTCTGCCCTCTATAGGTTCCATATTGCTTTTGCTGCTCTCTCTATGCCTGTGACTGATTCTCTGCCTCCTCCTGCTGAAAGTGACATCACTCCCCAATGGCTATATCTACCATCAAGTCTCTAGGTGCTGGTGCTGGGGGTGCGTGTTGAGGGTGCGCAGCAAAGGACTGTGACCAAGGAGCAGGTGATGGTCCTTGTGCATTCCTTGGGGTACCTCCTTCGGTATGGGGTGCTCATTTTTGCTTATCTTCGCTGAGCTCTGGTTCTTTTCTATTAACTTGCAAGTTCTTTTTGCCTTTCCTTGCCCCTTTCCTGCTGTTCTATGTCTGCTGATCCCATTCCCATTCTTATATGCCCCTGCCTTTTCTGTCTGCCACATCCCCTGCCTGAATACTGCTGCACAGTCCTCCTTTCATCTGCTGCTGAGCACCTGCTCACTTTGTCACAAAGGCTCCCTGGTTCTATTGCCTTGACATATTGTATGTCACAGAGTTGTGGCACTGTCTGGGTGATATGGCAACATTACTTGATGCTTGACCCTCTTATCTTTCCACTCACAGCCCCTGCCCTTCCCATCATCAAGACGGTGTTAGCTGCATTTTCTCATCCTCTCTCTCTAAGTCTCACAATGATCCTTTAAAGCCCTTTCTATTCCTGATGGTCTCATCCTCTGCTTTTCATTACAGCCTCTGTTTTTCTTGTAAATATATGATTGCATTCACCAATGGATGAATTATCACCAACTTGTGTTGAATTTGGAAAAAAAACTGAATTGATATTCTTTGGGAATGATGAATCTGATACAGTGTAAGTCTGTATGTGTGGGAGACTTGCTATTGGAAGTTAAAGATAAGATGAGGGTACTTAGTGTGATCTTAGACTCTCAGTTATCTATGCAAGATCAAGTGTTGTCAGATGCTAGATCTGATTTATTAAAGCTTCATCTTTTGAACAGGTTGAAACCTATGTTATCACAGTACAATTTTAAGTCTGTTGTACAGAGTATGGTAATTTTGTTCTTTATAATAGTCTCTACCATTTTACCCAACACTGACGACAGGCTCACTGGTCTATATTTTCCTAGATCACCTCTGAAACCTTTTTTAAAAAATCGGTGTTACATTGGCCACCCTCTAATCTTCCGGTACCATGCTTGATTTTAAAGATAAAGTATATATTACTAACAATAGTTCTGCAAGTTCATTTTACAATTCTATCAGTACTCTGGGATGAATACCATCCAGTCCAGGTGTTTTGCTACTTTTCAGTTTGTCAAATTGTGCCATTACATCCTCCAGGTTTATAGAGATTTCATTCAGTTTCTCTAACTCGTCAACATTGAATACCATTTCTGACATTTGTATCTCTCCCAAATCTTCCTCTGTTAAGACTGAAGCAAAGAATTCATTTAAACTCTTTGCTATGGCTTTGTCTTCCCTGAGTGCCCCTTTTACCCCTTGCATCTAGCAGTCCAACTGATTCTTTTGCTGGCTTCTTGCTTTTGATATAACTAAAATAAACTTTTATTATATGTTTTTGCCTCCAACGCAATCTTCTTTTCAAAGTCTCTCTGCTTTCCTTATCAGCACTTTCCATTTGACTTGCCATTCCTTATGCTGATTCTTATTATTTTCAGTTGGATCCTTCTTCCATTTTCTGAAGGATTTTAGCTCTAATAGCTTTCTTCACCTCACTTTTTAACCATGCTGGCTGTCATTTGGTCTTCCTTCCTCCTTTTTTAATACACAGAATATATTTGGCCTAGGCTTCCAGGATTGTGTTTTTGAACAGCATCCATGTCCGATGTAAATTTTTGACCTTCATAGCTGCTCCTCTAACTTATTTTTTCACCATTCTTCTCATTTTATCATAGTCTTCTTTTTGAAAGTTAAATATTAATATATTGGATTTCTTGTGTGTATTTACTCCAAAGCCAATATCAAATCTGATCATATTATGATTACTGTTATCAAGCGGCCCCAGCACCATTACTTCCTGCACCTTATCATATACTCCACTAAGGACTAGGTCTAGAATTTCTTCTTCTTGTTGGATCCTGTACCAGCTGCTCCATAAAGCAGTCCTTGATTTCATCAAGGAATTTTACCTCCCTCCCAAATATCTGATAACATTTCTATATCTGTCTGCTCATCCTGGCCAGGTGGACAGTAGTGCTTTCATTTCACTATCCTTTTCCCCGTTGCACATGGAATTTCAGTCCATAGCGATTCCAAGATGTGTTTTGTTTCCTGCAAAATTGTCATTTAAGGACCTCCTTCACATACAATGCTACTCCTCCACCAATTCGATCCACCCTATCACTAGTGTATAATTTGTATGCTGATATGACCTCCTTCCACCAGGTCACAGAGATGCCTGTTATAGGCATATTCTAACTCTCCATCTTATCTCTTAGGCTTCTGGCATTCACAGATAAAGGGGAAAAGGAATGGGACTTGATATACCACCTTTCTGTGGTTTTTGCAACTACATTCAAAGCAATTTACATATTACATTCAGGTACTTATTTGTACCTGTGGCAATGGAGGGTTAATTGCCCTGAGTCATAAGGAGCTGTAGTGGGAATTGAACCCAGTTCTCCAGGATCAAAGTCCACTGCACTAACCACTAGGCTACTCCTCCACTCCAGACATTGCCAACTATGTTTGTGTTCCTATTTACATCTTGCTCAGCAGTTGACTGTTAATTTGCAATCTTTTGTCTGCTCTTTATTTAAAGACACTTGGTCTACTATGGTCTTTATTGCAACCTTACTATTGGGATACCCTATCTTCCCTGTTTTGAAAGATACCTTTTTCCAAACCATGCATCTTTGAAAGACTGTCAGCCTCATCCCAGGTTCTAGTTTAAAAGCTGCACTATCTTCTTTTTAAATGCTGATGCCAGCAGTCTGGCTCCACCCTGGTTAAGGTGGGGCCCATCCTTTTGGAATAGGCTCCCCCTTCCCCAGAATGTTACCCAATTCCCTACAAATCTAAAACCCTCTTCTCTTCACCATCACCTCATTCACACATTGAGACTCCAGAGCTCTGTCTGTCACTTGGGCCCTGCATTTGGAACGGGGTACACTTCGGAAAAATCTACCCTAGAAGTTCTGGATTTGAACTTTATACCTAAGAGCCTAAATTTGGCTTCTAGAACCTCTCTCCCACATTTTCCTATGTCATTGGTACCCACATGTACCACAACAGCTTGATTCTCCTCAGCACTATCTAAAATCCTTTCTATGTGACGCTTGAGGTCCACCACCTTTGCACCAGGTTGGCAAGTGACCAGGTAATCCTCAAGTCCACCAGCCACCCTCTTATCTACATGTCTAATAATTGAAACACTGACTACAACAGCCATCCTAACCCTACTGTCCTGGGCAGAAGCACCTGGAAACATATCCTCGGTGAGAGAGAATATTGCATCTCCTGGTGAGCTGGTCCTGGCTACAGGATTACTTCCAGCTGCATTAGGGTGATGCTTTTCTTTTAGAAGACCTCCTTCCACCAAGGCAGTACAGGGGCTGCCAGACTGGAGGTGGGACTTCTCTACAATGTCCCTATAGGCCTCCTCTATGTACCTCTCTGGCTCCCTCAGTTTCTCCAAGTCTGGTACTCTAGCCTCAAGAGAACAGACTCATTCTCTGAGAGCTAGGAGCTCTTTTCATTGATTACACATGTATAATCTCTCACCAACTTGGAGATAATCAAACATGTGACACTCAATGCAAATGACTGGATAGCACCCCTCTCACTGCTGGACTGCATCTTAGTATTATAAAGTTGTTTAATTAAAACTTTTTAAGGTACTAGGGATATCAGATAAATATAAAAAGCCTTAAGATTCTATTGTGTAATTTATAATTTATTTAGTGTTTGCTTCTCAGAAACTTATAATGAAACTTCTCCTCTTGTCGTCCTAATTAGAATAATTTGAGCTAGGGGTAGGTGGGTGGGGATGAGGATTGAACTAGGCCCTGCTGTGCCTGTTAATGCTGTGGCAGAAAATTCAAGTTTCAAATCTATGGGGAAAAGGGTATGGAGACTAGCTAGTAAAGTGTGCTTCTTCTTCTTCTTTTTTTTTTTTTTCTTCTTTTTTTTTAAATTCTGTGTTTATCAATATCCCACAATTCTTCCTTTAAACCCTAAAGTACCAAGCACAGAGAAAAATAATGTCACTTACCTAAAGAAATGTCCTCTTCTCTCAGAACTTCTCAGAAACAAAGCTAAGTAGGACCTTTCCTCTCTATATAGTTTAGATTCTAAGGAGCTTGTTTCAAACAAATCCATTGAAGCTAGCCCAGTAATTAGATTGCCCTTACTGCCCTTAGTAACCTTTGCAAACATTTTATTTCCTCACACCTTAATGAACACCTAATTTAGGTCAGTAGTAGTGCTACCTCTCCAGCAGGCAAAAATAAAAAATAGAAAATAACTTTCTTTTAGGTCAGTTTGAGCCTTGCTACTATCCTTTTTAATACTCTTGGATGTTAGGTTTCTACCTCTAGAGAAAGTTTCAGGGTTGTACACTATGGAAACTAGTTAATAATGCTTGCTTCGCTCTATTTTATTTTATTTTTTTTTCTAATACTGAACTAGTCCCTCCGGTTCCTTCTAGAGTCTATCTGTTAATGCTGTGGCAGAAAATTTAAGTTTTAAAACTATGGGGAAAAGGGTATGGAGACTAGTTAATAAAGTTTGCTTCCTTTTTTGTTTTTAATTCTGTGTTTATCAATATCCTACAATTCCTCTTTTAAACCTGGTCTTTAAGTTACCATGCACAGATCAAAATAATGCCACTTACTCATAGAAATGTCCTCTTCTCTCAGAAATTCTCAGAAAGAAAGTTAAGTGGCACCTTCCTCTCTATATAGTTTGTATTCTCTCAATTTTGTCTTCACCACCTCCCATTCCTTTCTCCTTCCCTCTGCCTTTACCTCCTTTCCTCTCCCTTCTCATATTCTCTCTCCCCATATCCCCACCCATCCCTTCTGCTCACCCTGTCCTATCTGTGACTCATTCTTTAACAGATGTTTCAATTGCCTGCATTGCTGCTGCACTCCTATCCCTCTCCCAAATGCCTTTGGACTCTCTTACTATCTAGTTGTCTGATCTAAATTCCACTTTCAGCCAACTACTTGATCTTCATGCCCCTCTCATTGTATGACCTCCTACCTTCTTTTCTCATTCTGATTCTCTCCCCATCTGCATTTGCTCACATATCAGCTGTGCTGTGCTGAGTGCCTTTGATACAAATATCATTCGTCTTCCTTTCTCTTACACTACCAGACCTGTCTCCACGAGTTTCACATGGCTACCAGAACTGCTAATTGTAAGTATCTCAATCGGTGTACCACCTCTTCTATGAATTTTCCCCCAAGCCATTTTCCAAATCTTTAATCAACTCTTCCATTTGATACCATATCTTCTTCCTATGACCCTACCCTGCTTCCTCTACCTGCCATCGCTGATGCCTGGACCTCTAATATCACCCTTTTACACTCTTCCCTCTCTCCTACACCACTGAGTCCACCTCCCCCCTTTGTCTCCCGCTTTTCCCAAGTTTCCTACTGCCATACTGCTTCCTGGTCATCCTTTAATTCCCTTTCATCTTCCTCTGTTCCCCAGATACTGAACACCTCTTCTTCCCCACTTGCCCTTGGCCTGCACACTTGATAAAATGTCTTTCCCAACCTCTCCTTTCCCTTCTTCTCCCATTACTTCAGGCTAGCCTCTCACTTGGTGCTGTCCTCTCTCCCCGGGAACACGCCATCATCATCCCTCCTTTAAAAAATCCATGTAGACCATTCTCTCTTTTCTAACTTCTGACCTATCTCCAACCTGGCATTTTTTGCCAAACTCCTGGATAAGATTATCCTTATTCAATTAGAATCTTTCATAGAGCAGTCTAATCTTTTTCATCCTTTTCAAGCCAGCTTTTGGGTTGGCCATATTATTGACATCCTTCTTCTGGCCTTGCATTACACCATCCAAACTGCCCTCAACCAACACCATTCTATCATCCTTTCCTCTCTTGACCTATCTTCAGCTTTTGACCTAGTTGATCATTCTCTGTCACCTTTGTTCTTTCGAATTTACTGACTCTGTCTTCTCCTGGTTCTCTAGTTATCTCTCTGGCTGCTCTTTCCAGCTCTGTCAGTTGGGTTCTCCCTCTCCTACATTTTCTCTCCAGTATGATGTCCACAAGGCTCCATACTTTCTCCTGCTTTCTTTAATATCTTTCTCCTCCCCCCCCCCCCACACTGTTATTCAAGAACAGGGTTGTGTATCTTTCTGCTACATGGATGACATACTATTACTACTACTACTATGATGACTACTACTACTACTAATAATAATAATCACTATATGTAGATAATTTGTCCCTAGAGGGCTCACAATCTAAATTTTTGCATGTGGGGCAATGGAGGATTAAGTGACTTACCCAAGATCACAAGGATATGCAATGGAAATCAAACCTAGGTCACCAGGATCAAAGCCTGCTGCACTAACCACTAGGCTACTCCATGACATACAAATTGTCATATCTGACCCCTCCTCCCCCATCATGCTCAATCCCTGCCTCAACTTCCATCTTTCCTTCCTCAAGACAATGGGCTCTTCCTCAATTCTTCTAAATGCAAGTTGTTTTCCCAAACTGTCCATTGTTTTCCTTGCCCCCTCTCCTGTTATTGACACCCATCCTCTCAGCTTTAGTGATTCTATCAAAATCCTGAGAATACTTTTTTGACTCCAAATTCATCTTCAAGATCAGATCAACGCTGTAGTTCATTCTGCTTTCTTCACTCTTCACCGTATTTGTTCTTTTTGCCATTTTCTTTTCCCTCACTTTATTTCCCTCTTATTTTGGCCATGGTTATATCACATCTTGACTGCTGTGCCTGCCTCTCCCTTTATTGTCTGAAATGTCTACAATTGATTCCATCAATATCCTTTAAACTAATCCACCGTGCACATCAGTTCATTATATTACCCCTTCTTATTCTTCAACACTGGTTTCCTGTTTCCTCACACATCTGTTACAAGGTGCTTATGTTAGTTTGTATAGGTCACTCTCCTGCTGCTCCCACTTATATAAACAATCTATTGATTTCTTATTTCCCTTCCTGTATCCTCCAGACCTCTTCTGGCAATCTGCTGTATGCCCCCCTTCCACTTTACATTTCTCTATTTCATGTGACACCACCTTTAGCTATCTTGGCTCCAAG
Organism: Microcaecilia unicolor; assembly: GCF_901765095.1. Classification (NCBI taxonomy): domain Eukaryota; kingdom Metazoa; phylum Chordata; class Amphibia; order Gymnophiona; family Siphonopidae; genus Microcaecilia; species Microcaecilia unicolor. Next base: position 468,727,117 of record NC_044033.1, on the reverse strand, counting down.
CTTTGACATTCTCTCCCTCCCTACCTTAAATCTATTACCTGATCTTGGCTTTCTAAAGCTCATCTTAAAGCCTTTCTCTTCTTTACTTCTCTTGCCCCTCTCGCACATAATTTTTTTTTCAGACCCTACACACCTCTACCTTTCTCACCTTGTCCCCTCTGCCATCAGCTTTGATTTGTTGTTGTTTTTTAATTGTAAACTGCTTAGTCACCAGTATTGGATCTATTTGTGGTTTATCAAGTGTGGTAAATAAATAAATATGCCTGCATGATCTTTTCAGGGTACAGGTACAAATCAAAGTAGGGATACACAAAAAGTAGCACATATGAGTTGTCTTGTTGGGCAGACTGGATGGACCATGCAGCTCTTTTTCTGCCGTCATCTACTATGTTACTATGTTACATGCATAGTAAATAAAGGCAGGTAAAGACCTCTATGGTCCTTCCAGTCTGTCCAAAATGGTAGCTAGGGTTTACTTGCTTCTCTGTGCAGGTTACACTATTCTATGCCTTGGTTTAGGGCTGCACTTGCCATTCCATGCCAGGGGCGTAGCCAGGGGCGGGCCAGGGTGGGCCTGGGCCCACCCAATTTGGGGTCAGGCCCGCCCAGCAGCAACACAGTGATTCCAGTCACAGGCTCCAGTCCCCATCATCGTCCCTTCCCCAGTGGCGTGCTGCAACATTCACCACATCTTCCCTCACCCTCCTTGCAGGCCCGCCCAGCAGCGACTCCGGTCGCAGGCTCAGCTTCGGCTCGCACACGCTGCCTGCCGGCTGCCACTCAACAATCTCCTTGCAGCTACTAAGCAGCAGTGCTAACCCGGAAGCAGAAAAGAGCTACAAAGGAATGATCAATATGTCAGAGGCAGGAATAGTGAGGGAACAGACAGGAGAGAGGAGAAAAGACAAATGGACTGCAGCTGCTTGAAGAAGAATTAGCAGACGACAGAGAGGAAAGCAGAAAAGAGAAATTGGAACCAGCAAGATGGAAAATAAAATGTCCAGACAAGAAAGGTAGAAACAAAGCATTTTATTTTAAATGGAATATGTTAGCTTTTGGAAATGTGCATAGCAAATGTCTTTGTATTGAGTTCTGTAGAAAAGGAAATGCATCTCTGTTTTATGTCTCCAGTGTTGCAGTAATGCTGTGTTTAACTTCTTGGGGTTCCTTTTCAATTTTTGTCTAAATATTTGTATTTCTAATTTGTGATCCCTTTTTCTGTACTTGGTGAGGGTCTGTTGGTGTGATAGTAATGACAGGTGGGAAATTGGAAGGGAGGCAAAGAGGAGAGAGAATCGGGGAGGGGAGCCCTCCTTTATTTTCTGACCTGGGCCCAAGCAGGTCTAACACCAGTCCTAACCCTTGCTGTATAGCTGGTGAGTATTCCCAGACATCCTCAGCTAAGGACCTCCTCCAAAGGTGGCCAGAACTCCCTTCTACTAAGCTCTGGCAACAGCATCATTGAGCCATCGACAGCTAAGCATGTGTGGGGTGTTGGCATCAGTGGCTTAGGGTCATTGCTGCTGCCAGCTGTGAAAACTCCCATGGCCTCTCGGGGGGCCGGAGGATCTTGCCTGCCTGGGACCGGCTGTTAGGCCCACAGGATTCCTGTCCCAAGCTTGTAGTCCATGGGAGTCCTCATGGCAGGCTTAAAGAAATCAACTCAAAAAAAGTAAAAACCAATAAGTTCCTTTTATTTTCAGGGATTCAGAGTCCAGCAAGTTCAAAAGAAATACAGCGGCCCTTTGAAACAGCCTTCCCCTGTTTTCCTCTCAGGGCACATGCCCGTCAGGGGTAAAAAGCAAAACAAAAACAACTCAAGCCCTGCTGTTTTTAGAACCGGGGGGGGGGGGGGGGGGGGAGCCTCCTTAAACAGTCCCAACCGGCCGGCTCTCCTGCTCACCTCTCCCCTCTCTTTGGGAGGGAGGTGAGCATCCAGTCCACAGCTTAAAAAAAAAACTCTGCAACTTGCTCCCTCCTGGCTTTTGAAAACAGCTCAAATAAACACTTCCTGTAGTCTGGGAGCAGGTCACTTTGGGGGAGGGAACACTCCCCTCCTCCACACCCTAGCACTCCTTTACACACAGTTCAAACACGGACTGAACTCTTGTTGGGGAAAGGGAAAAGATCCCACCCTTTCTGGGTCACTCTATCAATGCACTGACCCTTCTCCCTCATGACCCTTTCTCTTTCCCCTTTGAAACCCAGCTGCCATACCACAAGTTCACCTGCTTTTTCAGCTTTTTTCCTAAATAATGAGCCCAGGCTGAGAGGTCCATCGGCTCCTCTGGGTTCTCCTCTCTCTCCCTCTCCTCAGCCTCTTGCCAGTCCATGGGTTCCTCATCCCACCCACTTTCCAGCTGGTCCTCGTTCACCTGATTACCATCCAGGGTCCCAGCCCTTGCCTTGTCAGAGTTCTCCCCTGTGACCTGCTGGGGAAGGTAGTCTCTATACCAGGGCTTGCGCCGGGGCTGCTGGGTAGTGTAGTCTTTTTCTCTCCTCCATTTTTCAGGGGGCACTAACCTTTCTCTTCTCTCTCTCTGGGGAAGTAGTAAAGGCAAGGCTCTGTTCTCAGGGGCGTAGCTACGGGTGGGCCTGGGTGGGCCCAGGCCCACTCAATTTCAGTCCAGGCCCGCCCAGCGCCAGCTCCCATTGCCGGCCACTGCTGCTTTTCCTGATGAGCAGCAGTGGCCGGCGCTACAAAAAGAAGAAGCGCTCAGCTGACTGAGCTGAGCGCCAACGCATCGCTAAGGAAGAGGAAAAAATGTTTTTAAAAAAATGCGGCACTGCAGGCAGCCTCGAAGCATTGGCTGCTGGCTCTGTGCAGGCTCCTCCCGTCTCTTACATCACTGCCCTGTAGCGAAGCAGGGGCAGTGACGTAAGAGACGGAAGGAGCCTGCAGAGCCAGCAGCCAATGCTTCGAGGCTGCCTGCAGTGCCGCGTTTTTTTAAAAACATTTTTTCTCGTCGGGGGTTAGCGACGCGTTGGCGCTCAGCTCAGTCAGCTGAGCGCTTCTTCTTTTTGTAGCGCCGGCCCTGCTGCTCATCAGGAAAAGCAGCAGTGGCTGGCAATGGGAGCTGGGGCTGGTGGGCCTGAATGGGAGAGGGAAAATGGATGGCAGGATGGGGAGAAAGAGGGAAAATGGAAGGATGGGGAGAGAAAGAGGGAAAACAGATGGCAGGATGGCAGAGAAAGAGGGAAAACAGAAGGATGGGGAGAGAAAGAGGGAATACAGATGGGAGGATGGCAGAGAAAGAGGGAAAACGGATGGAAGGATGGGGAGAGAGAGGGAAAACAGATGGAAGGATGGCAGAGAGAAGGAAAACAGATGGAAGGATGGGGAAAGAGGGAAAATGGATGGAAGGATGGGAAAGAGGGAAAACAGATGGAATGATGGCAGAGAAAGAGGGAAAACAGATGGCAGGATGGGGAGAAAGAGGGAAAATGGAAGGATGGCGAGAGAAAGAGGGAAAATAGATGGGAGGATGGCAGAGAAAGAGGGGAAACGGAAGGATGGGGAGAGAAAGAGGGAAACAGATGGCAGGATGGGGAGAGAAAGAGGGAAAACAGATGGGAGGATGGCAGAGAAAGAGGGAAAACAGAAGGATGGGGAGAGAAAGAGGGAATACAGATGGGAGGATGGCAGAGAAAGAGGGAAAACGGATGGAAGGATGGGGAGAGAGAGGGAAAACAGATGGAAGGATGGCAGAGAGAAGGAAAACAGATGGAAGGATGGGGAAAGAGGGAAAATGGATGGAAGGATGGGGAAAGAGGGAAAACAGATGGAATGATGGCAGAGAAAGAGGGAAAACAGATGGCAGGATGGGGAGAAAGAGGGAAAATGGAAGGATGGCGAGAGAAAGAGGGAAAATAGATGGGAGGATGGCAGAGTTCACTCTCATGGATCTTCCTCCACCCCCATCCCCTTATCTGTTGGTGTTCCCCAGGGATCGGTCCTTGGACCCCTTCTCTTCTCAATCTACACCTCTTCCCTGGGCTCCCTGATCTCATCTCATGGTTTCCAGTATCATCTCTATGCTGATGACACCCAACTGTATCTCTCCACACCAGACATCACCGCGGAGACCCAGGCAAAGGTATCGGCCTGCTTATCCGACATTGCTGCCTGGATGTCCAACCGCCACCTGAAACTGAACATGTCCAAGACCGAGCTTATCGTCTTTCCACCAAAACCCACTTCTCCTCTTCCTCCACTTTCTATCTCAGTTGATAACACCCTCATCCTCCCCGTCTCATCTGCCCGCAACCTCGGAGTCATCTTTGACTCCTCTCTTTCCTTCTCTGCGCATATCCAGCAGATAGCCAAGACCTGTCGCTTCTTCCTCTTTAACATCAGCAAAATTCGCCCTTTCCTCTCTGAACACACCACCCGAACTCTCGTCCACGCTCTCATTACCTCTCGCCTGGACTACTGCAACTTACTCCTCACCGGCCTCCCACTTAGCCATCTATCCCCCCTTCAGTCTGTTCAGAACTCTGCTGCACGTCTCATATTCCGCCAGAACCGATATACTCATATCACCCCTCTCCTCAGGTCACTGCACCTAACCCTTACCGTTCAGTGAATCCAGACTGCCCCAATTTGACTGCCCCGATCGGACCGACCGTTCACTTGTCTATTAGATTGTAAGCTCTTTGAGCAGGGACTGTCTCTCTTTGTTAAATTGTACAGCGCTGCGTAACCCTAGTAGCGCTCTAGAAATGTTAAGTAGTAGTAGTAGTAGTAGTAGAGAAAGAGGGAAAATGGAAGGATGGGGAGAGAAAGAGGGAAAACAGATGGGAGGATGGCAGAGAAAGAGGGAAAACGGATGGAAGGATGGGGAGAGAGAGGGAAAACAGTTGGAAGGATGGCAGAGAGAAGGAAAACAGATGGAAGGATGGGGAAAGAGGGAAAATGGATGGAAGGATGGGGAAAGAGGGAAAACAGATGGAATGATGGCAGAGAAAGAGGGAAAACAGATGGCAGGATGGGGAGAAAGAGGGAAAATGGAAGGATGCGAGAGAAAGAGGGAAAATAGATGGGAGGATGGCAGAGAAAGAGGGGAAACGGAAGGATGGGGAGAGAAAGAGGGAAAACAGATGGCAGGATGGGGAGAGAAAGAGGGAAAACAGATGGGAGGATGGCAGAAAAAGAGGGAAAACAGAAGGATGGGGAGAGAAAGAGGGAATACAGATGGGAGGATGGCAGAGAAAGAGGGAAAACGGATGGAAGGATGGGGAGAGAGAGGGAAAACAGATGGAAGGATGGCAGAGAGAAGGAAAACAGATGGAAGGATGGGGAAAGAGGGAAAATGGATGGAAGGATGGGGAAAGAGGGAAAACAGATGGAATGATGGCAGAGAAAGAGGGAAAACAGATGGCAGGATGGGGAGAAAGAGGGAAAATGGAAGGATGGCGAGAGAAAGAGGGAAAATAGATGGGAGGATGGCAGAGAAAGAGGGGAAACGGAAGGATGGGGAGAGAAAGAGGGAAAACAGATGGGAGGATGGCAGAGAAAGAGGGAAAACAGAAGGATGGGGAGAGAAAGAGGGAATACAGATGGGAGGATGGCAGAGAAAGAGGGAAAATGGATGGAAGGATGGGGAGAGAGAGGGAAAACAGATGGAAGGATGGCAGAGAGAAGGAAAACAGATGGAGGATGGGGAAAGAGGGAAAATGGATGGAAGGATGGGGAAAGAGGGAAAACAGATGGAATGATGGCAGAGAAAGAGGGAAAACAGATGGCAGGATGGGGAGAAAGAGGGAAAATGGAAGGATGGCGAGAGAAAGAGGGAAAATAGATGGGAGGATGGCAGAGAAAGAGGGGAAACGGAAGGATGGGGAGAGAAAGAGGGAAAACAGATGGCAGGATGGGGAGAGAAAGAGGGAAAACAGATGGGAGGATGGCAGAGAAAGAGGGAAAATGGAAGGATGTGGAGAGAAAGAGGGAAAACAGATGGGAGGATGGCAGAGAAAGAGGGAAAATGGAAGGATGTGGAGAGAAAGAGGGAAGACGCTGGATGGAAGGGTAGGGAGAAAGAGGTGTCACTGGATGGAAGGATGCAGAAAGAAAGAGGGGAGACTATTGGAAGGATGGGGAGAGAGAGGGGAGACACTGGAAGGATGGGGAGAGAAAGAGGAGAGGCTGCAAGGAAAGGGGGAGTAGTGAAAGATTGGAGAATAAGAGGAAGGGGCATGGGGAGAACAAGGGTGAGAAAAAGATGAAAAGCCATAAGTAGATGAAGGAAATTAAAGAATGGATAGTAAGAATGAATTAAATCTGGACACAGAGAGAGGCAGAAAAATATTGAAGAAAGCAAAGAAAAAGGAGAGAAAAATGACAAATGGCCAGGAAACCCTGGCAGAAGAGTTAAGCGAAAACGAAGGAAAGCAGAATCTAGAGACTGGGAGCAACACAATGAGAAAAAGTAAATGGCCATACAACAAAGGTAAAGAAAATAATTTTATTTTTAATTTAGGATAAAGTAATATGGTGTTAATAAAGTTTCAGAGACCAATACTTCCTTCCTTAGGTCAGGAGAGGATACCGTAACAGCATTATACTGACCTGAGGCAGGAGGTTTTGGCCTCTGAAAGCTCACTGAAAAGGATTAGGCTATTAAATAAATTGTCTGAAATCTGATGCACTGAACAGCACTTTACCCTGTGTGACAAATGCATCTGAGTGTGACTACATTTTGCTGGGGGGGGGGGGGGGTAGAGAGAAAATTTTATGCCCACCCACTTTGGGTTCAGGCCCACCCAAAATTGGCAGTCTGGCTACGCCACTGTCTGTTCTGTCTCCTTTTGCTCTTGAGCCTCCTCACTCCTTCCCCTTCCACTTCCATCTGCTCCATCCCTTCACACTGCCAAGCTTGGTAAAAGAGAGTTCTGGCTACCTTCAGAGAAAGTCTTCAGCTGACTGAGCTTGAGAATCCTCATAAGCTAAAGTATTTATATTTTGAGGTGGAGATAGGGTGGAGCAGAGAAAATTTTGTGCCCACCCACTTTGGGCTCAGGCCCACCCAAAACTAGCTGTCTGGCTACGCCACTGCTCCATGCATGTTATACCCCTCTATGCCTTGTTTAAAGTATGAAGGTCATTTAAGTTTTGCTTTAATTACATCATCTTTCTATTTAGGGATCCTCTGTGTTTATCTGATAAATTTGTGAATTCTATTACTGATTTTGTCTCCACAATCTCCACTGGGAGGGTTTTCCAGGCACCCGTCACCTTCTCCAGATTATATCTTTGTCTGGTTTTCTGCAATTTCAATTCAGATCCTCTAGTTCAATTAATTTGATGTCTCTGAAAAAAATGTTTGTATATTAATACTTTTCAAGTATTTAAAAATTTGTATCATATCTCCTCTGTTCCTCCATATTTAGATCTTCAAAATGCATACTATGTTTGCCACCTTCTTCTAAACACTTTCAAGTCCCTTTATGTTCTGAGTGAGATATGGACTCCAAAACTGAACACAAAACTCCAAGTGAGACCTTAACAATGACTTGTACCGGAACATTAATATCTCCTTTCTTCTGCTGGCTATGACTCTCCTTATGAAGTTTAGCATCCTTCTGGCATTGGCCACCACCTTGGCACATTATTTCATCACCTTCAGATCCTCAGACACTGTCTCCTAAAGTCTCTCTCCTGGTATATGCATATCAACGTCTTTCCATTTAATTTTGATTTCTACACTATAAGTGCATCATGCTTGTATGTTATTATGCTGCACTTCTTTACATTAAACTTTTATATAACATTAGACCATTCTTCAAATTGTTATAGATCAATTTTCATTTAAAAATGATACAGGGTGGGAGGAGGGTGAAAATATGGAAAGCTAACATGAAGAAGAGGGATAACCCAATGACAGTTCTAAAGTAAATTGAGGGGGAGTATTGATGGGAAATAAGGTAAATATCAGGCATATTTTCAAAAGAGAAGGGCGCCCATCTTTCAACACAAATCGGGAGATGGGCGTCCTTCTCCCAGGGTCGCCCAAATCGACATAATCGAAAGCCGATTTTGGGTGTCCTCAACTGCTTTCCATCGCGGGCACGACCAAAGTTCATGGGGGCGTGTCAGAAGCATAGAGAAGGTGGGACTGGGGCGTGCTTAACACATGGGCGTCCTCAGCCGATAATGGAAAAAAGAAGGGCGTCCCTGACGAGCACTTGACCAACTTTACTTGGTCCATTTTTTCTTGCGACCAAGCCTCAAAAAGGTGCCTGAACTGACCAGATGACCACCGGAGGGAATTGGTGATGTCCTCCCCTTACTCCCCTAGTGGTCACTAAAACCCTCCCACCTAAAAAAAACTTTAAAAATATTTTTGCCAGCCTCTTTGCCAGCCTCAAATGTCATACCCAGCTCCCTGACAGCAGTATGCAGCTCCCTGGAGCAGTTTTAGTGGTTGCAGTGCACTTCAGTCAGGTGGACCCAGGCCCACCCCCCCTACCTGTTACACTTGTGGTGGTAAATGTGAGCCCTTCAAAACCCACCACAAACCCACTGTATCCACATGTAGGTGCCCCCCTTCACCCCTTAGGGCTATGGTAATGGTGTACAGTTGTGGGTAGTGGGTTTTGGGGGGATTTTGGGGGGATCAGCACCCAATGTAAGGGAGCTATACACCAGGGAGCAATTCCTGAAGTCCACTGCAGTGCCCCCTAGGGTGCCGGTTGGCATCCTGGCATGTGAGGGGGACCAATGCACTATGAATGCTGGCTCCTCCCATGACCAAAGGGCTTGGATTTGGTCATTTCTGAGATGGGTGTCCTTGGTTTCCATTATCGCCGAAAACTGGGGATGACCATCTCTAAGGATGACTATCTATAAGGTTGACCTAATTGTTGAGATTTGGGCATCCCTGACCATATTATCGAAATGAAAGATGGCTGTCCATCTTGTTTCGATAATACAGGTTTCCCCGCCCCTTCGCCGGGACATCCTGTGAGGACATCCTCAGGAAAACTCGGGTGCCCCGTTCGATTATGCCCCTCTGGGTGACCTAGGGGAACACATCTGCAGGTTAACAGTATGATGTTTGAGGAGGAGGAGATTGGAAGGGTGAGTATAAAAAAATGTATTTGGAAATAGAAGAGGGTGGTATAGGGTAATACAGAGGCCAAAAGGAGGGGTTAAGGTAGGGGAAGGAAGGGTATTGGGGAACATGAGATGGGGGATGAAACCTGACAAAATAGTTAGTGTATGTGTGTGTGTGTGTGTGTGTGTGTGTGTGTGTGTGTGTGTGTGTTCAGTGTGTGTGTGGGGGGGGGGGGGGGAAGGCATCTATATAATGGAAAAAGATATCATGGAGATTAAGAAGGCATAATTTAGGAATGACCCTCTTTCAATAAATATATCTGACATATGCAGAACATGCAAAGCTTAATAAAAAGGAATAGATGGGCAACTGTTATTCGTGTGGTTAGCTGGAGGGTAGGAGTAACAATTTCAATACATAAAGCAATCCTATTTGTAGAACAGCTGGTATGAAAGGATAAAATGGGAAGATGGATAATTGTTAAAGAACAATGTTTTGGAAAGCCCATAATCTTGGTGGCTTTGTATACTCCCTAATGACCCAGAAAATGGTTCTTTACTCAAATTCTTGGAAAAGTAATGGGTTTACAGGGAAGAGGGATGTTAATGGGGGAGGGGGATTGGTTGATGCCTAGAGACTCCTCCATTATATGGAGAGAGGATATACCCATCTATAAAGTGCACATGATGTGCAAAGCTGAATCAATTACTTATTAGTCTCAGAGCATATTTTCTCCAGAGTGTTATCAGCAGATATAGGACCTGTGGTTATTTCAAATCATGCCCTAGTGGCTATCCACTGGCAATATAAGAGATGGGAATAGGCACCCTTGTGAAGATTCTCAAGGAGATTTGGAGATGTACAATTTTAAAAATCCATGCTGACCATATGGGAAGAGTATATCAGTAACATGTGGATACTCTAGAGTTATTTTGGGCAACAACTAAAGCAGTGATGAGAGGTGAGATCATATCTTACATATGATATTAAAACAAACAATTTAATAGGGAGATTCTCATGGTAACAAAAAAATTACAGCAGGAAAGATTGAAAATGCTGAAAGCCTTAACACCAGTAACAAATTGTGTAACATGTTGTTGAAAGTGTGATAAATGTACTTCTCTGAAATAAAGATAATTTTCTATTAAAAGGATATAGATCAGATTTCAAACCTGGAGGAAAGCCAAAAGCTGCTCAAGAGGGCATGGTTCAGAATGAGGTATCTTTGAAGGATATCATCAAAACAGTTACATTATTGTATCTCATTAGAGAGGTTGCAATAAATGCAAAATTAGAACAGGTGCCTTTAAATAAAGAGCACACACACTTGAAAGATTGAAAATTATCATTGTCAACTTCTGGGCAAGGTTTTAATAGAATCAAATGACATTGTGTCAGTATACAAATGATAAAAGCCTAAAAACCAAAATGGGACAGTTAGAATATATAGCACTAAATGAGAAGGTAGATAATAAGCATCTTTGAGACCTGGTAGATAGAACCCTGTCATACTAATTATATCACAGTGATAAGGTGGATCAAATTGGTCAAGAAGTAGCACTATACCAATATGTTAAAGATGTCCTTGGGTCAAATAGAACTAAAGATGTGCAGGAAATAAAATGCACCTTGGAATCTATAGAAATTATATGCATAAAGGGGAGAAGAATAGTGATAGGGATACACTACTGCCAGCCTGGCTATAATACAGTAAACATTACATAGTCCAGAGATACACATTGCTACTGAATACCTTAACATCAATTGCACAAGTTCCCAAGTATATAGTACTGTATAACATTATTTTCACCTCTGCACTGCATTATTTTCTATCACTTCAGTATAAAGCTAATTTCAAACATGGAAGGAGTTTTAACAGAACAGACATTTTATACCTTTTATCTTAGAAGGAAAAGGAATTCTTATAACAGGAGAGAATAAGCTAGTTGACTTGTAGGATATAAATTCTAATTGATATTGCATCCAGCCTAAGACTTACCCAGATGTTCAAGTCTATGGAAATTGAATGCTGCAAGAGAGGAAGACAGGAAAAGTTTAATTATGAACCCTTAATGAACTGGGAGGGAAGAAAGATAAAACTTGCACTTTAACGGAAAAAGAACATTTACAGTTGTTCATTGAATGCTACTTTAATAGTTATTTTCACTCATACTAATCTAAAGTGCTTATTTACTGGAAACCTAATATTCAAAAGATTTGCTTAGGTTACTTTGGGAATTATAAGGACAAATATTTCCATTTAAAAATAACAATCTCTTACAACATAGTAAATGATGGCAGATAAGAAAAGAATTGGAATTCATTGTGTCATAAATAATATCTAAATGTTTTGGGTTTAAATCTTAGCGATTTCATTTAATTATTTAATAGTGGGGTGAGAAGGCATCAAAGCTAAAGAATAAAGAGTTTTGCCAGTGGGCAGATAATTGATGCTTTGTGGGTAGTTAAATTAATGTTAAAATAATTAATAAAGAAGTTTGCACTTGAAGCTTTGGGGGTGGGGCTTAAGGTGCATAAGGAGAGCAATGTGGAATGCACATTTCTTAATGAGCACTTAGGGGCCCTTTTGCTAAGCCGCGTAAGCATCTACGTGTGCCCAACACATGCCAAAATGGAGTTACCGCCCGCTACTGATTGGTTCTTGTGGTAATTTCCTTTTTGGCACGCATCCAATACGTGCGTCCGAAAAATAATTTTTGGATGCGCGTATCGGACGCTTGTCAAGTGGCATTTGATGCGCTTAGGTCATTACCGCCCGCTTACCGCATGAGACTTTACTGCTAGGTCAATGGCTGGTGGTAAGGTCTTTGACCCAAAATGGATGCATGCCAATTTTGATTTTGCCACACCTCCATTTTCAGAAAAAAATTTAAAAAGACCTTTTTTAACATGCGTGCTGAAAAGTGGTTCAGTGGAGGAGTAGCCTAGTGGTTAGTGCAGTGGACTTTGATCCTGGGGAACTGAGTTCAATTCCCACTGCAGCTCCTTGTTACTCTGGGCAAGTCACCCCTGGTATAAAATAAGTACCTGAATATATGTAAACTGTGTTGAATGTAGTTGCAAAAAAAGCTCAGAAAAGCTGTATATCAAGTCCCATTTCCCTTTCCCTCCCAAAAACTTGCACCTACACTACCACAAGCCATTTTTCAGTGCATCTTAGTAAAAGTACCCCTCAGTTTGTTTGTGTGATTTTAAAAATGTATGGGTCCTTTCACTAATATGTATGTTATCTGTCACATGGCCCACTGGAATAAAATGGACCATGGTGGCAGAAGTGTGTGCTAATGGTATTAGCATGTTAAGCATTAGTAAAAGTACCCCTGTCTAGCATGTCATACCATATCTCTTGGAGTGCTTTTTCCTTCATGTTATTTTGATTTGTTTCCTTTTTATTTCCTTTTTGATTAAAATAGATTTACTGGGAGGAAAAAAAAATCTACACTGGGAGAAGTGCTAGTGCAGTGGCACAATCTTCAATGGGGGCTACTCTGGTTCCTAGTCCGGGCATGGAGCAGCCATTGAAATCATTTAGAAGAGATTGGTAATCACTCGGATATGTTGAGGGCATCTACCCTTCCACTTATTTTTTATTGGAATCTGATGCAGATGGGACTTTTAGGCTGTTTTTCCCTAGGAGGAATAAGAAATTGGGGGAGGGGTGATTATTCAGAATTGCCCAGATATTACTTGAGAGATATGGAGGGTCATTTTCGATATGACGTCCAAATCAAATTGTAGACATTTAGCTGAAAACATCTAGAAATCTCTTCCCAATCATGGCAGTTATCAAACCAGAAAAATGTCTTTTTATTTCAAAAATCACTATATCCTAGACGTCTTTTGTTCAGTGTGTCCTTGTCTAGATACTATTTTCAAAAGAAAAACAAAGTCCTAGAGGAAAATGCACAAAAACAAAGCCATTAGGATGTCGGGGGGGGGGGGGGCAATATTCTTAATACACTGGCCACACAAACATCCCAGTAGAGCAGTGGGACAGCCTAGGGGGGAGTGCAGGGGACTTCACATAAAAAGTCCCAGGGAGGGCTCACAATTTCCACCACAAATTTTCTAGTTAGAGTGGGATATGGGCCTGGGTCCCTTTCTCTACAATTCACTGCACCGACCACTAGACTACTCCTAGGATCAGGATGCTGTTCTAATAGAAATGATTTTAACTTCTGACACTGTCATAGATCCTGATATGTACTCACTGTCACATCTTAGAGGGGTGAGAGTAAGTCAGTAACCACTGGAGGATTAAGGGTCGGGGGAAATGCCTTAATACCTCCAGAGGTCAGCTGGTCAGTTATGGCACTTTTTTGTGACTTCCATCATTGAAACAGGTCTAGATAAAACATCCCAAATTTTGCCCTAAATATTTTTATTTTGCTCCATTATTGCTAAAAAATGTCCAAATTATGGACCCAACCAAATCCTGTTCAATGCATGCCCCCAACATGCCCCTTGTGATTTAGATGAAATGGAGAGAAAAATTTTGAGTTTAGAAAATCATGGCCTGGACATTTTTATGAAAAACAAAATCTATTTGCCATTCTATGCCGCTTTTGAGACGTTTTGCCTTAGAATAGTAGCTGAAAAATTCTTATATTGAAACCTAAGATAATTGATACAGAGGCCTCATATTTTCTTTTGTTGCTCTGTTACTAAGCTGCATTAGTTGCTAATGCATACCTATTGCAGTAAAAGTGATCCAATGCAGGACATGCCAAAGCATTCTACATTAGTTTTGCCATGTGCGTGCGCTAACCACACACTAAATATTTTTTGTATTTTTTTTATGTAGCATGTTGATGCAGAGATGGACATTCCTGCTTAGCACATCTACCTTACCATGCACTAACTGGTTAGTGCACGAATAACATGGGAGCCCTTACTGCCTACAAAATTGGTGGCATTAAGTGCTGCTGTGATAATTTTCAAGAATAGCTGCATGCGTCCATCTTTCAGCACAAATCGGAAGATGGGCGTCCTTCTCCCAGGGCCACCCAAAAATCGGCATAATCGAAAGCCGATTTTGGACGCCCTCAACTGCCACAGCCAGAAATGAAAATGTAGCCCTGTTTTCACCGGTTCTAGTGCTGGTCCTGGGCACATAAAACAATCACTGCTCATTCAGGCCACCCTTACCAAACTCAAGCCTTCAGTCAAACTCCAGGTGAGCTGGGAGTGGGTCAATGATCCGGAACAGACCGGGTGTTTCGGAGACACTTTACCAGGCAGGGTTTCACTCCGCTCTTCAATCCAGGAACCACGTTGATATTCAGGAGGTTTCATTAACAACTTAACGTTTATTAACTTGGTGGCAACAGGCAGTTAACGAGCTGAACTTTCCTTCAGTACCATCCAAATGTTTCAATTCTCAAACAGTTTCAGTGTCAAGACTATTAATTTTTCTGTAACCCCTATTTGGGTTCCTTCAGGATGTATGTACAGGGAATCTTTTAACTTAGGGGTGATTTATATATATAGACAAATACTCCTGTCCATGCCTACTCTGGTAATCAGGTGTCGGTTTACAGAGGCCATATTTCTCCTGCTCCCAATCTCTTCTCTTCCATCGGGCACAGACTCCTTTAGGGCTGTCCTCCATCTGCAAGTGCACCTCACTGAGTCACATCCCATCCTTGAGCAGATGGTTTTCTGATCTGGATCCTGTTCCTGGATAGAACTCCTCAATCCCACCAAGGCTCTTACTCCTCCAGTTATTGTGAGATCGGCAATAACTGCTCCTTAAGCTCTGCCCAGTTGTAAATGGTGTTCCAGGATCTCCCTTCTCCTCCCTGGTCACTTGACAGGGGCATACAGACAATCAGAGTTCAGTAGGCACCCTTAGTCAGAGGCAAAACCAAGGGTATCTTCCCCCCTCAAAATCTCTGCTTTTATTATCCCTTAATTACACCTTCCCTGTCACTCTTCTGTACAAGGACACTAATGACGAACTTGGCGAGTAGACCTCAGAGTAGGTTTATGAACCCTTGAGGATCACTGCTGATGGTCCTGTATACACTGTAAGATATTATTTGAGGAGATATTTTTGTTATTGTTCGTATCAACTTTTTCGATTGAAATAATGTGCCTTTTTTGAACATTTTATAAAGCTGACATATTACAATTAATAAATTCAGAAAAATATGTTTTTTCTCTCACTGTTGTTTCTCTTTTCTCCTTTTTTTTTTCTTAGCTCTCTTTCCAGGGCTCTCATTGTTCTGATATTTCTTCTCCTTCTATTTCCCTTCTCAATCTTTTTTTGTCCCTATTCCTATCCTCCCCTCACATTCATCACCTGCCCTCTCAGTGTCTCTCTCCCCTGTGTCCGGCATCTCTTCTATGTGTCCCTGACCCTCTTTTATCCAGCTTGTTGCCTTTCTTTTCCTCTCCTTCCACATTCCCCACCCTGGGCTCAGCATCTCTCCTCTCTCTCCCCTCACCCTCCCCTCCATAGACTGATATCACTCTCTCCTTCCACTGTTTCAGCATAACTTTCTGTCAGGGTCTAGTCTTTCTCTCTCTCTCTCTCTCTCTCTCTCCCCCCCCCCCCCTTTTCCATCAACTCACCCCCTTTGGTCCAGCATAATCTATCACCTTTGCCTTAACCCTCCCCCAATGCATGTCCAAGCATCTTTCCCGCTCTCCCCTCCCCTAGTAGGTCAGGTATTCCTCTCTTCCTCTGCCACCCCCTGCAGTTCGTGGCATCTCCCTACCCCTTCTTTCCCAAGGGTCCTCAAAAACCGCAGCAGGCAGCCGGCAGTAGCAATGAGGTAAACCAACTGCCTCCAGCAGGTGCTGCCAGGGCCTTTCCACTGCTATGTCCTGCCCCAAGAAGTGACATCAAAGATGCAGGATATGGCAGTAGAAAGATTCTGGCGACCCTGACCAGATACAATCTGTTTACCTCACTGCCTCTGTCAGCTGCCTGCCACAGTTTTTGAGGGCCCCAGGAGGGATACCGGTCTTGCAAAGGGGTAGAGAGAGGAGGAGAAATATTGATACATGCAAGGTGCAACAGCAGGTGACCCCTATCATAGGGGCTATGCTCCTGCAAGAGTATTCTTCTGTGGAAGATTCTGGGATAAAGTGGATCCCAGGAAGGAGATACTGTGTGATTGATTCAAAGGGAAATAGATTTTCTCATAACTCAGGAGACCTGTTATCCCAAAAGACTAAAGATCTCTAAAGAGGATCACAGACACAGATAGAGGAGGAGTATGGAATACTGCAATGTTCAATCAATGAAGTACAACCTCAAGAAAGAAAGACTATCTCGAAACAGTACTTGTTTTGCACTTAGGTTCAGTAAAGAGAGTTTGCGCCCACATTTGCTCTGAGTTATCTTTTGAAGGACTTCTACACCAAGGTCTTGAAAGAAAATCCCTTTACTTCCCCTCCCCCTTCCAGACAGATCCTGCTCCCTAGAAGATTGTGTATGCTAACAACAAATTGGGGAGAGGACTAGGAAGCAACAAGTGTTCTGAAGCAGCCTTGCAGTGTGATTACAGCACTGGACTACTCTGTAACCAGGACCCCCTCTCTCTCTTTATTCTGGTATTGGAATGAGTATGGAAATTTATATGCATATCTATCCAAAATGAAATACTTGTATCTGGACAGACAGAAGGGACTAATTTGTCTGTTTTATATTTGTATTTTTTTAAGCTTTGAAAAGGGGATATATCTCTAAACAGTATTTCTTTTATTCCAAGGGGGTACTTTTCTACTTGCCTAATGTTAGAAGTACCTGACAGCTTCTCTACTATAATAAAAGGCACCTTCAACGTTCTGAAGCTGACTCCGTGGCTTTGCTGAAGTGAAGGGTTTGTAAGGATCGTTAGGTTCATCGCTCTGTAACCATCTCTCTCTGCCCCGCCCTCGCGCCTCTGATAGATCCACCGCCCTCGACGTCATCACGTTTTGATGTCGAAGGCGGTGGACCTATCAGAGGCGCGAGGGCGGGGCCGAGAGATGGTGACAGACTGACGAATCTGACGAACCTTACAAACCCTTCACTTCAATGAAGCCACGGATTCAGCTTCACAATGTTGCAGGTGGGTGGGTGGCTGGAGGGGAAGGGGGGGAAAGAGAGGGGGCAACTACCCTGGAACTGGGAGGGAGGGAGGGAGAGAGGGGGGGCAACGACCCTGGAACTGGGTGGGTGGGAGGGAGGGCGGACCCTGGAACTTGGAGGGGGGCCAGGCGGACCAAGAAACTGGGAGGGAGGGGGAGAGGGGGGAAATGACCCTGGAACTGGGTGGGTGGGAGGGAGGGAGGGTGGACCCTGGAACTTGGAGGGGGGGGCGGGCAGACCCTGAAACTGGTAGGGGGCCCCTGGCACACACTCTCATTCTCTCTCTCTCACACACACACACTCTCGCACACAGTCTCACTCTGTCACACACACTCACACATTCACTTTGTCTCTGTCACATACTCACTTTCACACACACTCTGTAGAACATACACACTCCGAGGAAAACCTTGCTAGCGCCCGATTCATTTGTGTCAGAAATGGGCCTTTTTTCCTAGTAGTTTTATATTTATACTAAAGTTACAGAGTATTTTTCTGAGGGAGCAATGGAGGGTTTATATATACATAGAAGTTAAATAGGAAACCCAGTTATCTATTACATTATATAATCTGCTTTGCTATATTCCTCTTTATGCAGCACCATGTACCAGATAACTAGTCCTTTCATAAATAATCAGAAGTTTTTGCATATAACTCACACTTCATTCTCCATACGAACTCTCCTTGTACAGGCAGCCTTGGCATGGAATACAATATGAATAATGTACTGTAACATAATTTTAGTTAATATATAGATATATAATATTTTACATATATATATATATATATATATATATATATATATATATATATATATATATATATATATATATATACAGAGAGAGAGAGAGAGAGAGAGAGATTGGAGAAACCCACACCCATATATTACATTCATATATTACATTCAGTCTAATATCACACTATCAGTCATCAGTGTGGCATCACCATATATTGATAGTAATTACCTATAAGTATCAAACTCTCTGTTCACTCTCATTAAAAATATGGGATATAACTAGTGGGCTACTGTTAAGCTGGGTTATTTTAGGACAGGTTCGCATTGCATAAAATGGGATCCTGTGCTAAAATAAGTTGAATAATTTTACCAGCAGTCAGGTTAACAGTAGCCCACTCTGTTGGCATACTCAAAAATACATTTCAAAAAGAATCCCTTTGTATCCAATTGCGCTTACCATTTTTATAATACTGCTGGACATACAATACAGTATAGCAGTGATAAGTATTCTGATACAACAAGGTAAATTCTATAAATCATGCCTAAAAACTTGGTGTCAAAAAACCCACTTAAGCGATATTCTATAAGCCATGCATAAAGTTCTGCGTGGTTTATAGAATAGCACTTAAGCACAGGGGTTATGTGTAAATGTATGTGCATCCTTTTGCACCAATGTGGTCTAAAAACTGAACCTAAATTTACATATGGAGCATCCTTATTCTATAATTGGGCATGTAACTGGAAACCATGCCATGCTCCACTCCCAAATGCCCATGACCCTCCCATTTCCATGCCCACATTTCCAGGACAAATATAAAATTTAGGTATGGATCACAAGCCTAAATTTATGTGTGTACATGTTAATTGATTTTAATTAGCACTAATAATTGCTTGTTAAAAAAGCCAATTATTGGCACTAATTGGCTCATTATTCAATTAAATTGCATGCACAATTTTTGGAGACGTTTATAGAATTAGGGGGAAGGTGTCCTTTCCCCAAATAATTTAGAATATAAGGGAGTACCTGCTACAAATGATCTAAGTAAAACTTGAACCCTGTTTTCCTGGTTCTCAGATCATTTCTCTAACCATTTCTCAGTTCCTCCTGTTGCTGGTTAATATCCATGGTGACAAACAACTGAACATCATCTACATACAAATGGCAAGTCACTCCAAATTTCAAGCTCAATTAGAAAAAAAAATCATAACTGGCAAGGATAAATTATTGAATTTAAGATCACAATGATGTCACAGTTAAGAAAATTCAAATGTATACAGACAGCTTATAAACTATTTCATAGAATGAGACATCACTCAAAATAGAGCGAACAGAGCTGATTTCAGTTCCTTTTAAATTGTGGTAAAGAGGTCTCTGCAGACTCTCAGGAAGCTTATTCCATTTCTCAGTAACTTTTTACCCCCATAAACCTTTTCTCCATTTTACATACCTTGGATGCGCCCATCGGAGTGGAAGCCAGGAACGTCGAGATAGATGTTTGACGAAGAGAAGGGGCTTCCACCTTGGGAGGAAGAGGTCCCCTCGGTTTCTCCTTTCTTTTTGGCATTCCACAAACACATAAAATGTAAGTTTATCAAAAACTGGTTTAGACAGGAAAAAGTTTATATTCTGTTTGGGGAGCTGTAGTCTCTGCGTCCTATCCGGTGGCCATTTTGGATCAACCTCCGGCCAAGATTTTTTAATATATAAGTTTTATGTCCCTTTTGTTTTTAAAGGCTCTCTGTGCTGTTTTTTTTTTCCTTTGACTTTGTCTGTACTCTGTTCCCTCTCTCTGTTACATGAAAATAGCCACAGCCATAGGGTAAGATTGCTCTTACTGCATGTCCATGTGAGGGGGAGCACTTACTACCACCCAATGAGGCAGCAGTAAGGGCTCCCATGCTAACCCGACAGTAACCGGGTAGTACACAGTGATGCCCAATTACCACTAGGTTAGCACTGTACTAAAAATTACAGTCTTATTTTCCCCAGGACGGGAAATAGTGCACACTGGGAATGGAACTACCATTGGCACCCATTTTGGGCTGCTGGTAGGTCCAGATTAGCATGTGGTAAGCCCACGTTGGGCTTACTGCTCCTTTGTAAAGGGCCCCTAAGGGTCTCTTTTATTAAACCGCGCTAGTGATTCCCAGCTTTGTCAGCATTGCCAAGTGGAAAGCACTAGTGTGGTTTGGTAAAATAAGCCATGAGTAGTATTAAGTTATAGATATATTTGTTTTGGTACATGTATTTATTTTACTGGTCCTTGTTAAGGAAATGGCGTTCATACTTCTTGATAATACTGGTTTGCCTTTTTTTCTGTTTGACTTACATGGTATGTATTTTACATTTCTATTTGTGACTGATGCCATTGTGTTAGTAAACTAACAATTCCATACTGCAGATGTGCTTTCTAGTTGCCCAGGAAACAAGCATCTAGACGTCTGCAGTGCCAGAAAATCTTTAATGTATTAGAAAAATAGAAATGAATTTCTGTCTGATAACTGTGTGTTTCTGTGTTTCATTAATACTACAATAAAATTAACTCATGAAGGGGCCCTTTTACCGAGCTGAACTAAAACGTGGCCAACGCTGTTGCTAGTGCTTGGGTTTCCCGTGTGCTGCAGCCACTTTTAGCATGGAGATAAAATGGCCGCATTTTTATATTTTTCTTTAATGGCTATTCATTAATTTACCAATTAGTGCACAGCCAGTACCACATGAGCACTTACTGCCACCTATTTTGTAGATACTAAGGGCTCCTGTGCTAACCCCACGGTAATTGGGCAACACGTGGCAATGTGCCTGTGCTACCCAACCAGCACATGGCACACCTACTCTCCACCCATAGTCACACCTCAAGGCATACCGTGGCAGTGCTTTTTATACATGGTAGGCATGTGCAAGTGCCTAACACAACTTAGTAAAAGGCCCCTATAGTGTTATAGGTTTTAGTTCTGAAGGTATTTTTCTTGAAAGTATGAAATGGGAATAAAATGCTAAGGCATTATATTAGAAAAAGCTGAGCTCCTAAATTTAGGATTCTAAATTTGGTGACCTATTTTCAGAAACACTCAGGGACTCTTTTACTAAGGTGCACTAAGAAATGGGCTTAGCATCTGCTAATGCGGCACTTTCCCATGTGCTAAGTCCATTTCAAGCGTGTCCCTCAAATAGGACTTTTTCTTTTTATGGGTTCCACCCTAACCCCCGATCCTATATAGCATGGCTAGAGATCCGTGCCAAAATCAGAACAGATTCTATAACACTTTGTGTAACTTAACACGCTAAACAGCGCTGATAACAGCACTTAAGCAATAATGAGCACTAATTGACACTGATTAGAATTTAGGCGCACAAGTCATTAAGCATATTCTGTAATGATAAGCGCCAAACTTCTAATGCATGCAGGCAAAAGGGGACGTGGTTATGGGTGGAGAAATGGGCATTTTGTGGGTGTTATGAAATTTACACGCCTAGTTATAAAATATGGCCCAGTGATCCTAAATCTACGTGCTAGGATTTACACCATGTTTTCATTGGTGTAATTTGATACGTGTAGATTTAGACGCTGAAATATCATCTAAGCGCATTCTATAATTGATGCCTAAATCTAGGCACCGATTATAGAATATAGCTAGTCGGCTCTGATTTCAGCACCTATTTTTGGGTGCTATATATATTATCTCCCTCTAAGGGGCCTTTTTAATAAGCAGCACTAAAAAGTGGCCTGTGCTGTCCCCAGTTTGAATCTTTCTATCTCGCTAAGGCCACTTTTAGTGCTGCTGGGAAATGGCTGATTTCCTTATTTCTGAAAAAATGACTATGTGCTAATTTTCCCACTGGTGCGTGACCATTACCACATGAACACTTACTGATACCTAGGGCTTCTTTAAGAAGCCGCACTAGCGATTCCTGCATGGCGAATGAGAGGAAGCCCATTCAATTCCTATGGTCTTCCTCTCATTTGCCATGCAGGAATCACTAACATGACTTTGTAAAAGAAGCCCATATTTTGTTGGCAGTAAGAGCTGAAGAACTAATCCTGTGCTAATCAGCACTTAGCAATGCCCTCTGCTAACAAATTAGCATAACTATGCCCACTCTCTGCCCCAAACATACCTCCAATGCTAAAAAATAAATTGTATTTCTTAGCATGTGGATAGAATGTGCAAATGCAAAAATGACCATGGGATGCCTGAGCACACTCCAGGGTTGTGTGTTTTAATCTGTGATAAGCATGCTTTAAATTGGATTCAGGGCAATACATAGGACAGAATCTTTGTTTATTTATTTAGATTTTGCTCACACCTTTTTCAGTAGTAGCTCAAGGTGAGTTACATTCAGGTACACTGGATATTTCTCTGTTGCAGGAGAGCTCACAATCTAAGTTTGTACCTGAGACAATGGAGAGATAAGTGACTTGCCCAAGATTAAAAGGAGCAGCAGTGGGATTTGAACTGGCCACCTCTGGATTGTAACCACTAGGCCACTCCTCCACTCCTATTTAGTTGTTGTTTACTCCTTACAGAATTCTGTGCAAAAACAAAACAAAACTGAAATTCTACACAAAAAAATTCAAGATTCTGCACACATAGGCGATAGTTTACTAAAGCTTAGCTTGAGCTATCTGCAGCAGGGCCCATAGGTATAAAATGAGCCCTGCTGCAGATAACTAGAGTTAAGCTTTAGTAAACAACCCCCATAATTTGCAAATTCTGTATTCAAAATTTGCAAATTCTGCAGAATTCTGTGCACAAACTTTGCATGTTTATTTGTCATAATTTAACCAACATTACAACCCTCTTCTTGTACTTAGATGCATTGCATATTTTCCCAACACCCAAAGCATCCACCTTTTTTACAGCCCCCTCCCTCCCCCAACATAGCATCCACCTTTTTTACGGCCCCCTCCCTTCCTACACCCACATATAACATCCACCTTTTTTACAGCCTTCTCCCTCCACCACTCTACCTTTTCTACAGCCCACTCCCTCTCTCCCTCTACCTTTTTTACATCCCCCTCCCTCCCTGCACCTGCACACCATCTATATTTTTTTTCAGTCGTATCTACACTCACCTGTGAGGTAGGAGGAGGAGAAGCTGCATGGAGAGTACCTCTTTAGGACAGGAAAGAACCCCACTCTTTCCTGCCCACTGCCACTGCTCTGAGTTGGTGCCACCGCTTTTTTTCCAAATTACCACTGAGACCTCCTATGGCAGTCTCATGAGATTACTGCTTGAAGTCTCAATTGCCATTTTAAAGAAATTTGGGCACCAGCCAGAGAGCGACAACAGTCAGGAAAGAGTGGGGTTCTTTCTTTCCCCCAAAGAGGCCACTAGACTACCAGGGCATACTCAGGTAGGCCTGGGGAGGGCTCAACGTGGCTTGTGGGCAATGGAGGGCGGCAGCCAGCCTTTACCATGGGCTTGTGAGGGCCCTCCGAGGCTCATGGGCAGCAGGGTGCCAGCCAGGCAGCCAGAGCTCAGATTCTGCACAAAAATGTTGAATTCTGCATGACTGGGGAATTCTGTGCAAATTCTGCATTCTGAAGTCACGTATAATTCTAGCAGGAGTACAAGTTGTTGACCTTAGTATCAAAAGCTAAGGAGTTTTTGAGTCATGGTTCCCATTCTGTCTTACTTCAGTTTAATACTTCAGGTGTGTTTGATACAATTGATCATGAAATCTTTCTGAAGAAGCTGAGTGAGTTGGAATTTGAGGCTTAGTTCAGAGATGGTTGGAGCTTTTTTTTTTTTAATAGACAAAATTGTGTCAAGAAAAACATCTCTTTTTCATTTAGTTGGCGTGCAAAATTTGGAGTTCCCCAGGGTTTACCACTTTTTCCAATTTTTTAAAATGTTGCTATGAGTTCTGTGATTTCCCAGTTTTTTAGATTTAAGAAACTTCGATCTTGGACTATATTTCTTTGATACATTTATGGACAAATCAACATTTGTTAAAGCTCAATGCATCTAAGCAAAACTTTTATATTATAGTAATGATTTACTAACTGTTCCACCCTATGTGATAATACACTGAGGAGAGCAGTTACGAATAGAAAAAATTGCCAGAGTTTTGGGAGTTATTTTGGACACTAACGGCCCTGTTTACTAAGGTGCTAACCATGTAGGCGCCTATAGGGATATTGTAGGCACATACCTGGTTAATGCACGTACACGGTTAACTCGCATTAAAAATGTGCCTATATTGCTGCTTAGTAAACAGGACCCTAAATAAACATTAGAATCCCAAATAAATCACTAAGGGGCCCTTTTACTAAGCCACATAGCTGCCTGCATGTGCCCAACGTGCGTCAATTTGGAATTATCACCTGGCTACCACATGGCTTGGGTGGTAATTTCATTTTTTACGTGCATCCACTACGCATGCTGGAAAATCATTTTTATTTTCCAGCACACGGCACTAACCGATTGGTAAAAGGCATTGTATGTGCGTAGACCATTACCGTCCGGTTAACGCGTGAGACCTTACCACTAAGTCCATTTTCAGTCAAAATTTTTAAAAAAGCATTTTTTACAGGTGCACTGAAAAATGGATCCGCGCATGTCCAAACCACGCGCCTACACTAGCGCAGGCCATTATTCAGTGCACCTTAGTAAAAGAACCCCTAAGATTATTAAAAACAATTAGATTTGCTTTTTTTTCCCTGATCATTTTTTGTGTGTTAGTGCAGGCTAGTGCACCTTAGTAAACAGAACAATGAGATTACTGTAATGTTTTATATGTGGGTCTATACTCAAAACTCTTCATTAGACTTCAGCTTTTGAAGAATATCACAGGAAAAAATAAAGAAGATATTTGGCTGTTCAAAGTTTGTTTATGCAACACCTTTGCTGAGAAACTTATACTGGCTAACAATTCATGAATATTGCTTGTGTAGTGTTCAGAATTCTGCATAGAAATTTTTCTTAATTGCATCCTCAACTAATAACCTATCCGATTTTTCAAATAAACTCTCATTTTTTACTCTACATTGTTACTCGGATATCCAACTATTTAGAAAGTCCATTATAGAAAAGATTTAGATAGTTCATTTATGGCCCTGTTAGTAAGCCACAATAGGGCTAACACAGCAATGGTGAATGGCAAATCGGCCCTAACAAAAGGTTTTGTGCTTTGAATGTTTTGGTTTTTTTGGTCCATTTAAAAAAAAAAAAGAAGAAGAGAAAAAACAAATAGGTGCAAAACGTAGCGATTCATGCCATTGGGATGTAGGAGGAGCCAACATTGCTAGTAGACTGGTCCCCCAGACATTCCAGGATAGCAATGGGGCAGCCTAGAGGGCACTACAGTGCACTTCATAAAAATGCTCCCAGGTATGCATCTCTCATTTGCTCCCTTATCTTGTCCCCTGAGCCCTCCAATACCCACCCAAAACCTACTACCCCCACTGTATACCACTACAATAGCCCTTATGGGTGAAGGGGACACCTATGTGTGGGTACAGTCTGGTTTTGTTGAGTTTGAGAGGGGTCACAGTTTCCACCACATGTGTGACAGGTAAAGAGAGATAGGGACCTGAGTCATACAGGTTATAGAATGGGGTCATAGGGCAGATCCATGCATAACTACTGACTGCTAATTAGCACTTGTTAACATCAATAATTGATTGTTATCACTTATTTAGTCAATTAGTTTATATGTGGATCTGTGATCCATGCCCAAAATTGTGCACCCAACTTTGGACAACCTGTATAGAATCCATGGGATGCCCACAAGTAAAGTATGTGGCATTATATCATGGCTCCTACTTTTCCACTGGTCAGTATTTTATAAAAGGTCACTTATATGGTAGTTGTCCACTTACAAGTGCACATAACTAGAATACAAATTTTATGTACCCTTCTACTTCCTTAAACCAGGTGTTTCCTTATATAATTAGCCTCATAATATCGGGGCAGTGGTGAATGCAAGGCAGAATCGGAAATTATCCAGATCAGTGGCGTAGCCAAGGGTGGGCTTGGGTGGGCCCAGGCCCACCCACTTTGGGCTCAGGCCCACCCAGTAGCAGCACACCTATGATGTGGCTGACAGAGATCCCCAAGCCCCACCAGCCGAAAATTCCCAACAACTGTACCTCCTGCATACCTTGTAAATAGCAGATCTTTGTCTGCAGCAAGCAGCGACTGATACATACTGCTCGCACTGGCCCTACAGCCTTTCCTCTGATGTATTCCCACCTATGCGGAAACAGGAAGTTGCATCAGAGGGAAAGCTGTGGGGTCAACATGAGCAGTGTGTATTAGTTGCTGCTTGCTGCCGGTGAAAATCTGCTATTTATGCGAGGGAGGGGGGGATGTTTGAGAGACCATATGGTATGCAGGTGAGAGAGGGAGAGACCAAATCACTTGTGGGACAAGGCGGAGTTCTTCTGCCCACCCATCTTGGGCCCAGGCCCACCCAAAATTGGGTGTCTGGCTACGCCCCTGATCCAGATACCACCAGTATTCAGTGTTGGTACCCAGGTCACTATCCAGACATTTTGTTCTCTGAATACTGGTGCTGAATATCAATGGTACATAAGTGCATAAGTATTGCCATGCTGGGAAAGACCAAAGGTCCATCAAGCCCAGCATCCTGTTTCCAACAGTGGCCAATCCAGGTCACAAATACCTGGCAAGATTCCCAAAAAGTACAAAACATTTTATACTGCTTATCCAAGAAATAGTGGATTTTCCCCATGTCCATTTAATAATGGTCTATGGACTTTTCCTTTAGGAAGCCGTCCAAACCTTTTTAAAACTCCTCTAAGCTAACCGCCTTTACCAAATTCTCTGGCAACGAATTCCATGGAACATGAACAACTTCTGGTGGCCAACCTATACCCACATATTCAGAGTCAGCCTTGGGGTACAGCCTGACACTGAACATCCAGGTACACACTTAGGGACCATTTTACTAAACCAAGGTAGGCTCTAAGCGCATGCAGCAAGAGCCCAAATGAGACTACCACTAGGCCAACGTGCTCTCCTGGCAGTAATTTCAGATTTGGCGCATGCCCATAACATGTAGATGAATTACATAGTAACATAGTAAATGATGGCAGATAAAGACCTGTATGGTCCATCCAGTCTGCCGTTCCCCTTCCCGGAGTGTGAGAACCAAGATAGAGAGCACAGTGTGCAGCACTACATTATTCACAGATGAAACTGGGGAACATATAAAAAGCAAAGAAAAAAGGAATGACTTTGATCCTGGGGAGCTGAGTTTGATTCCCACTGAAGCTCCTTGTGACTCTGGGCAAGTCACTTAACCCTCCATTGCCCCATGTAAGCCGCATTGAGCCTGCCATGAGTGGGAAAGCACGGGGTACAAATGTAACAAAAAAAACAAACAAAACTTGAGCCACAACCCAACAACTGGCACTACAAAAGAGAACTTGAGACAGTACGCCCCTACAAGATAAGTTGAAGTTTTAGAGATACCATAAGTTTTTAATGTTATAGCATAATGAATAGGTCTCTGACTTATATATAAAAAATCTTTAATGTGATAGCACAATGGAAAAGTCTGTGATTAACCCAAAAACAAGTGGTAGAGACTCATAGTGCAATGATGGTGGGCGTAGGTGCTATTTAACGAGTAATCCACTAGCTCAATGATATGCACCCGGTACTGAGCACTATCACATATATATTGGCTGGGAAATGAGTAATCCTTAATGCTTCTTTAATTGTAGCTAATTCCTTCTTGAGTTTGTTGATCTCATCTTTCAGCACTGATATTTGGAGGCAGATAGGACAAGCTCTAAGGTTCCAGATAGTTTGCCTTAGGATTAAAGCAGAACATATATTGCACTGAATGAAGGTCAGTGAGTTTATTTATTTCCTCCTATTCGTACTGGTTCTGGCAGTAAGCAGCACTTGACGCACTGACTGGTTACCATGCATGTAGCACATGAGCCTTTACCGCTAGATCAATGGGTGGCATTAAGGGCTCAGGCTGGTTTTGGGTGCACACTGGTTTCATTTTTACCGTAGGCCCTTTCCCCATCCCATTAAAAAAAGCCCTTTTTTGTAGATGCGGTAAAAACTGGCCCAGCGCACACCCAATAAACCTGCCTAAAATACAGCAGGCCACTTTTTACTGCGGCTTAGTAAAAAGGTCCCTTAAAACACAGTGGTCAAATCAGCATTCACCATTGTGTTTAAACATTAAGGGATACAAAATTATAAGTATGGAAGACTCATTTTATGAGACCCATCACATCGTTGGTGAACATTATGGTTTATGGTTTATTAAACTTGCTATACCATCTTTTCTGAAGACATATCAAGGCAGTGAACAGACTAAGGACTAAGGACACGTTCTGAAACCCTTGAACTACTACGGTTCAATAATAATAGTGTTATGGAGGGCTTTTCCATCTTAGGCCACAGATTTATCTAGATAACACCAATTCTCCCTAATGCATGTTTTATCCATGATGCCTGATTTTCTGGATCAGGCAAAACCAGAACTTGAAAATGTATTGTCACATGTAGTGTGTCTTATACGAGACCCGCAATAAAATGTTTATTTTCTTAATATAATCCTCTTAAGACATAAAAATATAATCAATTACCTTGGTGGTCAATAAAAGACATACCCTTCCTTTGATCAATAAAATCTCTGATGTCCAAAGCTCTTTACAAACTAGTGAACCGGAAGGCACTTTGCAAGGACATGGTAGCAAATGCATAAACAAATCATAGCAAGACAGAAATATTGTCAATTATACATAACAAACAATGTCAGGCAATTACAGAGTTAGATGAAAATTTGTGATTTGCCCTGTGATTATAATAAGGTTTGTTTAGAAGTAACATACTGTATTACCATATGTTATTTTAGAGCTCATGGATTCTAACATTGTAGGGGACACAATACTAGAATACCAGACTATTAGAAAACACACATAAAAGTTAAGACTCCCAAAATAAGACTGGGCAAAAATTAATATTTCCTCACAGGGATTCAATAAGCATAAACTTCTGTCCTAAAAGTAAACAAGACAAATTTCTGGTATGGTTGGATTATTTTGATAAAGTATTTTTTCAGCCTTCTTTAAACAAATCACATTTTCAAATAAAAAGAAAGAACTTATCCTGTTTTTTATATATAATTTATACTGTTTTAATGTGACTACGTAAATGCAAATGGACCTCAAAACTGCTTTTTAAAAATTCTCTTTCAGGGATGAAGTTGTGAGCTTAATTATGGTGTTTGTCTTGTGCAGACCTGCTCCACTGGGTTTCTGTATGTATGTATGATGATAGAATAAACATTATCACCTGTCTATCTGTTATCCACCAAAGCCTTAGCAGTGATATTTTTATTGAAATGAACAGAGGGCCCCCTACAGAGAGTTTGTTCACTGCTATGGTAGTATCAGTGCAATCTATTCTAGCTTGAGCTGGGACTACCCCTATTATCCCAGATTTTCATATCATCTAATCTTCACAAGATAAGAATTATGGAAGATGGCATGTGTTGCATCTTTCCTCATTGCTGATTTAAACAGAACAAAGGAATCATATCCTAAGATTTCCCCTTGTCTCAGTCTCTAGTCACATTAAAAAAAAATCTAGCTATTATTCATCTTTTTTCTTCCATGTAGCATTATCTATCATTGGTTTGTAACTGTGTTTTTAAGTGCAATTTGCAGTTTAGCTTTTTTGTGTCAGGCGATTATTTTCTTTACTCAGTACCTGACCTAACCAGTGGAGAAAATTGTATTTTCACATGCTTTGGTTTTCATTTTGCTTTGTTGATGTGAGAAATTTAGAATGTTTCATATCATATTCAGCTGACCCCCAGTTCCACCTTCCCCCTCTTTAGTGTTGTGGTAGCATCAGGCAGAAAAGTATAGCCTTTTCCTATTGGGAGTTCGGCCCTTTTTTATCCTAGTTTTATATTGCTTCCTTGTACTACTTTCTCTGTGATTCCAAACGCAGTTAGAAATTTGAACAAATGATTATGAGAATCCCCTTACAGTCTTAAGCTCTTTTAGCCATAGACAGACATTTCTTTGATTTATAAAATGAATATCCTTACTACACTTGGTTGTTCAGACCCCCTTCCCTTTGTTTTGTTTTTCCCAATGCTGATGAATAAGCAGGATTGTTTGTAGATGTTGTATGACTAAGATTAAAATTTTCAATTCTACCACTACGTAGTAAAGAGGAAAAAGGGCATAATTCATTATTATTACCAATAAAAACACCACTCAGCTCACGTGTTTAATGTCATTTAAGAGGATCCATTTCCACTTACAGATGTAGGCTATTAAACAAGACTGAAAGGATCAATACAAGGTTTCAGGGTTTATGAATGAGACATTGATTTTCTATCTATAATACTATTTTGCATGTTTATTCTGACTCCTTTAAATAAATAATACACTTCCTTCTTATAGATAAGCAAATTGCAGTGGATCAATTAAAACATATAATGATGCTTTTAGCTGTTCTAGTGCAGCATGTCAAATATTCACTGAAGTTCTTAATTGCAAAGATATGAAATTCATACATTTTATACTGATTCACATAAGAAATTGATCTATAAAATTTATACTCCGCTAAAACCTAAACAGCTTATATACAAAACATATAACTGTAATAATTTAGTTCTGAACAATACCATTTGTTATGACTGTGACCCTTATATAGAATATGAGTAATGGGATAGTTTGCATTCATACATCTGCAGAGGTCACTAAAGTCACGCCTATCTTTTATTAAGCATATGATTTACCGAGGAGTATTTGTCTGCTGTCTAATGCCTTAGTAAGAATTAATGGATTTTAAGTGACAATGCAATTTGCAGCAGATTCTGTCCAGGGTCATGGTTGTTCTTTTTTTTTTTCCTAATTCATTTTTAATGTTTTACCTCTTAAGGATCTGAATAAAGAAGACATTCTCAGCTCAGTGGTTCTGCCAACCACCAGTTTGGTTAGATTATGCATCAGCAACTATTTTGAAAGCTATGAACTAGAAGAACTAATTACTTGCAGATTTTCAACAACATTCAGGCTAATTCATTCAACAGATGCTCTCCCTTCACAGTTCCAGAGCACTGCTGTCCACCCTCTCAGTACAAATAAAGGGACTCTATTATCAAGCTGTGCTAGCAGTTCCCGGTGCAGCAATGCCGACAAACCCGTTCACTTTGAATGGGCTCCGTCAGCATTGCCACACGGGAACCATAGCACGGCTTGATAAAAGAGGCCCAAAGTCTGCTTTCACTTCTCTATCATATGAGACTATTGATTCTGCAGTGCTGCTGCCATCAGCACAACTTTTACAACAGGAGTATAATATAGCCCAATTTATTACTTCTTTTATGATGGTTTCTGTTTTCCCTAAACAACTCTTATCACTAGAGAACCATTGGACTGTTGGATTATTTGACACAGACATGAGTTTAGTAATTAGTGGCATTCCAGGGGCTGAGATTGAATTAAAATAGGTGGACTCTGGCGCACAGCAGCTCATGCAAGTACACCTTCAGTTCTTGCTAGGTGGTCTGGAAATGAATATTCAGCTGTTTCATCAGCGTCTGTAGGACAGAACTGGAATTTGCAGAATCCCTCAACCATTCATATGTTTCCTACCACAGCTATTACTTCTGATCAAATAACTGCCTATATTTCAACAGGGATTCACAGAGCCAGCGTGCAAATTAATTTCATTTCTGACTAACCTATAATTTCCATGCTAACTGAGGTACAAGAAACATAGCAAAACTGCCAAAACAACACTCATACATCAGGAGAAAACATTAAGGTGTCCTTTTACAAAGCTGCAGTAAGTTCTAGTGTGCACTTAATACAGCTTGAAAGGATTTATCATGGGACATGCAGAAACGTACCACAGTAACTTTCCACTCTACGCATGCACATCATCCGCTAAAAATTTCTTCTTTTTTTTTGCAGAGGGCGCATGTTTGGGGGTGGAGAATGGGCATTTCTATGCTAATCAATTAGCATGTCAGAAATGCCAACATGCTGATTAGTGTGTGTTTAGCATGTAAGCCCTTATTGCCTATAAAATAAGTGGTAGTAAGGGCTCACACACTAATCTTTTTTAGTGGCTATGCACTAATGGCAATATTAGCATGTGTAATACTTAATATAGGGTTCTCTTTTACAACATAAGCAAGCATGTAAGGCGTTATAGGAGGAAAAGCCTCGAGAAGCTCCAAGCCTTACTCAACAGTCTTACAGGAGCGGGACTTCAGCAGCAGCAGCAAAAAAACCCTTTAGTATCAAAACAGCCCACAATGGATCCATTTCTTATAGTATATACAGTGGTGTGCTGGAGCAGGTTCTCACAGGCTCGCAAGAGCCGGTTGTTAAGTTTTTAAGAATTTTGGGAGCCAGTTGTTAAAGTAGGGCCCTCCATGGCTACTTTAACAACTGGCTCCCAAAATGTGGGCTTGGGCCCCCTGCTGAATTATCTTTACTTTGCTGGTGGGGATGCTGAGCCCTGCCAGCCAAGTAAATAGACTACTGCTGCTCCCCGCTCCTTGTTTGCAGCTCTGGGCAGCAGGCTGGGACTTCTCGAGCATGTGAGAGAAGTTCCAGCATGCTACTCAGAGCAAGACGTTGGGAGTGGTGGCAGTCCATTTATTGGCTGCCAGCAAAGGTATGCCTAGCGTGCCCGCACAAAGTGAGGGAGGAGAGAGAGGCAAGTGTTGCTCCCCCACCCCATCCCCGGCCACCCCTGGCCCTTCCAACTGCAGAGCTAGCTACGTCCTGAGAAAGAGCCTGTTGTTAAAAATTTACCAGCACACCCCTGAGTATATATATATATATATATATATATATATATATATATATATATATATATATATACAGTATACATAAGTACATAAGTAATGCCATACTGGGAAAAGACCAAGGGTCCATCGAGCCCAGCATCCTGTCCACGACAGCGGCCAATCCAGGCCAAGGGCACCTGGCAAGCTTCCCAAACGTACAAACATTCTATACATGTTATTCCTGGAATTTTGGATTTTTCCAAGTCCGTTTAGTAGCGGTTTATGGACTTGTCCTTTAGGAAACCGTCCAACCCCTTTTTAAACTCTGCTAAGCTAACCGCCTTCACCACTTTCTCCGGCAACGAATTCCAGAGTTTAATTACACGTTGGGTGAAGAAAAATTTTCTCCGATTTGTTTTAAATTTACTACACTGTAGTTTCATCGCATGCCCCCTAGTCCTAGTATTTTTGGAAATCGTGAACAGAAGCTTCACATCCACCTGTTCCACTCCACTCATTATTTTATATACCTCTATCATGTCTCCCCTCAGCCGTCTCTTCTCCAAGCTGTATAGCCCTAGCCTCCTTAGTCTTTCTTCATAGGGAAGTCGTCCCATCCCCGCTATCATTTTAGTCGCCCTTCGCTGCACCTTTTCCAATTCTACTATATCTTTCTTGAGATGCGGTGACCAGAATTGAACACAATACTCAAGGTGTGGTCGCACCATGGAGCGATACAACGGCATTATAACATCCTCACACCTGTTTTCCATACCTTTCCTAATAATACCCAACATTCTATTCGCTTTCTTAGCCGCAGCAGCACACTGAGCAGAAGGTTTCAGTGTGTTATCGACGACGACACCCAGATCCCTTTCTTGGTCCATAACTCCTAACGTGGAACCTTGCATGACGTAGCTATAATTCGGGTTCTTTTTTCCCACATGCATCACCTTGCACTTGCTCACATTAAACATCATCTGCCATTTAGCCGCCCAGTCTCCCAGTCTCGTAATATATATATATATATATATATAGGTAACCGAGTGTTACCATCTTTATGGTGATATCTGGCTCTTTAAAGTTTTTTGAGAGCTTTTAATTGGCTAGTCCAGCAACACCGTGTGACATCATCAAAAGCTTTATAAGGGGCCGCCATTTTTTAGATGAGTTGTCTCTTAAGCCTCCGTCAGCTAGTTTGAACGGAATAGAAATAAGCACAGTAGTAACAAAAACTTGATGCAAAAAAGAAAGGCTATGTGTGTAAAAACTTATATATCCCTCTCACCTACAGATTCTTCTGGCCTGTGATCCTGAAGCAGCTATTCGAAACGCTGGCCACCGTTGATCACGGTCGGTTTGAAGAATTCTTGAGAAGGGAAGACAAGAGACCTGGCAGCCAAAGCTAAGTTTGATAACTTGATCTGTGGGCTGTCTTGATACTAAAGGTTTTTTTTGCCGATGATGATGAAGTCCCGCCCCTGTAAGACTGTTGAGTAAGTCTTGGAGCATCTCGAGGCTTTTCTTTCTGTAACGCCTTGTGTGCTTGCTTATGTTGTAAAAGAGAAACCTGTATTAAGTTTTGTTCATTATAGTGAGTTTGGGTACCTCTCCCTCTGATAATATTTATTTAGTTTACCTCTAATATTAGCATGTGGCCATTAATGGCAGAAATTGGAAATTGGCCTTTTCCCGGCTGTGGGAAGCAGGGCCATCCCAAGCAGGAAATGTACTCCGTGCAACACGCCTCCTAGAGCTCCTATCTCACCCACTGTGTTACAGCCAAAAAGGGAAGGCAATGGATAGGAAACAATTTTGGAGCCTCTGCTTCCCTTGTGGTATGTGTGGCCGCACTGCCCACACATAGCTCACTATGGTCCTGGCAGGAAGAATTGGCCTTAGCAAGCGAGAAAGACCCATATAAAGGTGCGCGAAGGCCAATTTTTCCTGCACTTTTGTAAAAGTACCCCTAAAGAAGTAAACAAACAAAAAAAACTAATGAAAATATTTTTCTACTACTATATCCTATCCTTCAAAGAGTTTTAAAAAGTAAGTTACTACATAAGTACATAAGTATTGTCATACTGGGACTGACTGAAGGTCCATCAAGCCCAGCATTCTGTTTCCAATAGTGGCAAATCCAGGTCACAAGTACCTGGCAAGATCCCAAAAAAGTACAATACATTTTATGCTGCTTATCCTAGAAATAAGCATTGGCTTTTCCCCGAGTCCATTTGAATAATGGTCTATGGACTTTTCTTTTAGGAAGCCATCCAAACCTTTTTAAACCCCACTAAGCTAACCACCTTTCCCACATTATCTGGCAACAAATTCCAAAGTTTAATTGCATGCTGAGTGAAGAAAACTTTTTTCTGATTCGTTTTAAATTTACTACTTTGTTTTTTCATTGTGTGCCCCCTGGTCCTAGTATTTTTGGAAAGAATAAACAAGCGATTCACATCTACCCTTTCATATCTCCCCTCAGCTGTCTTTTCTCCAAGCTGAAGAGCCCTAGCCACTTCAGCCTTTCCTCATAAGGAAGTTGTCCCATTTCCTTTATCATTTTCATCGCCCTTCTCTGTAGTTGAATCTCCAGAAGAAACACATTTCGCAACTGAATACTTTTCACTTAAAAAAAACCTTTGAGCAATAATGTTCTTCCTTGACTTGCTTCACTATCAGGCTTTGCAAGAGGTCCTATTCACTGGAATATAGTACATGAGTTGGTCAATAGTGTTCTTTCAACTGCACCTGCTTCAAAGGGGTACCCTTCAGAGTAAACCTAAAAATCACCACTAGCATTAACTTCAAAGTCTTGCACAATATGCTCTAACATGATGCATCCCATAATTATCTGAGCTGCTGCATTCTGAGCCAATTGAAGCAGTATAAGAACTTTATCAGAAATACCCTTTATCAACAAATTATACTAGTTTATGTTTATTGAAAACTTGATATAAAGCCTTTCAAAATAAAAGCAAAGTGGTTTACAATGCGAAAAACAAGAATAAAAAAATGGAAAGGAATTAAAAATTCAACAGGAAATAGTCAGATACTGGAAGTACCATAGCCTAAACCAAAATCCTATAAATCAAATAATAATATATAGACTTACAGGCTTATTTTAGAAAGAGAAGGGCGCCCATCTTTCGACACAAATCAGGAGATGGGCGTCCTTCTCCCAGGGTTGCCTAAATCAGCATAATAGAAAGCCGATTTTGGGAGTGCTCAACTGCTTTCCGTTGTGGGGACGACCAAAGTTCATGGGTGCGTGTCGGAAACGTAGCGAAGGTGGGACTGGGGCATGCCTAACACATGGGCATCCTTGACCGATAATGGAAAAAAGAAGGGCGTCCCTGACGAGCACTTGGGCAACTTTATTTGGTCCATTTTTTGTTACGACCAAGCCTCAAAAAGGTGCCCGAACTGACCAGATGACCACCAGAGGGAATCAGGGATGACCTCCCCTTACTACCCCAGTGGTCACCAACCCCCTCCCACCCTAGAAAAAAAACCTTTTAAATATTTCTTGCCAGCCTCTATACCAGCCTCAAATGTCATACTCAGCTCCCTGACAGCAGTATGCTGGTCCCTGGAGCAGTTTTAGTGGGTACTGCAGTGCACTTCAGGCAGGTGGACCCAGGCCCACCCCCCCTACCTGTTACACTTGTGGTGGTAAATATGAGGCCTTCAAAACCCACCAGAAACCCAATGTACCCACATCTAGGTGCCCCCTTCACCACTTAGAGCTATGATAGTGGTGCACAGTTGTGGGGAATGGGTTTTGGGGGCTCAGCACACAAGGTAAGGGAGCTATGCACCTGGAAGCAATTTCTGAAGTCCACTACAGTGCCCCCTAGGGTGCCCGGTTGGTGTCCTGGCATGTGAGGGGGACCAGTGCACTACAAATGCTGGCTCCTTCCACGACCAAATGGCTTGGATTTGGTCATTTCTGAGATGGGTGTCCTCGGTTTCCATTATCACCGAAAATCAGGGACGACCATCTCTAAGGTTGACCTAAATTTTGCGATTTGGGCATCCCTGATCGTATTATCAAAACGAAAGATGGCCGCCCATCTTGATTTGATAATACGGGTTTCCCCACCCCTTCGCCAGGACGTCCTGCGAGGACGTCCTCAGGAAAACTTGGGCGCCCCTTTCGATTATGCCCCTCTTAATAATTTAAGCTTAGAAAGACAGATTTCTCTACCCTGTGAACATGGGACCTCATAGTTAACTGGGGCATCTGATATAATTGTCAAATAACAAACCTCCACACAAACATGGATCAGTGCCTTTTGTAACACAATGTTATCTGGTGGAACATAACTATCCAACCAATATATTATCATCACTGATCTACTGCAAGGTCATTACAGGTTAATCAATCTGAAAACCTCTCTACCATCTGTGAGGGATTCCAATCTATCTTATTACTGAGTGTGAAAACATCATAAAATCATCTTCACAGAAGTGGCACAATACCCATCCGTTTCAATTTTTTTTTTTGTAAAGGGCCTATACATAAATATTAAACTGAGTGGATGAAACAGAAATCAAAGTAGAGAACTTTTATTTTATCTTAACTCGTTGTAACAAATCCATCAGAAAAGATGAAAAGCAAACTAGCACTATTGTCCTGTGTTCATGCTAGACAATCTCTCTAATAGCTTATATACTATATCAAACATGGCAGAGAAGTCAGCAAATACCTCCTAAAGTTGAAAATCACTATATCATCACTATATACTACTGCATATTTCTGATGTTCCTACAATATATCTACCAGCTGCTTGCATGTAGTTGAAGCTTCATGTAAGTAAAAAAGCATACATCTAAACTGATATAGACCATTTGAAGTGATAAAGGTGATTTTGGTACATGAAGCATATTTCAAAAGAATATGCCAATATCCTTTTTAGTGAGGTTAAGTGTAATTAGGAATTAGGCAGTATCTAACTTATCCAGGAGTTTATCTATGGGTGACACTAGATAAGCATCAGATTGGGATATGCTGTTGACCTATCAGAAATATATACAAAACCATCAGTCTTAAGGACCAGTATTACTATTAGCATTTTCTTGACCTGTTCCTGTACTTCCTTCCACTTATTTTCTAGAAGCCTATACTGTTTAAGTATTTTTCTTGGGGACAATCTATCCAAATGGGTTAGTTTTGAGCATGCCATGGCAGCAATGAGTCTCACTCCTAAGCCTCAGGTGGAATATAATCTCAGTCTCTCAAATTTACTGCTAATGATGTTATAGGTTTTTAACAAGTTAGAAGAGAAGTTATCAGAGTGTGGTAAAACTCAGACTTTACTCCACCTTGATTTAACATATGTGTCACCAACCTGTGGTAACACTGTACCACAGATTACTGACTCCCATGATAAATGAGTGTTGCTGCTTATAAACCATCTCACAAACAATGCTATTCTACTAACAGGGGACATCAGATCATCAGGCCATGGCCCAATGCTCCTGAGAAGCATCTTTAAGGGGCCAAGATAGTGATTGTCGGATGCCTCCCAGTCACACGCCCCCTTCCAAAGTAGCCTGAACATCAATGCCCCCTGAATGGAACCCCTCAATTCAAACCTTCCTCCTGGAAGGACCTCATACCCTGAAGGAACCCCACTGGAACTGTCCCACTCTGGAGGTACCCCATATGGAAATGACATACCAAGTCAAGCCCCCAACTTATCTGGATGTAATCATAACATAAGAGTAGCCATACTGGGTCAGACCAATGGTCCATCTAGCCCAGTATCCTGTTTTCCAAACAGTGGCCAAGCCAGGTTTCAAGTACCTGGCAGAAATTCAAATTCCAAATAATGGCAACACTCCATACTACAAATCCCAGGGCAAGCAGTTGCTTCCCATGTCTGTCTCAATAGCAGACTATGGACTTTTCATCCAGGACTTTGTCCACACCTTTTTTAAACCCAGATAAGCTAACTGCTGTTACCACCTCCTCCAAGAGAGAACACAGTCCTACTTCCCAAGGAGAGATGGTACCCCAGATGGAACTTGATCCCACAATCTCTGGCTCCAAAGGCCAGTGCCTTTTCTAGGTACAAGGTTTATTCCATTGGTAGGCTTTACAACAAGGCCCCCATATCCACCTGTAGGTACCCCCCCCCCCCCAGCATATATGGATCTTTTTCTGATGTCTAGGCAGGAATGATCCCTAGTAGCTCTTGCTTGGACCCATACTGGTGCCAGTGACCTCTAGTGTAGTGTCATTGTACTATTGCTAGAGGTCATGTTTCCACGTAAGGGCAAATAAGTCCTGAAAGAACATGGTCTTTCTGTTCTTACTTTTTAATTAATTTGTCTACCCTAATTCTCCAGTAATGACAAACAAGGGGTTAGCCCTTATACCCGTGGGGACTCAGAATACCCCATGATTCAGGCCACTCTTTCAAAAGTAACTACGACGGTTTCAGAATATAGAACATAAGTGTTGCCATGCTGGGACAGACTGAAGGTCCATCAAGGCTAGCATCCTGTTTCCAATAGTGGCCAATCCAGGTTAGAAGTACCTGGTAAGATCCCAAAACAGTACAATACATTTTATGCTGCTTATCTTAGAAATAAGCAGTGGATTTTCCACAAGTCCATCTTAATAATGGCTTATGAATTTCTTTTTTAGGAAGCTAGTCAAACATTTTTAAAACCCCGCTAAGCAAACTGATGTTACTACATTGTTCCATCCCATGTTTGTCAGTTGGTTTTCCCAAAATGTTTGCTCTTCCATCAACACTCTCTTCTCCAAGTGAAAGAACCCTAACCTCTTAAGCCTTTCCTTATATGAGAAACATTCTATTCCCTTAATAATTATGGTCAACCTTCTTTGTACCTGTTCTTGTTCCACTATATCTTTATTGAGATGTGTCAGCCAAAATTGCAGACAATACTCATTGTGAGGTCACACCATGGAGCAATATGAATGTAATATAATGTTATTTGCCTTATTTTCTATTCATTTCCTAATAATTTCTCCTATTCTGTTTGCTTTTTTGGCTACTGCAACACAGAGAGAAGAAATATTGTAATGTATTGTCCATGATGGCAAATAAATCTTTTCTTGGGTGGTATTCTGTAATGTGGAACCTAGCATCATATATCTATAATTTAGGTTATTCTTCCCAATGTGCTCCATTTTGCACTTGTCCATGTTAAATTTAATCTGCCATTTGGATGCCCAGTCTTCCAATCTTGGAAGGGCACCCTGCAATGTTACAGACTCTGCATGTGATTTAACAGCTTGAGATAGTTTTGTGTTTTTTGCAAATTTAATCACCTCACTTGTTCCCATTTCCAGATCATCTATAAATATGTTTAAAAGCAATGATCCCACAATAGGTCCTTGTGGCATGCCATTATTCGCCTTCCTCCAGTGTGAGAATTGGCCATAGGGTTTCTGCAAAAACACCTATGAGATGAGACTTGAAGCCCTGAATTATGTACCCTAGATCTGTGATTTTCAACGCAGTCCTCAGGGACCACCTGGTGAGCTTCTGGGTAGGGGTGGGCTCTGTGGAGCCAAGGTTAAAAAAAATGTTCTATATTCTGGGTTTCCGGATGGGGATTGGGAAGGCCAGGGGAGTGGGAGGGAAGGGCAGAACTGATGAGGGAAGGAGGGATGGGTAGAGCTGATGCCAAACTCTGGGGGGAGGGGCACAGCTGATGCCAAACACAGGGGGGGGGGGCAAAGCTGATGACAATCTCTGGGGGGGGGGGGGGAGAACAGAGCTGATGCCAAACTATGGGCGAGGGGTAAAGGCAGGGTTGATGCTGGGCTATAGTTCCAGGCTGGGGATTTTGGGACAGTCCTGCATTTCTGACCACCCCATTGTTATGGGACTTGCAGCACTGATTTCCAAGGGCAGAATCAGGCACTGCAAATCCCACACTGATTTGTGTTATAAAGTTTAAATCAGGACTGCACAAAATCTCAAGCCTGGAACTGGGTAATTTGCCATCTCTGTGATTTCTAATTTTTTGCCTTTTATTCTGCAATTTGTAAGGGGTGGTCTGTGTTCTGCATGTAACCGATGTAAAAGATTCTGTATGCATGTAGTTCGTGTGGGGATCTATATGAGTCTGACTTCTCTGGCTTTTTAAATGGGAATGTCAGTTTCAGAATTTACCTGTTTTATGAATACAGCTTAATCAGGCATTTGCATTTGTTACAAAGCAAAGTTTGAAGGATATGTGCCATTGACATGTTTGCCTTATAGCAGTCATATTTGGTCAAGTTTAAGATATGGGATAAAATCACTATATTTAAAAATGTCGGTGTTCCATGAACCAGATATGTGGTTTATGTTGATGCAGGAGAGCTGTTGCACAGATCGTTTACTTAGAAATCCATCATCAAGTGCACTCTAAGGCATTATTAAAGAGTATTCCAAGAAACACTACTCACACCTAGTGCCCACCCATATTAGCTCTGGGCCCACCCAAAATGTCAGGTCTGGCTGTGCCACTGCTTTTAACAGTTCTTTAATCCAGAACAGATCATCGGCTCTTATTCCATGGCTTTATCATTTTCTCAGGAACTTCTCATGAAGGGTTTTGTCAAAAGCTTTCTGAAATCTAAGCATAGTACATCAACAAGGTCACTTTTATTATCATGTTTATTCACAATTTCTTAAAATAAAAAACTGTTTTAAAAAAAGCTGTAGCCAGTAGGTAAGGCAAGATTTCCCTTGGTTAAATTCATGTTGACACTGTCCCATTAAGCAATGTTTGTCTATGTGTTCAGTAAATTTGTCTATGTGTTCAGTAAATTTGTTCTTTATAATAGTTTCTATCAATTTGCTTGGCACTGACGTCAGGCTTTCCGGTCTTGAATTTTTCACCCATGGAATGCTTTAAAAAATGCTTTATATTGTCCACCTTCCAATCCATGGATGATTTTTTAAGACAGGTTACAGATTACAAGTAGTAGATCTAAAATTTGGTAGGTTCACCTGCCTGATGCTAGGGGGACAGAATGGAAAGCAAAAGAGTCAGATGTGGAAAAATCCAAACAGATGAAAAGTCACCTCCCAGCTTGGGAACGTTATAGTAAGGGGAAGATAACAGGAAATATAAAGCACAGAAGTTAAACATCAATCTCCCACAAACATTTCCTCATGTGGGTCATAATCATTTCCAAACGTCCATGTTGCAAACAATCTCTCAAAAACGTTTTCATGTATGGATCATATTTGAAAAAAAAAGTCATTCTTCCAAACGTTTAGTTGACCACATCCAAAATGTTTCTGGGGGTTTACTTAAATGACCATCCCAGGATTTTCAACCTCCAGCCATTCCTATCATGGAAGAAAGTTGATTCATCTGTGAGGACAATTTCTGAAACTGCTCGTACGGAAAATGTTGCATGAAATGAATTGCCTTTTATAATGTTTCAACTTAAAGTGTTGTGATTTTCATGTTGAGGGGCAGGGATCAGGCATAACAGTTATGAAAACTTCCTCTGAAGTAAATATTTTTCTCTTAACACTCACAGAGTCATAGCACTTGGCTTCTCATACAGTGTCAAGGCTCATCACACAGTTGCCCTCTTCAGTAAGTGCTCCTTCATATAAAGGACACCTGTAATTTCAATTTCCTCTCTAACATGAGCTGGTACATTTCTTTCTTCAGAATGTTATAATTTTTTTTTTCAATGCAGCAAGGGGGGCAACTCCTTTTCCTGCTGGTGTCAACAGGGAAATTTAGTCCTTTCTTACTAGTATCATCACCTTAAAAGGATAGGTCTGGCTCTCCTCATTTCCCTCCATCTCCAGCAAGCAATCTCTCAAGGTTATAGGAACTGTTCTACATATTGCATAAGTATCCATAAAACTAAACATTAGGGCAGCAAAAGGAACTGACAGAGCTCTGATGGAAAGGCTTAAATTTTGTCCTTTCTTATCTACATTGATAAGTTGGTTTTGTGGGCTTAAAACCCCTACATGGCACTATCCAGCATTACCAACCTGACATTAAAATATAGACTCTGCATAACTTCATCTTTCATGCATAGGTCTGTTGCTTTTTAGGCCTCAGACTTGAATTCAAACAAAAAGGACACTGCAAGGCATGGCCACGGTTGCATGTGGACAAGAGAATAACAATTGCACATTGTTAGAGCCAGGACTTCATGGTGAGAATAATCATGCTGCATGCCACATGCTTCACCATGTCAGGTTCCCTCATCACAACATTTGGAATTAACAAACTTGTTGTTCCAGACTTTGAGGCTCATTTTCACCCAAGAAATGCACATTGTTTACTGGAACAAAGACTTCATAGTCAAGGTGCCTCTTCAGCATGATACAAGTGGGACAGTATTGTGGCCCCTTCAAGTTCTAACACCTGAAACAGACAAAATTGTTTCAATAAGCATTTGGGGTCCATGTAAGGCCAGGATTCATGTCACCAAACCAGCTGAAACATGCAGATTTTGTATAAGAGAGGCTCATATCTGAGGCAAATGTTCAGAGGTGGAGCTAGGTTCAACATTCAGAAACAGGGCAAGGCTAGGTGGCTCTCATGCCTCTTCCTGCCTCCATCTCGGGTTCTGGCTTTGGCGTTGTCTGTTGAGCTTGGCCTGTTTCTGAGGTCCCACTCTACCAAGGGACTGCTTTGGTACATCCCAGTGATCTCTGGAGTGATCTGTGGGATGCTATGAAATGTAAAATTAGTTCTTGCCTGAAAATGTTCTTTCCATTAGTCCCAATAGATCAATCCAGAGGCCCACCCATTGTTGATATTGGCTGAGTGCTTCTCCCTAATTTTTGATTCTGTTTTCTCCCTGTTTCTGTTCCATTAGGTTCCATAGTTTGGTCTTTGTTGCAAAACAAAACAACAACAACAACAAAAAAACAAGAAAAAGGGAGAGCTAACACTCTACAATTTGCCACATTTGCTGTTTCCCTCCTGCAGTAGTTGTGGAGGAGATTACACAAGCTTTGTAGAGGCAGGAGAGGGCTTACATTCTGGATTTCTCTTTCTTCTTCCACTGCTTTGGTATCAGCAATACTGAAGTTAAGGTGGCTGCACATGCCCACATATAGTAAACCTCTGAAGTTCTCTCTATCTCCACTTGCTGGTAGAGGGACATAATCCACTCTTATCTGGATTGATCTGTTGGGACTAACGGAAATAAAATTATCATCTAAGGACTAATTTTACCTTAATGTACTACCTTAACTGTGGATGAAGCATGCTACATGCTGCATTAACAGTTAGTGCAACTTAGTAAATATGCCCCTAAATCTTCTTTTATGTTACTTGAACTTTCTGTTTGGAAACCGTTTTCGACCTGCATTATAAAAGGTTCTTCCAACATCCATAAAACAGAAGCATTCCAATTATAATTCACATTCCTTTTGCAAATCAGCTTCATATATTTCTCAACATTTTTTTTTCAGTTTCCTTAACCTAAGATTAAAAAGGCATGTCCTGTTTTTATAAGTGTGTTACTGAGCTTCGCTGATACCTTTGTCTTTTAATGCTGCTTCATCGCATGGCTTCATGTCAGCTATTTTAACTACCATTGCTATCATTCTCATTATTTTAAGCTTTGTCTTTATCAGTGCTGCCAGATATGTCATTATTATTCATCCTTTGATATTTAATCTCCAGGCTCATGGGAACTGCAGCCATGTGTTGCTTTAAAATTAGTCTTCATCTGTTCTATAAAAAGAATGGATATTTTT
Organism: Microcaecilia unicolor; assembly: GCF_901765095.1. Taxonomy (NCBI): domain Eukaryota; kingdom Metazoa; phylum Chordata; class Amphibia; order Gymnophiona; family Siphonopidae; genus Microcaecilia; species Microcaecilia unicolor. The sequence goes on along the minus strand of NC_044033.1, from coordinate 468,682,733 downwards.
TCATTTAAAATGTTGACAATACAGGTCTCCACACAACTTCCATATTTATCAGTCTGTGGTAAATCCCAATTGCAGGTCTGAATTCCAGTTCTGTATAACAGGTTATATAGACTGAACCTCTGTTTCTGGACCTCATTTATAGCAATTATCCTTTACGATCGTCTGATGTCTTCCACAGAGGAATAAAATGCAAAAGCTTAGTCTGGTTATGCTTTGATTTACTGAAGTTGTTTCAGGAAAGATTTTTGAAGTGTTTTCTGTTGCTTCTTCAGGTCCAGATTTTACAAGTAAAATACAAAAGGGCCTTATTCAAAAAATAATTACCCCCCCCCCCCCATGCAATGTTTATGGGGAAATAGTTTTTATTTCATAAGCTCTATAGGTGGATAAATATGCACCTGTTTCACATTTGTGTTATTAGTAAGATTAGTAAGATTGGGGGGTGCTAGAGGACGCCAATAGTGATAGTTGGTTGATAGGAGTGCTCCGGTTGGGGATTTTTTTTCAATTATCGTTATCATCAGCTCTCCCTAATATATATTAATCTACTTTCTCAACTTATGCTTCCAATTAAGTCATCTACCAAACCCAGCAAACAAGATTTGAATTCAAACATGCCAACAAGTAATAAAAGATCAAAGTGTGACCCGCCATCTGCAGAGAAATCAACATCAACATCAAGCAGAGCGAGTGTCTCTCTGTCTCAGTCGGAGGTTTTAATGGAGGCAATCAAAGACTTGCTAGACCGCCAGATGAAACACTATAAAATCTGACTTACCCTTTTTATCTTCCTTGGTTGCAGAATTTCATGAAAGACTGGATCAAGCTGAGCTTAATATCAAAAAGACTAAAATAGAAGGGGGCGTGTTAAGATGGCGGATTGACTGGAGGTCGCTCTGCAAGCTTCTGAACCTTTCTTCGAAGTAATACTTCTTTACCTTACATTATACTTTCTTATAATATGCCACATACTAAGAGGAAAGGAGTTGTAAAGAGCTTACCGGTAGGAGACTCGGAGACAGCTTTGTTTCAGACGACGCTTGAAAGATATGCCACCAGTACACCACGTCAAACTGGCTCAAGTCAAGTTCTTGCATTGGGAGACGGAGGTGGAACACCTTCCCTACAGGGAATCGATACTACTCTATCCTCACCGGAACTTAATCCCCCACCCTGCCCAGCGGCCTTCAGAAGCGGGCTAGAACTCCTAGAAATGTCCGAAGTTGGCGCTAAAGGAAATCTTTCTGCCGGGGCCCTAACTGAAAACCAGGGAGTAATTGACATCATTGAGCGGAAGGCTCCAGGTGCGATGACTTTAGATTCTATCTGGGAAGCGATTCAAATGCTGACTTCAACAGTTGCTCCGATCGTGAGTAAACTAGACTTACCTTTTGCATTTGAAACCTTCAAGAAAGACTCGGAAAAAACCAATACCATTGTTCAGAATGAGATTGCCAATTTAAAGGTAAAAACAGACTTGCTTGTAAAAGATAAGATCATGATACATCAAAAAATTGAACAGCTTGAAAATCATAATAGGCGTTTGAATCTACGCCTCTTGAATTTTCCTAGATCTTTAGTGCGATAGCAATGTTTAAGAAATACTTGATTGAAATCCTTCATTATTCTCCAGACCTAAATCCTCCGGTTAGTAGAATATACTATTTACCCGATTTAAAGAGTGGGGAGAAGAAGAAGGATGCTAAAGATCAGCAAAATTTAACTGAGCTTCTTGAACAATCAGAAGTGGCAATCTTAGAGCGGAAAACATTATTAGTTTCAATGGTCTTCGAACAAGATCTAAATTCAATTTTGAAAATGTTCTTTAAAAGCTCTACAAAAACTTTTTTGGGAGATAGAATTTGGATCTATCCAGATGTGGTGAAAACCACACAAGACAGACGGAAAGCTTTCTTGACTCTTAGAGAAGAGACACGTTTATTAGGAGCCATCTTTCCTATCCCTGTAAATGCTTAGTTAAGTATTTAGACAAAAAATATATCTTTTTTGATCCAGAGCAACTGAAAGAATTTTTGGAAATAAAAAAATTTACCAGATCGTGTCTGAATGATAAGAAAATCTGGATTAAGGTTATGGTAAGTGGATGTTAAACCCAGGCCATATATGTTCTTTTTTATTTCTTATTATTATATTACCACCAAATGTTTCCTAACGCCCCCATTGTGTTTGACTAGGTGGTCTATGAAAGAGCTATGCATTTTCTTTAAGTCTCTTTTTGTCTATAAATGTGAGACTAATTTTATGTTTCTATGATTGATATATGAGCTCTGATTTTCTGTAACAAGATGTAATGCTTGTAATATAATTTGAAACTTTAAATAAAAAATGTTTAAAAAAAAGACTAACATAGAACTCAGAGAGCATCAAAAGCAAACATCGAATAAGTTTGCTTATCTTGAGCAGCAATTAGAAGATCTTTCAAACAGAAGCAGAAGCAATAATATTTAAATAACTGGATTGGCAGAAAAATCCAAAGGTCCAGACCTAATTAAGTTCCTCTATACTTGGCTTTCATCCATCCTAAGAGCCCTGTTTACTAAGCCGCACTGTAAACATGCTAACATTTTAGCGCACGCTAAAAATTAGCATGCACTAATGCTAGAGACATGGGTGTATCTAGCATTAGCACATGCCAATTATTAGCGCACGCTAAAACGTTAGTGAGCCTACAGCGCAACTTAGTAAAAAGGGCCCTAAGTTGGTATCATGGAATGTCCATGGTCTTAACCACCCTATTAAGAGGAAAAAAATATTTCTGGCCTTAAAAAAATGAATGTCCAAATTATTTTTTGACAAGAAACCCATCTCTTAGATATCAAATCCTGTCTAAAAAAATTCAAAATGGCTGGGTGTTGCTAGCTTTTCCCCTGCGGTGGGAAATAAGAGATGAGTTGTGATTATCGGGCTTATTTTCAAAAGTGATTGCAGGCCATCTTCCAACATAAATTGGGAGATGGCCGGCGATCTCGGAAAAGCGGCAAAATCGGTATAATCAAAAGCTGCTTTTTTGACAGCATCGCTGCTTTCCCGTCACCTCGCTGGCGAAAGTTCAAAGGGGCGTGTCGCCGGCGAAGCGAAGGAAGGACATGGGCGGGCATGGGTGTGGCTACCAGATGGCTGGCTTTTGCAGATAATGGGGAAAAAAAGTGGCGTTAAGCAGTATTTCGCCGGGTTTACTTGGTTCTTTTATTTTCACGGCCAAGCCTCAAAAGGTGCCCCAACTGACCAGATGACCACTGGAGGGAATGGGGGATGACCTCCCCGTACTCCCCCAGTAGTCACCAACCCCCTCCCACACAAAAAAAATAAAAATAAAGCACTTTTTTTGCCAGCCTCAAATGTCATACCCAGGTCCCCGACAGCAGTTTTTAATGGGTGCAGTGCACTTCAGGCAGGCAGACCCAGGTCCATCCCCCCCTACCTGTTACACTTGTGGTGCTAAGTGTTGAGCCCTCCAACCCCCTCCCCAAACCCACTGTACCCACATGTAAGTGCCCCCTTCACCCATAAGGGCTATGGTAATGGAGTAGAGGTGTGGGGAGTGGGTTTGGGGAGGATTTGGGGGGGCTCAGCACCCAAGGTAAGGGAGCTATGCATCTGGGAGCTTTTTTTTGTATTTTTTAAACATTTTTAGACGTGCCCCCTAGGGTGCCCTGGCATGTCAGGGGGACCAGTGCACTAAAAATGCTGGCTCCTCCCACGACCAAATGCCTTGGATTTCGCCAGGTTTGAGATGACCGGCATTTTTTTCCATTATCGCTGAAAACCAAAACCGGCGATCTCAAACCCGGCAAACTCTGGCATTTGGCTGGGCTAAACCGTATTATCGAAAAAAGATGGCCGGCTATTTTTTCGATAATACGGTTCCGGCCAGCTGTTGTGCCACCGCCAAAATAGATCGCTGGCGATCTATTTCGCCGGCAACGTTCGATTACGCCCCTCCATATTTCCCAAAGACTTAAATATACAAATTAAACATGAACTGATGAATGAGAAGGTTAGGTGGATTCTGTTAAAGGTATCCATGCATAATAGTGAATTTCTGCTTTTAAATATCTGTGCTCCAAATGTAGATTCTCCCTACTTTTTTTTCATCTCTATTCGCCTTAATTGTCTCTTGTGATCCCATACCATTAATAATTGCTGGAGATTTTAATCTACCCTTAGATATCTGGCTTGATAGACAGTGTTTTTCATGTCCCCAAAGCCCACACTGCCCTACACTCTTGAATAGATAACTTTCATCTTATTCATCTATATTCAGACACTAGGCATTTCTCTTTTTATTCATCTCCTCATTCTAGCTATTCCAAAAGCAATTATTTTTTTGATATCCAATGATTTGCTAGTATTTGTCTCCAAAGTAGGCATTGAGTCCATAACACTTTCTTATCATGCACCTATATATTCAAATCCAATCACCTACTCCCACAAAAAAAACCTTTGAAGATTAAGTTCTCAGTTGTTCTCCATAGAAAAATATCATGCTAGAATCAAACATTTTATTTCTAGTTTTTTTTTAATTGGAATGTTAATTCTGAAACAAATTATATTACAATATCTGAAGCTTTTAAAGCCTCACTAAGAGGTGAATTAATTTCCTTTGCTGCCCATTACAAGAAAGAGATAAATAAATTAATAAATAATGTGGAACAGGCTATAAAAGACTTAGAAAATAAATATATGGATACTCAAGAGTCCTCTCTTCTTCACTAGTTATATCAAAAGAAGTATGGATAAAATAAACTGTACAGTCAGGTGGCTAGTTTAGGAATATTTATCCACAACAGATTTACATATGCTGAACATAACAAATGTATCCGTGCCCTTTGCTAATTGTCTAAAAAGGAAGGCTAGCAGAACCCAACAAAACCATCACAAACATAAAAGAAATTTTAGATGCTTTTCATGAATTTTATAATAATCTATTCAGTTCTGAAACGATATATCAGATTCAAGAATTAGAATCCTTCTTAGAAAATATTCCAGCTCCTAAATTTACTAACCATGAGGCCGCCCTTCCTCAAATACCAATTTTAGACAAAGAAATTCAAGAAGTGATTTCCATTCTCAAATCTTTCAAAGCTCCTGGACCAGATGGTCCTTCCAATGATTCCACTCCACACCTGAGTCCCTTTTTAAAAGAAAAAAGAAAACAACCCAAATTTTCCAAATTCATTTTCAGATGCAATCATCACTATCCTCCCTAAGCCTAATAAAGACCCCATCCTCATTTCTAATTATAGGCCAATTTCACTCCTCGATACTGATTATAAAGATATAACATTCTTACAGATAGATTAGAAAAGATTATTGGTTCAGTAATACACCCAAACTAAGTTGGCTTTATGCCTGATCATCTAATCACAGATAGTGCATGATTATTCCATTAAGTCTCCATTCTAGCCAAAACTACTTCACAACCTGTCGTGACCTTGTCAGTAGATGCCGAAAAAGCTTTTGACAGAACTGAATGAAAATTTTTGTTTCATATTTTAAAGTGGTTTGGGGCACTAGATTCATATATTAATAAAGTCAAAATCCTTTATATTGTACACAACCTACTGCTAGAATAATTACTAGCAAGTCCCTTTCTAAATACATAAAATTATCTAGAGGCACTCGCCAGGGGTGCCCCTTATCCCCTCTTCTCTTTAATCAAGCTCTGGAGCCATTACTTTTAGCTATTAGGAATTACATAACTATTTCAAGAATTAAATCAAACTCATCAGAAATAAAAATAGCAGCTTACGCTGATGCTATCATGCTATTCTTCTTAACCCCATAGCAGTCCATTAATAAATTTCTTCAACCTGTCAAAATGTATGCAGCTTTCTCACGTGGTGAAGGCGGTTAGCTTGGCAGAGTTTAAAAAGGGGTTAGACGGTTTCCTAAAGGACAAATCCATAAACCGCTACTAAATGGACTTGGGAAAAATCCACAATTCCAGGAATAACATGTATAGAATGTTTTTTTACATTTGGGAAGCTTGCCAGGTGCCCTTGGCCTGGATTGGCCACTGTCATGGATAGGATGCTGGTCTCGATGGACCCTTGGTCTTTTCCCAGTGTGGCATTACTTATGTACTTATATAAAATGAATGCCCAAAAAATAGAAGTGCTTCCTCTCAATATACACACCACTCCCAATATTGCCTCCCCTTTTGGTTTGATGTAGTCTTCTAAAAGCTTAAAATATCTAGGATTTGATCTTTGTCCCTCTTTAAAACAAACAGCATCTATTAATTCCAAGAAAATTTTAAACATAGTTAAAGATCTCACCCTAGCCTGGAGTCCCCTCCGTTTAACTTGGAGGGGTTATTTAAAGGTTAATAAGATGATGCTTATGCCAAAAATTAATTTTATACTGAATATGCTTCCTTTACTTCTCCACCTCTCATTCTATAACAATTGGACAAGCTACTTACTAACTTTTTATGGGCCTCCAAAAGACCAAACATTGCTCATAAAACCTTGAAAAACACAAAAGAGACCTCTGGAGTTCTATTCCCAGACTTCCTTACCTACCATAAATCCTTCATTTCTCAGCAATTTGTTCACAAACCTCCTGTGAGAAACCATGTCAAACCATTTGGTGAGAAAAACGTCCGAATACTGCTTTATGCCACTTTTTAGACTTTTTCTCTTTTGACAATGAGCCCCATAGTCTCAAAAGCACCTTATATTGCATCTTCCAAAAGAACATATATCCTCTTGTTTACTAAGCTGCGCTAATGGCTGCCATACGGCAATGAAAACAAAGTGAATGGGCTGTTTCCAAGTTTATTCAGCATTTTTACCCCACCCTTTGGGAGTCGTCAGGGTGGTTTAGAATCTAAAAAGAAAGCAGGGAATTGATAGTTAAAAGAACAAAAAAAAGACAACAGATGAGGACATTATACAGTAGGAGCAGGAGAAGAACTTCAATCAAGATAGTAAAGGGGGTGGAATAAAACAATAAGGATGCTGTACTGTAAAATCGCCAACTTCTTTTGACATGCAGATAAGGATTACTTATAAGCCTCTGCAAATATGTGAGTTTTGAGTTCAGCTTTAAAATTAGGTAAAGTGGATAGAAGCCTGAGTGGAAGAGGAAGGGCATTCCAAAGATAGGGTCCTTGCACAGAAAAGTTAGAATCTCTGATGTGTTCATGAATTAGAATGTGATAACTGGGAATGGTTTTGTTGAGAGGAACGCAATGTTTGGTTTGGACAATATGGAATTAGAAGTTGAGAGAGATAAAATGGCAGGGGGGGTTAGTCTGTAAGAGACTGTAAATCCTTCAAGCTAGACAAGATCACTCCTTCTTGCAGTGGCATCCCCAGAACTTCTGACAAAGTAGTTAATAATTTGAGATGATCCAGCATTGCTGTGTACTTCTGGAGATGTCTATGATGAAATTTCAAGGAACCTACATTAGTGAACACAGTGTATACACTGTGGAAAGCAATTCATAAGTCTCTAGTTTCAAATCAGTAGGGTCCAAGCCAGTCAAATAGTGGCATAACTGCATATAAGCAAACACCTCCTTCTGAGAAAGGTGAAACTCCTCGTGCAGAGAACAAAAAGGCTTAACCTTGCCATCTTCAGAAACTACATGAAACTACATGAAATAAATACTGGATGCCCTTTTTCTCCCAAGTAGCAAAGGCAGGATTATTTATTTATTTTAACATTAGATATACTACAAATTGATTCTTGATAGTTGACTAGCAGGCTCATTTTCAAAAGAGAAGGACACCCATCTTTCGACACAAATTGTAAGATGGGCGTCCTTCTCACAGGGTCGTTCAAATTGGTATAATCGAAAGCCAATTTTGGACGTCCCCAACTGCTTTCCATCGTGGGGACGGCCAAAGTTCAAGGGGGCATATCGAAGGCATAGCAAAGGCGGGACTTGGGCATGTCTAACACATGGACGTCCTCGACCCATAATGGGAAAAAAAGGGTGTCCCTGACGAACACTTGGATGGCTTTAACTGGTCATGTTTTTCTTACGACCAAGGCACAAAAATGTGACCGAAATGACCAGATGACCACCGGAGAGAATTGGGGATGACCTCCCCTTACTTCCCCAGTGGTCACTACCCCCCTCCCACCCTCAAAAACATTTTTCAAAATATTTTTTGTTAGCCTCAGATGTCATACTCAGGTCCATCACAGCAGTATGCAGATACCTGGAGCAGTTTTATTGGGTACAGTGCACTTCAGGCAGGCAGACCCAGGCCCATCCCCCTCCCTACCTGTTATGTTTTTGGAGGAAACAGCAAGCCCTCCAAAACCCACCAGAAACCCACTGTACCCACATCTAGGTGCCCCCCTTCATCTGTAAGGGCTATGGTAGTGGTGTACAGTTGTGAGGAGTGGGTTTTAGTGGGGGTTGGGGGGCTCAGCACACTGAGTTCGATTCCCGGCACAGGCAGCTTCTTGTGACTCTGGGCAAGTCACTTAACCCTCCATTGCCCGCCGCATTGAGCCTGCCATGAGTGGGAAAGTGCGGGGTACAAATGTAACAAAAAGAAAGGTAATGGAGCTATGTTCCTGGGAGCATTTTATGAAGTCCACTGCAGTGCCCCATAGGGTGCCCGGTTGGTGTCCTGGCATATCAGGGGGACCAATGCACTAGAAATGCTGGCTCCTCCCACGACCAAAGGGCTTGCTTTTGGTAGTTTTTGAGATGGGCGTCCTTGGTTTCCATTTTTGCCAAAAATCAGAAACGACCAAGTCTACGGACGACCATCTCTAAGGGCAACCTAAATTTCAAGATTTGGGCGTCCCTGACCGTATTATTGAAACAAAAGATGGATGTCCATCTTGTTTCGATAATACGGGTTTCCCCGCCCATCCATCGGGATGTTTTGTGAGGACGTGCTCAACAAAACTTGGGTGTCGCTTTCGATTAAGTCCCTCTAAGCTTTTTACAACAATAAATTTAAAAGAAAAATTCTGGCACTGCTGATGAAAGGGAAGAAAGAGAAGGTAAAGGAAGGGACGGAATGCAACAGAACAGTGAAGGCAACAGAATAGAAGGGCAACAGAAGAGTGATATGTGCATTAATGTTATGAAATTTGCAGATAATAATCAAAACATGGGGGGGGGGGGGACAAGCTAGTATCACTACCAAATATACCCATGTAACCCTTGGTGCTAGAATTTATACATGCTTCCCCATCATGCAAAAAGGCTCAAAATTGTTCCAAAGGAGTACAGGAGAAGTCAGAGGTACTCTGAGACCATTGATATGTCTCAATCCACAGCTGATTAACATATACCATAAATACAAAAGACCTAATCCTTCTTTACCTTAAGGGGATGCAATAATTTTCAAAGAGAGCCTCGCTTGTTTCCCCTGCTACATTATTCATCTTTCACTTTCAAATGCAATGGTAACATCTGAAAAATGTATAGCCAATAATGTACAATCCTCATGTTAAATAAACTAACTTTGTCCATCACGAACAGAAGGTATGCTAGCCAAATTTGTAATTTGATCCTAGTTGACTTTAACAGTGAAGAAACATTTAGACTAAATAATGTGCTTAGATCTGAAGGAATGCATACCACCAAATATTTAGAATGTCCAGTGGTCCATTGAAATAGAAATGTACCTCTCCACTGCTCATGCACCTCAGAAACAGTGGGGAGGGTCATGGATTTACCTAAATCTGAAGTAAAACCTGAGAGGAGCCCATATTCCTCCATCGATTCTATAGTTATCTGTAGGGAATGCTGGGGTTACGTCAATATTAGTAACAAGGCATCAGCAAAGCAAGAGTGTTCAAAACAATATTATCCATCTACAAGTCAGTCATCTCTTCCTCAATCCTCAATGTGCACAGCAAGGACTCTAATGTTAAAATAAATAATAAAGGTGAAAGAGGACAGCACTGCTGTGTGCCCTTTTCTATAGGAAAGAAGTCGGTGCATTTTCCATGACTATTAATGACGCTTGTGGACTGGTGAATAAAGTTGTGATGGCATCCCAAAACCATCCCCAAATGCCTATGTAGTTTATGTTTCAACATTTTTATTAAGATCCAACTGACACAGTGCAAACATTACACCATTCACAAGAAATACAAACATCGGCTTGCAGTAAGTTCACACCCTCCAATACTATTCCATATTCTATGGGATTTTTTACATGTATAGAACACTCAAGAGTAATTCAATGTAAATTTATGTTTTAGGTGTCATCCACTTTTCCCCTATCCCCCTCCCCCCACCCCCCTCCCAAGAATCCATCCCCCACCCACATCAATGCAACTAAAGATTCTCCAGAAGGAGGCACATTTACATCCAAATCATACATTGTATACCTTCCCCCCTCCGTTATATTCTCCCTCCCCCCCAAAAAAAAAAAAAAAAAAATTATAAGCCGTTTAACACTGAACTGCGCGCGCGTGGAGTCAGAGACTGGATATAGGAACCCCAAGTCTCCAGAAACTGTGACCTCTTCTTCTGTGAGGGTCCCACCGCCCTTCGCTCGTGCAATAGAAGATTGTGAAATCTGTTCCTCCAATGCCAAAAATCAGGTGGGTCCGCAGAGACCCACCCATGCATAATCACTTTTTTCCCCATCAAACAGGCCCTGCGAATCAGCTGCCTCGAGCCCCTCTTCTGGAAGGCAAAAAGCTCATATTTATCAAATAGTATCCCCAGAGGCGTAAAACTTATTCGAGACTGTACCAACCCCTCCAGATATTCTATGATCTGATGCCAGTATTTTTGTGTGGCAGTGCAACCCCAAAGACAGTGGTACAGTGTGCCTTCCTGCCTCCGACACTTAGAGCAGAGTGGATCAGGCACCCCTCCCATCTTAAACAGCTGCGTCTTGGTCATATAAGCCCTGTGTAGGATTCGGAATTGGCATTCCCGCAGACTCACATTTACTGAGATCTCCGGGATTCGGGACACCAACTTTGTGTAATCTAAAGTCAATCCGGGTCTCTGCATGTCACGGGCCCATCGAGTGGTGATTGCTTCGGTCTGTCTCTGCGGGTCTATTACCCATAGAAGCTTATGTATACTCGAAATTGAGGGCCGCTGTCCCGGGGTCTCCTTAAAGAACTCTCTGACTTTCCTCCCATGTCCACAATTCAACTGTTCCATGTTGAGAGATCGAATATAATGAGCTAATTGCTGGTATGCAAATTCATGACTGGCACTAATTCCTACCCCCAATGCTCCCAAGGTTAGAAGGCCACCCCTCGTCCCTAATACATGTTCTACCCTTGTTATTCCCAGTAGTGCCCATCTCCGAAATACCTGATTCTCAGATCCAGGCGTAAATGTTGGGTTTCCCTGCAACGGTAATAGATCAGATATATCCGCTCCCAAACCCCAGTACCTATTTAATTCCCGCCACACCTCCCTTATTGGTCTTAGCAACAAACTACCTCTAAATTGTGACGGTACCGAACTCTGTGGACCATGTAATAAATAGTGTAAGTGAAAGGGCGCAAAAAAAGCTTGCTCCAGTTTCCGCGGCGTATAATCATGTCTGTCCAGCAGCCAGTCACCCAAATGTCTTAGCAGACAAGCCTGATTATATTTTTGTATATCTGGCAGGCCAAAGCCTCCCACTTTCCAAGTGCCCATTAACAAATTCAGCGGCAGCTTAGACTTTTTCCCCCCCCAAACAAACTTTCGTAAGTGCTGGTTGAATTTCGTAATATCTTTATTTCGCAAACGCAGTGGAAGAACCTGCAGCATGTACAGCCATCTAGGGAACTCTGCCATGCGAAATAATTGGACTCTCCCATACAGCGACAGCGGCAGAATTGCCCATTTTTGTAGCCTAAGCTGCATATTCTCCAACAGCCGTGTATAATTAAGATTATAAAATTCCGTCGTCCTCATGGCTATCTGTACCCCCAGATATGTAAAACTCCCTTTGGCCCATTTTAAGGGGAACCCACTCCCCCACTCCGCCTTCACATCATCCCTTGCCGTTAGTGCCAAAGACTTGGAAAAGTTGAGTTTGAATCCAACATAATCCCCATATTCCTTAAACAATTCTAACAGCGCCTGTAGAGATTTCTTAGGGTCCGTGATGTGTACCAAAATATCATCCGCAAAAGCTGAGATCTTAAAACCCATCTCTCTCCATTTTACTCCTGCAATTTCCGGATGCGACTCAATCTCTCGTACCAAGGGGTCCAAAGTCAGAACAAACAGCAATGGGGAGAGCGGACACCCCTGTCTTACCCCTCTTCGAACCTGGAATTCCCGTGATTTCTCTCCATTAATCCACAGGAACGCCCGAGGATCAACATACAGCGCTCCCACCGCAGTGCGGAAGAAACCCTCGATGCCCACCCTCTGCATCACAGCAAATAAGAACTGCCACGCCACCCTATCAAAGGCCTTCTCTGCGTCGAAACTTATCAGCAGAGAAGGCCGTCCCTGTTCCTCCACCTTCTCCAAGGAAGCAATAAGGGCCCTCATGTTACTTACCACCGATCTACCCCTCACAAACCCCACTTGTGGCGACGCTACCAAACTAGGGAGCACCCGCGCCAGTCTGTTAGCGAGAATTTTCGCGTACAATTTAGCATCGCAATTTAACAGCGAAATTGGTCTATAGGAACCCATATCTTCTGGGTTTTTCCCCGGTTTCAAAAACACGATCATTTTTGCTTTGGTAAAAGACTCCGGGACCTTACCAGAAAGCGCTATGGAGTTAAACAGATTTAACAAAGGCGGAGCTACCTGTTCATACATCAGTTTGTAAAAGGCTATACTATAGCCATCAGGCCCTGGTGCCTTATGAATATCACTCTGTTGCAAAGCTAATATTAATTCCCCCTCCTCTATGGGGGCATTAAGAATTTCTTTCTGTGGTGTCGCCAACTCTGGCAGGTCAATATTATCCAGAAATAACATACTATCAGGTATTATATCTGTATCTGCTTCATACAGGTTTGCATAATAATTTCGAAAACTTTCGACTATGTCCTGCTCAAGCCTATGCACTCTACCATCCGGGTTTTGCACCTGCAGGATCCGAGATATCCCCCTTGACCCTCTGGCAAACCGGCCCAACAAGTGCCCTGCCTTGTTCCCATACATAAACAACTGATGTTTATAATACATAGTCGATTTGTATGCCCTCTCCTGCAAGAGCTCATTTAATGCCCTCTGAGACTCCAAGTACACCAATTTCTGTTTCTCTGTCTGGACCCTCCCATAGCTCTGCCGCTGCACCCGAACCTCCCTTTCCAAGCGCAAGATCTCCTGATCCCTGTGCCTCCTTTTCCATGCTCTATATGCGATTATTTCTCCTCTCAGCACCGCCTTTGCGGCTTCCCAATATAACCCATGTTGTTCTATATGACCCTTATTGTGGAGTGCATATTCCCTCCACTTTCCCTGAAGATGTTCCTGAAATTTTGCATCTCGGTAAAGCTCAAATGGGAAGGACCACCCCCCATAACTCCTCTTACTCCCCGCTATTTCCAGTGTTACCCATACTGGTGAATGATCTGAAATTTCTCCTGGCCCAATCTCCGCTGCCACAGTTTTAGAGAAGAGTGACCTTGAAATGAATATATAATCAATCCTAGATGAAGATAAATGGGCTCTGGACAAGTGTGTGTAATCTCTACACCCCGGATGGAGCACCCTCCACACATCTATCAATTCAAGGGTAGTGCACAAAAACGGCAATCCATTGGAATAGAATCTCTGCCCCAAGCCCCCCTGACTTGTCTTGTCCAATTTTGGGTCGTAGACCATGTTAAAATCCCCCCCTAGGACCACCGGTCCCTGCTGGTAAGGGGCTAGCAGTGTCACGATTTCTGAATAAAATTTTTTATCATAGACATTGGGCGCATATATATTACAAAAAGTGTAGGAGGCCCCTCCCAACTCTGCCTCGACCAACACATATCCACCCATAGAACTTCTCTTTACTGTTTTGATATTTAATTGCAACCCCTTCCTGAATAGGATCAGTACTCCAGCCTTCTTTTTGTGTGCTGGGGATCCAATTACAGCTTCTACCCAGCCCTGCTTAAATTTATTCTGCTCTATGGAAGTCAAAAGTGTTTCTTGAAGGAATGCTATGTCCACCGCATGGCGCCTCAGAGCCTGCTGAATTTTTTTCCTCTTTATGGGCGATGAGACCCCCCCCACATTCCAAGACATTAACTTAACCTGCCCCAGCGCTCCAAGTTAAGGCTTTTCTCAATTTGTTCAATTGTCTAATGTATGGAGAGAGCACCCCCCAGCCCTCAGGTACTCCCTCGTCTAGCCACCAGATGATCCTTTGCCTCCCCCCAGCGCACGCAGTCAGTCCACCATGAATATAAACTGTCCCAAAAAAACCCCCAAAAAAACTCCAGAACTCCCCCCCTCGCCCTCCCCCTTTTGTACCCCCCATTCTCACCAACCGTCCGGAGTCCTTCCGGAACACTTCCATTCTGGGCCTGAAGCCACCCTATTCAACTATATCCTACCCGCCTCCATCCCCCATCTTCCCCCCTCCCATATATAAGCGGCTGACAGTTCTCACTGTCCAAATCTCATATCCCTCCATCCCAGCTCTCCTTCAATGCATTCGAAAGACATGACCCATGCATTATTTATGAGAGAGCCATAGACACTTTCCATCCACTGCCCTCCTATTCACTTCTATTCCACTCCTCCCATCCTCCTTCCCTGTCCCAACCTTTTATATTCCCTCCTAACACATGCATACCACACCCCCTCTATTCATACTCATCCTCATCAACCATCCATTTATCCTGCATACAAGTAACTCTTTCCTATAATCCCCCCTATTCAGATCCTTAGGAGCCCCAACAAACATCTCCCCCCTACTTCTGTCTTTATCTTACAGGAGACCTGCGACAGCCTGAGACATACTCTAAGGACTTCCCTCCAGTCCCCTCTATCAAGAGAAAACCCTCAAGCTCAAGTCTAAATGGTTCATTACTTCCCAGGTTAATCAATCAATACAAACACCCCACCACACTTTGCATCTGCTGCCTTTAATAACTTCTTACGAATGTCCAGCTATACCAGCTTTTCCTCTTCCTGCTTTATCTCCCGATTTCCAGTGTCTCTTAAATCTCAGCTGTGCTCTTTTTGCAGGCTTGTAGATTCTTATCATGTTGCTAACGACAGTTCCTGCCTATGTGAACTGCCGACCTTATCAGCTGCCTATTGTCTTAACACTTCGGCAATTTGCTCCTTCACAGTCCACTGTCAGTAGAATGATTTCCTGGGCTCAAAACTCCCTAATACAAGGTGGAAACAACTGCTTCAAACGAAACTTGGCATCTGGGTTCTCACCAAACTACAACTTAAATCAACTGCTGTCTCGAAGTTTAACTTACTGGTCCGTCTGTCTACTGCAGACTCAGCTGCTACCTCTCTGTTGTCTGCCGCATGTCCAACAGTTCTGCTTTCACTCTGGTGCAGCTCTCTTTTTGACCACTTCCTCCAGATAACCATTAGCGTCTTCCACTTGTTCAAAAAATAACACCTTGTCTTGTTCCATAACTTTCAGTTTCGCTGGATACAAGAGGCTGAAACGAATCTTGTGTGCAAAAAGTGCCGAGCATGCTGGTACAAATGCCCTCCGAGCTGCAGCTACTTTGGTCGAATAGTCCTGAAAACAAAGGACTTTGTTGTTCTGATATTTCAGGTGGTTGCCTCCCCGCAGCGATTGTAAAATTTTTTGCTTGTGGGCATCATTAAGCACTTTAAGGATTGTCATTCTGGGGCGAGTTTCAACTGCCCTTCGCGGCCCCAGCCTGTGTGCTCTCTCTATACGGAGCTCCCCCACCAACTCCAGTAACTTCGCTGCTTCCGGTATCCATTTTTCAAGAAAACTTCTGAGGTCTTTCTCTCCCAGGGACTCCGGTAGACCTACCAACCGGAGGTTGTTCCGTCTTGCACGATTCTCAATGTCTTCTAACCGTTCCTCCAATTCAGTGACTCGCTTTAGCAGTGCGGGGGTATCACCAGACAGCTTCTGCACCGTGTCTTCAACACTGCTGACTCGCTGCTGTACCTCCCGCAGGTCTGTCACGATGGTTGCGTATCTCTCCTCCATGCTGTTTAATTTGTCCAATATTTTTTGAAATTTGTCATCAACCGACAATTCCACTGCCTCCGACACTTCCCGTATAATCTCCGCTGCCCATTGCGAGCTCGGAGTCGGAGACGGCGGCTGGCTCTTGTCCGCCATTTTAGCCTCCGCTCCGCGCCCTTTCTCTCGGCTCTCTTTTTTCAGTGTCTTGGACGCCATACCTCTCGATTTCTCTCCTTTTGTGTGTCTCGCTCTCCTTGTTCAATCTTAACCGCTTGCTAATTGCTTTTCGGGGGGATATCAGCTGATTCTGATCAATGGCTCTTTCGGGCGCTTCAGAGCAGTGAGATCAGGCGTCCTCACTCCTCCATAGCCCAACCGGAAGTCCTGCCTATGTAGTTTAAAATGTGAAACATAAATGATCAACTCACTTTATCAAACGTTTTAGCGGCATCCAGGCTCACCATCAAAGTGTGAACGTTAAATCTTTGACTTGGAGGAAGAGCCAATAGCATTTACATACATTGAAGACAGACTGCCTTCCCCTTAAAAAGCCAACTTGATCCTCATCTATAACTGTATGTACATGGAGAAACAATCTAACTGTGTCTGCCAATACACGAGAAAAAAGTTTCAATAGAAATAGACCAGTATGAGTCAGGAACATCACCCAACTTCAAAAGTAAAGTAATGAAAGCTTTGTTAGCAAAGTGTAGCAACATGCCTTTAGTAACAACAGTATTAAAATAATCCAACAAAGGGCCACAAAAGCAGTATAACTCTTGGTCAGTATTTATCACTTTTTGAAGTTCTTTTGCCTGAAGTCGGCTATTTATTTTAGTTTAGTTTATTAGGAATTTGATATACCGCCCTTCAAAACATATCAGAGTGGTGTACAACTAATAATCAAGGTGGAAAGGAACTCCATAAAGCCAAGAGCATAGAAAAAAGAAAAACTTAAACAGTCCAAAATCGAGGATCAGGCACTACCGCATGGCCTTAAGGAGGGCCTGAAAATGGGAGTAGGATTGTTCTGCATAGACATCTGGTAGGGAAAGCATTCCAAAAGGAAGGGGCCACATACACATACAAACAGCTGAGCGGCAGGTAGATTTGAGGCAAGAACAGTGGGTAGGAGGGAGGGAAAGGTGGTAAGAGAGGACCGAACACAAGGACCTGGACAGGGTATATAGAGAAATAAAGGTGGACAGGTAAACCGGGCCCTGTGTGTACAACACATTGTGAACCAGAGTCAGAAACTTGAACTATATACAAAACAGAACCGGTATCCAGTGGTGATCAGCAAGAACAGGTGAGACATGGTCAAATTTATATGCATGAGAGAGAAGACAGATTGCATTATTTTGAACAGTTCAAAATAATGCAAGCTGTCTGAAGGCACTTAAAGAGCAAATTTAGGTAGACTGGAATAATCAACATTACAATAATCAAGACATGAGAGGACAGGAGAGCACAGCAAAGTAGCGCACAAGGCATCATCCAGGTTTGGGCAAAGAGAACAAATAAACCAAAGTAAGAATAAAGAATCTTTAACAGTGGAGGAAATGTGGGGACCAAAGGATAGCTGAGAGTCAAGAACCACACCAAGGTATTTGAGAGTCAGGAAAAGTTGGACTGGGGCATTGTGTAAGGAAGAGGAAAGGGAGGGGACAGGAGAATGGCCCAACACCCAGAGTGTGATAATTTTCAAGGGGTTTAAGACCAAGTGGTTAGCAGCAGCCAGGAGACAATTAGATCCAAACAGGATTGAAGAGGAGGAAGATCAACAGAGGAAGACCAATAAAATGTCATTAACATAGATATCAGTCAAAGCCATGAAGTAGGGGTGGACCAAGAAGTCTCATCAGCCGAGGGTTGATTGAAGTAACTTAATTTGCACCAAATACATGTATGTGATCCTACACGGGACCATATTTCGATGGTTCTACCATCTGCCTCAGGGGTCAAAATACTTCTGAGAAGTATCGCAACAGGTAAGTGCAAAAATGAAACAGTGACACAAATTAAATCACAATAATACAGTGTGGTCACAATGGATGCTGCTAAAAAGCCCGCTATGTATACATATATTTGGTGCAAATAAAGTTACTTCAATCAACCCTCGGCTGACGAGACTTCTTGGTCCACCCCTACTTCTTGGCTTTGACTGTTGTCATATACGTGGGGTTTTCCAAACCATGACCTGTTGGTGGCTGTTTTGGAGGAATCTGCATAGATATAAAACTTATCTGAGGTGGACTGTATAAGTGAAGTCAAGGGGCCAAGGAAAATATTAAAAAGGAAGAGCCCTTGGGGACATGCCCAAAGAAGCTAAACGGTCAAGGAGAATCAATTGACTGACTAGGTCAAAGGCTGTGGTGAGTTCTAAGGACAGAAAGAGAGTGTAACAGGAGGGCAGCCAGGACTGTCTTAGTAAAATGGCCCTGGTGAAACACACACTGAAATGGATGAACAGAATGTGAAGTCTCAAGTTGGTCAAGAAGTTGATTGAGAACCACCCTCTCCATCAATTTGGAAATGATGGGTAAATTGGAAATGGGCCTATAGTTGGAAACTAACAAATCAATAACCTCTGGGGTGAATCTTGGTATGCCAGATTGTTGCAGGTATTCAATAAACTGTTCAGGAAAAAATTCCACATCTGCCTTGCACATTTTGCAAAAGTAGTCCATAAACACTTGTACAATCTTGTCCTCTCTGGACATCAAGGAACCATCCTATGCCTTCATGGATAGCACACAATGCCGTCGATGCCAAGTTTTCACAATCTTTGCTAACATTTTTCCAGGCTTATTGCCAAATGTATGGAAGTGATATTTTCTAAAGAGAAGTATTTTTTGAGGAAGTTCATGCAAAAGTGACAGTGAAAAATTGTTCCAGAGTGGACGAGTTTGGTGTCTTACTGTAAGTTCCCTTAGCCCATCTAAGAGCCCATTCCAAATTATTCCTGGAGGAAGGGTTGTAGCTGGTCACAGGGGTGCTGTTTACATCCCTGTCAAAGCGGTACCTAGTCAGAAATTCTTGGTCAGTGGGGTCCAGGAAGTGGGTGACTGGTCTTAAGACTCATAGGGATATATTTTCAGCCTCCACAATAAAATCTCATCCACCTCCAGTCATGTGTGAGCCACCAAAGCATTTATAGCATTCATGATTGGCATGCAGGAGTCCCACCATGACAGATGCAACTCACTGATGCCAGAAACACCATTGTGCACACTTCCATCTACTGAACCTCGTGAGACCCACCTACCCTGCACTAGCACACAGTCGTTAGACACACATCAGCTACCCAAAACATTCACTCTCCCACTACCACCAAACAATCCCGACATACACAGCTATAGCACTAAGCACTCATTCTTCCAGCACCAGCAAATAGTTGTCATAAACACAGCTGCAGCCCAAAGCATTCACTCTCACAGGAATAACACACAGCCCTCACACAAACAGCAACAGCACAGAGCACAGTGACAAACTGGGAGTGGACAAATAGAGGAACAGTGAGAGACAAGAGACCATCAGGAATGTAGAATGGGAGGCGTGGGGGGTTGGGAACAGTGAGGATTTGGATGAGGGAAAGGAACAAGATACAGAGGAAGGGATGGGTGTGGCTAGGGGGCTAGCAGGTGTGGGCAAGGAATTGAGAAGGTGAGACACAGAGGAAGCAAGTCGGGAAATGTTAAGGTCAAAAGGTTCAGACTGGGGCAAACAGACAAAACACTCAGCAACTCTCCACACTTTCTCACAAACGATAACTTCCTCCTCTCCACTCTCCAATTGAGCAAAATCACAAATGGATCTAAAGACAGGCTTGGCCTTACCCTAGATGCTTTTAAAGCAGGTCTTATTTTAGATGTTTTTCTTCCCACCCTTAGAAGTTTTTTTGCTATCCGCTATGGGCAATAAACGTTCATCATATAAGACCACCCATGTCATGTCACAAATAAATAAATAAATGCCCATGAAATGCCACCTCTGGGAGCGTGTTCTTTTCGAAGGCTAGCTGATTTGGGTGTTTTTTCTTTTTTTTCTGTCTGGTTTGATTATATGCTTTAAATGCTTTTTCTGCAAGAAAAACATACATCTGCCTGTTATTCCATTTTTCTGGACGTTTTTCTGTTTGGAAAATATACCCCTGTGTGTGTGATACAAAATACAGCTGGATCAAATAATTAACTTCACAGCTTAATCTTTTTTTTTTTTAACATTTTTACTTTTTAAAATTTATGGACCCCTTTACTAAGCTGTGTGAGGAAATGGGTTTAGCATGTCTTTACATGGTCCTTTTCCGCATACTAAGCCCATTTCTATCGTGGCTGTCTAACTGAGCTTTTTTAAAAAAATATTTGTTGCATTTCTTACTGTGCACTAATGTTAGCATTAGCATGTGACCATTTAAAAAATAATACTAAAGATTCCCACTTTATGGATGTGCTAACGAGTTAGTGCAGTGGTAATGTCAGCTCCCTACCTGATTAGCACATCCACACCCATTCTCTGCCCCTGACATGTCTCCTGCAAAAAAACAAAAAGAGAGAAGAAATAAATACTAGGCTGCTAGCACATGTGGATGGCAAAAATAACACACAATGCTTTAACACATTTTGTGGTAACCATTTTTTCATACCCTAAACACATGAAGTAGAAACATTAACAGCAGTCGCAATAAAACAAAAGCCATATAAAAATAGTCCAATTCAAACCTCCTCCCCTCTTTTCCCCTTTCCAATACCCTAACCCACAGAGTGTTAAGATATAATACAGCCAGATACCCCCACTGGAATAGTGGAGGACTGAGTCATAGAGCTCAGACTATTAAAGACACTGGCCAAGTCAGAAATCTGATGGCTAGTATGGCTAGGAGCTTGCTGGAAAAGCATGGCCTAGTTCTTGGCCCAGATTATGGCCTAAATAATCTAAACTGGGAAAGTTAGGTCAAGAGAATCTGAGATCAAAATGGAAGCTGTAAAACTGTCAGCTATAAAATGGATTCCTATCTCTGCATCTAAGTTAAGGAAAAAGTTGTCTTCTTGAAAATGTCTGCAGGTGCAGGGAAATAGTTGAGAGTTTCCGGTTAAGCAAGATTGTGGTCAGCTAGTTTTACATAAACAACTGTAACATTGAAGCCAATGGATCCCATTAGTTAGAATGGGACTAGGAGAGTATAAAAGATAGGGAGATTTTGGGCGTGTTAGAAGATCTCCTGATGTGCTAGACTGAGGTGCTGTCCGTCCGGCCACCCCATCTGCTTGCATACCTGATCCTGCTGTAGTATTGTGGTAAGCTATAATAAAGCTGATTATTCTTGCAACTTGTTCCCCCACTCTTTCCTATAGAATATTTAGAGACTTAGTTAAACTCTTGGGGTAAAAATGGTTAGTAAGAGAAAACCTAAGCCCACATGTATTGGTAGGGGGTCAGATAAGCGCAAGCATATTAAAGATGAAAGCCTTCTAGGAAGCCTCTCTGGTACGTGGCTAGATGGCCAACCTACTAGAGGGGGACTTCAAGGGTCTCTCCAACCCTAATTAAAAACAAGAGAAAAAAGAAAATCAGTGAGCAAACAGCCATGTCTTCAACTGCTTCCAAAAAGCTGTATAATCTGTAGTCATCTTGGGCTCCACAGGAAATTTATTCCAAAGCCCCAGCAGAACACAGAAAATCAAGAAGCCCGCTTTGGCAGTGTCAAATGATTCGAATCACTAGATCTCAGATTATGACATGACTGATAGGGCTGCAATACAGCCTTCAAATAATGAGGCCCCATTCCATGGAAAGCCCAAAAACCAAACAACATAGATTAAAGCATAAACAAAGATGTAACATGGTCCTATAATTTCTGAAAAGCAATCATACACACCACCGCTTTCTGGAAACATTGTAACTTCTACAGCATATATTTGGCAAGACCCATATAAATAGCATTGCAATAACCTAGTCCAATCAGAACTTTTGCTTGAACCAAGGTGAAGAGGTCTTGTGGTCACAAAAAAGAATGCAACTATCTCGTCATTGTCAGTTTTTCCCAGACTGTATGTATCTCATGATCCACACTGATTCTAAAGTTCCAAAAAAGAAACTCCTAATGATCTAGCTTCTCTCACTATCTGAAGATCACAGCATAAACAGGAAAGTGAGGAAAGGCCGACAGGTGGACCAAAGGAACCTTCTCATAAAATTTCTGTCTTTTTCACATTGAAACACATCGAGTTCATCACCAACCAATCATTCACTGCTGGAAAACTCCTGGACGGAGGCTTTCAAAACACCCAGTGTAATCAACTGCAGAATAAAAACTGTACATCCTCAGGGTAAATAAAAAAAAAGGACTAAACCTAAATGCCCAAATCATATATGGTAAAGGTTTAAAATAGACATTAAACATGATTAGGAAAAGAGGGAACCCTGCTGTACCCCCATCATTCAAACAAATCAACAAAAATAATCCAGTTTTTCCTATAACTTGACAACTACAAGGGCTTTTTTTTTACTAAATCTTAGCTCGAGTTATCTGTAGCAGTCCCCTAAGGAATAAAATGGGCCCTGTTGCAGATAACTTGAGCTATGCTTTGACCCCCACAGTCTTGCAAAAAGGATTGAAATCACTTCCATGTCATGCCCTTAATCTCTCTCATATCATACACAATAAGTGGGCAATATCCAACAACACTAATAACTCCTGCTTTTCTAAACAATGATGCATCTGATCTGTACTACAACCCAGCCTAAATCCTGACTGTCCTCCATCAAAGACATGCACTTCCACCAGAAAACCCTGCAAATGTACTACCACACAAGGCAACTAACTTTGTCCCAAAAAGGAAGATTTGGAATTGGCATATAACTCCCAGCATCAGTAATATAAGTGACCTTTGCTTTTAAAATAGGGCACACAATGGCCTTTTTAAGTGGCTCTGGAAACACACCCATAGAAAAAGACTCAGGGCTCCTTTTACTAAGCAGTGGTAAGCCCAACTCGGGCTTATTGCTCGCTATACAGGAAGTACTGCCAGGCTACTGCAGCAGCCCAGCGGTACTTCCCTGTGTCTGGGCTAGCTGGTGAAATACCCCAAAAGTCTGCCTCCAATCTTAACCGACTGCATCAAGCATGTCCTTCCCACCACAGCAGGTAACTGTGTCTGCAACAAGTTCAAAGACACACTGGAAATCATTTTTCAAATGCCATCCCCCAACATATTCCACACAGTAACCAAAGTTTTCACTTGTTGAGTCATATCCACTGAAAGGGATGGCATTATGGTGCCTCCTCAAAAAGAACAAAAAAAATCTTCCTATCCTCATTTACTTTTCTTCATATACAAAATTCCCTTGCTCATGTAAAGATCCCCAGGTGAAGAAGCCCAAGGGGAGAAAATGTAAGACCCAGCTAAAATTGCACATAAAAGGATTCAAGCCAGGAAAAAGACTGACTACACAGCACAAGCCCCCCCCCCCCCCCTCCCTGCATCATAAAACGTAATATAGTTATAGAATGCTTTTATGACTCATAGTTGGTTCTATCAACTTTGATACCTATTTTTTTTTTGGCATATAGTTTGGTTAGGATTTCTAGATAGCAATGTGCAAAGCACATTGCTTAATGGTAATCTAGAATCATGGGATATATTTTGTACAATATAACTTCATAATGTTGAACAAAATCAGAACTGCATTTCTTTAAATTGAAGACTTCTAAGTGAATTATCTGTCTTGTTCTATAAATCATGTTAGACCTTAACCAAACTCTATATTATATGTTTGTTCTGGAAAAAATGGGCTTATCTTATTTAGGTCCTGTGGGACTTTATCCATCCTGAAATATACAAGTTAATATACTCTCTAGTGAAGGCTGCTGCTAATGCTCCCCATGCATTTACAGTTTTGCTTTTAGATTTTTCAGTGCTAATTTCATTAATTGTGCAACATGATATATAAATAAATGGAAACAGCAGTGAATCTTTGTGTTAAAGGCAGCATAGCAATGTCTTTGGAATTGGTTTTAAAACATGAGTACTGCTTCTGAGGCTGAGGGAAAGTAACAAGATACAACAAGAAGGAAGGGATTAGACGAGGAAAGAGGGACAAATACAGGTAGTTAGGGGAAGTACAGCAGACATTGTTGGTGGTAGTGGTAGTAGAGGAGCTGAGAAGTATGATGAAAGCTAGTTAAAGCATCAGCCTATAACAAAGCTAGAAACAAAGACCAAACAGAGCAGAGAAAATTGGTCTACCAGGGAATAGGGTAAGCCCACTGAAATGGTGAATATATAAGACAAGAAAATGTGTATTGATTACATGTGCACTAGAGGAAATCACAAATCATTTATTACCAAGTCACTGGTTCAGAAGTGTTCAGTGTGGTCACATTTAAGCAATGATGAAGTTAAAGCTCATTGCAATTCTAGCTGGGCATGCATATGTCTCTACCTCAATAGACTACTGGTCATCCCATGAAAAATCTTACATTGGGATGATTGATAGTTTTTAGAGTGAAAGGTTGTTTGTCTGGACTTCAGAAAATGAAGGGTTCATGAGGACACATTCACATCACACTCCTTACCTTATGCCTAAGTGTGTGAAGTGAAAGGGGAAATTGGGCCTTGCTGAGTTGGTGATATATTTACTTTCCCCTTCAATTTCCTCGACAATGGATGACCAGGAATTTACCAACCGGGGATGGGTCACTGAAGATAGTAGAGGGTGATGTGTCAGCTGCCTCCTGACTGCAGCATTTTGCTGACCTCTGAAGAGGGGAATCCTCCTGTGAAGCTGGCAACTGTGACGGAAGAAGTGTCTGTGGTAGGGCAGGTGCAGAAGAAAATTCTACTTTCTGTTCTTTGATTCTACTGCAAGGGGGTGCCATTTTGGTTTCAGCCCTGATTAGCATTCCGATGCTGCACCTCCCAGAGCCACTTCAGAAATGACTCTCTAACCCGGTAAGTTCTGCCTTGGATTTGCTGGTAATATTGATGTGGTTGACCAGCCATCACCAGTTTTTGAATTTAATCCATTAAGACCTTCAGCGTTAACTTTGGATGACTTATGGACTTTGATTGTCTCATTGGGTCAAGGCCTATCTAAGCAACTAGCGCAAAATAGTTCTCAAGTGTTGAAGTTGGAATCTTCAATAGAAAATCATAAATCACATTTACTTGTTTGTGAGTCTTGTATACGGAAGACAGAAGAAGCAATTAAGAAAATAGATGCTGCATCTACTGTATTGGTGAAAGATAATTCTGCCTTGCAAATCAAATGTGAAAATGTGGAAAACACAGTCAGGCGCAATAATTTGGAGTCTCCCCTCATGATATGTTTAAGAAATTTATGCTTGAGTATTTGCAAGTGCCCTCCCAATCATTACCTCCTATCACTCGAGCTTATTATTTACCTCCATTTAAGAAGAAGACTGGTGAGGGAGGGCAGGATGTTCTATCTCTTATATCTCAGGATAGTCTAAACTTGACTGCATTCCTGGAATCTTCTAAAGATGAGCTTGTTACTCCATCTACATTGTTAGTTACTTTTGCGCTCGATCCTGATAGGGATTGGCTACTGAGACTGTAGTTTAGGCACAAAGGCTCTTCATTTTTATCATTAAATGTGAGGATGGTTCCTGATGTTGCTAAAGCTACACAAAGATGCAGAAAGCAGCTTTTACTGCTGCTTCCTAGAGTAGTAGACGTTGGAGCAGCTTTTGTACTTAAATTTTCTTATAAATGTGTGGTTAAACATTGTACTAACACATATTCTTTGAACCATCTCAATTGGCAATGCTTTTTGATTAATAAAACTGTGGAGACTGGTTGTCAGCAGCAGCCTAAGCCAACTAATCTGGTATAGGTTGCCCTTTTAGATTAACTTCTCGAGTTATTATTTAAATAGAAGTATGTCTTTGCTCTAGGGTATTTCCTTCATGTATCTTTTGTGATAGTTCCGCTCATACTATTTGTGTGCTTGGATTTCTCTTCATTGAGGACTGTTATATTGGTTGATATACAGAGATTGTGTTAGATTATTTAATGCGATATTTCAATAATTTTCTGTAAAGATTAGTTCCTATACATGTAATTTAAAATTTAATAAATAAATAAAAGAAAATTGAAGGGTTCACAAATGTTTAGAAGGGCATTTTTTATATGATATCTAAATCTAATTTTGGACATTTTGTGAAAATGCCTAAAAATCAAGTGGTGAACATAGCGATTTTTGAACCAGAGAAATGTCCATTTCCTAGATATTTTGTTTACAGTGCATTTTTCTTTTGTGACCATTTTTGAAAAAGAAAAAAAAACAGCTATGAATGTATGTCTGGTATTGTTTTCAAAAATATGGTCACAGAGACAGCGCTACAGAGCAGAGGAGTAGCCTAGTGGTTAATGCAGTGGACTATAAACCAAGGGGCACAGGTTCAAGCCTCCCTATAACTCCGTTTGTGTAAATAAGATCTCCCTTGGACCTGAAAAATACCTACCATACCTAAATGTACACCACTAGAAGTTTGCAGGTATCTTTTATATTTAAGTACAGTAGGTATTTTTCTGCTTCTGGAAAGCTCAGAATCATAATTTGTTTCCTGTGAAGCCATCTGTGTCCTGTTTTTGAGGTTTTTGCACCCTAGCTGCTCTCTCATTTTGCTGCATGGTCCTTCCTTATTTTGCTGCATGGTGTGTCCCAATAGCTCATGAGCTTGCTGGAACTTCAGAGTTCAAATTATGCCTAAAGGCCTGTAAGTTTTTATATCATTTTAGAACCTGAACCAAAGTCTGAGGCCTGGGTTGCCAAATAATTATACAATAGTCATGCGGTAATTAAAAAAATTCTGCTTGGGCCATTTACTACTGGATCCCTTACCGCCTCCAATTTAGGAGGCAGTGAGGCCTCCAGTGGTAAATCTGCAATGTGCATCATTGCTCAATTACCACTGGGCACATCCCCCAGGACTAGAAAATACAAGTGTATATTCTAGCGTGGGAAATGGCACATGGCAGATCTGAAACTACTACTGGGCTCACCCAAGAGCCTAGTGGTAGGGCCAAATCACTATGCACCAAACTGGTAAAAGAGCCCCTCAACCTCAGTGTTGCGAGAATTAGATGTGAAGCGAAATAAAGGTAAGCTTAAATAATGACACAAACAACATCATTGATTTGAAGATGTGACTTTAGTTAGTGAATTTTCTTCTGTTTCATTAGACAAGTAAACGTTAAGAAGCAATTAAATGTACACTTTAATATCTAAAACTTGGATGCAGTGCTGCAAAATCCTGCGTTCTTCTGCCTTTGATATGCAATTTGTGAAGAATGTGTATTATTGTTAGTTTGCCATTGTTTTACTTTAGAGAAGGTTCCAAAACCTGGTCCTGGAGGCACCCATCCAGTCCAGTTATCAGAAAATCCACAATGATTATTCAAGAGAGAGATTTGCATGTACTGCCTTCACTGCATACAAATCTCTCTCATGAATATTCATTGTGGATATCCCAAAAAACAGACTGGATGGGGTGCCTCCAGAACCAGATATGGGAACCACTGCTTTAGAGTCATGACTTTCAGCATAAATGCCCTTATATCATTTGCCTGTTTCCTTAGGAACTGTTTTATTTATTTATTGCATTTGTATCCCACATTATCCCACCTCTTTGCAGGCTCAATGTGGCTTACAATACATCATGAATAGTGGAAATACATGACAAGATATATATTTAGTATTACAGACGAATCTTGGGTTACATGATTATGATAAGACATGATAGCAGCCTAACAAGCAGATATAATAAGTCTATTCTGGATATATGTGGAAATGTTCACATTTGTTGGTCTTTGTGGTATGCCTTGTTAAAGAGATGGGTCTTCAGTAGTTTGCGGAAGTTAGTAAGTTCATAGATCTTTTTTAAGTTACGCAGCAGCGCGTTCCAGAATTGTGTGCTCAGGTAGGAGAAGGTTGACGCATGCGTTAGTTTGTATTTAGACCTTTGCAGTTGGGGAAGTGAAGGTTGAGGAATGTGCGGGATGATTTATTAGCATTTCTGGGTGGTAGATCTATCAGGTCTGACATGCAGGCTGGTGCATCCCCATGAATTATTTTGTGAACTAGGGAGCATATCTTGAACGTGATGCGTTCTTTGATTGGGAGCCAGTGTAGCTTTTCTCGTAGGGGTTTAGCACTTTCATATTTTGTTTTACCGAATATGAGTCTAGCTGCAGTGTTCTGGGCTGCTTGGAGTTTCTTGATTATTTGTTCTTTGCAGCCAGTGTATAGTGTGTTGCAATAGTCTAGATGACTGAGTACCATTGATTGCACCAGGTTACGGAAGACAGTCCTTGGGAAGAAAGGTCTTATTCTTTTTAATTTCCACATTGATTGGAACATTTCTTGGTTGTGTTTTTCGTATGGTTCTCAAGTGTTAGGTGTCGGTCAATGGTGACTCCAAGAGTTTTTAAGGTGTCTGAGATTGGAAGATTCAGTTTAGGTGTATTTATGTTGGTGAATTTGTTCGTGTTATGTTGAGAGGTGAGTATTAGGCATTGGGTTTTTTCTGCATTGAGTTTCAACTGAAATGCATCTGCCCATGAGTGCATGATTTGTAGACTTTGGTTGATTTCATTGGAGATTTCCTTTAAATCTTGATTAAATGGGATGTAGATCATTATGTCGTCTGTGTATATGTATGGGTTGAGATTTTGGTTTGATAGTAGTTTGACCATAACTTATCAGCATTTCTAACTAGTGTCACATGTGGGAATGTAGATATTAAAGAGGTGCTAAAATGATAGCTATTAAAAGGATCGAGGATTGGAATGAGATTTAGTATTAATAATTCATCTCATATCCATCCCACCCAAGTGATTTCATGAAAATAAAAATATCTTTTCATTAAATATAAATGTACCAGTCAAATGTACCAAATCTTAAAATGTTGACCACAGCAGGCAGGATTAGCCCTGTATAATCAATGTCAGACTATGTCTAGGCACTGAAATAGGATATCTGGAACTAACAATATATGTGCTAGCTGATGGAGTTTATGTTGGTCCTGGCCAATATTTAGCAACAATCTGAATAAAACATTTATGAGGGCCTGGGCTGAATATCAGATGGGACCTACAAAGGGGATACAGGTGGAAGGCAGCAGAAGACAGTGGTAAATGGAACTCACTCTGAGGAAAAGGATGTTACCAGTGGTATGCTGCAAAGTTCAGTTTTTGCACCGGTTCTTTTTAACATCTTTGTCGGTGATATTTCTGAAGGGCTGTCTGGTAAGGTTTGCTTCTTTGTGGATGATACCAAAATCTGCAATAGGGTATAACCCCTGATGGTGTAGATAACATGAAGAAGGACTTGACAAAGCTTGAATAATGGTCCAGAATTTTACAGCTAAGAGTTAATGCTAAAAAATGCAGGGTCATGCATTTGGGTTGCAAAAATCCAAGGGAATGGTACAGCTTAGGGGTCAAAGAAATTTTGTGCATGAAAGAGGTATGGAACTTGAGTATGATCCTATATGATTCTGTTAGAATTCTGCTAGTCAGGCAGGGGAATGCTTGAAACCGCTCCTGATTGGTCCATCAGGGGCTGAGCTGATGTCAGTCTGTCTACTTAAGCTCACCTCTCCCGTCTACCCCTGCTTTGGCGTTTACTCCAAATCTGCTGAAGCCTTCCTTTGCTTTGTTTGAGCTGTTAGCTCTGTGCTCATGTGGAGTTGTTACTCCTCTCCTGGCTGCAGTTTCTATTGCTCTGTCTCTGTCTGAGTGTGTCTAATTACCTATCTCCCTTCACTTGGGGATCTCTGTATAGCTCTGGTGCCGTGTGGTGAGTTACTTCTCGTTCTGTTCTAGGTTGTTTGTTTGCTTCCCTTCCTTCAGAGTTCCCTTGGTGCTGTGTTTGTTTCTGTCTGTCTGTCAGGTCCTGCCCTTTGTTTCTCTCTGTGGGGGTTGTTTGTTTGTTTTTCTTTGTACTCCCTATTAACCAGTTGTCTGCAGCATTCCTTGCCTCTGGTTTCTGTTTGTGTGCTGAGCTGGGTTTAACCCTTTGTCTGCAGAGCTTCTCTGCCTCTGGCAGTTATCTGTTTATTGCAGTCTTCCCTTTGTGACTGTTCCAGTACTGCCTTTACTGTACTACCTCCTGTATCACTGAACCCTGTCCCATTCTGTGCTAGTGTGTGTGTTAGGCTCCACTCTCCCCTTTGCTGACTTTTTCCCTTCCCTGTTTTGCTGAGGGTCTCTGCCTACAGTATCTTATCTCAGTCCCTCACTTGTCGTGTCTTTGTGTATGCTACCTTTTCTCCTTGATTACCAGCATCAAGGGTGTTTCTGGTGCTCCGGTCCCTGGGGGGAGGGGGGACACTTCGCTTAGTCTCTTTCTCCCCTCCCTACATATGACTCGGTTCCAGGTAGGCCGTGAGGCCTGCATGCTTGACTTCTGAGTGAATCGGTTCCTGATAGACTGTGAGGCCCGCCTGAATGCCCTATCTTCCCCTTTCTGAAGTTCCAGATTGCTTGCTTGCGTGTGTGTGTGCAGGGATTGGTAGCTGGGGTTGTGTATAGTACCTGTTCGGTCCATCCTAGGCCTTGGCCTAAAATCAATACTAGGCCTCAGCCTAGGTCCAAGGGCTCAAGCCCAGACTAACAGAAAGTAGACCCTGTACCAATGGAGGGAAAAGACACACACCTGACCAAAAAAGCCCTTCTAAACCCAACCCCTGGAAGTGTCTTCCTCTCTGCCCCTCCCCCCCACAATTACTCTCCTCTCCATCCTACCTGGCCACCAGTAGGCCCTCCCCAGGCCTACCTTAGGAAGTCCTGGTAGTCTAGTGGCCTCTTTGGGGACAGAAACGAATCCCACTCATTCCTGCCCCATGTTGTTGCTCTGACACAACGGCTGCCGAGACTTCCTGATTATCCTGCTCATACTGATTTCAATCGCAAAATGGTTGCTAGGACCTCCCATGGCAGTGTTTGGAAACTGCCATGGGGTGTCTCAGCAGCCATTGCATCAGGAGTAGTAGAATGGGCAGGAAGAAGTGGGGTTCATTACTTCCCCCAAAGAGGCCACTAGACCACCAGGGCTTCCTGATGTAGGCCCAGGAAAGGCCTATGGGTGGTGAGATAGTGTTAGGGAAACAGTAACCACAGATTGGGGGGGGGGGGTGATCATGGGGCGGCATGAGTTTTGAGTTTCAACCGCAAAACGGCCAAAACCTGAATCCGGATTCTGGTCTGCTTTTGGTGACGAATCCATGACTAATGCAGTGTCCTGCAGTAAGTAACAAATGTGCATATGCTAAGTGGGGGCTAAAAATTTTAGAAAATGTTTTGTTTGAGGGGGCATGCCTGGGGCAGAGAGTGGGTGTTCCTAGGCTAATCAGTTAGCGTATCTATTTTAGTCTGCGCTAACTGGTTAACAAAGGATTACTGCTTGAGTCCTTAGCTCCTCCAAAATGGGGTGGTGGTAATTGCTCATGTGGTCATTCTTGTAATGGCTGCACACTGATGGCAATATTGGCTATTTTACTGCTGTGGTAAAAATGGCCTTAGTGCAAGGGAAAAACCTGTGCAAAGGCTCGCTAAGGCAATTTTTTGCTATAGCTTAGTGAAAGGACCTCTTATTTTCCTCTTCCCCAGTGAAAGAAGGGAAAGGCGCAGCATATGACTGAGAGCACAGTTTTTATCTAGTGTTTGAGAAATGTTGGATGTTTTGTTTTGGTTAATATGAAAGCTGTCTGCATGAAATACTGAGCAGTGCTAAGTAACAAAGTAGGGGAGGATCAGGCAACCCTCAGGGGGAGGAATGCTGGCTTCGGCCTAACCCCTGGTAAGCCTTTCCTCAGCTGAGAGGTGCCCAGCTCTACCACCGGCTGCCTTTCAGGTGCTGTGGAGGACTTGCAGCTCATCTGCATATTCTTACAGCCTTCTCCGGGGTGACACCCAGGTCCACTCCGATCCACTCAGGGCCTCCGCTCTATGTGCCGTGCGCCTAACGGCGCGCGGGGCATTTTTCTCTTTACATCTAATCTTCTTCCCAGTTGCTAAAGTACCTCAGTCGTTTATGGCCCCTATTCACATTCTCTTCCTAGCCCTGTCCCTTCCTAATCTTTTCCCTCACCCCCCTACCTCTCTCCACTACAGGAACTCACTGCCCATCCATCGACTTCATCACCTCACCTTCTTTCCTACCCTCTTCCTCCCTCTTGGCTTTTAATCTCCGTCTCTTTCTTCCCTCCATTTTGCCTTCCCCATTCCACCTAAATACCTCTCACCTTCGACGCCTTTGTGGCCACACCTCTCCTACTCTCCTCCGCTCTCTTTTACTCCTTCTCCTACTCTCAGCCGGTGACATCAATCCCAATCCTGGCCCTCCTCACCAACTATTATCCCAACTCTACAGATCTCACCGCGACCTCTCTAACCACATCTCTATTCCTCTACTCCCCTCCTCTTCTCTGCCCTTCTCTTGCGCCCTATGGAATGCCCGCTTTATCTGTAACAAACTCCCCTACATCCAGGACCTCTTTATCTCGCATCACCTCCATCTGCTCGCCATAACAGAAACCTGGCTCTGCCCTGATGACTCTGCTTCAGTCGCAGCCCTCTGCCATGGCGGTTATCTTTTTTCACATACTCCTCGCCCTGCTGGTCGCGGGGGCGGTGTTGGACTACTTCTCTCTCCCTCCTCCAGATTTCAACCCTTTCTTCCACCTCAATCTCACTGTTTTTCCTCCTTTGAAGTCCACTCTATCCGCCTTTTCTCTCCTCTGCCTCTTTGAATAGCGGTCATTTATTGTCCCCCTGATAAGTCCCTTTCATCCTTTCTCAGTGACTTTGATGCCTGGCATGCCTTCTTCCATGATCCTTCCTCTTCCTCCTCTCTCATCCTTGGTGACTTTAATATTCCTGCTAATGATCCTTCCAACTCTTATATTTCCAAGTTACTCACTTTAACATCCTCCTTTAATCTCCAACTATGCTCCACCTCCCCCACTCATCAAAATGGTCACTGTCTTGATCTCATCTTCTCCTCCAACTGTTCACCCTCTAGTTTCCTTGCCTCTGATCTTCCCCTCTCTGATCACCATCTTATATCTTTCACACTTAAATCTCCTCTCTCCCAGTCCCATCCTATCTTATCTAATTTATCTAGGAATCTAATTTATCTAGGAATCTAATTTATCTAGGAATCTTCACGATATTGACCCTTCATCTCTATCCTCCCATGTTTCAAACCTCCTCTCTACTGTGGCACCATCCACGTCTGTCAACAAGGCTGTTTCTTCTTACAACAATACTCTATCCTCTGCCTTAGACACTCTTGCACCTTTGATGACCTGCCCTATAAGGCGTACAAAACCCCAACCTTGGCTGACTTCTAATATCCGTTACCTACGTTCCTGTACCCGCTCCGCCGAATGCCTCTGGCGGAAATCTCGGGCCCTTGCTGATTTCTTACACTTTAAGTTCATGCTGACCTCCTTCCAATCTACTCTTTTACATGCCAAACAGGATTATTATATCCAACTGACCAACTCTCTTGGCTCTAACCCTCGACTTCTCTTCACCACATTGAACTCTCTCTTCAAGGTGCCCCCTCTCCCAACTCCCCCTTCATTATCTCCTCAGACCCTTGCTGAACTCTTTCACGACAAGGTTCAAAAGATAAACCTTGAATTCTCTACCTCGCCACCTCTCCCTCCACTAGTCCATTCCCCTCTCTCTCTTTACCCTCATTCCTTTTCCTCCTTTCCTGAAGTTACTATAGAGGAAACTGCACTTTTTCTTTCTTCCTCAAAATGTACCACCTGTTCCTCTGATCCTATTCCCACCCAACTTCTTAATGCCATCTCACCTGCTCTTATTCCTTTTATCTGTCACATTCTCAACCTCTCACTTTCCACTGCAACTGTCCCTACTGCCTTTAAACATGCTGTGGTCATACCTCTCCTTAAGAAGCCTTCACTCGACCCTACTTGTCCCTCTAATTACCGACCCATCTCCCTCATCCCTTTTCTCTCCAAATTACTTGAGCGTTCTGTTCACCACCGCTGCCTTGATTTTCTCTCCTCACATGCTATTCTTGACCCACTACAATCTGGTTTTCGCCCTCTCCACTCAACCAAAACTGCGCTTACTAAAGTCTCCAGTGACCTATTACTGGTTAAATCCAGAGGTCTCCATTCCATCCTCATTCTTCTTGATCTTTCCGCTGCTTTTGACTCTGTCAATCACAGCATACTCCTCAATACCCTGTCCTCACTTGGATTCCAGGGCTCTGTCCTTTCCTGGTTCTCTTCCTAACTCTCCCTCCACACCTTCAGTGTTCACTCTGGTGGATCCTCTTCTACTTCTATCCCTCTGCCTGTCGGCGTACCTCAGGGTTCTGTTCTTGGTCCCCTCCTCTTTTCTATCTACACTTCTTCCCTTGGTTCATTAATCTCAACCCATGGCTTTTCCTATCATCTCTATGCTGATGATTCCCAAATCTACCTTTCTACCCCTGATATCTCACCTTGCATCCAAACCAAAGTTTCAGCGTGCTTGTCTGACACTGCTGTCTGGATGTCTTAACGCCCTCTGAAATTAAACATGACCAAAACCGAGCTTCTCATTTTTCCCCCCAAACCCACCTCCCCACTCCCCCCGTTTTCTATTTCTGTTAATGGCTCTCTCATTCTCCCTGTCTCCTCAGCTCAAAACCTTGGGGTCATCTTTGACTCTTCTCTCTCCTTCTCTGCTCATATCCAGCAGATCGCCAAGACCTATCGTTTCTTTCTTTACAACATCCGTAAAATCCGCCCCTTTCTTTCTGAGCACTCTACCAAAACCCTCATCCACACCCTTGTCACCTCTCGTTTAGACTACTGCAATCTGCTTCTTGCTGGCCTCCCACTTAGTCACCTCTCCCCTCTCCAATCGGTTCAAAACTCTGCTGCCCATCTCGTCTTCTGCCAGGGTCGCTTTACTCTTACTACTCCTCTCCTCAAGTCGCTTCACTAGCTCCCTATCCGTTTTCGCATCCTGTTCAAACTTCTTCTACTAACCTATAAATGTACTCACTCTGCTGCTCCCCAGTCTCTCTCCACACTCGTCCTTCCCTACACCCCTTCCCGTGCACTCCGCTCCATGGATAAATCCTTCTTATCTGTTCCCTTCTCCACTACTGCCAACTCCAGACTTCGCGCCTTCTGTCTCACTGCACCCTACGCCTGGAATAAACTTCCTGAGCCCCTACGTCTTGCCCTATCCTTGGCCACCTTTAAATCTAGACTGAAAACCCACCTCTTTAACATTGCTTTTGACTCGTAACCACTTGTAACCACTCGCCTCCACCTACCCTCCTCTCCTCCTTCCTGTATACATTAATTGATTTGATTTGCTTACTTTATTTTTTGTCTATTAGATTGTAAGCTCTTTGAGCAGGGACTGTCTTTCTTCTATGTTTGTGCAGTGCTGCGTATGCCTTGTAGTACTATAGAAATGCTAAATAGTAGTAGTAGAGGAAAAATCTCACCTTCCCTAAGAACTCCTGTATTAGAATGGATAGACATTTACAGCAAACCCAAAAGTTACTAAGGATATTGAAACCAGGGTTGATAAAACTCTGTAGGAGGCGGGTCTTGTCTCCATCTGGACATATACATGCTTTGTTTATCTAAGAAAATGGAAGACATGGGGTCAGTCCCAAGATGGCTAGAGGTTGTTTGGTATCTCTGCACCTATCTGTTGATGGGGAAGAGTAAAGTCCAGTTTCATGGAGCTCCAGCCCTAATGTCTACCCCAAAGCCTGTGAGATTTATGCAGATGCCCATCTCACATTATTTCTTTTTTTATTCTGCATTTAAGAATTTTACATCCACAAACATGAAAAGGAAAATCAAGGCTACAAAATCAAGTGTCTGATTAAAGAGAAAAGTTGAATAGTGCTCTACTGGCACACTGATTACAGTGTGAATCATCAAAGAAATGCAGACACATAAGTATACCATAACTCTGTTGTTTAGTCCAGAAGTTGAATTGTTAGAGGACTTCTAGAGAACAAGAAAACTCCTTTGGTGAGTATTTTACCTGCTGGAAATTTGTTTTTATACTTAGAATAAGGTCGATTTACAGTTAAATAGGTAACCTCAGTGTCCTTATTTTAAGTTACTCTGGGGCTCATTTTAAAAAGAGAAAAATATCCAAAAAGTGTCACAAAGCACAATTTGGATGTATTTCTTCTCAAAACTTCTGAATCGATATTTTGAAACTTATTTTACAGATATTTATCTATGCATTTCATCTGCAATGCATCCAAATCAAAAGGGCATGCCTGGGGTGTTTTGAAGGTGAGATTAGGGCGGGCTTAGGGTCAGGGCCGGTCTTAGCAAGTGCGGGGCCCTATGCAGACCAATTTGGTGGGGCCCCATCCTAGCCCCGCCCTAAATTAGCTAATTGGTGGTAAATTAGCATTGAGTACCAATAATCAACAAGCACGAATTGGCATTAATTTGTACTTATAAGTGTAAAAGACTTACTCATCTAGTCTATAAACTTACTTCCCGATATTCAAATCGGTTTAAGCAGTTTGGAGAGGCTCCTGACAGCCAACTGATGATACTCAGGGGAACTTAACTGGGCAGTGTGACAAAACAGTGGGTTTTAAGCCTGTAAAACTGTTTTAATTATTTCCTGAAGTGGTGCATCTTTGTGTTTAAAGCTGTTACAGAGAACTGACTATTCCTTCTTTAGTTAACACAGGTAAGAGGTAACCTGCAGTGATGTGGCCAGCTACTTTTAAAAATATTGTTCTGGGCTCTGATTGGCCCAGGAGTTCAATTCATCTAGGTGTAGCGCCCCCTAGGTTTCAGCGCTACCTTGACTCAAAGCAGTAGCATAATAGCTACTGGTCACAGTGATTGGTGGTAGGCAAGTTCCCCTGAGTCAAGGCACACATCCACCCCGAATCATTTCAGAAGTTTAAAAAATTTAAAAAAAACTGTGTTGAAAGTTGGAAGCATATGGTAACACTTGAGAAACTCACACTCAAACTTTCTTTTCAGATAATAAAGCTTTATTGCACATATCAGATAAAATCCTTAATAAATTACTCTAAAATCCTTTAAAAAATATTGGTAAAACCATTTAATAAATACTTTAAAACCCTTTAAAAATGTAAAATATCTTTAAATACTTAAAATCTGCAAGTCATGAAGTATATTGGACTAATTAAAGTGACTAGTGTAATTTCAAGAATCCTGGTAATAAACATTTCTCTTTAGAATCAATCAAAATTTTAACATAGTGCACCCTACAATCATAAAACTAGCAATGGTGTCTAACACTCTGTGTTTTCTTTAGAACTGCCCAATTTAAAACTCAGAAAAGAAAACATTCTCTCTCCCTATGAAAATCCTATCGGATAAGTACATTCAGTTATATTCAAACTTCACTTTTATATTAGCTTTATGAAAGAATGTGTTTCTTTGTGTTAAAATTTGTGTTGCTGTTTTTCTTCACAGGTCTGGAACACTTCAGGAACCTCCTCAGGTAAATAGTATACTTTCTCTGTATTAAAAGAGTCTACAGCACATTAAACCTCTTTTAAAGTATTCTTACATGTCCCAAAAGGTTTTTAAAAACTATGTGTGCACACAAAAAAAATATTACTTAAAACAGCCTCTTCCCAGACGCTGTCTTGCGTTGGCTAGCCTCCTCAATCTCAGTCGGGAACCTCTCCACTGCGGCACTGGTACTGGAATTGCGGTACTGGAGTTGGATCTGTGGTACTGGTAGCTGGATTTGTGATACTGGAGCTGGATGCAGCGCTGGTACCTATGAACCTAACTAGCCTTACACAAATTAAAAGAAAATCTCACTCCCATTGATATGCATTCTCAGAATATTCTTACTCTTTCAGGAAACTATCCTTAATTAGCTCCTGAACAAGAGGGTGAGCAAGGGCTCCCCTCTGCATTAGCCTCAGTGTAGCATTAACCTGAGCCCGGTTTTCCTTTCCCTGTCAGATCCTCCTATTATCAGCTCTGGTCTGATCCTGAAGTAAAAATGGCTCTTGGCCAGCAGATCCCCTCTATGCCATTCTGCTTCCAAGTTACTTTACCAATTAAATTGAATTTATACTATGGGCCTTTAAGCCTGAATCTCCGGGCCTATTTTTCAGAGTCACCTACACCCCTTTCACTAAGAATCAGAACTCAGAAATGCACCATTGTTTATTTCTGACTCTTTTTCTTTTAGAACAAAACCAAAGAATTTCCATTATTTAATTAAAATTAGAGGTTTTTTTTTTAAATAAACACCCTTAAAGTGCTCTTCCTGAATTAATAAAGCTATCAAAAATGATTAATTTTCCATTAAATTATCCAATGAGCTACCTTGGCCTCTCCAGTAGTTCCAAACCCTTTTATTTCACTAAACTGGAGAGCGCACCCTGAAGTACCCTCCTCTTACCAGTGCAAATTCCTAACTGAACTCTTTTCCTTACCCAAGCTGTTGTCATGGAAACCAGCTCCTGACTAACATCACCTACCTGACCCCCCACCCCCCCTGGCCAATCAACAGTCTCCAAACAAAAGCCACAGTTTTCAACCAGTTTATGGAACTTACAACTTTTCAGTGTCAGCTCCATTTTGAAACCAAAAATCCCCATTGACTATAATTTGTATTTATTTATTTATTTATTTATTTATTTATTTATTTATTTATTTATTTATTTATTTCATTTGTATCCCACCTTATCCCACCTATTTGCAGGCTCAAAGGAAAAGGAAAATTATCTAAATATTTTGGTGACAGTACATGCTCCACACTTCCCGCTCGCTTTACTAGTGCAGCACTACTATCTATACACCACTGTAATTGTAAAATTTTAAAAATCACCATTTCCTGTAAATGCTACATTTTCCTCGAAAAAATCAAATAATCAATGAAATTTCCCAAAATCTATTCATAAAATTTTCAAAAATTCTCCTCTATCATATATAACCATCAACATTTTTGAACACGCACCCCTCAAAAACGCATTCTTCCATAAAACAACCCCCATAGCCCACCTAAAGGAGATCCAGAGCTGCCAAGTTACCCATTACAGGAGGGAGACTTTTTTGCCAGTCCTGAATTTCTGCCAACCTCATCCTGGTACATTATAGGACCTGCAGCACTGATTTCTATGGATAGAATCATGGACTACAAATACTACACCGCTTTGGGATGTAAGTTTATAACTAGGACCGGCCAAAAAGTCTCCCTCCTGGAATGGGTAACTTGGCAGCTCTGGAGACCACTACCAACAAAAATAATTTTTAAATAATTTTTTCTCAGAGCCCCGGCCAACACGCACCAAAAATTACAATTTAAAATTAAAATAATCTAAACCCAGGGGGCTTCTTACCTGACTTCCCTTACGTGATGACCACCACCCCCACCTTTCAAAACTGTCTGAAAACACTGTTGGAGCTCCGTTTCAAAACGGCTGAAAAACCACAATTTTCCTGGAGCTCCGGTCGGGCAAATCAAAAATCGAGGCCCAGGCTTCAATTTTGGGCCTACTCGGAGCTCCGGAGCCATACTGAGCATGTGCAAAGTTCACACATGCTCAGTAATTCTCCACCTAGCAGGCTACATAAGTACATAAGTAATGCCACACTGGGAAAAGACCAAGGGTCCACCAAGCCCAGCATCCTGTCCAAGACAGCGGCCAATCCAGGCCAAGGGCACCTAGCAAGCTTCCCAAATGTACAAACATTCTATACATGTTATTCCTGGAATTGTGGATTTTTCCCAAGTCCATTTAGTAGCGGTTTATGGCGGTTTATGGAAACCGTCTAAACCCTTTTTAAACTCTGCCAAGCTAACCGCCTTCACCACGATCTCCGACAATGAATTCCAGAGTTTAATTATGCACTGGGTGAAGAAACATTTTCTCCGATTTGTTTTAAATTTACTACACTCTAGTTTCAGCGCATGCCCCCTAGTCCTAGTATTTTTGGAAAGCGTGAACAGACGCTTCACATCCACCTGTTCCACTCCACTCATTATTTTATATACCTCTATCATGTCTCCCCTCAGCCGTCTCTTCTCCAAGCTGAAAAGACCTAGCCTCCTTAGTCGTCCCATCTCCGCTATCATTTTAGTCGCCCTTCGCTGCACCTTTTCCAATTCTACTATATCTTTCTTGAGATGCGGCGACCAGAATTGAACACAATACATAAGGTGCGGTCGCACCATGGAGCGATACAACGGCATTATAGCATCCTCACACCTTTTTTTCCATACCTTTCCTAATAATACCAAACATTCTATTCGCTTTCCTAGCCACAGTGGCTGTTAGATTCTATCTGTTAATGCTGTGGACGTACAAAGCTTTTAAAACTAAGTGGAAAAGACTATGGAAATTAGTTGTTAAAATTTGCTTTTTATATTTTTATTTTGCCTAACACTAACCTATAATTTCTCCTTTAAACCCCAATTTTTAAGTTCCCAAAGCACAAACAAAGTAGTGTTCACTTACCAGAGAAATGTCCTCTTCTCTCAGAACTTCTCAGAAAGAAAGTTCAGTGGGACCTGAAGCCGGAACTTTTCCTGCCTTGTATTGCCTGCCTCTCTTCACTCGCAGCCAGTCCGCCATCGTGGCTGGTCGCAGATTTCACTTGCTCCCAGCCCTGGACCCCCAAAGCCCTCCGGAAGCCACTGGCCACCAGGGAATGGCCCAAAAATGACCCGAAATTGGTTGGGACCGCCCTGCCACCTCTGGATCACTTCCAGAGCCCAAAAATGGCCCAAAGAAGATCGGGACACCCCTGGACCTAGAAAATGGGTCCCAACAAAATAAAAAATTGGACAGTGCCCCGGACTATCTGAGGATCCAGAAAATGGGTCAGAAGAAAGCCGGACCGTCTCCAGAGCTCCCCTAGGTTCCAATTTTAACTCTGTTTACATAGGGAATACTGGATTTTTCTCCAGTCTCAGTTTGGGAGAAGATCTCTTTGCTGAGACCCTATGAAAAGTTCTATTTGATAACCTGCGAGCAGCTATATTACTTGTACTCTCCTGGCACTATTCAGGTAGTGAACAAATGTTTAGAAAGTTTTATTACTGATCCATAGTCAGTTACCTGTTATTATTTGCTGTTTTGTCCCATCTGTTTTTATGATTCACTGTTTAATATTTTTGTGATAATATACATTTTTAGTTTATTGCCTCTGCTTGTCTAGACTGAATAAGAATCCTGGTGGTTAGTGTGTTGGGTTTGTGGGTGCTTTCTAGCAACTGTGGGACCACTGGGAGTGTGGCCCCAGTAACCTAGGAATCACTGAGGATAATTTGAGAGCGGGAGACTCGCCCATAGGTGGTTGGGACCCAGTCCGTAGGAGGAAGATGCTAGTGTAGAGCACAAGTGGCAGGTGCAGGTGAACCTGAGCTGTGCTGGGGATAGACCCTCTAACTGGCCACAGGGTAGTCCCATGTTGGTGGCTACGCATTTCATGACAGGCAGGTCAGGGGCAGTACAGGGGACAGCACTAGGGGAAGAGCCAACAGTTATGCGGGTGTTGGCAATATTCAGTGCTGTCCTAAATTCAGCCACTTAACTATTATTTAGGTCCTATTGATCAGCACCCAAATAACTATTTAAAAGGTTTCTGGAGCCCTATGAGCCTGTCCCATCCACCAAAGTAGCCCACTACTTCCCTCCCCCCCCCCCCCCCACCTAGCCTGTGACACTAATAACCCCATCTCTCCCACAGATTGTCCCCTCCCCCCCCAATCCTCCCCTAGGCCTATTGTAGCTCCCTGATGGTCCAGTGGGAATGATGGGAGAGGAAGCAAATCCTACTCACTCCTGCCACTAGCAACAGTATCTTCAAAATTGCTCACCTGACTGCTCAATTTTGAACTCTCACTCCCTGACTGGAGCACTGAAGGGGACCTGTTCCCAGCCCCCACTACTTTGGGAAATATGGTGCTATGGGGACCATCTTAATTTTTCTGCTTGGAGCTCATTCAGTCCTAGATTATGCTACTAGTGGTATGCCAGGGATCATTAGTGCATTGTAGGGTGCCCAGTCTGACAACAATCATAAATTGTTAGAGAGCATTTGGTCCACAGCATAAGAATTTGATTTTCCTCTCTCAAAATTAAAAATAATAGGTTCAACAAATGTTGTTTCCTTCCTTGGTATTTAAAGCAAAAGAGATGTCAGAATCCCATAAATGAAGTTTTTTGCATGTTATGTTCTATTTACGGAGAGGGTTTTCATATACAGATTAGCAGTAGCTACAGTGGGTGTAGCTCAAACATATCACACATAAGGAAGATCTAGAGGTATGACAGACGTTCCTACAAGAGTTTAATTAGGTATTAGCTTGGGAACTAAATCCTGTTGCAAGCAGAGATCTCAATTTGTTGACAGGTTCTGTAGGTGCCTCTGGATTCAGTACTTACTGTACCAATATGTTTTCACAGCTTGGGTGTTCTGATTTAAAATTACCTCCAGATGGTGAGCATGTGTTACTGTCCCTCTGGAACACACTGGCACTCTTCTTCATATAAAAGTTTCATTTAAAAATGTA
Organism: Microcaecilia unicolor; assembly: GCF_901765095.1. Lineage (NCBI taxonomy): Eukaryota > Metazoa > Chordata > Amphibia > Gymnophiona > Siphonopidae > Microcaecilia > Microcaecilia unicolor. The sequence continues at coordinate 468,640,093 of NC_044033.1, read as the reverse complement.
ATGCTGCCCTCAAAATTAATTTCTTTAGTGAAGCATTCAAAAGGAGGGCATGGTGTGCAGTGGGAGTAGTGGATCAGGTATTTACATCTTGATTTCTCCCTGTGCCCCTAACTATTTGCCCCCCTCAGCTTCCCTTCCCTAATGATTTCACCTCACCTGTGGATCTCCCTTGCCCTTTTCTGTATTTGTCATACCAGATTTTTTGTTCTTCCTTTTCATTTCTGATGTTTTTAGTCTGTAATTCCCTTTGTTGTACCTGTTGCAAAAAATGGTATAGTAAATCCCAGTAAATATGAACTTAGATATATACAGTGAGGATTTTGTTTATAATATTTGTATGTGAAATTGTAATTTATAGCATAAATGCAACATCATCTTCCTCTGTTTTAAGTTATTTTTATCTTTCATATGCAACTTGGCTCCTGCTAAATCACTAAGGGTTTTTTTTAAAATAAAGATTAACTCAAGTTATCTGTAGCAAAACCCATAGGAATAAAGTGGGCCCTGCTGCAGATAACTCAAACTAATCTTTAGTTTAAAAAAAACAACACCCCCCCCCCCCTAATTTGTTGATTTACATAATTTTCAGTTTGTTAGCTGATATGAATGATTCTTTAGCTTATTCACAAATGAAAAGTATCACAAAGACAAGGCAAATAGTGCATGTAAAAATACAAAAATGCAATTATGCATGCTATTTTCTAGTTTTCTATGCAAAATCATGTTTTCAAACCCATTTGCACTTTTCTATACTGGCTTTTTGATTGAAAATATCAATTCATTAGTTGTTTTGAAAATATTTCTCTCTGCAATATTGTTAGAATACTAGGGAATCAGATTTCAGTTTTCACTAACTTATACAAATTAAAATTTCTCAATTAGCACATCAGTATCAGTGCTGCAATCTTACGTGGAGGGGCATAATCGAATGGGGCGCCCAAGTTTTCATGAGGGCGTCCTCGCAGGACGGCCCTGCGAAGGGGCGGGGAACCCGTATTATTGAAACAAGATGGGCATCCATCTTTTGTTTTGATAATACGGTCGGGGACACCCAAATCTCAACATTTAGGTTGACCTTAGAGATGGTTGACCTAAATGTTGAGATGGTCGACCTTAGAGATGGTTGTCCCCGGTTTTCGGCCATAATGGAAACTGAGGACGGCCATCTCAAAAATGAAAAAATCCAAGCCCTTTGGTCATGGGAGGAGCCAAAATTTGTAGTGCACTGGTCCCCCTCACATGCCAGGACACCAACCGGGCACCCTAGGGGGCACTGCAGTGGACTTCACAAATTGCTCCCAGCTGCATAGCTCCCTTACCTTGTGTGCTGAGCCCCCCCCAAAGTCCCCCCCCAAACTCACTACCCACAACTGTACACCACTACCATAGCCCTAAGGGGTGAAGGGGGGCACCTACATGTGGGTACAGTGGGTTTCAGGTGGGTTTTGGAGGGTTCACATTTACCACCACAAGTGTAACAGGTAGGGGGGATGGGCGTGGGTCTGCCTGGCTGAAGTGTACTGCCCCCATTAAAACTGTTCCAGGGACCTGCATACTGCTGTCATGGAGCTGGGTATGATATTTGAGGCTGCGTAGAGGCTGCCAAAAATATTTTTAAAGTTTATTTTTTATGGTAGGAGGGGGTTGGTGACCACTGGGTGAGTAAGTGAACATTATCCCCGATTCCCTCCGGTGGTCATCTGTCAGTTCGGGCACCTTTTCACGGCTTGGACGCAAGAAAAAATGGACCAAGTAAAGTCGGCCAAGTGCTCGTCAGGGACACCCTTCTTTTTTCTATTATCGGCAGAGGACGCCCATCTCTTAATCACGCTCCAGTCCCGCCTTTGCTACGGTGCCGACACCCCCTGTGCACTTTGGTCATCCCCGTGATGGAAAGCAGTTGAGGATGCCCAAAATTGACTTTCGATTATGCCGATTTGGGCGACCCTGAGAGAAGGATGACCATCTCCCGATTTGTGTCGGAAGGTGGGCACCCTTCTCTTTCAAAAATAAGCCTGATAGTCTTTTTATTAAGCATTATTTTTCTCAAATTAGAATTTAAGGCAGAATCTACTAGTTTATTCTCTTTTTCCTTATATATTACCTTCAATAGTGTGTTTAAATTCAAGTTCAATCAACATACAGCACTGTATTAATATACATAGATAAATCCAATATCACTATAAAAATGTGATTTGTGAATCAGTATAAACAGTATTTATATTGAATTATCTACAAGCATGTTGGGTGTTATTATTAATTGATAATTTCTCTAGAAATGTATTTCCTTCTTATTTCCAAAGTACAACCTTTCTGCACAAGCCTGTAACTTTCAGCAATGCTGCATTATTAGCCCTGAAGTGATGATGTCCTAGAGACAGTGCTACTGGGAAGACCACAGCAGTACAACAATGTCCTCAAGCAAAGTTTGAAAGCATATATTTAGTTCAAATATAGGCATTACCCAAAGGCAGTTCTCTGATTCAATTTTCTTGTCTGTCTTTGAGAATACGGACTTGGTAGAGCTTTAAGTCAATAGTAAGCAATTTACAATATAACGATAAGCTCCTGAATCAACAGGGTATTCCTCAGTGGTGTACTGAGGGCGGGGTGGTGGGTATGGTCCGCCCCAGGTGCACGCAGCAGAAGGGGTGCAGGGAGCAGCTGCATGGCTTTTAGCTCCACTGGTTCCCTGCTCCCTCTGCTGTTACTTCCTGTTCCGGGACAAAGGGAGCAGGGAACCAGTGGAGCCAACAGCCGCATCCAACCAGCAGGTAGGAAGAATGAAATGGGGGTGGGGCTTAAAGGTGATGCACCATGGGGGGGGGGAGGGATGCTGCGCAGGGGAAGGATGTTGTGCTGCACCCGGGGGGGGGGTGCACAGCGGCGATCCACCCCAGGTGGCAGCCGACAAAGGAACGCCACTGGTATTCCTACCTAACAGGGTTGAACCTATAAGTCTTGGTTTAGTTAGGGTGGGGGAGTTCGCTATGGGTTGAGAGTTTTCTGCTTGAAAGGGGCACAGGTCAAGATAGGAAAGGTAAGGGGCAGCTAATATTGTATTTTTGTGAATGAACAGACATCATTAGGGATGAGGCTAGATGTTACCTCAGGCAATGAGGTGGTAGAGTGATTTGGTAGAATATGTGGCAGTCCTATTAGAACATAGAACATATTAGAAAGTACTAGTACAAACATAGAACATAATTCAAGCAGTCCAGTGGCTAATCTAGGTGTTAAGTACTTGACAGGATTACAATGAGCAGTTAGATAGCATGCTACTTACTCCAAAGAATATAAAACAGTTTCCACTCAAATAATGTACAATTGCACAAATACCTATACAATTGTATCTAAACTGCCTTGACTCGTGCTCAAAAGAAGTGGTATATCAAATTAATATAGCTTGGCAGAGTTTAAAAAGGGGTTATCGTTTATTTATTTTCTATACCGTTTCAAATTGCATTCACAAAACAGAACAGTTTACATCTTAATTTAAAAATATCATATTAAAAACATATAAGAAATCCATCAATTTGATAGAAAAGCACAGCAAACTAAAACAACCATTCTAAAAGATAAAACACCAACACACAATGAACAACCATTCATAACAAGTCCATAAACCACTACTAAATGGACTTCGGAAAAATCTACAATTCCAGGAATAACAAGTATAGAATGTTTGTACGTTTGGGAAGCTTGCCAGGTGCCCTTGGTCTGGATTGGCCGCTGTCGTGGACAGGATGCTGGGTTCGATGGACCATTGGTCTTTTCCCAGTGTGGCATTACTTATGTACTTATATGTACTTATGATAAAAAATGATAAAACGATAATAGTTGATAGTCTTTTCCTCCAACCAAAACATCCCATGTGATTAAATCTGAAGATTAATTGGTGGTCTCTGGTATAAGTAAATGATGGGTTAATTGGATTAGTTGGATGGGATATGATGTACTTTTATTAGTTGGTGTCCTTTCTTTCCTCGGTGCCATTTTGAAGAATGCACGTTGAGGCATATTGAGGTATATGTTATTATATATAGGGGATTTGTGATTTATGGTTTAGATATATAGTTTAGACATACTTTCATTGTATGTTTTGTGATGTTTTAGGACCTATGCCCTGATGTAGGTCTCCTAAACATGGACCATGTTGGTGACGATTCCAATTCAAAACTTTCTCCATTTCAGAAGGGTACTACATATCTGTGTCCTAAAGATTAATGTCAGAGGTTATACCTGCTACCAAGAATGTTTTAAGATTTGCAAACTGCTCCTATTGGGCAGCACTCCAATTGAAGGATTCAGGGAGCTTGCTTCCCCCCAATGCCAAAGGTATATTACTATGAGTGTCTCTAGCATTAACGAGTGCTAATTTTTGGTGCACGCTAAAAAGTTAGCACACCTATAATGTGGCTTAGCAAACAGGGCCCAAGGTGTATGGCCATACCGCCAGCACAAATTTTTATTTTATTTCCTACTGAATATGGCATTTCCAGCATTGTTAGTTGGCGTATGCCAACCGGTCACCACATGTGTAGCATGTGAGCCCTTTCTGCTAGATCAATGGGTGGCATTAAGGGTGACATGTGCTGGTTTCAGTTTTAAAATAGGCCCTTTTCCCGTCCCATTGAAAAAAAGCCCTTTTTCCCAAACACGGTAAAAACTGGCCTATTTCGCATCAAAAACATGCACCCACACTACCGGAAGACACTTTTTGCTGCACCTTAGTAAAAGGATTCCTTATTTCACTATTCAGCCTGCAGGGGGCAGCATTTTTTAACACTGGCAACTATGGGCTGAATTAAACCAGATGTGCAGGGGTCCTTTTACTAAACTGAAAGAAAAAAGACCCTGCAGTAGCAGTGGGGGTCATTTTCCCGCACGCCAGGTTCCTTTTTACTGCAGCGGGTAAAATTCCCCCCCCCCCCCCAAAAAAAAATGTCCATGTGGTAAGATAACACTTACCACATGGCCATTCAACAGGGAGCACTTACCGCCACTCACTGAGGTGGCAGTAAGGGCTCCTGTGGTAACCCGGTGGTAACTGGGCAGCACAAGGCTATGCCCGATTACTGCCACATGCTGGAGGCAAAACTACCACCAGCGGCTGCATTGGGTCAACGGTAATTCCAGGATAGCATGCAGTAAGTCTGTGTTGGGTTTGCCGCTGCTTTTAAAAGGGCTACTCAGTACTGTACACAGCAGGGAGTAGGAAGGGAAGGCTCCTCCAAGAAACAGGGGAAGACGTATATTGTAAATCAAACCTTTATTCCAAGTTACACAGTGAAAAACTTGACACAGCTGTGTTTCCGTGCTAAAAAGCGCCTTCCTCAGGAGTCTTATAGTGTACAGCTGATTTTGTATATTCTATTATCTGTAATATATTGGTGTTACGTAATACCGGATATAGGTATTTTATCCGATGTCTCTGCCGAAAGAAACCTCCATTATGTGTTGATTGCTCCAGCACTTCTCTTCAAATGTTTCTTCTTCAATATATCACAGATAATAAAATATACAAAATCAGGTTTGATTTACAATATACGTCTTCCCCGGTTAATTGGAGGAGCCTTCCCTTCCTACTCCCTGCTGTATGTGTTTCCTTGCATAGGATCCTAGCGTACCTCCACCTTCTTGGTGGCATTTTTCTCTCTACTCAGTACTGTCCTATATCCAGATATGGGTTTGAACATTCTGTTCCTTGGGGGCTCCCAGGAAGTCATCCTTGTTCCTGGATAGTTATTCAGGCAAGAATGGACTGTTATGTATGCAGACACTGCCTCCACTATATGCAAATCTATCTCATTAATATTCATTCTGGATATCCTGAAAACCTGACTAATTGTGTGCCTCCAGGACCAGGTTTTGGAACCACTGCATTACAGTATCACTTTACAGCTATAAAGTTACTACAAAATTCACTAAATACAACTGTTTGGGGGACTCTACTGTCATTTTCATTCTGTTTGCACAGCAGGGTATTGTTAGCATTCATTCTGTGAAAGGATGATATAGTAGTCCCCCATTCAAGGATAGCATGTTATTTTAAAGGGGCACAAATCTACCAAGAGGATCCCCATTCCCCAAGTATAAAAATCCCTGGATCCCTTCTGTCATGTATCTCCACCTTTGCTTTAAATAGGTCTGACAAATTTATTTTAAGCCAAATCCCTGGAAGACCCTCAGGCCCACTATTCTGACTCAATATCATCCCTTCCTTCCACCTGACCCCTTATCAGTATTTCCCCCTCCTTCTTTCCACTCTGAACCATTCTCACTCTTCCACTCCAATATCCCCCCTTCTCAGTCATACTAACCAGCTTCCGCAAACTACTGAAGACTCATTTCTTCAACAAGACATATCACCAAGATCATCACATATGAAATCCCCCACATGTACCCAGAATTATTTTAAAATGTTTTCTTGTTATTTCACTATTATGCTTTATCATTATCATGTAACCCAAAATCCTTCTGTAATACCAATTGCCTATTCTCTTCTCATTTCCACTATTCATGATATATTGTAAGCCACATTGAGCCTGCAAAGAGGTGGGAAAATGTGGGATACAAATGCAACAAACAAATAAATAAATAAATAAAAATAAATTTCCCCCTTTTCATCACTCTTTCCACTCTAAACTCTTCCTCCCATTCACTGTACTATTTCATTTTTCTCCCTCCCTCTCTCCAGCCTGAGCCCATTCTCATCCTCTCCCTCCACAAGTTCTCTATCACAAATTTTTGTCTAGCAGACAACAGGAGATATGCTTAATTGCATATCATCTGCTGCTGCAGGGACATTCTTACTAGATGAGCCACAAAACCTCATAGATCTTCATAAGACTGGCTCTGCAAGGGTTTATGTGTAATGAAGCACGTCTCCTCCTGCAGGAGAACCATGGAGCTATTGAGAAAAGCCAATGTGCTGGGTTGCAATCAGTCAACCCGAGCTGGCCTACTAGGTCTTGGGAAGATTTAGCTTTTACAAGCTTCATATACTACTTTGCAATCTGGACTGGTGTAAACAATCCTTCCCGGTATGCAAATTGGCCATGTTCACTGTGCCTCCCCAAACAGGGAACACTGTTAATGCATATTTATCCAATTTGGCAAGATCTACCCTTGAGGAACCTGTGCTATTTAGGATCCTGCAATCTAATATCTCAAAGGGTTTTTATCTGAGTACATGTTCACCTAAAAACGCAAGATAGCCTTATTAGATTTTTAAAAACTTTTCTGGCTTTGAAATATGGCAACACTAGACCCCATGGCCATAAAAAAAGGAAGTGGCATTGGTCCACAAAACTGAACAGGAGGGACAACATATTACTCTCAAGCCAGAATGGTGACATAGTCCTGATAGATTGGGTTGGAAGGTAGCTGCACACTATGCAGGTGGAAAGGAGGCAGGGAAAGCTTAGAGATAACAATGGCAGCACCATGGATGAGCTGGTTAGAGGCTTAGGAAAAGGGCAGAAGAAACCATGTGACGGAGTTTGACTTTGTGAGGAAAGAGAGAAAGTGCAAGCATCTGGTTTGGTGAGAGAGAGTCAAAGGTGAGTTCTGGCTCCAGGAGAGGGGGAGACATTAAGCCTGGGGAGGTAGAGGAAGTTGTAAATAGATACATGAACTTAAACCATAACACAGAAGGGATTATATCCCTCTACCACTCAATCCTTGTCTTTAGTAGCTCATATTTCCATAGTTTTCCTTCCTACAATTAAACTAACAGACATAGAGTTGCCCTCATCCCCCTTGTTCACACATTTGTGGAGTGGGACTTCATCTGCTTCCCTCTAGTTCCTCAAAGACAAATAAACAGAGCTGAGACTAGAACAGTCAGAACTGCCAGTATTCTGGGATTTACTTCGTGAAGTTCAATTGCTTTATCTATAAACACTTGTTCAAATACTTCACATGCTTCCACCTCTGGTGTGAGATCATTTTTCAGTCATCATGCATGCCTCCTGCCTTGGGCACAATACTTTCCCCTGCTATATGTACTAAATAAAAGAACATCAGCTGTCTACATTCTGCTGGTCCTCCTTCTCAATAACCCTTCTTTCTCCTTTTATCTTTGCTATACATCATTTGATTTTCTGTTTCTTCCTTGTATATCTAAAGATTTTCTTTTTCCTTTCTTATATTCCTTCTGTTATTTTTTTTTCCGCAGTTTGGACTTTGCACATCTAATTATCTTTTCTGCCTCCATTTTTTTTTCTAATTGCATTGCCTACCTACCTCATCTGGGTATATTTTTTTCTGTATTTTTTGCCTGCTAATCTTTTCGCCCTTAACATTTCTTAAACTCCTCAGAAATTCATGCCCATCTCCTTCGTGACTTGTCTTACACAGAGATTTGTTTCTACCTCTAAACCCTATTTTACTGATGTTTATAGTTCTTCTGCTTCCTTCATGGAGTCATCTGGCTGACCTATAATTATTTTAATGGAACTTTTGTCTTCTTGAATTGTCCAATAAAACATGTTCAGTGCAGTTATCACACAGACTTGTCTTTTGAGCTGGAACTATACACATACAATAGGGCTTGGTTATACTCTTTTGCCTGGAGCTTGGTGTTTTTATATCTCAGGGGTATTGGGTCAGGATAAATTGTGAATCATAGTGTACAGTGACAAAATGAATCATAAAATTAGAAGGTTTGCTTAGATCACTGAGGTGCTTCAAATAACAGAAAAAAGAAAATCTAGGGACTCCGAGACAGGTAACTATTTATGATACATAGGCTAAAAAAAAAAGGAAATCATGAAGCAAAGATTTTTACAGAGCAGGAATACTTTCCAGACAATGATGCAACATGAAAAGATATTCAATAAGAGCCATTTGACTTACCCAAGAATCATAAATATCCACCAAATATCGGGCCCTGTTTACTAAGCCATGCTGTAGGCACGCTTAACCTTTTAGCGCACGCTAAAAATTAGCATGCGCTAACAATAGAAGCACCCATTATATTTCTATGGGTGTCTCTAGTGTTAGCACAAGCTAAAATGTTTGTGTGCTTACAGCGAGGCTTAGTAAACAGGGCTCATCATTTGTAGCAAATTTATAGGGTTTCAGAACCTACAAAAAAATGCCCACTTTTATTTAAAACATCTCATCATATACATTTTCAGGGCAATTTGAAAAGGTTTACATTGGTTTAGACACATAAGAAAAGGTTTACATTGGTTTAGACACATAAAGGATTTGAAAAGGTTTACATTAGTTTCGACACATAAAGGATGAATTTACACATAGCAGTGTTTAAATTGAAATAAATTATATGCTTATATTTTGTATATAAATGTAAGTAAATAGAAACTGGCATTTTGAGGGCATGTTTCCAGGGTATCATGTTCAACATATTTTACAATGTGAGTACATTCAGACAAATACTTTTACATTTGCTATGTAAGAAATCTAAGATAAAACTAACTTATTTACTGCCCTAGATTGGCCGCTGTCGTGGACAGCATGCTGGGCTCGATGGACCCTTGGTCTTTTCCCAGTAGGCATTACTTATGTACTTATGTAGTAATTAGATTAGAGGTCCTTTTACTAACTTATGCGGAAAAATGGCCTGCGCTGGTGTAGACGCGTGTATTGGATGCATGCAAGTCCATTTTTCAATGCAGCTGCTAAAAAGGCTCTTTTTTTGGCCCAAAATGGACATGCGGCAAAATGAAAATTGGTGCACTTCCATTTTGGTCCTGAGACCTTACCGCCACCCATTGACTTAGCAGTAAGGTCTCACGTGTTAACTGGGTGGTAATCATCAGCACTTGTACAATGCCAATTACTGCCCAGTTAGCACTGCGCACTGGAAAATTGTCAGGCGCATGTAGTGAAATGCGCATAAAAAATGAAATTACCGCCCAGGCCATGCAGTAGCTGGGCAGTAGTTCAAAAGTCTGTCTGCCTGCTTGCTCTTTGTGAGTCTGTCTTTTTAATGTCTGCCTGCTAGCCTGTTTTGCTGTGGGTTAATGACTATTATTGCAGATAAACATATTTGTGTGCATCTGAGTGCATATGGACATACTAGTAAAAAAGGCCCGTTTCGGTATGAAATTAAACAGGCGATAGCAAGGTTATCTCTCTCTCTCCCTCCCTTGCTCTCTCCTTCTATCCCCTCCAAGTCCCACAGCCCCCTTTCTTCCCTTCCGATTTCCAGGCCCTCCCTCCCTCTCTCTCCTTCCCTCTGTCCCTCCCACAAGTTCCAGTCCCCCCCTCCTCTCTGTCTCACAGACACATCCTTGCGATGCCTCCACCCGCGGCCCTCCCCTCCCCGACACTGGCCACGCCCATTCCCCTACGTGCACGTCACCCCCCCTCCAAAATCACCAACCCTCCTCTGCTACCCTCCCCTCCCCCCTCTTACCGGGGTCCCGGCGGCAGCAGTGAAAAGCCTTGCGAGTCTGCTGCCTTCCCTTCTCTTCGCTCTCAGCTCTGAGTCTGACTCTGGTCCCACCCTCATTTCCTGTTTCCACAAGGGCAGGATCAGAGTCAGAGCTGAGAGCGAAGAGAAGGGAAGGCAGCAGACTCGCGAGGCTCTTCACTGCTGCCGCCAGGACCCCGGTAAGAGGGGAGGAGGGGAGGGTAGCAGAGGGGGGTTGGTGATTTTGGAGGGGAGGCGACATGCACGTAGGGACGTCTCTGCCCACTCCCGCTGTTCTTCAATGCGCATCTCTCACTGGGATCGTAACCCCCTGCTGACGTCAGGCAAGCAGGTTTCTACTGCTGGCCAGTGACGTCAGCAGGTGGTTACGATCCCAGTGAGACACTTTAGAACGTTCACATAGCAAATTATTATATTAGATGTGTGTGGTTATGCTTCTGTATGTGGGTGGGTGAGGCTGTGTCCCTGAGTCTATGTATCTGAGTGTGTGGACAGGTGAGTGGTTGTATATGTGAGAGCAGGGTTTGTGGTATTTACACTTGCCCTTTCAAGATGACATTGAAAGGTTTTGGTATACACATGTATTCCTCTTGTAATATAAGGAATACATGGCTATATTTTGGAACCAACCACATCACCCACATCCATGCCTCAACAGTGTCCCTTTGAATTCTCTTCATGGTATGGATCATCATGGGTAAATATTGTCTTTCTTAAAATCACTAGTTGCATGGGTAGCTGATTAACATGTATACATGCTTCTATTTACATGTGGTGATCCTTCTAATATAACTCCCAAATGTTAGAACACTAAACTGTGCTAAGAAATGGACTTACTGAAGCCTTAGGTGGGTCTTTGCTGTACATTAAGCCCATTTCTTGCATGGCCATGAAAAAGCCTTTTTTGCATTTATTTCATTTATGTCTGTGTGTTAATGTTATCATTAGCATGCAGCCATTTAAAAATATTAACATGGGAGCCCTTACCACCTCCTAAATGGCAGATTAAATTTAGTGTGGACAAATGCAAAGTGATGCACATTGGAAAGAATAATCTGAATCACAGTTACCTAATGCTAGGGTCCACCTTAGGAGTCAGTAGTCACAAAAAAGACTTAGGTGTCATTGTAAACAATACGCTGAAATCTTCTGACCGGTGTGCGGTGGTGGCCAAAAAAGCAAATAGGATGCTAGGAATTATTAGGAAAGGAATGCAAAATAAGACCAAGAATATTATACTGCCTCTGTATCGGTCCATGATGCGCCCTCACCTTTAGTATTGCATTCAATTCTGGCCGCTGTATCTCAAAAAAGATGTGGAGGGGCATAATCGAAAGGGATGCCCAAGTTTTGCCGAGGACATCCTCGCAAAACATCCCGATGGAAGGGCAGGGAAACCCATATTATCGAAACAAGATGGATGTCCATCTTTCGTTTCGATAATACGGTTGGGGACACCCAAATCTTTTTTTTGTCGTCCTTAGAGATGGTCGTCCCTAGACTTGGTCGTTTCTGATTTCGGCGCTAATGAAAACCAAGGACGCCCATCTCAGAAACGACCAAATGCAAGTCCTTTGGTCATGGGAGGAGCCAGCATTCGTAGTGCACTGGTCTCCCTCACATGCCAGGACACCAATTGGGCACCCTAGGGGACAATGCATTGGACTTAATAAATTGCTCCCAGGTACATAGCTCCCTTACCTTGTGTGCTGAGCCCCCCAAAACCCACTACCCACAACTGTACACCACTACCATAGCCCTTACGGGTGAAGGGGGCACCTAGATGTGGGTACAGTGGGTTTGTGGTTGGTTTTGGAGGGCTCACATTTACCACCACAAGTGTAACAGGTAGGGGGGGATGGGCCTTGGTCCGCCTGTCTGATGTGCACTGCACCCACTAAAACTGTTCCAGGGACCTGCATACTGCTGTGATGGATCTGAGTTTGACATTTGAGGCTGGCACAAAAGATTTTTGAAGATTTTTTTTTTAGGATGGGATGGGGTTAGTGACCACTGGAGGAGTAAGGGGAGGTCATCCCTGATTCTCTCCAGTGGTCATCTGGTCATTTTGGGCACCTTTTTGTGCCTTGGTCGTAAGAAAAACAGGATCAGGTAAAGTCATCCAAGTGCTCGTCAGGGACGCCCTTTTTTTCCATTATAGGTTGAGGATGTCTGTGTGTTAGGCATGCCCAAGTCCCACCTTCACTATGCCCCCGACACACCCCCGTGAACTTTGGCCATCTCTGCAATGGAAAGCAGTTGGGGATGTCCAAAATTGGCTTTCAATTATACCAATTTGGATGACCCATCTTCCAATTTGTGACGAAAGATAGGCGTCCTTCTCTTTCGAAAATAAGCCTGATAGTGGAATTAGAAAAGATTCAAAGAAGTGTGACCAAAATGATAAAGGGGACGGGACTATATGAGGAAAGGCTAAAGAGGTTAGGATTCTTCAGCTTGGAAAAGAGAAAGCTGAGAGGGATATGATTGAGGTCTATAAAATCCTGAGTGGTGTAGAACAGGTAAAAGTACAAAGACCAAGGGACATTCAATGAAATTATATGGAAATACTTTTAAAATAAATAGGAGGAATTATTTTTTCACTCAGAATAGTTAAGCTCTTGGTCTCGCTGCCGGAGGATGTGGTAACAGCGGTTAATTTATCTGGTTTTAAAAAAAGTTTGGGCAAGTTCCTAGAGAAAAAGTTCATAGTCTGTTATTGAAATGGACACGGGGGAAGCCACTTCTTGCCCCGGGATTGGTAGTATGAAATGTTGCTACTAACTGGGTTTCAACCTGGATTGGCAACTGTTAGAAACATGATAATGGGCTAGGTGGACCTTTGGTCTGTCCCAGTATGGTGATTCTTATGTTCTTATGTTCCAAAATAGAAGGCAGAAAGAGCTCCTGTGGTAACCTTGAGGTAAGCAGTTGTCTCACTCTTCTTCCATTCTCTGTCCTGACACACTCCCTCAAAAAGAATGATGAAAAATAAATATCATGCACTTAGCTCATGCAAATATCAAAAATAATGCACAATGCTTTAGCACATCTGTTAGGCTACTTATGCTGCATTAGGTGTGCACTAACTCCTAATACAGCTTAGTAAAAGGGTCCCTAAAGTAATTATTTTAAACATAATGAAAAGTGCACATTTGGACACATGCCTTAATGTATATATTCATCTTCATATCTGAGCCATCATTTGGAAGTTACAAATTTTTATAAAAGCAAACCTTCAATATATTTGGATAGTGGATTTAGCTTAGACTGTTTCTTTGTTCCTCCTGTGATATAATACAAGCACAGCAATTCTTGCCTATCATTTTAACTATACTGTTTGACTTGTGTGATTGAAAGTCCTGGTGAGTATGTTTTTCCTGTCTATAATTGTAGCTCTTTTATTTTGCTGAACTTTTTTTTATTGTTATTATGATTGTAAACAGCTTTGACCTTTCTACAGAAAAGATGGTACATCAAGTGCCAATTAATAATTAAACATTAGACTTCTTCAGTAGATGCTCAAGGTGTTACATTCAGAGACTGTAAGTATTTCACTGCCTCCAAAAAGCTTACAATCCCATTTGGACCTGAAGTAATGGAGGGTTAAATGATTTGCCTATGATGTTTATGTTTATTTATGGTTTTGATGAATCACCATATTTTGGATAATCCAACGTCTAATCTTAATTTCCAAAGAGTGAAAAGAACTCCAATAAATGATAGAAACGTACTCAGCTTCACACAAAGCAGCATCCAATCATACACAATAAAAACAGGAAATCTATAGAATCTACAAACAAAATAAAAGCACCATCATGATTGCTCCTGTTTAAACCAGCTTTAAAATTCTTAACAAAGGTTTCAGAACAAAGTCACAGAGGCAAATTGTTCCAACGAAAAGGAGCTAAAAAGAAAATTGCACCTGTTCTTGTGGGCTCCCAGTGAGCTAGTGATGGAGATGGAAGGACTAGTCAATGATTGTTTAAAGATGAAGAATGTGAGAAGTAGTAGTAGGATTGGAACTTGGCTTAAATTGATTCTTATTCCACTTCTCAAACCACCAGTCTAGTTCCTCACAGTATAGCCACACTATGGGCACCTTTTACCATGCTGCGGCAAAAGGGACCTTGCACTAGTGTCGGCGCATGTTTTTGATGCTTGCCGAGGCCCCCTTTTATTGGAGCAGGTAAAAGGTAGGTCTTGATTTTCTGCAGGAAATGGCCATGTGGCAAATAAAGCATTTGCCGAGTAGCCATTTCAGGGGGGGGAGCCCCTACTGCCACCCATTGAGGTGGCACTAAGGGTTGCCATGCTAACCCTCCGGTAACTGGGCAGTGATTATTTTTGTGGTCCCGGATATGATGATGCGCTGGGGGGTGGGAAGTACCGCTGGACTGCTATGGTAGCTTGGTAGTATTACCTTTTTATCGAGCAGTAAGCCCACATTGGGCTTACCACCACTTTGTAAAAGGACCTAAAACTCTTTAAAAGTATATGATAATTAATAATAATACCTATGTGTAATACCCCATTATATGGGTTTTCCTAAGAAAAAGGAAAGTAGACCACAAAAATGAAGGAATGTAGAACACTACAGATGAACAGTCAGCAAAAAAAGGTAGTGTAGCCAACACTACTCTGCCAAAGAACCAGAGAATGTTCTCAAGCAAAAAGTATTTTTCAGAGCAAAGGCTTGACACGTCACCATGTTTCAGCTGTGTGCCTGCCTCAGGTGTCTATAAATAAATACAATAACTAAGGCTCAGTTTACTAAAGTGTGCTAGCACTTTTAGCTAAAAATTAAAGCACACTAACGCTAGAGACACCCATAGGAATATATGGGTGTCTCTAGAATTAGTGTGTGCTAAAAAAGCTAGCGCGCCTACAGTGTGGCTTAGTAAACAGGGCCCTGAATAGTGAATAAAATACCATGATAAAAAAATAAAAACATACATAAAGCAAAACTGAAAGACACCAGGATTAAATTACAGATAAAAGTAAAATCAGTATCATACTGTCGGGGGCTTATCCTGCTCTCTCACCTTTGCTGGTCAGAGGCCTGGTAAGCCTGGACCATTTTTTCCTGATCTAATATGGATTCTGCAGCCTCTGGCCTGAATACATCAGAAACCACCTTTCTACAGAGGAAAAGTTCTTCTTGGCTGCTGCTGACTTCATCCAAGGACATGTGTCTACTTCATCCTACTTACTATTACTACTTAACATTTGTAAAGCGCTATTAGGGTTACGCAGCGCTGTACAATTTAACATAGAGGGACGGTCCCTGCTCAAGGAGCTTACAATCTTATCTCCTGGGAAAGTGCATAGGAGCAAGCATTATAGAGACAGGGTCTCCAGGAGCATCTATGTACCATGGAGGGGAGTTTGCTACCATAAGGCATGTGAGTGATAAGAGATTCGTTGCTGGAATCATACAGCCTCTCATTGTCATGACTATAATTCTGCTGGGTAGAAACACACAGTTTGTGATTGGTCCATATGTATCACCTGGGCTGAGAGGGATTCCAATGTTGAACAAGACAGAATTGGATCTCTGTTCTGGACAACTGACCCACTCCCAAGCTCAACTACAGGTGAATTGGGACTTGAGTGCGTGTATGTGTGGTCCCCTGTGACATTGTATCAGGAGAGAAGGAGAGTGTGATTTATCCCTGCGACCTGTGTTGGGAGTTTTGGACCTTAATGGCGTGACCCAGTTTACATATGTAATCCTCCTGTTTACTAAGCTGTGCTAGCGGCTGCTGCACAGCAATGCCAACACAGTCCATTCACCGTGTTGCCATTCAATGTTTTTCTATGCAGTTAATCTAAATCACAAGAGGGCGTGTTGAAAGTATGTTTTGGGTGGGAGTAGGATGAGCTTATGATTTGGACATTTTTTTGAGATAATGGAACATTATAAAAACATCCAGTGCAAGAAATAGGATGTTTTTGGCTAGTCCTGTTTCAATAATCACTCAGTACCAAAAAGGTGCCCCAACTGACCACATAACCACTGGAAGAATGGAGGCATGACCCCACCCCCCTTCTTTCATCTCAAGCTATTCTTGATCCACTTCAATCTGGCGTTTGCCCCCTTCATTCAACTGAAACAGATTTGCTAAAGTCTCCAATGATCTGTTCCTGGCCAGATCCAAAGGTCTCTATTCTATCCTCATCCTTCTCAATCTATCTGCTGCTTTTGACACTGTTGATCACAGCCTACTCCTAGATACACTGTCCTCACTTGGATTTCAGGGCTCTGTTCTTTCCTGGTTTTCTTCTTATCTCTCCCAGCTTACCTTTAGTGTATACTCTAGTTGATCCTTCTCTACTTCTATCCCACTGTCAGCTGGTGTACCTCAGGGATCGGTCCTGGAACCTCTTCTTTTCTCCATCTATACTTCTTCCCTTGGTACTCTGATCTCATCCCATAGTTTTCAGTATCATATTTACGCTGATGACTCCCAGATCTACCTCTCCACACCAGAAATCTCAGCCAAAATCCAGGCCAAAGTATCAGCCTGCTTGTCTGACATTGCTGCCTGGATGTCTCAGCGCCATCTGATACTAAACATGACCAAGACTGAGCTTCTTATCTTTCCCCCTAAACCAACCTCTCCTCTTCCCTCATTCTCTACTTCTGTGGATAACACTCTCATCCTTCATGTCTCATCAGCTCATAACCTTGGGGTCATCTTCGACTCCTCCCTCTCCTTCTCTGCACATATTCAGCAGACTGCTAAAACCTGTCATTTCTTTCTCTATAATATCACCAAAATTTGTCCTTTCCTTTCTGAGCACACTACCAGAACCCTCATCCACACTCTTATCACCTCTCGCTTACACTATTGCAACTTGCTTCTTGTCTCCCACTTAGCCATCTCTCTCCTCTTCAATCTGTTCAAAATTCTGCTGCACGACTAATATTCTGCCAGTGTCGTTATGTTCATATTAGCCCTCTCCTCAAGTCACTTCACTGGCTTCCTATCCATTTCCACAGACAGTTCAATCTCCTCTTATTGACCTATAAGTGCATTCACTCTCATCTCTCCCTACATTCCTCCCTGGGAACTCCATTCACTGGGTAAATCTCTCTTATCTGCACCCTTCTCTTCCACTGCTAACTCCAGAATCCATTCCTTTTATATTGCTGCACCATATGCCTGGACTAGACTTCCTGAGCCGGTACGTCAAGCTCCATCTCTGGCCGTCTTCAAATCTAATCTAAAAGCCCACCTTTTTGATGCTGCTTTTAACTCCTTGTTCAGAACCCTTATTTTATCATCCTCACTTTAATATTCCCTTATCTCTTGTTTGTCCTGTTTGTCTGTCCTAATTAGATTGTAAGCTCTGCCGAGCAGGGACCGTCTCTTCATGTTCAAGTGTACAGCGCTGTGTACGTCTAGTAGCGCTATAGAAATGATAAGTAGTAGTAGTAGTAGATTTGTGACATGCCAAAATTAGAATTACCACCGAACTGGATTCAGCCGCTCAACTCCAACACATCGGCCACGGCGGACGAAGAACTTGAAAGACGTCACCTCGGGTTGGCTGGCGGGGGTTGGGGTCCCCCGCCAGCTGAAGAAATATTTTTAAAGGCGCAGGAGGAAGCGGACCTCGGCGCAAAAGTAAGAAGCGGCAGCGGGGGAGGGCTGGCGGCGGGAGGGGGGTGGAGAGAGTCGGTGGCAGTGGGGGGTCCGGTAATGGTGGCGGGGGGGGGTAAAATGTGCCCCCTCCCTCTGGCTCTGGCCCCCCCTACCGCCGGAGGCCAGATACGCCTCTGATCTGGGTGTGCATAGATGCTTACGCGTCTTAGTAAAAAGGCTCCTATGTTTTCATTTTTGTATATACATAGATTTCTTGACCCCTGAGGCAGGAGCTTTTTCCACCAAAACACGTTCCTGTTATGGGTCTTTTGAGATTATTTAAGGTGCTTCCTTAATAAACTTGCTCAACTTACATCTATGGGATCCTCTTTTGCTTTGTTTGTGGTGGTCTCTTGTCCATCCCTACTCTTTTATTGCAGTGAGTTTAGGTGGGCCAGGCTTATTTATACATGTAAAAAGATACTTTCCACATGTAAATTGTCATAAATGTATAAGTAATGAATCTAAGAAAGTCACAGCATATATGTATTTTCTGCATTAAGAAAAATATGTATATTTAGTACTGCTGAATATATATTTATACAGACCACTACTGTCTACTGATCCCTACAACATTCAGCTGTTATTCATATAAGGATAAGGGTAATCCATTTGTTTACATTTATTATATACAATATTTTCTCTCACTAGTATGCTCATAATCATTAGTTTTGTACTTGGGGCAATGGAGGATAAGTGACTTAACCAGGGTCACAAGGAGCCAAAGTGGGAATTGAACCCAGTTCCCCTCATGCTCAACTTACTGTGCTAACCATTAGGCTACTCCTCCAAGTCCTTCTAATTTAGGATTGCCTTTTTGTTGTACTAAATTAAAAAGCATAGCTATTTAGATATTGGTTGAATATCACCAGCTGATGGCAGTCAACTGTCTGTACGTATATTCAGATCCATTCAGCTGAATATAAGTGTTTATTTTTAAATACCATGCCACACTAGCTGAATATTGCAAATTCCTTCAGTCCATTGTACCTGTTTTCTAACATTATGCTCAGTTATTGGCTTCAAATTATGTACTTTGATGTAGGTTCGTATTTTAAATGTATATGCCTTGGTGTTGATCCAGTCCTTTAGTATCTTGCTTTGAGCTCTATTAGTCAGAGAAGACAAATAAAAGATGATGATAATGATGCTTGAGTCAATATTCATGGATTCTGATTGTGTTGATTTTGATGTTTGCTAACTGCAAAATATGTTCTCCTATGACCAATTATTATTATTTATATTAGTCTGATATATACATCTTTTTTTAGCTGTTTGGGAAACAGTGATAGAGATGGGTTGGGGAAGGATGGAACATACTAGAAAGAAGTGATAAGTGCAGCCAAAGCGGGCCAAGGTACATATGCACATGTTATGTTTTCTATAAGGTAAAGATAAGCAAATTAGAATAACAAACACTGAGATAGTAGTATAGAGACTTATTATATGTCAGGGAAATCTGTTTTCTAAATTTCGTAACCTTGTAGGTGAAGTTGTTCCAATAAAACTTGAAATATGAATAATTAGAAAGCTTCCATTTCTTCTTTAAGAACATTTCTCTTTAAAGTGTCAAAAAGCTATTGAAGCTTCCATGAGATATATAGCTAATTTACTGGGGATACTTGAAAATGATTTCAACAAAAGCACTTTTTTGCTATTTAAAAAGTAATTACTAACTTGCTGCTATTGAGATCACTAAAAAGTATGATGCACCATTTGCAGTGTAATCAACTGTAGGTCATACAAATGCTGCAGCTGTTCCTATGCTTGATTTCAAAAGCCTTTTGCAGTACTTATTTCCTCTGCAGCACAGGGATATAAACAATGCTCTGGGTTTTAGTGCTAAGACTCAATCCACTGTAGTGGAAAAAATGGGGAAATGATCTTTCTCAATTCAAATCAAAAATGTGTCAGTAACAGGTAGTAAGCCTATCATCTTAAAAAAATCTATTACTAAAGGATTTTTGAATAAAATTGAGATTTACACCATGATAATAACAGCATTAAATACGATAATGTAGCAAAAAAATAAGAACATATATTCTCTGAGGAGACATGGGATATCAAGTTGTCAGAAAATGGGTGATATCATCTGATGGAGCTTGCATGGATAAACCTTTTCACTGTAGAAAAAAAGTCCTTGAAACATTTAAGAAATATTACTGTGAAGATATGCAACACCCTCTTGATGTCATTTATTTATTTTTTCATTCTTATATCCAACAATTATCCCAAAACAAGTTTCAGGTCAATGTGGCTTACAGTTAACAGCAGAAATTGCAGTAATGGTTTACAATTACAAAGCAGTAAAGAACATCAGTAACACATATAATCAACCAAAATATTTCTTGAAATGGTAGGTTTTGAGTTCTTTTCTGAAATGAAGATGGTTTGTAATGCTTCTTGTGTCCTTGGGAAGTGAATTCCACCATTTAGAACCCAGATAACTAAGGGGCCCTTTTACAAAGGCATGCTGAAAAATGGCCTGCAGTAGTGTAGATGCGTGTTTTGGGCATGCACAGAATCATTTTTCAGCGAACCTGTAGAAAATTCCTTTTTAAAATTTTTGCCGAAAATGGACGTGCAGCAAAATGAAACTTGCCATGCGTCCATTTTGGGTCTGAGCCAGCTATTGACCTAGCGGTAAAGTCTCATGCGGTAACCGGGCAGTAATGACCTACATGCATCAAATGCCACTTGGCGCATGCCCATACACTTGTCTGAAAAATTTTCAGGCGCACGTATTGGATGCACACAAAAAATGAAATTACTGCAAGAGACACACGGTAGCCAGGCGGTAACTCCATTTTGGTGTGTGTTGGTTGCGTGTAGAGTCTTACACGGCTTAGTAAAATGGCCCCTTAATCCAGCCATATAGATCACACAAGATCAGTCTTTGTTTTTCCGGGAAACCATTAAAAGATGCCAGCTTCTTTCTTTATAGAACAATTTTGATTCTCTGACAGTGTGGTCACATGTGGACCTCTTCATTTTGTTGTTTATCTAGTTAGGGATTTCTATCCTGATCATCTTTCCTGAAAAACGTATGGAGACAGGTTTGGGAAGGTAAATTGTAAAGAAGTTGTTCCCAAAGCTATCCTGAGAAACTTCCAGTCAGTCAGGTTTTTGGATAAGAATATGAAACAAATTAATTTTTATACAGTAATTTTCATACAGGAGAAGCAATGCATGCACATCTTAGGAAGATTCATTGCAGATAGTCTGAAAACTCATCTAGCTGGAGATTCCTACAACAGGTCTGGATACCACTGTTCTTATAAAATATGAGAAGAATAGAAAATGTTTAAGGAAAGATAAAATAGGAAAACTATCAGATAAGGCATAGGAATGTATATGTACCCCAAAGTAGAATTCAGACCAGGTAGGTTTCAGCCTCGTTGTAGTTTAACAAAATCCACATATCTCCTTGGATCTGCTATTGAATATGGTATTTCCAGCTATCATATATGTTTATTTATTGCATTTGTATCCCACATTTTCCCACCTCTTTGCAGGCTCAATGTGGCTTATAATCACTGTGAATAGTGAAAGTATATAAGAAGATATACAATTAGTATCATAGAAGGATCTTGGGTAACATGATAATGAAAAAACATAATAGTAGTTTAACACGCGAACATGATAATGATGAAACAAACTAGTAGTTTAACAAGCTAATATTGTAAGGCATTTCTGGATAGTTGTATTGGGGTTCATATTTGTTGGTTTTTGTGGTATGCCTTGTTAAAGAGATGGGTCTTCAGTAGTTTGCGGAAGTTAGTTAGTTCATAGAGCATTTTTAGGTTGCGTGGCAGCGCATTCCAGAATTGTTTGCTCAGGTAGGAAAAGGTTGACACATGCGTTAATTTGTATTTTAGTCCTTTACAGTTGGGGAAGTGAAGATTGAGGAATGTTCGGGATGATTTTTTTGGCATTCCTGGGTGGTAGATCTATCAGGTCTGACATGTAGGCTGGGGTGTCTCCGTGGATGATTTTGTGATCTAGGGTACATACTTTGAACGTGATGTGTTCTTTAAATGGGAGCCAATGCAGCTTTTCTCGTAGGGGTTTAGCACTTTCATATTTTGATTTACCGAATATGAGTCTGGCTGCAGTATTCTGAGCTGTCTGAAGGTTTTTTGATTATTTGCTCTTTGCAGCAAGCGTACAGTGCATTGCAGTAATCTAGATGACTGAGTACCATTGATTGTACCAGGTTGCGGAAGACAGTTCTTGGGAAGAAAGGTCTTACTCTTTTTAGTTTCCACATTGAGTGGAACATCTTCTTGGCAGTGTTTATCGCGTGATTCTCAAATGTTAGGTGTCGGTCAATGGTAACTCCAAGAATTTTTAGGGTGTTCAAAATTGGAAGATTCAATTTTGGTGTGTTAATGGTGGTGAATTTGTTTGTGTTATGTTGCGAGGTTAGTGACTTTAGCTTTGATGTAATAACAATATCGCATTTCTCCACCTCAGTGCTTTCTAATTCACATAACATTCTGAAATTCATGACACTGCAAAGAACAGACTATCAAAAAACTCCAAACAGCCCTGAATACCGTAGGCAGACTTATATTTGGAAAAACTAAATATGAAAGTGCAAAACCCCTAAGAGAGAAACTTCACTAGCTCCCACTCAAGGAACGCATTGCGTTCAAGATCTGCACAATGGTACATAAAATCATTCACGCAGATGCCCCAATCTACCTGCTAAACCTCGTGGACCTGCCTCCCAGAAACGCCATAAGATCATCCCGCAAATATCTCAATTTACACTTCCCCAACTGTAAAGGACTAAAATACAAGCTGATACACGACACCACCTTCTCTTACATGAGCACAAAGCTGTGGAATGCAGTACCTACAGCCCTGAAAGCTATTGATGAAATAACTAACTTCCGCAAATCTTTGAAGACACATCTCTTCAACAAAGCCTAAAAGGAGAACTCATAGCCTTACAAAACTACCTCACTAATCCACTCAGTTACTGAAGTCCACCTTTGATTCCTTATATCCTGCCTAACACCTTCCTTCTCTCTTCCTTACTTAATCTTTGTACATTAATAACTGTATCTGATATTATGGAATGACTTTGTCATAACAATACTCTGTAAGCCACATTGAGCCTGCAAATAGGTGGGAAAATGTGGGTTATAAATGCAATAAAATAAATTAATTAATTAATTAATTAATTATAAAAATACACATGTGTGTATATTGTGAGATCATTTAAAATAATGGTTCTCTATTGAATAGTGTTTGTAGGATGCAAGTGTAATTTTTCTCACATCTGTTGTGGTTAAGCTGAGCATTTTGCTGTGAGAATCAGTTCTTGAGTGGATTTGAATTAATTCATTATAACTCAAGGCAGCAGAAGGAAGAAATATTCTCAACAAAATGGTTTCAGGTCAGAAAAAAAAGAAGTGGAGAACCAAAAGGGCCCAGACACAAAGATGTGCAGTGTAGGCATCAAGCTTTGTTAAAAAGACATAGGACTTTTTTTTTTTTTTTGCAATGCAGTCAACAAACTTTATTAAAATGACACAGGATCTGACATGGGCCATGTTTTGGCCTATTGCCCTGCATTAGGGGTCAATTGTATTGTGTAATTAAATAGGATTGATTTGAAATAGTCCTAAATTGCAACAACAAACTTCGAAGTACACTACTCTCATAAAGTGCTCTGTTTGGCGCACAGCTTTGGACTGGGTGTGACTTCGTGACGGTAGTGTACTTTGAATTTGCAGTTTAGGATTATTTCAAAACCATCCTATTGAATTATACTAATACAATTTGCCATACAATTGACTATAGATCTACTGTTGACCCTTGATGCAGGCCATTAGGCCAAAACACGGCTCATGTCAGGTGCTATGTCATTTTAATAAAGCTTGATGACTACACTTACACCTTTGTGTCTGGACCTTTTTTTAGGTTCTCTATCTCCTTTTCTCTGGTCTGGCTAATTCATTATCTAATAAATTGCTTTTTGGGGTCCCGATTTTTAAACAATGATTTTCTAATCAATTAGCTACCCATCAAAAAGAAAATTAGAATAAATGAATAATAATTAGATGTATTGAATAAGTTTTAAAGGAAACCCCGTTTCTCTACATTAATTGTAAAACTAGCTTTTGTATTTTAACTCTCACATTCATAAAATTATTACTAATATAACATAACATAACATAACATAACAAGTGGTTAGATCAATGGCCTGAGACCCTGGAAATTCTGAATTGAACTTCTACACCTGCCACTTGCAATCCTTGTGACCTTGGTCAAGTCTTTTTATCTCCAGTTGCCTCAGATACCTCCTTGGAAAAGGGACAATTTGAGCCTAACCACTTATCACCAGTGTACATTGCTTCATATGCCCAGCAGTGCTATAAAAATGATAGGTAGTAAGTACCATTAGTATAGGCTTATACCTGATATTGAAAATGGCTGCCTAACATATAAAGTTAAGTGCAGATGTTTAACTTAAGAGTATATCCAATGGTACCATTATTTAGGGTCCTATTTCTAAGGTGTGCTAATGATTAGTGTGCACTAAATGCCACACAGCCCACTGTATATCTATGGGCTGCATGACACTTAACACACATTAATTCAATATCCTGTGCTAAATCTTTAGTCCCCATTAATAGAAGGACCCTGCAAAATGGTATCATTAAGGAGTTGTTTTACAAAGGTGCATCAAAATGTGGCCTGCGGTAGTGTGGGCACATTTAATGGACATGCGCTGGATCATTTCTCCACCACATCTGGAAAAAAGGGGGTAGGTTTGGACCAGGAAATGGACATGCAGGAAAATGAAAGCCAGCGCGTGTCTATTTACGGCCTGAACCTTTAACGCTACCCATTGACTTAGCAGTAAGGGCTCATTCGTTACCCGTGCAGTAACCGTCCAGGATTACTACCAGGAATGCCTCCGCAGTAGCAAATAGAAAATTATTTTCTACCGTGGGTTTTCAGCCCATGCCAAACTCGGAATTTCCGCCAGGCACATGCGTTAGTCAGGTGATAATGCTGATTTGATGCACACCGTACGCGTAGGCCCTTATATGCCTTTGTAAAGGGCCCCTAAGTATATATACAAGTGGCAACCGTGTCACTGCTCATACTAGTTAATCTTGCTTTTGCTGCTGACCTAACTTATACATATAAATTATATGGGTAGTAGCTGAATTTTATCGCTCTACATATTGGTTTTGTGGCAATCCTCTATCCACTGCAATTCTGCCTTCAAGTAACCCCTAAATTATGTATGTCACTGAAAGTTAGGTGCACAAATTTGGGTACAAATTACAGGTCCATGCATAAACTAATTAGTTAATCAGGCATTAACAATAAATTATTTGTGTTAACAGGCAATCATTAAGAGTTAGGTGCGGGTATGCCCTATGCACTATTCTGTCATATACATACTAAAATTATTACATGCAACTCCAAAGGGGGGCATGTCCATGGAAGAGGCATGGAGGTTCAGGAATGCTCCCAGGATTTAGACATGATGTTATAGAATAATGTCATTTTCACGGCCAACTGGCATTAGTTGGGCGCCAGCGTTTACACCATCTTTTGGCAGGCATAAGTGCGTGTGCCCAAAGTTAGATGCGACATGCACACTAACCTCTGGATTCTATATCGTGCACCTAGAGATCTGCACCAAAATCAGCACGGATTCTATAACAATGCACACAACTTAACAAGCGAATGAGTGCTGATAACAGCACTTAACAAGAAATAATGAACACTAATTGACACTGATTAGAATTTAGGCACACAACTTCCTAAGAATATTCTATAATGATGTGTGCTGAACTTTTAATGCACACAGTCGAAAAGAGGCATTTTTATAGGCAGGTTAATGGGCATTTTATGGGTGTTCCAAAATTTACATGTCTAGTTATATAATATGGCCTAGTACACCTAAATCTATGCACAGGGATTTAGACCAAGTTTTCATTGGTGTAAATGGATGCGTATAGATTTAGGCACTGAAATATAAAGTAAACATATTCTATAATCAGCTCCTAAATCTAGGCACTGATTATAAAATACGCTTAGTTGGCACTGATTTCAGCATCGATTTTTTTAGGTGCCATATATAGAATCTCCTCCTAAGCTAGTATTGTATAAATGTTGTTCTCCGCAGAGAGTTCCCTTTGCAGAATACTAACTTAAAGCAGATCATCCTAGTGCCTAACTGAATTCCCCCCTAACCCTGGGATTCTATATATCACGCCTTAATTTCCACACAGAAATCAAAGGGTATTCTATAACAGTGTACGCAACTCAATTGGTTAACTAACTAATCAGCACTGTTAATTGGATGTTAACAAGTAATTATCAGCACTAATTGGCATTAATTAAGATTTACATGCACAATTTGCTAAGGTCTCTATTTACTAAGCCACACTAGGATTTTTAGCATGCTCTAAAATTAGCGCACGCTAAATGCTTGAGTCGCCCATATATTCCTATGGGCAACTTGGCATTTAGCACGTGCTTATCATTAGCGTACGCTAAAAATGATAACGTGCCATTAGCGCTGCTTAGTATACAATGCCCTAAGTGTATTCTGTAATGTGGTGCACTTAAATTCTAAGTCGCCTAGTTGAAAAGGGGGCATGGCCAATGGCCGGGCATGGGCACTTCTAAAATCTATACACTTTGTTATAGAATATGCCCACTCTGTGCCTAATTTAGACATCAGGATTTACACTAAGTAAAACATGGCGTAAATGGCTGTGGTTAAATTTGGTCATGTGGAGAGGCACTCAGCATATTCTATATACCATGGTGATAATCTAAGCCTATTCTATAAAATATAGGTGTGCTCCTAAGCATATTTTTTCCATGCACAATTTTCAGCCACCATATATAGAATCTAGCCCTATATGTATAACTTTTATATGAAAGCTGGCAATAACTCAGTCTATTATATGTATATAGAAGGCACTAATATTTTTTTAAAAGACTTATGTGATCAATGCCAATACCAACAGCATAAGTCTTTTAAAATATCAGGCTGCTTGCGTTTTCTAAAGAGGAAAGTATCATATAAATATATTTTATTACTTCTGGTAATGAATATAATTGCATTAAAAGCTTTGAGGGTCAATATAATCCATGTTTAAAGTCTGCAGCACATTTCAAAGAAGATTTTTTTAATAATTTAAGAAGACGTTACAATAGCATTGTAATTAATTTATGCTGATCTTATAGAGCAATAAATATTTCTTTTTGGATAGAAAACTAATTTGTTCATCAGAGAACAAATTTGATGTAAAATATTTCCTGCCTTTAATAGCTAATTTTTATAAGTTACCATTAACTGTAATTTAAATAAATGCAAAGAATAGAGCAAGTAAATGTGAAATGCTGTTTTAGGACTGAAGTCACCCACATTATATTGGATTGGGAAAGTGCAGCTGCTTAGCATAGTATGAGGAAGCGACTGGGTGGCATTGGCAGTGATTGGGCATAGAATGTACATTGTAGTTAGTGTAGGCCAACTCTCAAATGTGCAGTCAGTGTGGGTGAACTTAGTGTTACCTCAGAAGGGTGGTGTTATATAAATCTTTGTTAACCATGCTTGACATTAACAAACAGTAGAGAACTCATCTGTGCAGCAAGTGCAGGGGAAATGCTAGACATGCCCCCACCTTGCAAAAGTTCCCACATGATCTCTGCAGTGACTGTCCACTAGTTTTTACATCTAGGGGCCCTTTTACTGAGGTGCGTATGTGCATCCTGTGCGTGTCAATTTGGAGTTACCACCTGGCTACCATATGGCTCGGTTGGTAATTTCATTTTTCACGTGCATTTGCTGTATTTTTTTACGTGAAACTGAGAAGGAGCATCAGCGTGCACAGGAGGAGCAAGAAGAAAGAAGAGCAGGGCAGTGAATACGGCTGCGCCAGAGACCGGCGCTGAAGGCTTCGGCTGGCAGGGGTTAGGGACCCCTGCTAGGAAAGGTATTTGTTTTTGCGGGGGGACCGGTGAGGGGAATCGGCAAGGAGGCGAAGTGGTGGGGGTGAGGAGGTGAGGTGAAGTGGTGAAGTGGTGGGGGGGCGGCAGGGTGGCACTGAAAATGTGCCCCCAATCTCGGGCTCTGGCCCCCTCCCACCGTGAGGTCTGGCTACGCTCCTGCCATGCACTGAATTCCGTTCTAAACTCTATACTGCACAATGGGGGAAAGGAGAAGGGAGAGGGAAGATGTGGGAGGAGAAGAATGGTGGAGGGGGACTGACACCTATGTACACGTATATAATAAACATTCTCACCTTTTTCACAAAAATGTGTCTGGATTATGTTATTCCGGATTTCCTGGCCTCTCTGATGTGCCTGGTGAGGTGACAAACCCTCATGGTGTACCTCTAGTCTCTCATCCTTGCTGTCACTTTACTCCCTGGCCTGTTCCTCTGGTTCTGGCATACACTTTCTAATTGCCAGATTGTGCAGCTTGCAGTATGCAGTGAGGACTTCACAGGTATTTGCTGGTTTGTACAAAAACTTGCCGCCAGATTAGTCTAGACACTGAAATCTGGTCTTCAGAAGGCCAAATGTCCTCTCAATTACTGTCTGGGTAGCAATTTGGGCCATATTGTATCTGACCTCCTCTGACCTCCTCTGACCTCTGGGGGTTCACAAGGGAGGTCATCAGCTAGCTCCTGAGGAGATAGTCACAGTCACCTGTATTGAGGAGAGCAGAAAAGATGTTAGAGAAGGTGCCACACCTTTTGTCATATGTTGGCAGTTCCTACAGTTGTTTTGTGTCATCTTCCACACCACAGGGCCAAATCTGGCCCCATACCTGTGAAGCAAAGAAAGAGATGTAGTCAATTATTAGAAGGGTGTACAGGTTGTAGGATGCACCTCAACTAGTAGCCATCCCCCCTCTGATTTCTCCACTCTGAAAGGCATTGTAGATGCCAGAGCATGAAAGGACATAGGCATCGTGGCAAGATCTGGGAAAGTTGGCACACATTTGTTATCTCCAGCACTGCATTACAGACAATCTGTATATTGAGGGAATGATAGGACCTTTAATTTATGTGTTCTGCCTCACTGGCTACAGTTGGCCTTAAGGCCACATGCTTATAATCTGTGGCACCCAGTACAGAGGGGAATTGGGCAATCTCATAAAACACTGTCATGTTTTCTTGCTGCTCTGCCTCATGCATGGGGAACTGGATATAAGAACATAAAAATAGCCGTACTGGGTCAGACCAATGGTCCATATAGCCCAGTATTCTACTTCCAACAGTAGCCAATCCAGGTCACAAGTACCTGGCAGAAACCCAATTAGTAGCAACATTCCACGCTACCAATCCCGGGGCAAGCAATGGCTTCCCCAAGTCCATATCAAAAACATACTATGGATGTTTCCTCCAGGAACTTGTCCAAACTTTTTTAAAACCAAGATATGCTAACTGCCATTACCACATCCTCCAGCAGTGAGTTCCAGAGCTTAACTATTCTTTAAGTAAAAAAAATATTTCCTCCTGTTTGTTTTAAAAATATTTCTATGTAATTTCATTGATTGTCCTTTGGTCTCTGTTCTTTTTGAAAGGATCTGCTAAACCTTTTTTGAGATTTGGCAATCAGAATTGATGTCCCTTTTCAAAAAGGCCTAAAGAAAGTGGGTGATGATGAATGAAGCAACTGGCTAACTGATTCCTTCTACAGCTCCTAGAAGTGTTTAGAATGTGCCTGTTGTTAGTAAAGCCAGGGCTGTGATCACTCTCACATGGACTGGTAGGGCATGCCCCCTTCAAGCAGGGCTCTATGTCCTCTTGCAGCTGTTCACACAAATGGTCTCTTTATTAAACCAGTAGCTAGTTATACACTGATCATCTGTCAGGTGTACACCCTCTGCACTACTGCTACTACTACTACTGCTACTACTACTACTACTACTGCTACTACTACTACTACTATTTAACATTTCTATAGTGCTACAAGGCATACGCAGCGCCGTACACCATACACAAAAAGACAGTCCCTACTCAAAGAGCTTACAATCTAGATAAGACAGGTAAACAGACAGAACAATTAAGGGTAAGGGAATAAATAGGGGAGGATAAAAGACAGGGCAAGTGAGTAGAGGTTAGGAGTCAAAAGCAATGGCAAAGAGGTGGACCTTAAGTTTGGACTTGAAAACAGCCAAAGACGGGGCTAGACGCACAGGCTCTGGAAGTCTATTCCAGGCGTGAGGTGCAGCAAGACAAAAGGAATGGAGTCTAGAATTAGCAGTAGAGGACAAGGGGATGGATAAGAGAGATTTATCTACAGAACGGAGTACCCGAGGGGGGGGGGGCGTAGGGAGAGACGAGAGTGGAGAGGTACTGGGGAGCAGCAGAGTGAATACACTTATAGGTCAATAAAAGAAGCTTGAACTGAATATGGAAACAGATAGGGAACCAGTGAAGTGACTTAAGGAGGGGGATAATGTGTGCATAGCGACTTTGGTGGAAAATGAGTCGTGCAGCAGAATTTTGGACTGATTGAAGAGGAGAGAGATGGCTAAGAGGGAGGCCGGAGAGAAGCAGGTTACAATAATCAAGACGAGAGGTGATACGAGTGTGGATAAGGGTTCTTGCAGAATGCTCAGAGATGAAGGGACGGATTTTACTAATGTTATAGAGAAAGAAACAACAGGTTTTACCAATCTGTTGAATATGAGCAGAGAAGGAGAGAGAGGAGTCAAAGATGACCCCAAGGTTTCGAGCTGATGAGACAGGGAGAATGAGAGTGCCATTCACAGAAATAGAGAAAGGGGAGAGAGGAGAGGTAGGTTTAGGGGGAAACATGAGAAGCTCGGTTTTGGCCATGTTAAGTTTTAGATGACGTTGGGACAGATAAGCAGATATCAGATAAGCAGGCTTAAACCTTGGTCTGGATGCTGGTTGAGATTTCAGGGGTAGAGAGGTAAATTTGGGAGTCATCAGCATAGAGATGGTATTGAAAGCCATGGGATGATATCAGAGAGCCAAGGGAAGAAGTGTAGATGGAGAACAGGAGAGGACCAAGAACAGAACCCTGAAGTACACCGATTGGCAGAGGGATAGAAGTGGAAGAGGATTCACCAGAGTGTACACTAAAGGTGCGAAGCAAGAGGTAGGAGGAGAGCTAGGAAAGAACAGAGCCCTGGAATCCAAATGAAGACAGCATATCAAGGAGTAGGCTGTGATCAACAGTATCAAATGCGGCGGATAGATCGAGAAGGATGAGGATAGAATAGAGACCTTTGGATTTGGCCAGGAACAGGTCATTGGAAACTTTAGCAAGTTCAGTTTCAGTTGAATGAAGAGGGCGAAAGCCAGATTGGAGTGGGTCAAGAACAGCATGAGATGAGAGAAAGTCCCACTTGCCCTCACCCTCGGCTTCTCCCTCTCCTTTGTCACCCCTGCCCTGACATGCTATAAACCAGGCTAGCCTTCAGCCTTTTCATTGGGAGACCCCTTCAAATACAATTGAGAATGTCAGTACAGCTGTGACCAGGAAGCTCCCCCGAACACCCAGCTCTTCAGATCAACCTAGACAAAAGTTTGTGTTTGAATGTTGTTACCAAGTGAAAGGCATGGCTCACACAAATGGAAATATATCCGAACCCTAATCTACAACAACAGGTAACTCCATAGGAAAGTTATCCTGTTCAATAGTAGGATATGAAATCATAGGCACAAAATATTGAATAGCACCTAGTGCAGGGATCTGCGTCCTCCTGTTAGGTGTGAATATTTATACCAGGTTCAGCAAGTATTTATTTATTTTCAAACTTTTAAACCTAAGTGATTTACAAAACACAAACACATCGATAAAAAATACCATCAACAAATGATAACAAAACAGAGAAAAATAAAAGAATAAAACTCAAGCTACCTATGAGTGCAAACAACAACAATCAACTGCTGCTCAGCTTGAGTGTGACATCCATGACTTAGAAGCACAACTCTACTCTTGCTATGATGGGCACAATAGTATTATATGTCCAACAGTTGAAGTTCCAGTATAATTCTTTGCTAAACCAGATGGCATCAGCCATTTGTATTCGGCAAAATGTTATATATTATTCAAAGGCTAATAAGGATGGTCACACCCTTGCACATTATCTAAGGGGGCATCACACCAAACAAAGAATCACTGCTCTTAAAGATCCAGATGAAAATGTGTATACCTTAACGGACTAAATTGTACATAGATTCCATTCTTTCTATACTCAACTTTGTGCTGCTGAGTCTACAGGCACTGAGAGAACACTACTGCTTTCTTAACCTCTTTAAAATTGCCCAATCTGTTTTCTTCACATACGATGGCACTCTGGAAGCCTATTTTAGTAAAGGAATTAATAAGGCTATAAAAGCACTGTCTACTGTCAAAGGTCTAGGACTAGATTGTCTGTCACCAAAATTTTTAAAGGCTTTTTTTTTAACCAATATTAAATTTAAACTCCAATTATATTGCAGGGCATTCATTCTAACTCAACAAATTTGGGGAGGTTTTTGGAGGTATCAATGGTTGCTTTGCCAAAGCTTAATAGAGACCCATAATTGGTTCAGAACCATCATCCAGTTTCTCGTTTAAATTTGGACTATAAAATCTATGTTAAAATTTGTATGGCTTGGTTGGAAACAGTTATACCTCCTCTCATTCAAAGGCTGGGTTTATTAAGGGATATTATAGAGCAGAAAACACTAAACTATTTTATCATTTACTTCACTTGGCCAAGTCACTACCACATCCGGTCTTTTCTGTGTCCGTTGACAGGGTCAACTGGAAATATATTTTTACTGTCTTCAGTAGCTTTGGATTTCCAACAGAATATATTTGTTTAGTGTGTCTTCTGTATTCATCTCCTTCAGCTCAGATTGTAGCCAATGATGAATTATCAATGCCCTTTTCTTTTAGAGGAACACAACAGGGTGTTTCATTTCACGTCACCTTTTTGACTTGACATTGGAATTCTTATTGGAAGCTGTCTAAAAAAATCCCAATATCAAGGGAGTGTCAAGAATTTAAATTATCAGCTTATCAGTGGCGTAGCCAGACTGCCAATTTTGGATGGGCCTGAACCTAAAGTTGGTGGGCACAAAATTTTCTCTCTACCTTCCTTCCCCAGCAAAATTTAGTCACAGTTATCAGACGCATTTGTCACACAGGGTAAAGTGCTGCTTTTCAGTGCATCAGGTTTCAGAAAATAATTTATTTCATAGCCTAACACCCTTTTCAATGAACTTTCAGAGGCCAAAACCTCCTGCCTCGGGTCAGTATAATGCTGTTATGGTATCCTCTCCTGACCTAAGGAAGGAAGTATTGGTCTCTGAACCTTTATTAACACAGGTACCATATTACTTTATCCTAAATTAAAAATAAAATTATTTTCTTTACCTTTGTTGTATGGCCATTTACTTTTCTCATTGTGTTGCTCCCAGTCTCTAGATTCTGCTTTCCTTCGTCTTTCTCTTGCCAGGATTTCCTGTCCGTTCATCACCTATGGCTTTTCATCTTTTCCTCACCCATGCTCTCCACATGCCCCTTCCTCTTATTCTCCAGTCTTTCCCTACTCTGTCCTCTCTCTCTTTCCATCCAGCAGCTCCCCTCTTTCTCTCCCCATCCCTCCAGTGTCTCCCCTCTTTCTTTTGCATCCAGCGTCTCCTTTTTCTCCCTACCCTTCCATCCAGTGTCTTCCCTCTTTCTCTCCTCATCCTTCCACCCATCTACCCTCTCTCCTGATCCTTCCATCTAGTGTCTCTATCTCCTCTCTCCTTATATCCAGTGTCTCTCTATCTCTCTACCCTTTTCTGTTCAGTCTCCCCTCTCTCTCCACATCCTTCCAGTCTCTCCTCTTTCTCTCTGCATCCTTTCATCCATCTCCCCTCTTTCTCTCCCTATCATCCCATGTACATAAGTACATAAGTACATAAGTAATGCCATACTGGGAAAAGACCAAGGGTCCATCGAGCCCAGCATCCTGTCCACGACAGTGGCCAATCCAGGCCAAGGGCACCTGGCAAGCTTCCCAAACGTACAAACATTCTATACATGTTATTCCTGGAATTTTGGATTTTTCCAAGTCCGTTTAGTAGCGGTTTATGGACTTGTCCTTTAGGAAACCGTCCAACCCCTTTTTAAACTCTGCTAAGCTAACCGCCTTCACCACTTTCTCCGGCAACGAATTCCAGAGTTTAATTACACGTTGGGTGAAGAAAAATTTTCTCCGATTTGTTTTAAATTTACTACACTGTAGTTTCATCGCATGCCCCCTAGTCCTAGTATTTTTGGAAAGCGTGAACAGAAGCTTCACATCCACCTGTTCCACTCCACTCATTATTTTATATACCTCTATCATGTCTCCCCTCAGCCGTCTCTTCTCCAAGCTGTATAGCCCTAGCCTCCTTAGTCTTTCTTCATAGGGAAGTCGTCCCATCCCCGCTATCATTTTAGTCGCCCTTCGCTGCACCTTTTCCAATTCTACTATATCTTTCTTGAGATGCGGCGACCAGAATTGAACACAATACTCAAGGTGCGGTCGCACCATGGAGCGATACAACGGCATTATAACATCCTCACACCTGTTTTCCATACCTTTCCTAATAATACCCAACATTCTATTCGCTTTCTTAGCCGCAGCAGCACACTGAGCAGAAGGTTTCAGTGTGGTATCGACGACGACACCCAGATCCCTTTCTTGGTCCGTAACTCCTAACGTGGAACCTTGCATGACGTAGCTATAATTCGGGTTCTTTTTTCCCCACATGCATCACCTTGCACTTGCTCACATTAAACATCATCTGCCATTTAGCCGCCCAGTCTCCCAGTCTCGTAAGGTCCTCTTGTAATTTTTCACAATCCTGTCGTGATTTAATGACTTTGAATAACTTTGTGTCATCAGCAAATTTAATTACCTCGCTAGTTACTCCCATCTCTAAATCATTTATAAATATATTAAAAAGCAGCGGTCCTAGCACGGACCCCTGAGGAACCCCACTAACTACCCTTCTCCATTGTGAATACTGCCCATTTAACCCCACTCTCTGTTTCTTATCCTTCAACCAGTTTTTAATTCACAATAGGACATTTCCTCCTATCCCATGACCCTCCAATTTCCTCTGTAGCCTTTCATGAGGTACCTTGTCAAATGCCTTTTGAAAATCCAGATACACAATATCAACCGACTCCCCTTTGTCCACATGTTTGTTCACTCCTTCAAAGAATTGAAGTAAATTGATCAGGCAAGATTTCCCCACACAAAAGCCATGCTGACTTGGTCTCAGTAATCCATGTCCTCGGATGTGCTCTGTAATTTTGTTTTTAATAATAGCCTCTACCATTTTCCCAGGCACTGACGTCAGACTCACCGGTCTATAATTTCCCGGATCTCCCCTGGAGCCTTGTACAGCAGCTCTCTCCCCTCCAGTCCCTTCTTCCTTTCTCCCTTGTCCAGCAGCTCTCTCCCTTCCATCCAGTCCCCTCCTCCTCTCCATCCCATGTCAAGCAGCTCTCTCCCTTCCCTCCAGTCCCTTCTTCCTCTCCCTCCCATGTCCCAGTAGCTCTCTCCCTTCCCTCCAGTCCCTTCTTCCTCTCCCTCCCATGTCCCAGTAGCTCTCTCCCTTCCCTCCAGTCCCTTCTTCCTCTCCCTCCCATGTCTCAGTAGCTTCTCCCTTCCCTCCAGTCCCTTCTTCCTCTCCCTCCCATGTCCCAGCAGCTTCTCCCTTCCCTCCAGTCCCTTCTTCCTCTCCCTCCCATGTTCCAGTAGCTCTCTCCCTTCCCTCCAGTCCCTTCTTCCTCTCCCTCCCATGTCCCAGTAGCTCTCTCCCTTCCCTCCAGTCCCTTCTTCCTCTCTCTCCCATGTCCCAGTAGCTCTCTCCCTTCCCTCCAGTCCCTTCTTCCTCTCCCTCCCATGTCCCAGTAGCTCTCTCCCTTCCCTCCAGTCCCTTCTTCCTCTCCCTCCCATGTCCCAGTAGCTCTCTCTTCCTTCCCTCAAGTCCCTTCCTCCTCTCCCTCCTATGTCCCAGCAGCTCTGCCACTTTCCCCCCAGGCCCGCAAATCCACATCCTTTCCACGCTGTTGCAGCCCTTTTTGTCCCACGGAGGCAGCGTTCAGCGTTTCCTTCCTGCTGCCCTGTCTACTCCCCAGGCTCCGCTGCATCGTCCCTGCAAGTGGAATCATTTTCCTTTTTGGCCGTCGCGCTGCGCTACCATACACACAGGCAGCTTTGCTCCTCCCCCACCACGTTCATCTGGCCCTAACAGGAAGTGCATCAGAGAGGGCCAGAATGGACGCGGCGGGGGAGGAGCGAAGCTGCCTGTGTGTATGGCAGCGCAGCACGACGGCCGAAAAGGAAAACGATTCCACTTGCAGGGACGATGCAGCGGAGCCTGGGGAGAAGACAGGGCAGGAAGGAAACGCCTAACGCTGCCTCCATGGGACAAAAGGGCAGCGACAGCGCATGAAGGTTGTGGATGGGCGGGCCTGGAGGGAAAATGGGTGGGCCTGGGCCCCTCCTGGCCCACCCGTGGTTACGCCCCTGCAGCTTATACAGATGATGTTTTACTTTATCTTAGTGATCCTAAAATCTCATTGCCAGAGCTCATTCATTTCATTTCCCATTTATGGCTTTTTCTGGTTATACAGTGAACTGGGACAAGACTGGTGTCATACCCTTAAATGATCATGGTATATCTTTCATGAATGAGCCTTGTCCATTGAAATAGTCTTCTACCCCTTTAAAATACCCGGGCATCTACTTTGACAGAGATATGACCTAATCTTATCAGATCAATATGGAGAAAATTGGGGCAAAAGTAAACGAGGAGATGAATTCTTGGTCTCAACTGCAGTTCTCCTGGTGGGGTCAACTAGATACCATTAAAATGATGATTGTACTGAAAATTACTTACCTATTAAACATGTTTTCTCTCTTGTTTCCTAATTTTTTATGGGACAATAAACCCCCAAGAATCTCATTGATTAAATGTATGGCTTTTAGCACTCAAAGGGAAGGGGTGTTCAAACCAGATTTGCTTTTGTACCATCAAGTTTTTATATTGTACCAGGGTGTTGAATGGATTTCTTCCCTAACAAATTGTTCTCTTCCTAGACAGATACAGCTTGAGACAGCATTGGCTGCATTAATTCCTTTGTTTGGGCTTCTGATGATGTTACAGCCTAAGTCAGTACAACCCAATCCAATCATACATACTAACCAACCTTGCTTACTGTTATTGGACAAGTGTCTAAAGTAATAAATGTGGGGCAACTGGTCCAAGAACCAACAAGAAGGGGAGCTATTTTAGATCTAGTCCTTAGTGGAATACAGAGCATGGTACAAGAGGTAACGGTGTTGGATCTGCTGGGAAACAGTGATCATAACATAATCAAATTTAAGCTAATATCTGTAGTGAGATAAAAAAAGAAATCTATTGTAGCAGCATTCAATTTTTGAAAGGATGACTATGACAAAATAAGGAAAATGGTTAAAAATAAGCTGAAAGGGTCGGCCATAAAGGTTAGGACTTTAAATCAGGTGTGGACATTGTTTAAAAATATCATCGTGGAAGCACAGATCAGATGTATTCCACGTATTAACAAAGGTGGAAAGAAGGGGAAATAACAGCCAGCATGGTTAAAAGGTGAAATGAAAGACGCTTTTAGAACCAAGAGTGGCCTTCAAAGAATAAAAAAAGGATTTTAATAAAGAAAATAAGAAGCAGCATAAGCAGTGTCAAGCTAGATGCAAAACAAGCTAAAAGAGAATATGAGGTAAAGAAGGCTAAAAGAGAATATGAAGAAAAACTTGCCGTGAAGACAAAAACTCATAGTAACAGCTTTTTCAGGTACATCAGATGCAGAAAGCCTGTTAGGGAATCTATGGAACCATTTGATCATGAAGGAGCAAAAGAGGCACTCAGGGAGTACAAGGCCATAGTGGAGAGATTGTGAATTATTTGCTTTGGTCTTTACAGAAGAAGATGTAAGAGATCCAGGAATAACACGTATAAAATGTTTGTACATTTGGGAAGCTCGCCAGGTGCCTTTGGCCTGGATTGGCCACTGTCATGGACAGGATGCTGGGCTCCATGGACCCTTGGTCTTTTCCCAGTGTGGCATTACTTATGTACTTATGGTTTTCAAGGGTGACAATGCCGAGGAACTGAAAGAAATTTCAGTGAATCTGGAAGATGTGATAATGAGCCAAATTGACAAGTTAAAGACTGGACTGGATGGTATACACCCCAGGGTACTGAAAGAACTCAAACGTGAATTTCCTTATCTGTTGTTAGTGATCTGTAACCTGTTGAATTCATTTGTAGCACCTGAAGATAGGAGGGTGGCCAATATAACACTTATTTTTTTTAAAGGGTTCTAGGGAGATCTGGGTTACAGGCTGGTAAGCCTGACTTCAGTGCTGGGGAAAATAGTGGAAACTATTGTAAAGAATAAAATTATGGAATGCATAGACAAACATGGTTTAATGGGACAGAGTCAGCATGGGTTCAGCCAAAGGATAAAGGTGAGCAAGTATATCTGGATTTTCAAAAAGCGTTTAACAAAGTTCCTCAGGAGAGACTCCTGAGGAAATTAAAAAGTCATGTGATAGGAGGCAATGTCCTTCTGTGGGTTAGGAATTGGTCACTGGGCAGAAAACAGAGGGTAGGGTGAATTGGCCATTTTTCTCAGTGGAGAAGGGTAAAGAGTGGAATGCCATAGGGATCTGTACTTGGACCAGAACTTTTAACATATTTATAAATGATCTGTTGAGTTAGGTGATTACATTTGAAGATGACATAAAACTATTCCAAGTTGTCAAAACACATGCGGATTATGAAAAATTACATGAAGACCTTAGGAAAATAGAAGATTAAGCATCCAAATGGCAGATGAGATTCAATGTGGACAAATGCAAATTGATGCACATTGAGAAGAATAATCTGAATCATAGTTACTTGATGCTAGGGTTCACCTTAGGAGTCAGCACTCGAAAAAGATCCAGGTGTCATTGTAAACAATACATTGAAATCTTCTGCCCCGTGTGTTGTGGTGACCAAAAAAGCAAACAGGATGCTAGGAATTATTATGAAAGGGATGCAAAATAAGACCATGATATTACAATACCTCTGTATCGCTCCATGGTGCAACCTCATCTTGATTATTGCTTGATTATTGACTTGTCGATTCTGGTCACAGCCTCTCAAAACAGATATAGAGGGGCATAATCGAACGAAAACATCTATCTCCATAGGTGTTTATCTCCGAGAACGGGTCCGTGAAGGGGCGGACCAAACCGTATTTTCGAAAAAAATAGACGTCCATGTTTTATTTGACAATTTGTGAGCTGGGCGTTTTTGTTTTTCAGTGATAATGGAAAATGAAAGCACCCAGCTCAAAAACGAATAAATCCAAGGCATTTGTTCGTGGGAGGGGCCAGGAGTCGTAGTGCACTGGTCCCCCTCACATGCCAGGACACCAACCGGGCACCCTAGGGGGCACTTTTACAAAAACAAAAAAAAGGTAAAAGAGCTCCCAGGTGCATAGCACCCTTTCCTTGTGTGTTGAGCCCCCCAAATCCCCCTCAAAACCCACTGCCCACAAGTCTACACCATTACTATAGCCCTAAGGGGTGAAGGGGGGCACCTACATGTGGGTACAGTGGGTTTGGGGGGGGGGTTGGACGACTAAGCATTAAGTAGCACAATTGTAACAGGTAGGGGGGGATGGGCCTGGGTCCACCTGCCTGAAGTCCACTGCACCCCCTAACAACTGCTCCAGGGACCTGCATACTGCTGCCAGGGAGGTGGGTATGACATTTGAGGGTGAAAATAAAAAGTTGTGAAACATCATTTTTTGTGGTGGGAGGGGGTTAGTGACCACTGGGGGAGTCAGGGGAGGTCATCCCCGATTCCCTCTGGTGGTAATCTGGTCATTTAGGGCACTTTTTGGGGCCTTATTCGTGAAAAAACAGGGTCCAGGAAAAGTGCCCTAAATTCTAGCTACAAACGCATACTTTTTTTCCATTATCGGCGAAAGGCGCCCATCTCTGTTCAGGTGATAACCATGCCCCAGTCCCGCCATCACCACACCTCCGACACGCCCCCGTCAACTTTGTACGCTTCCGCGATGGAGTGCAGTTGAAAACGTCCAAGTTTGGCTTTCGATTATACCGCGTTATTCGTTTTTGGGAGATAAATGCCTATCTCCCAATTTAGGTCGCAATATAGGCATTTTTGTCTTTCGATTATAAGCTGGATAGCGTAATTAGAAAAGGTTCAAAAAAGAGCAACCTAAATGAAAAAGGGGTAGAACTCCTCCTATATGATCAGGTAAGGCTAAAGAGGTTAGCGCTCTTCAGCTTGGAAAAAAGATGGCTAAGTGGGGATAGGATTGAGGTCTGAAAAATCCTGAATGGTATAGAATGGGTAGAAGTTGATTGCTTTTTCACTCTTTCAAAAAGTACAAAGACCAGGGGACACTGAATGAAATTACATGGAAATACTTTTGAAACAAATAGGAGGAAATATTTTTTCATTCAAAGAATAGTTAAGCTCTGGAACTCATTGCCGGAGGATATGGTAACAGCGGTTAGTGTATGTGGGTTTTAAAAAGCCTAGGACAAGTTCCTGGAGGAAAGGTCCATAGTCTGTTTTTCAGATGGACATGTTAGAAGCCAAGTGATTAGTAACGCGTAATGTCGCTACTAATTGGATTTCTGCCACATACTTGTGACCTGAATCCACTGTTGGAGGTAGGATACTGGGCTAGATGGACCATTGGTCTGACCCAGTATGTCTGTTCTTATCTTGAAATGATACTGCCTATTACTCACTTTGTAATAACTACAATTTGCAAACTGATAAGATTGGCCTTCATGGCAAGTTTGTAATATTTGGGATATGAATGTGCATAGTGATTCTAAGGAAATGCCCTTTGCAACAGCTTCGGAATTGTATATGTGATTGTCAGATACCCAGTTTTACAGATAGTTTCAATTATTGCATGCTTTTCAGGGGCTTTGCTTAACATTTTCTAACATAAAAGATGTGCTTTAATTAGTTACTTATTTTAATCAAGTCATAGAATTGGGGCATGTAGCATCACATTTTTATAAATTGCTGAAAATTCTATCTCACAGCAGGCTTATGAGTCTGCAGAAAATAGGGAAGAGGAGCTAGGTTGTACTTTTCTAATGCAAGACCGGGATGGGTTCTGGTGCCAAGTTTCTTCTACTTCCTAGTCTGCTTTATTATCATAATCCTTATTTTTTTATGGCACATGATGCATATTGGTCCCAATAAGAGTGTTGCTGCAAATTCTTTGGTGTCCAAAATTTGCTGGACGTTTCATATAGAACTTGAGTTCTTTAGGCATCTGAAGTATGATTTTATGTTTTACAGCCCTATTAGAATACAGTATAGGCCACCATACAAACAATATTTCATACCCATAAGAATATTACATATCAGGTGGTTGTGTTAATAGTATTGACTTTACAGAAGATGCTTTTTGTACAACACTATTTTCTGTTTAATATTTTAATGTTCCTGGTTATTAAAACTGTGTTAGAGCATTGAGAAGTTTTTACTTCAATTTCTTGTCAAAAATGGTTGAATTTGGTTTGTTTAACCTATTGTTAGTAGCATATATAGCTAGAAAATCTGGCCACTTAGATATGTTTATGGAACAGTGGTCCTCTCTATCAGCAGATGTATGCTTTTTGGAAGACACAATAAATATTTGTGGGATGAAGAATAATTCCTCTGTATATGTAATCTGGGGTTTTTTTTTTTCTTGTATTTTACTAGGGACATTATATTTGATTTTCGTGGTTTATCAATTTTGCATATCGAGCAGTTCTTCTTGGTTATCTACGTAACCTTTGGTTTTTCTGAGGTTGTATTTTCTTGTTTATTAACATCTCTGAGGACCAATAGAATTGGGAAATGGGTCACATCATCTGCTAATGTTTGGGGAAAAGATTTCCCAAGTAGAAGTGATTAAGGATGGTGGAAAATAAAAGAGGAGAACATGAAATGGTACAATATAGCCAATCTTAAGAATGAGATCCTCAGGATACAGCAGATAAAGAGAAGAGATCTCAGAGATGGACAATGAGGCAAAAAAAAAACATGATGGCTACTCATCCGCCTTTGAGAGGGCCTGGAAGTAGAAAATGCAGAGTAACCACATCACACCCTTGCTACCTGTACCTTACAGGGCTAAATTTAAAACTGTATGAATGATTTTAAAAGTCCTCAGACAAAATGGGCCAGAGTACTTAAAGAATAATTTAACCCTATAAACATCTTTGCAACCTATAAGGAATCTGCTCTGTAAGGGGAAAGGGAGGCATATAAATGTTTTAGAATTAATTGCATTCTATTTAATAATAATTATCTGATTATATCTTCTCCATGTAATTCTTTGCAAATGCTTTTGTATGTTCATGTTAATGATGCCAATCATGAATAAAGAGGTGCTTGAAGATATTCTGTATATCAGAGTACTCAAATATACATAATATAAAAACGAAATGTATTTTAAATT
This sequence comes from Microcaecilia unicolor, assembly GCF_901765095.1. NCBI lineage: Eukaryota > Metazoa > Chordata > Amphibia > Gymnophiona > Siphonopidae > Microcaecilia > Microcaecilia unicolor. Next base: position 468,597,478 of record NC_044033.1, on the reverse strand, counting down.
AATTTGTGAGAAAGTATATAAGCTTTCCACAGCACTTCTTACAAAGTGTAATGACTGCCTCTATATAATCAATAGTGCATTTCCAATGAAAATTACATTAATCAAGGATAATAAGCTGTCACAATTCATGCTTGTATTTAAAATCTTAGACTACAGCAACCTATAACCGAATTTATTTTGGATTTGCTTTTATTTCAAAACAACTTGAAGTAGAATCCGAAAACCTTAAAGAAGGGATTGATCTTTTTGAGTTGTTTTTGTCTGAAAGTTATCTGACCAGCCTCAGGGAAACTGGAAAACCTCATAATGATCTCAGTAGTAGAGTCTTCTACCCACTTCAAGAGTCAACTACAATTTCAGAAAAAAATCATTAAACCATGACAACAACTGCAAGTTGCAGTCTTGATATTGGCAATTAAAGCCCTTCCCTTTAAGGATGTTCAATACTGGCCTTCATTATCAAGTTTGATTTACTGACTTTAACTTAGCTGACAAAACAAATGACTTCTTTCATTTGCACAAAGTCAAATAGTGTCATTAGTTCTATATTGGAAGCCTGAATGGTTTGGACTTTAAGTCCATCCAGGCTATCCAACTAGAATAACAATTGTATTGAGTGAGGCACACAGATTGTCAGCACAATGCATATAGCATATAAGCTAATTTTATATGGCAATGAATATCATAGGGGACCTATACTACACAAAGACAATTGTAACTAAAGATAGTAAGAGTTCCAATCAATTTTTCATGAATTAAAAATATAAAGGAAAGCTTGCAGATGTCACATAACATTAGATCATTTTTGACCTGTATTTATAGTGTGAATGTTGGTGCAATTTGTTTTGAAAAGCCTGATTCATTGTATAAAATGGCATTCCATGCTCTCAGGTCACTTATAAAAATACTACATAAAACAAAATACACAATCAACAAAACAAAAATAAAATCAAAGCATATTCCTCAATAGTGTGTTTCCCCTTCTTCCATTCGCAGACTTGTTTGTGTAAAGTGTGCCTCTATAGGTTGGTAGGAACTATGTGGTAGTTATATAGGTTGTGTGTATGTGTGTGTGTGTGTGTGTGTGTGTGTGTGTGTGTGTGATACATGTGTTTCTGTGGTGCAGTGTGGTGTCCTTTAACAAAGGTGCACTAGCGTTTTTAGCACCCGATAAAATAAGTGTACCCTAAAAACTAGAGATGCCCATATATTCATATGGATATCTCTAGCATTTAATGCATGCTAGTCATTAGTGCATGTTAAAAGTGGTACCGTGTCTTTGTGAAATTTATTTATTTATTTATTTAGATTTTTGCTCACACCTTTTCAGTAGTAGCTCAAGGTGAGTTACATTCAGGTACTCTGGATATTTCCATTAGCGCCAAAAACCGGGGACGACCATCTCTAAGGTTGACCTAAATTTCATGATTTGGGTGTCCCCGACCGTATTATTGAAACAAAAGATGGACATTCATCTTGTTTCGATAATATGGGTTGCCCCGCTCCTTTACGGGACCATCCTTAGAGATGGGCGCCCTTAGAGATGGGCACCCCCGTTCGATTATCCCCCTCTATATCATTCAATCCAGGTGCTTTGTTACTCTTTCAATTTGCCACATTACATCTGCCAGGTTTACTGAAAGATGTTCCATTTTCCTCTAAATCTTCATCATGGAATGCCATTTGTGACATCACTTACATATTACTCAATAAAAACTGAAGAAAAATATTTCTTTAGTTTGATCCACTATAGCCTTGTCTTTCCTCAGCACTTCTTTTATTCCTTGATCAACTAATGGTCCAATGAACTCCCTTATAGTGTTCTTGCTTTGGCTGTACTTAAAATGTTTTTTATTATGAGTTTTTTCTCTATAGTCTACTTTGAAATTATATTTTGCTTGCCTTTTTAATGCTCTTAATTTAACTTGCTAGTGTGTTTTCTGTTTCCTGTTTTTTTCATGCTGGTCCATTTTTCCATTTCTTGAAAGATGTTCTTCTGCATTTGATTCCGGTATCAGTTGGCTTAGTTGAGTTACAAGTACATGCTAAGTGGGGGAGTGGCCTAATAGTGCAGTGGTTTGCAGACCTGAGAACCAGGTTTCATGCTTGCTGCTGCCTAACAGTCACCACTGGTTGATATCCTGGAGAAACAGGTTCAATTCATGTTACTGTGGGAAAGTCACTTATGGCCCTGTTTACTAAGCCATGCTGTAGGCGTGTTAACTTTGTAGCGTGCGCCAATGCTGAAGACACCCATATGGGTATCTCTAGCATGCATTAATTTTTAGCGTGCACTAGAAAGTTAGTGCACCTACAGTGTGGTTTAGTAAACAGGGCCCTTAGCCCTCCTTTGCCCCTGGTACAACATGATACTAGATTGTGAGCACATTAGGTACAGCTCTAAGTGAAAAAGAACAATTGTATATAAATACTGAAAATAAATAATAAATTCCTTCATTTCTCCTTTTATGCAGGCCAACAGTTGTTTAGCCTTCTTTCACCATTTTTTAATGCATGGAATGCATCTGGTCTGGGTTTCCAAGATGGTATACTTAAGCAACACCCATACCTCTTACCTTTGCAGCTGTTTATTTTATTTATTTTTCTAACCATTTTTTCTAGTTTTATCATTATCTTCCTTTTAAACTCAGCTTAATAGTTCTATCTGATAACACCCAATATAACAAAAAGATCAAGTTTTCTAAACAGCATGAGTGAAAACAGGTTACCACACAACCGCATATTACTGCATTTGTGCTGAATTTTTTCCCCTCAGGGAGTATGGCATAGGTAGCGAGTGGATGAGTAAATATTAGCCATCTAGTGTGTCATACTCTCTGCAGGTACCAAGCGCTAATGGGAACATTAATGCATAATGGGCTTCTTTTACAAAACTGCACTAGTGATTCCTGTGTAGCAAATGAGAGGAAGCCTACTCAATTCCTATGGGCTTCCTCTCATTTGCCATGTAGGAATTGCGAGCATGGCTTTAGGAAAAAAGCCCCAAATTTGTAGCTACTGTGTAGTAAAATCCTGCATTAAGCCACAGTGACTGTAAATTATGGCAGTAGAAAGTAGATCACAAAAGCTAATCACCTGATGTGGCCACATTTTCGCACTGCGCTGCATCAGACGATAGTACTGTAACATGACATAAAATACAATCAAAATGCTTGCAAACTAATAAAATGAAATATAGTTTATAATGACAGAGCTCAACGCTGCCGGGTCTATGAGTTGCACATCACCTTACTGGTAAGTTTTTGTTATCCTGCATTTTTACCAGCCTTAGGGCCCCTTTTACTAAACTGTACTAGTGATTCTTGTGTGGCAAATGTGAATGGACTGCATCACATTTGACGTGCTGGAGATCACTAGCATGGTTTAGTAAAAAGGACCCTTAATTTTAAATGTTATAGCTCTAGCAGCTTCATAATAAGTGCCACTATTTACTCATAGAGTATCATTACCTGAACACTGTGTGAAGGGACTTGTTCTTGTCTGTCCCTGGATTGGAATGTATATTAATCTTTTACACATATTGTTTTGACACAGACTGTTTTTTTGAAAATGCTTCAATTCTAGGGTTGGTTTTAAGTGAGCTACTATTTAGTTGTACTTTTCACAGTAAGCATGTCAGTGCACACTTTTAAGGTGGTCCCTTCACACTACAACTGTTCATCTGTCTGTATTTTTATGGTACGGTTCTCAACACAATTTATTGTCTCTATAATTGATTTTTATGAATTGTATGTGTTAACTTGTTAATTTGATATGTTTGCATGTTCATGTATTTTATTTATTGCATTAGTTTGCAAATATTTTAATTGTATTTTATATTATGCTACAGGTCTATCTCCTGACGCAGCCCAGAAGTGGGCAAAAACGAGGCCATATCAAGAAATTTTAAATAAATTAGATATCTTTAAGGCATCATTTTTTGTGATCTACTGCTTTCTACTGTTGTTACTGGTTGTGGATCTTGCTAGCCTTTCCTATACTGTTATTTTATAACTGCAAATTGTAGTGCATGATAGTAAAAGAGCCTTTGTGTTTTTTTAATGTGAGTTCTTCAATGGCAAGGTTAACATCTGACAGCAATTCACAAGGGAAAAGTAGAGGATCATGCAGTTCTGGACAGCCTGAAAACCAAACCTGTTTTTAGTCCTCAAAAACTAGAGTTGAGAACCTTAATGGCTCCTTTTACAAAGTGGCACCACTGATCAGTGTGCACTGAATGCGAAGAAGCCCATGGGAATTGAATTGGCTTCTCCGCATTCAGATGCCATTAATCGGTAGTGCTGCTTTGTAAAAGGAGCCCTAAATCATTTGTGACTCAGCTTCAATGGAATCAATAAAGAAATGGTCATTAATTCATTCCTCAAGGGCAATCAGGCAGAATTTTAAGGGTATAATAATAACATCAAGCCCAGCATCCTGTCTCTAACAGTGCCCAGTCCAGGTTGCTAGTACCTGGCAGATTACAAAAGATACATCTATTTCCCATAGGCGCCCTTTTACTAAGCCGCGTAGGCACCTATGCGCGCCCAGCATATGTTAGTTTGGAGCTACCACCTGGCTACCGCGTGCACTGGAAAATAAATGTTATTTTCTGGCACACAGCACAAACTGGGCGGTAATCGTCATTCTATACATGTAGATGATTACCGCACCGTTAACGCATGAGACCTTACCGCTAAGTCAATGGCTGGCGGTAAGGTCTCGGACTAAAATGGACACGTGCCTATTTTTATTTTACCGCACATCCATTTTCAGCAAAAATAAAAAAGGCCTTTTTTACAGATGCGCTGAAAATGGGTCTGCGCGTGCCCAGAATGTGTGCCTACACTAGCTCAGCCCATTTAGTGAAAGGGCCCATAGTTAACTTCTAGGGATGAACAGTAGCTCTCCTGAGTCTACCTGGCTTATAATTTTGTAGATGATGGGGCTCATTTTCAAAAGAGAAAAATGCCCAAAAAGTGGCATCAATTGCATTTGGACATTTTTCTCACAAAAAAAACATCCAAATTGGTATTTTCAAAACCACATTTTAGATGTTTTTCCTATGAAGTCTGTCGGAAATGTGTTCAGATCACAAGGGGGCATGCCAGGGCTGTGTTGGGTGGGATCTGGGTATTCTTAACACTTGGACATTTTTCAGTCATAATGGAACAAATCAAAACTGCTAAAAATAATTCAAAAGGATATGGAGTCAATTAAATCAAAAAATGCCCACTGTAACTTAAAAAATATGTATAAATGACAAGAATGTGCATTAAAAGAAGGCAAAAGCTTCAAAGAGCTCCAGATCAACTGATCTATAGTAGTTCCTCGTTGATATGCCATCTATTTTTACCCCAACTTTCAAGACCTTGAAGCAGCAGAGCTCATTTGAGCAAAACGAAACACTGGCCAATGTTGGTCTGGGGAATTGGTTGAATGCAGAAGAAATGACTTCAGGAGAGATGACCTGTCAAGTTTTTTGAACTAAGTACTAACTCTGAAGTTTTTGAATTTTGTGCTGTATTGGATTCAGACATTACCGAATATTAGCAATGTGTGTCACTGTTTGATGCTATGCACATAGACAGTTTGATTTAATTCACACAGTAACTCTTCAAACATTGGGAAGGTTGTTTTAAGCCAATGATGAAGAACAGATCAGTTTATCTGGAGCTCTTTAAGGCTTTTTCCTTCCTTTAATGAACATTCTTATCATTTATACATATTTTTGAAATTACAGTGGGTCATTTTTTGATTTTTTAACAAAACAAAATCATCCAGGAATAAAACTATCACGTTTTGAGCTAGACCTGTTTTTATAACGAATAAGGCACAGAAAGGTGCCCTAAATGACCACTGGAAGGTATTAGGGATGACCTCACATTACTCCTCCAGTGATCACTGACCACCTCCCACTCACCCCCAAAAATGTGAATTAAAACATTACCTACCAGCCTCTATGCCAGCCTCAGATGTAACACTCAGGTCTATTAGAGCAGCATGCAGGTCCCTGGAGTACTCTAATGGTGGGTGAAGTGCACTGCAGACAGGTAGACCAAGGCCCATACCTTCCCCTACCTGTTACACTTGTGTTGGAAACTGTGAGCCCTCCAAAACTCACTAGAAACCCACTGTACCCACTTATAGGTGCCCCTTTCACCCATAGGGGCTATTGTAGTGATGTACAGTTTGGGGTAATTGGTTTTGATTTGAAGATAAGGGAGCAACGGTGAGATGTGTACCTGGGAGCATTTATTTAAAGTCAACTGCAGTGCCCCCTAAGGTGCCCCATTGCTTTCCTGGGATATCTGTGTGGCCAGTCTACTAAGAATGCTAGCTCCTTCTACATCCCAATGGCTTGATTTTGTGTGTTTTTCACTTTTTGTTTTCAAAAATGGACCAAAAAGATAAACTCACAGAGCACAAAAAGCATCTAGCAAATAGCCATTTTTGAAAAGAAAAAAAAAGGTAGACATCTTTCTGTTTTGAAAATGGCTATATTCCTCACTTGAATTTTGGACATTTTTAGTAAAACGGCCAAAGTTGGACTTAGACATCATATCAAACATGACCCTCCACGTCTCCAGGAACTCTTGCAAGCCTCTTTGGATTCCCATTATGCTTGTCATCTTGACTACATTTTCTGGAAAATTTACATGCAAATCCTATCAGTTGATGCCATCAATGGGCTAAGTTACAGGAGCGTAGGAGCCCGAAAGAGAGGGCCCCAAAGAAGAGATTGTGCTTCTGTAGACAGACTAGTCTTTCCAATATGGCAAGTTTAAAGTTAACTGGAGTGGAAGCATTTCAAGGAAAATGAAAGCTGGGTCCATTGGGATGTCAATCTGAAGTAAACTGGAAATGTAAGTAACTGTTATTTTTGATCTACAATATTGTTATTATTTTGGTTATTAGGATAATAAATACAATTATTTCAGGAAAAAAGACAACTGTATAAGATTTGTTTTAAATCTGCTGGTTATTAGTTTCATCTATTTAGTTATTAGTTAGGTTATTAGTTTCGCTTACTTAGTCATTTCTCTCCACTTATAATTTTACGAACTCTTCTCAGTAGTCTTTTCTTCAAGTTGAAATACCCTAACCTGTTTAGGCTTTCTTCATAGGGGAAGTGTTTTATACCATTTATCATTATTTTTAACCTTTTAGTTGCACTATGTCCTTTTTCAGATGGGACACATTACTCAAGGTGCAGATAATCCAAGGACATACAGATGCAAAATGATAATTTTGTTCTCCATCCCTTTTTGGATAATTCCTAAAATTTTATTTGCTGCTGCAACACACTGAGCTGAAAATTTCAATTTATCGTCCAAAATTGGCTCCTTTTACTAAGATGCGTTAATGCAGTGTTTCCCAAGTCTAATCCTTGAGTACCCCTTGCCAGTCAGGTTTTTAGGATATCCACAATGAATATGCATGAAATAGATTTACATATAATGGAGAAGTGTATACAAATCAAGTTCGTGCATATTCATTGTGGATATCCTGAAAACCTGACTGGCAAGGGGTACTCCAGGACCGGACTTGAGAAACACTGTGATAATGGATTTAGGAATAAAATAGGCTTCTTAGCATTTACCCCAGGATTATATCATGTCTTAATTTCCACATGGAGCTCGAAGAGTATTCTATAAAAGTGCATGTAACTTAATTGGTTAACTAGGTAATCAGTGCTGTCAATTGGATGTTAACAAGCAATTAGCACTAACTGGAATTAAGATTTACATGCACAACTAGCTAAGTGTATTCTGTAACATGGTGCACTTAAATTCTAAGTGGCATAGTTGAAAAGGGGGCATGGCCATGGGCAGAGCGTGGGCATTTCTAAAATCTATGTGCTTTGTTATAGAATACATCCACTCTGCGCCTAATTTAGGCATTGGGATTTAGGCCAAGTAAAACATGGCATAACGACTAAATTTGATCACGTGGACAGGTGCTCAGTGTATTCTATATACTACATGGAAACATACATCTAGTTTATACAATATAGGTGTGCTTCAGAGAATACACCTAGATGTATTTTTTTCCATGTGGAAATTTCAGGTGCTATAAGTAGAATCTAGCCCTTAATGCACACATTTGATGCCCAAAGTTGAGCACTGAATTTGGTGCTCTATGCTATTCTACAGAGTGCTCATCCTGAAGCGCCATTGTGTTGAATACTGAATTTTATTGGTGATGAATTTTCACCACCATTTTTAGGGTCCTGTTTACTAAGCTGTACTGTAGGCATACTAGTATTTTTAGCACACATTAATAATTATCACGTGCTAACACTAGAGACACCCATATGGGTGCATATAACACTGCATTAGCGCATCTTAGTAAAAAAAAGCCCATTTTGGACAATAAATGGGCATTTTTAGCTCAATGTGTTGAAGTGACTACAAAGACAAACATAATTTTAGAGATTATCCAAAAAGGGATGGAGAACAAAATTATCATTGTTCATCTATATAGGTCCTTGGAATATTTTCACCTAAAAAATGATAGCTACCTTAGTAAACAGGGCCCTTAGAATCTGCCCCTTTATGTGCAGTTAATAAACCAAGACTAGGCTACTGTAGGACCATGCTAAAGGGTTTTGTTGTAGGTGTTTTTTTGTAAACATCCATTATGCAAGGCCAATCGATATTGTAGCGTATAGGACTCCTGATGCAAACACTTCAGTTGAAACACAGCCTTGTTGAGTTCTGAGTTGTGCTTCTCCAGGTGCAATGTTATATTCCAGTAGATGATATTTTATCCTTTATCTCCAATCATAAATAAACAGAAGTGACTATTTTTGTTCTTGGACTCCATGTTTTTTGGATCTCACTATTTTCTTTGTTTGCTTACCTGAAAACATGACATACTTGAGAACATACTGGGATTCACTGTACTAAGAGAAAGAAGGAGAGGGAGAATAAAGAAACAAATCTGGTTGATATTCAGTGTGAGTTAACTGGGTTAGAGAAGCTCTTACCTAGTTACCTCATGCTGTGTTCTGCCTTGGCACTGTCTAGTTAGTACTGGTGAAATTCAGGAGCATAGTTTGGGAAGAGCCAGGAGCTACCCAGTGAAGCAGTGATTTTCAGTCCATTAACCTGATAGTTTCTTGGATAAAGTTAAGGCAGCAAAAAGGCATGGAGGAGTAGTTTAATGGTTATTGCAGTGAGCTAGTTCAAATTTAATTGCAACTCCTTGTAATTTTAAGCAAGTCACTATCTTCATTGCCTCAGGTAAAAACTTAGGTGTGTGTCTTTTTACTAAGCTGCAGTGGCCACTAATGTGGGGCATGCTCAAGCTGTCATGGTAGTTTTAGGATCGGCACACGATAAAAAAATACATGTTAGAATTGAAGGCAAGTCTAGGGTGGAGAGTAGGCATATTCTAAGCTAATCAGCACAGCTACATCACTAACCGATTAGCATATGGTTAGTGAGTGAACATTTACTGCCTACAAAATAGGTGACGGTAACGTATAACATAGTAGATGACGGCAGAGAAAGACCTGTCGGTCCATCCAGTCTGCCTAACAAGACGAACCCACATGTGCTACCTCCTGTATACACCTGACCTTGACCTGCATCCGCCACACCAGAGCACAGACTGCAAATGTCTGCCCAGCCCCAGCCCCACCTCCCACTACCGGCTCTGACACCCAATCTCCGCTAAGCTTCTGAGGATCCATTCCTTCTGAAAGGATTCCTTTATGTTTATCCCACGCATTTTTGAATTCTGTTACTGTTTTCATCTCCACCATCTCCCGTGGGAGGGCATTCCAAGTATCCACCACTCTCTCCGTGAAAAAATACTTCCTGACATTTTTCTTGAGTCTGCCCTCCTTCAATCTCATGTCATGTCCTCTAGTTCTACCGCCTTCCCATCTATGGAAAAGGTCCATTTGCGGATTAATATCTTTCAAATATTTTAACGTCTGTATCATATCACCCCTGTTTCTCTTTTCCTCTAGGGTATACATGTTCAGGTCAGCAAGTCTCTCCTCATACGTCTTGTAACGCAAATCCCATACCATTCTCGTAGCTTTTCTTTGCACTGCTTCAATTCTTTTTACATCCTTAGCAAGATATGGCCTCCAAAACTGAACACAATACTCCGGGTGGGGCCTCACCCACAACTCATACAGGTGCATTGACACCTCCTTTCTTCTGCTGGTCACACCTCTCTCTATACAGCCTAGCAACCTTCTAGCTATGGCCAGCGCCTTGTCACACTGTTTCTTCGCCTTCAGATCCTCAGATACTGGTAAGGACTCACATGCTAATGGCCATGCGCTAATTGGGATATAGTGCATGGCCATTAATAGAAAATGGCACACGCTCCAGCGCACGCATTGGGCCAGCAGTAGTTCCATTTTATCGTGGTAAGCCTGCGTTGGGCTTACTGCTGCTTTGTAAAACACCCCTCACAATTACCTATTTATGCCTAGGGTGACCTTCCCTTGACAAATACCACATAACAATTTCACAGTGATAAAGAAACATTACCTATTAAATCCATCCTACAACAACATGCCCTTATTTCATATGCACACAAGCAGTAGCCTAAAATAATATTCTTGACTGATACTAAAACAAGAGGGAATGAGTGGCATGACAATTAATGTGGACCTAACTGGTGCAACTGTTGACACTGCAAATATTCATTGTTACTATTCAGCTCTAAAACATAGGTGACCTCAAGGCATGAAAGCCTTGTAGTTAGAATTTGTTCATCTGTAGAATATGATTGTTTCTTAGCCAATAGCCATCCATGAACACAAGGTTTCTCTACTATGAAGAACTGTGCTTGCAATTAATCTACAGCCTAGAGGTGAACATCCTCAATAAATCATCAATGACCTTCCTATCTCAGGAATTATATCATGTCTTTGCCATGAATTATGGTTTATTTGTACAGAGTTCTGGTTGGAAAAGCATCAAGGCAGAACTAGTTAAAATTAAAAATAATAAACAAAATAGGAAACAGTTTCCCAGGGAATAATATAGCACATCTTTGCATAGAGGTGGTCTCATAAACCATTCACACTTCATTCATGATTTATCACAGTATAACATAAATCCTTCTGTGTAATAGCTCCCTTATAATTTATTTTACCTTATCAATTATTCTGTACATGGTTGAAATGCAGAACAATTTACAATGCATTTTAAGGCACAGTATTATAATAAAAGATTGGCTATAAGACATTGTTGCCTCTTTTAAGATATGGCAAATGATTAGGAAAATAAATGTGTTTAATTAAAAAATAAACCTCAGCATAAATGATGATATGTTGACTGACTCAACACTAAAAATGAGCACAACAATAACATCATTATTTCAGTCCTTGAATGAAACCTACACGTTGGGGAAATAGAGGTCCTTTCACTAAGGTGCGATAATGGATTTACTCCTGGATTCTATATAGCGCTCCTAACGTTCCGTGCCGAAATCCAAACATATTCTATGACAACGTGTGTAACTTAATTGGCTTAACAAGCCAATCAGTGTTGTTAACAGCACTTAGCAAGCGATAATGAGCATTAATTGGCATTAATTAAGATTTACACGCACAACTCCCTAAGTGTATTCTGTAACACCCTGTGTCTAAATTTTAATGTGTGCAGCTAAAATGGGGCATGGTTATGGTTGGGGAAATGGGCATTTTGTGGGCATTCCAAAATGTATGCTCATTGTTATAGAATATGGCCCTCTGCAACTAAATCTACTCACCGGGATTTATACCATGTTTTCATTGGTGTAAATGGATGTGCATTGTTTTAGGCACTAGGGTATTGACTAAGCATATTCTACATACTGCACCTAAATCTAGTGCCACTTATACATTTAGCTGGAAATGGTTTCTGTGTGGATTTTTTAAGCGCCATATATAGAATCTGGCCCTTGGCATGCACTAACAATTAGCTTGCGCTAAATGATAAGATGCTCATTATATTCATATGGGCACCTTATCATTTAGGGGCCCTTTTACTAAGCCGCATAGGTGCCTCTGTGTGCCCAACCTGCGCCAATTTGGAGTTACCGCCTGGATACCGCGTGACCCATGCTGTAATTTCATTTTTTTACATGTGTCTGCTACGCGCGCCAGAAAATACTTTTTATTTTCTGGCGTGTGGTGAAAATCGAGCGGTAACTCCAACTTGATGCACATAGGCGATTACTGCATGGTTAATGCGAGAGACCTTACCGCTAAGTCAATGGCTGGTGGTAAGGTCTGAGACCCAAAATGGACACAAACCAATTTTTATTTTGCTGCATGTCCATTTTCAGCAAAAATTTTAAAAAGGCATTATTTACAGGGGAGCTGAAAAACGGATCTGCGCATGCCCAAAACACATGCCTACACTACCACAGGTCATTTTTCAGTGTACCTTAGTAAAAGGACCCTGTCATGCACACTAATCATTAACACACTCTAAATCTGTTAGCACACCTTAGTAAAAGGACCCCAAAATATGCTTTGTGGTAGTGATTCTGACTTTCCTCTAGGTTTTATCCATTCAGGCAACACTTCAACTTCTATTCAACAAATTTTGCTCTGAATGCAGCTAGTGGAATTCTCAGACTTGAAATAATTATTAATCCACACTAGCATGGCAAGTTTGTTTGGTAAGCAGCACCAAGCTTAACCTATATTGCTAATTTTCAGAGTATAACAACTCTGTCTCTCCCACAGCTGTGGTGCTTTTGTCAGCCGGTCAAGCATATTGTTATAATCCTTGGGAGACATATGTTCTCTCCCTTCTTCCAGTCCTCACTTATAAAGCTCAAACATCTCTTGTGGTGAGAATAAGAATCTTTTCAGTTGACTGTACTTAGAAGTGACACTACAGAAACACAAGAAAATGAGCACAAATCTGATAGTTAGGGAGAGACAGGGGTAATTCTATACCTGAGCACCTCCAGTTAGGTGCCTAGAGGATGTATAGTAGCACCTTATCCTATAAAAGTACCTCAGTCCCCAGATTCTGTTACAAAATAATATTGGTGTACCTAACATTTAGGCACCCACAGGGTCCCATGTAACTTAAAGTATTCAGTAAATTACATGCATAAATTAGAGCCCCATCCATGTCCTGACTATGCTCTGCCCGTGTCAGCAGAGAAATAGTGAGCAGAGCTACGCTTATATGGATTGATGGTTTGAAAGCTAAATCTTAAATATTCAAAACATAAAGTATCAGGTCCCTGGAGCCAGTAAGGAGACATTCTAGCTATTGTCGGAGGACCAAGAGACATTCCTGCATTTATGTGCTGTGTGTTAGGAGTGGCATTACAAATAGCACTTAGGGATCCTGCTGGTACTTTCATGGGAAAATGTACACTTGCCATATAAATGCTGGTTTTCTAGATATTTACATGTGCAATGGGCATATTTATGTGGGCACCCAGACTATAGAATGGCTCTTACAGAATCTCCTAAATGTCATTACACGTTTTGTTAAGTGGAGGAGTAGCCTACTGTTTAGAACATTTGATAAAAAGTGGAAAGCAAGGGTTCAAATCCCATATTGCTAGCTATGATCATTTAGCCCTCTGTTGCCTCAGGTACAAAATTAGACTGTAAGCCATCTGGGGTCAGAGAAGTAGCTACTGTATCTGATTAACTCACATCAAGCTACCACTAAAAAGGTATGAGCTAAATCCTTAAAAAAATAAAACCATTCTGCTGCCTAAAAATGTTTCCAAATTCATTCAGGTAAAAGGGCTCCTTTTACAAATTGGCACTGCTGATTAGTGTGTGCTGAATGCGAAGAAGCTCATGGGAATTGAATGGGCTTCTTCGCATTCAGCACATTCTAATTGGTAGGGCTGCTTTGTAAAAGGAGCCTGAAGTTTGTTACACCAAAGAACAAAACATGCTCTACACTATAAAATTTACAGACCTTCTGTCTAACAGAAATGCTTAATACAATACTTGATAGAGAACTAAACCAGTATTTTAAACATCACCATCTGGAAACTCAAAACTGAAGACTATTGAAGTGGTGTCCATTGAGGTACAGTAGGCATTTTTCTGTTCCTAGAGGATTTTAACTAGGGTCCCTTGGTGTAAAGTCCACTGTACAAACCACTAGGTTACCCCTCTGCTCTGCCTGGATGTCTATGTGGTCATTTTTCTCTAAACGATGCCAGACAGATGTCCCTATCCCTGGTTTGTTTTTTGTTTTTGTTTTGTTTTTGCCATTCATAAGTTGGATGTTTCATTTTGGAAGATGACTATTCATTTTGGATGTTCTAGGCACGAAAATATCTAGTTTGCAGGGATTTGGGATGTTTTCCCTGTTTGAAATTGGCTTCAAGATAGATGGGAGGTTTGGGGATGTTTTAAGCAGGACATCCCAATTCTGACTTGGACGACTTTTCAAAAATGCCCCTCTGTACAGCAATATTTGTTACGCTTCTAATCAGCCTATACAAATTCCACCTCATTCACTTTTGAATTTAACAATACCAATTTGTACTTCCTTCTGTCAGTTACATATCTAAAAAAAAATTCTTATTCTCCATTTGTGCATATTAGCTATTTTTATTTTTTATTCAATCATGTCTTCACTTTCTGGAGACTACTTTTCCTTTCCTTTGCATTTCCAGATATTGTTGTCTATCTTCCCCTTTGTGGTTTCTCTTGATATGAATTATTTTTCCTTATCATTTCTACTATTTCTTTAGCCCTACTGCTCCTACGTAAAAGGGCCCCTAAGTTAAATTTCCTGAAGTCTAGGAACCTCCCCTTGGAATGAATCATCAATGCTTGCAATCACCAATTATGAAATTATTTCTTTATTTATGGTTCATTTCTACCCCACATTTTCCCACAAATGCAGGCACAATGTGGCTTACATGAATTACAAAAGTAGAGAGGTATAACACATGAATTTTACAGTAGAATAAGGATAAAACTGTTGGATTATTTGTAGTAAATAATTAGCAGATTTTAGTACACACAGCTTCAGCTTTAGAAATGTTAATTTCTTTCTTCATCTCTCTCTCATTCACCCCTGAATAATTCACTGCTGAGTCACTTTAAAGTTGAAGTAACAAAACATCTGTTTACTCACAGTTTGTAGTTAGATTATAATCAGACAGGCTTATATATACATATTACTATACATTTGTATTATCAGCTCCTTCCATGTGCTTAGATGGTAATGGATGCTCACACCACCATAGATCCTCTCAGGTTAGGAGAGATCATGAGCTCCATGTGCTCCATGTGCTGCATGTGCTGCATCTGCTGTGTCTAACCCCCACAGGAAGTTGCATAGCAGTGTGACCTCTCTAAGTAATTCACATCAGAGGTCACAGAGTAATCACAGAGAAATAATAGGTGACAGGCAATGCATGTAAAAATACAATACATTCCAACAAACCCCTTCTCATGCATAACTGTCATGCAATTATTTATTCATACAAAGTCCAAGCTTTATACGCAGATTCACAAAATGTTCTCTGGGTAACGGTTTGGTCATGATGTCAGCTGTCATCTCACTGGTGTGACAATAGTGTAGACTGATGACCCCTTCTTTCACCAACTCTCGCACGTTGTGGTATTTCGTTGCGATGTGCTTGGTGCGTGACTGAACCTTGTCATTCTGTGACAGTCGGATGCAGCTCTGATTATCTTCCATTAACTGGATTGGTCTCTTTTCAGCTATTCCGAAATCCAGCAAAAGTTTTTCAATCCACATCAGTTCTCTGCACGCTTCCGATACGGCCACATATTCAGCTTCTGTAGAAGACAAACTCACAATACTTTGTTTATGACTGGCCCATGAAATTTGTACATTTCCATACATAAACACATATCCACTTGTGGATTTATAATTAGAATGATCCCCTGCCCAATCTGAATCACAGTAACATATTAGTTTTGGATTACTATTGGCTGAAATCTTTAATTTACAATCAATGGTACCCTTTAAATACCTTACCATCCTTTTAACTGCAGTCCAATCTGATTTGGTAGGTGAGCTGACCCTTCTGCTCAAAATTCCTACTGCATTTGCTATATCAGCCCTGTATGTGGTAGCTAGATATAAAAGCTTACCTATGGCTGATCTATATTGGATGTTATCTGGTAAAGGTTCTCTTACTGTTTCATCCTTCAGAAAATCAGTGATCATGGGAGTGCTTACAACTTGGGCATCTTGCATACCTAAACTTTCAATAAGCTCATTTATTTTCTGCTTCTGGCTTAGAAGATAAGAACCATCATTTTGTTTCTCAATTTCTATACCAAGATAGTATGACACATTTCCAAGTTCTTTTATCTCAACATTCTGGTTTAAACACTTTACAATGTCCTTGTACTCTTGCTCACTTTTGCTTGCAATGAGCAGATCATCAACAAAAGCTAAAATGTATGCATATTGTCCATTTGTGCACCTAGTGTACAAACATTTATCTGCTTCACCTTGCTTAAATCCTAAATTTGTCAATATTTCATGCAATTTTTCATTCCAACATTTTGCACTTTGCTTTAATCCATAAAGACCTTGTTTAATTTACACACTAGCTGTCTTTGTTTTGTATTTATGAAACCTGTTGGCTGTTCCATGTACAAGTCTTCAGTTATATCTCCGTGAAGAAACGCTGTTTTCACATCAATGTGGTTGACTTGCATGCCTTTTGAGACTGCAATGCTCAGAAGTGTTCTGATTGTCGTGTGTTTCACTACAGGTGCAAACACTTCATCAAAATCTTCTCCATATTTTTGAAGATATCCCTTTGCGACTAATCTGGCTTTATACCTTTCCACTTTTCCTTGTGCATTCCTTTTTAACTTGAATACCCATTTGCATCCTATAGCTTTCTTGCCAGGAGGTAATTTTGTAAGAATCCAAGTATTATTTTTATCCAATGCATCAATTTCTTCTTGTGCAGCTTTATGCCATTCAGCAGCTTCTTCTGCTGGCATTTTCTCAATCTCATCCCATGTTAAGGGCTCTTGAGCTTCTGCTGACTTTGTTAGGTAAGACAGTCTTGGGGGTGGAACACCTTTGTTTTCCCTGGATGAGCGTCTGACAACAAGTTGGTCTGACCTTTCCGCATCCTCTAAATCTGAGAGTCCTTCTCCAATTGATTCCCCTTCTCCAACTGTACTGTCTTCTTCAATGATCCTTTCTGTGTCTGCTTCCTCTGCCTGTTCCTCGTTAGATACAGGTGAGTTGCTTTCAGACATCTGCCTTGGTATGGCATTTATATACACTGGCATGTCTATTATGGTTCTAGTTTCATATTCTGGATGATAAGGCTCATCTGGGATAATCCAGCCTTTATCAACCCTTTTGTTTTCATCAAAATATGTAACATGTCTTATGCCAACAATGCCAGTTTTCAGATTCAAAATTCTATATCCTTTGTGTCCTGGAGCATAGCCAACTAAAATGCCCCTTTCTGTTGTGGAATCCAGCTTATGCCTTCTTTGCTTTGGTACATGAGCATATGCTGTACTTCCAAATGTTCTTATGTGTGACAGGTTTGGCTTCCTACCATGCCATGTCTCATGTGGTGTGCGCTCAGCGCCTTTAGTTGGCATTCTGTTTTGTAGGTACACTGCTGTGAGAATGGCTTCCCCCCATAGTCTTTTAGGGAGATTGCTATCTGACAGCATACATCTGGTCATTTCCACAAGTGACCTAAATTTTCTCTCTGCAACAGAATTTTGCTCTGGTGTATAAGCTACTGTTGTGATATGTTGAATGCCTTCTTGTTCTAGAAATGTGCGCATGCTTTGTGAAGTGAACTCACCACCATTGTCGGTCTGAAGAACCTTTGGTTTTCTTTCAAATTTATTGCTCACCATGGCTACGTATTTCTTCAGCATGTCTGTGACTTGACCTTTTTCTTTCAGCAAATAGGCCACACAGTATCTAGAGAAATCATCCAAGAATATTAGCACAAATCTGTTATTTCCCAATGATGGGATATTAAACGGTCCACATAAGTCACTGTGTATTAAGTCCAGCACTTTATTACTCCTATTTCCTGTGTATGCAGGAAATGAGGGTCTCACACCTTTTTGAGTAACACAGTCTATGCATTTCTCCATTTTACCAGCATCTGCACTTATCTGAATGCCGGTGGCTAGTTGCTTACTGTAAAGATCCTGGATCACCTTAAAATCACGATGTCCCAGGCGGCGGTGCCAGATTTCCAGACTACATTTACCATCATTCTTCCTTACTTGCGCCATATGTGAGGCTTCACCTGAAATGTTCAGCTTATAAACATCATTATGCATAAAAGCTTCAGCATACACTTCATCATTTTTAGAGATTGTGCACTTACTGTTTTCAAAATGAATCACAAATCCCTTCTTATCTAATGTAGATACACTAAGCATATTACAAACTGCTTGGGGAATATACAAGACATCACTTACAGGAATTTCTTTAACTTCATTAGACACTTTGCATTTTAAGAATCCAATACCTTTTGCTTGGATCTTAGCAGTCCCTGCGTTTGCAGTTTTAAGAATACCTTCCTCTGGACACATTTCCTGAAAGAAATCTTTACAATTGGTTAAATGGCATGTGCTCCCCGAATCCAAAATCCAAGTACTTTCATTTGAATTATTATTTACCATAGTCAAAGATTTTTCTGCCATTAGAAAGCCCTTGTGTTTATCTTTGTCCTTCATACATTTCCTGGTTTGAAAATTCTTTAGTTCCATTGGCTTAGGTGAGCTAGAGGGAGTGTTTTGTGTTTCCTTACACCATTTAGATACATGTCCCTCCTTTCCACATGAGTAGCAAATCAGCTTGCCCTTGGGTGGAGTTTTCCCATAGCTCCGCCTTTCTCTGTTCTTTGCCAAGAAATTTGTTTCATTTCTCTCTGACTTGCTTTGAGAACACATCTCCTCAGAATCATTTATTATGCATTCCTGCCTTAGTTTTGATGTTGCCTGTTCAAAAGATTGCCCTTCAATGGCCTCATTTACAGACCTAAAAACATCAAACTTCTTTGATAGTGAGGTAAAAAGAAATGCTCTTTTCAATGCATCACACATGGGAATTCCAGAAAGTTCTAGCTTTTGAAATGAAGACATAAGATGCATAATGTGATCATTACATTTACTTTTATCCCTTAATTTGGTTTCATTCAACTCTGCCAGCCAAATTGGTTGCTGCTTTGCATATGTAGTTGCATACATAGTTCTCAGTTTATATAAAATGTCCTTTGGTGTATCTTTTCCCTCCACTAATATGGCTTGTTTCTCTGAGAGAGCTTCCAAAAGCATGCACTTCACATAATAGTTTGCATTGTCCCATTCAGCCATATTTTCAGCTGTTCTGTCTTGGTCTAAGCATATATCTAATCTTTTTGCTCGAAGGAGACATATGAATCTTAGTTCCCACTGCTGATAATTAAACTCAGTTAATCTAGGCACCTTGAGAGAATAGAACAATGGTGAATTTCCTCCCTCAGCCATTTTCTTAGCCTTCTGTCTGCTGTGTGGGGGGGAGAGAGAGACAGACTGAATCTTTCCTTTAAAACTTAAGAGAAAAATGTGGCCTTTTTTTCTGCCTGGTAATATTTCTCTTCTTTTTCAATTCCTGGCCCTGGGCCCATAACCCTTTTGTTGGATTATTTGTAGTAAATAATTAGCAGATTTTAGTACACACAGCTTCAGCTTTAGAAATGTTAATTTCTTTCTTCATCTCTCTCTCATTCACCCCTGAATAATTCACTGCTGAGTCACTTTAAAGTTGAAGTAACAAAACATCTGTTTACTCACAGTTTGTAGTTAGATTATAATCAGACAGGCTTATATATACATATTACTATACATTTGTATTATCAGCTCCTTCCATGTGCTTAGATGGTAATGGATGCTCACACCACCATAGATCCTCTCAGGTTAGGAGAGATCATGAGCTCCATGTGCTCCATGTGCTGCATGTGCTGCATCTGCTGTGTCTAACCCCCACAGGAAGTTGCATAGCAGTGTGACCTCTCTAAGTAATTCACATCAGAGGTCACAGAGTAATCACAGAGAAATAATAGGTGACAGGCAATGCATGTAAAAATACAATACATTCCAACAAAAACGCTAGCAGCAATTAGGATGACTAAACAGCAGAATTACTAATGGAGTACGTTTTTTCAAAAAGGAACGGTTTCAGCAATGATCGTCACAAGTTTAGCTTTGTCTTTGTAGAATCTGTTACAAATTGTTAGAACTGTTCTCACTGAAAAGAATGCATGATCCCTTTGCTTCTAGGTGACACCACAACTGGGATGTTCATGTCAACATCTGGCATATTTAAATCATTTAGCAAACACATCTGCCCTTCCATAGCAGTTTTGTTTGGATAATTTCCTAAAAAAAAAAAAAAAAAAAGATCCATAAGCCATTATTAGGATGGACTTGGGAAATCCATTGCTTATTTCTATGATAATCTGCATAAAATCTGTTTTACTGTTCTGGGATTTTGCCAGGTATTTGTGACCTGGATTGGCCACTGTTGGAAACAGGGTACTGGGCTTGATGGACCTTTGGTCTGTCCCACTATAGCAATGTTTAAGTTCTTATGTTCTTATGTAAATCTCTATTAATCACACAAAACAGAATTTCAGAATTGATATAGTCTGGCATTGATAATGAAACCTGCTTTAGTCTTACATATAAAATTTAATTTTCAGAGAGCATAAACATAAAAACTAAAACACAAAGTTCATAGGAAATGTTGAAGGCCACAAATTCTATCATGCATGCTCCTCTTTTTGTTTTTCTCATTTCCATTTTCCTATTTTCATCTTCTATTTCTTTATCCCCCTATTGTTTAAAACAAATAATAGAAGCTTAGTGATAAGTTGAACTAGAAAGCCCTCACTTCACAGGCCTTCACATCACAATGCTCTGCCATCAGCAGCAGCTGAAAAGAAAACAATGTTCTTTACTGATTCACTTTATTTAACTGTTAGGCTCCCTGGTAAAGATTTGTGACTTATTCAATTCTATCACAAGCCATGGCTCCCAAATACCCTATTTGTTTTCTGTACTGTTATAGTCAATGGTATTAACCAGGAAAACAGCACATATTTTCCTTGGGTTATGGGAGGATCTCCAGGGATGAAACCCATGAGCCCTGAGAGTGGAAGCTAGAGACTCACTACTGAAGCCACAGGAGAGATTTCTTCCTGATTATAATGCCGCAAAAATTATGTTTATTCACAAGTGTACCTGTCTACTAAGGTGCATTAATGCATTAACATGTTAAACATCAAATTTGGCTTTGCTGGGCTTAAAAAAAAAGAAAAAAAAAACATAAAATTTGGCTCCTTTACCTTGGGATTTTTGTAACCAGCAGGTGACCCGAAACTTTCACATGATGAACTGTATGCAAATGGGGTCACAAAATGAGTCTCTGCAGATGGTCCATATTCCTTTTCATTCCCTACAGGCTACCCTGATTGGAACAAGATAGGGGGGCTCATTTTACAAAGTAGCACTACTGATTAGCAGCACGCCGAATGCAAAGAAGCCACATCCATTCCCATGGGATTCTTCACATTCAGCTCTTGCAAATCGGTAGTGCCACTTCAAAAAATGAGTCCTTAGTGCCTTAATTTAAAAATTCTTAATTTAAAAATCTAACATTTCTTTCTTGAGATGTGGGCATTCTGTTGCATTGAAGTCTTATGAATTTTCTCTGAGTCAATTCCACTCTCCAGTGAACATGGGAACTATGCAAGTACATGCTTAGTGGTTAGAGCTGGAAAGCAGCCAAGTTACCCAGTTCTAGGAAGGGAATTCCGAGCCAGACCTGGATTTCTGCAACCCCACTCTGGTACATAATGGGACCCGAAGTGCTGATTTCAGTGGTGGTATCAGGGTCTACAAATAGAGCACTGAGTTGGGATATAAGTTCAAAAATAGGTGTGGCTAAAAAGTCTCCCTCCTGAAGCTGGGTAACTTGACAGCTCTGCATCAGTGGGCTGAGAACCAGGGAAGATGGGCAAAGTTATTTTCACTCTCAATTGCCTCTGATACAAACTAGAGATTCCAAGGATGGACTGCCCGGAAGTGTGAGATTTAAGGGCAGTCTGTCCAAGATATACATTTACAAAGTTTTACAAAAAACTTCACAAATGGAAAAAGTAAAATAAAATATTTTAGCTTTTTTTTTATCCTTCTGAAAGAATATAGGCAGAGTGGAGGCAGCATTAGGGCAGTGTTCAAAGGAATTTGTCCAAGTAATTTAATAGTTAACAGGGTAAGTTCCATGAGCTGAAAATTCCATCCAAGATTCTCAAAGGGAAGTTTTATTTATGTGAGACTGTTCTCACCAGGGACTCAGAAACATACACATGAACACTCTCTAGCTCTCTTTTCTAGTACTGTCCTGCTGCTCATGTGTTCATTCAGGAAGTGACAACCCCCCCCCCCCACCACCCCCATCCCCTGCAATCAGCCCACCATCATGTAAAATTCTGGCATTTGATGCCAGTCATTTCCTTAATTGACAGCAGACCCTTCACACTTTCCCCCATTCTTCAGTCCTACTTGTTTTTTTTCAACAATCTCCCCCCAGCCTAAGAAAACTAACTGGTTCTCTTCAAATAACCTGTGCAGAGCTCAGCTTCTCCAACAGCCCTGGCTGCTCAACCCATCATCCCTGTGACTAGAAGCCTTAACATTGACAGGATTCTACCACAGCCTCTGCACAAGAAGCAGGAGGGGAGGGGGTAGCTGTAGTGGGATAAACTCTGAAAAATATCCACACATTTAGCCATCTTTCTGACTTTGAGAGAGATAATTTACAAATGTTTAGAATCCTGAAAAAAAAAGAAAAGAAAACAGTTGGTAATCCTAGTCTCCTGAATCCTGAGCACATCTTACAGGCCCCCTCTCCCAAAAACTGTTAGAGATTCAGGCGCCGATGATCAGAAGCCCCGTGCTGTTTTAAACAGTGCTCTAAAAATAGTGCCGGAACAGTGCAGGGCTATAACGCCCCTATGATCAAAGCTAATAGCATGCAAATTTATGTGCGCTATTAGCTCTGATCATAGGGGTATTTCTGCGGGAGGACTGTACTTGGACATGCGCCCAAGGCACAATCCTCCCACAGAAGTTGTTTGACAGATCCGGGCTGTCAAAAGCCTGGACCTATCAAACAGCAGAAGAGGTTTGACAGGTCCACAATTTTCTCCTGGACCTGTCAAACCTAAGCCCACCCCCCAAACACAAGACCTTCAGGCCCCACCCCCAAAACACAAAACTCTGGTGGTCCAGTGGGACCGTTAGCTTCCCCATCCCACTCCCCCATATTGAACAAAAATGCCCTGGTGGTCTAGTGGGACCACTATCTATCTAGCTAGCCAGCTAACCCACCCTCCCTCCATCCCCCCGGTGCCCTGCATCTCTGTAGTAGTAGTTGGAGGAAGGAGGGACGAGCACTCCCTCCCTCCTCTTCAAGAGCCTTCTCAAAATGATGGTATCCTGCCCTTCACAGTACATCCTAGGATGCTCCGGGTGGGGCTTAACTCTTATATGGAACTAGCACTCCCCAAGTCTGTCTCAATAGGGGACTATGGTCATTTCCTCCAGGAACATGCCAAACCTTTTTTAAACCCAGATACACTAACTGCTGTTACCACATCCTCTAGAAATAAGTTTGAGAGCATAACTATTTGTTGAGTGAAAAAACTATTTGTTTTAAAAGTATTTTCTGTAACTTAGTTGAGTGTCCCCTAGTCTTTGTACTTTTTGAAAAAGTAACAAAAGATAAAAAGATCAATTCACTTTTATTAGTTCTATACCACTCACCAGTCATATCTCCCCTCAGCTGTCTCTTTTCCAAGATGAAGAGCCCCTCTTTAGCCTTTCTTTGAATCTTTTCTAATTCCGCTATATCTTTTTTGAAATATGGCGACCAGAATTGAACGCATGTTTACAAAGTCACTTCACAAAAATGGATATTAAGGTAACAAATATTCACATATTAAGGTAACAAAAATTCACTGGAAGCAAGAAATTACCTATTAATGAGTTGATGCAATGCAAAAGCATTCAAAACAGCTCAATAAATAGGAGTTTATCAAAACAGGTGAATAGAAAAGGAAAATGTGAATGCATGGGACAACTCCCATTTTTGATAGAATAGGCAAGGATAGTAAAAGAATTCAATAAATGATTATCTTTGAAGGAGAGAAAGATTGTACAACTGAGCAGCTGTGGATGAGCAGACTAGACAAATGTTACATCAGGGATCGTCAGGAAGATAAAATTCCTAGATGTAATAAATGACTGCTTCTTGGAGCAACTGGTCCAGGAACCAAGAGGAGAAGTCATTTTAAATATAGTCCTTGGTGGAGTGCAGGGCATAGTATGAGAGTTAATGGTGTTGGCTCCACTGGGCAACAGTGGCCATAACATGATCAAGTTTGAGCTACTATCTGTAATGAAGCCACAAAGGAAATCTACTATAGCAGCATTTAATTTTTGAAAAGGGTGACTATGATAAAATGAGAAAAATGGTTAAAAAGAAGCTTAAAGGATCAGCTGCAAAGGTTAGGACATTTAAATCAGGCATGTACATTGTTTAAAAATATCATCTTTGAAGCCCAGACCAGATGCATTCCATGTATTTACAAAGGTGGAAAGAAGAGAAAATGATAAACAATATGGACAAAAGGTGAGGTAAATGAGGCTATTATAGCCAAATTAATATCCTTCAATTAATAGAGAAGGACCCAAATGAAGAAAATTAACATAAGCAGTGGCAACATAGATGCAAAGCATTGATAAAGAAGGATGAAAGAGAATATGAGAAGAAACTTGCCACAGAGGCAAAATCTCACAGTAACAACTTTTTCAGGTACATTAGAAGTGGAAAGCCTGTGAGGGAATCCATGGGAGCATTAGATCACGAAGGAGCAAAAGGGGTACTCAGGGAGGACAAGGCCATAGCAGAAGAAGATGTAAGAGATCTACTTGTACTGGAAATGGTTTTCAAGGGTGACTATGTGGAGGAACAAAAAGATTCCTTGGTAAACCTGGAAGATGTACTGAACCAAATAAAAAAAAATAAAGAGTGGCAAATCACCTGGACTGGATGGCATGCATCCAAGGGTACTGAAACAACTGAAATTACTGATCTGCTGTTAGTAATCTATTATCTGTCGTTAAAGTCGTCCATAGTACCTGAAAATTAGAAGGTGGCCAATGTGATGCCAATTTTTAAAAAGGCTTTCAGGTGTGATCTAGGAAATTGCAGACCAGTAAACCTGACGTCAGTGCTGGATACAATAGTGGAAATTATTATAAAGAAGATAATTATGGGAACGTATAAATAAACATGGTTTAATGGGACAGAGTCAGCATGGTTTCAGCCAAGGGAAGTCTTGACTAATCAATTGGGTTAATTTCTTTGAAGACACGAATAAACATGTGGATAAAGGTGAGCCATTTGATGTAGTGTATCTAGATTTTCAGAAAGCTTTTGATAAAGTTTGTCATGAGAGATTCTTGAGAAAATTAAAAGTCATGGGAAAGGGGGTAATGCTCTGTTGTAGATTAGGAATTGGTTATTGGACAGCAAGCAGAGGGTAGGGTTAAATGGCCATTTTTATCTCAATGGAGGAGGGTGAATAGTGGAGTGCTGCAGGGATCTGTACTGGGACCAGTGCTATTTAACATATTTATAAATGAACTGGGAATCAGAATGATGAGTGAGGTGATTAAATTTACAGATGACACAAAACTATTCAAGGTTGTTGAAATGCATGTGGACTGTGAAACATTGCGGGAACACCTTAGGAATTGGAAGACTGGACATCCAAATGGCAGATGAAATTTAATGTGGACAAATGCAAAGTGATGCACATTGGGAAGAATAATCCAAACCATTGTTACCTGATAATAGGGTCCAACTTGGGGGTTAGCACCCAAGAAAAAGATCTAGGTGTTTTTGTAGACCATACACTGATATCTTCTGCTCATTGTACAGCAGTGGCCAAAAAAGCAAACAGGGTGCTAGGAATTATTAGGAAAGGAACAGTAAATAAGACCAAGAATACTATTATGCCTCTGTATTCCATGATGCAACCTCACCTTGAGTATTGCATTCAGTTCTGGTCATTGTATCTCAAAAAAGTTATAGCAGAATTAGAAAAGGTTCAAAGAATAGTGACCAAAATGATAAAGGGGGTGGAACTCCTCTCATATGATGAAAGGATAAAGAGGTTAGGGCTGTACAGATTGGAAAAGAGATGGTTGAGTGGAGATATGACTGAGGTCTACAAAATCCTGAGTGGTGTAGAACGAATAGAAGTGAATAGATTTTTTACTCATTCCAAAAGTACAAAGACTAAGGGACACTCAAGGAAGTTACATAGAAATACTTTTAAAAAAATAGGAGGAAATATTTGTTTCACTCAATGAATAAATTATATTATATTACATCTGGGCTTATATCCAACTACAGTCTTTCAGTTCTAAGTGGATTACAAACAACAGAAAAAAAGAAGACCAGAACAAACCTCTGGGAATTACAGTAATCACTTCAATTAACAAGAACTAGTTATAATACATATTTCTTAAATAAGAAAGCTTTTATCTTCTTCCTAAACAAAAGATAAGACTGTGAAGGAGAAAACAAAGCAGCAGTATCTTTCCATAATTGGGCTGCTTGCAAGGTCAAAGATTTATCATAAAGTGCCAATCTCCTCTTCCCCTTAACTGAAGGAAAAGTGAAAAAGTTAAACTCTGGAACTCTTTGTCGGAGGATGAAGTAACAGTGGTTAGCATATCTGGATTTAAAAAAGGTTTGGACAAGTTCCTACAGGAAAAATTCATACTCTGCTATTAAGACAGACATGGGAAAGTCACTACTTGTCCTGGGATTGATAGCATGGAATGTTGCTACTATTTTGGGTTTCTGGTTTGGCTACTGTTGGAAACAGGGTACTGGTTAGATGGACTATTGGTCTGGTCCAATATGGCTATTATGTTCTTATGTTAGGTTAAGATGTACAGTCTCTATCTGTTGTCATGTTCTCTGTTTCTCTCTCTATCTGTACTAATAATGGCAAACATTCACTGTACTTCAGAATAATCACAACCATTCTATTTATCTGTATGAAAATAAAGCAACAAAAGAATTAAAAAAGAAATCCACTTTCCTGAATACCTAGACATATATTTTCTCCTTTGTCTTCTTCACGTATTGTTCGAAATATTATGTGCTTGTCCTTCAAATTAAAAAAAAATGTTGCTGCAAGCTCTAAGAAGTTAATCTCTAGCTTTGGTTGTTTTGATATTTCTTTTTTCATTTGTTCTCTTTTTCAGGAGCCTATTTAAATGGTAATTATGTTAGTCAATTAATATTCTAACTATTAATGAAAGCCCTGAACTGAATTATTCCTCCAGCTCCTAATACTTATGGAATCAGTAGTTGATCCTTAGAGCGTGCTAATGTATGCCAGAATCATTTTTTTAAATTAGTTTATTAGTTTACTTTTTTTTTCTGATACAGACTGCAGCAATGTTTTGCAGAATGAAGAAGTTAAAAATGATAATATACCTTTCATTACAGATGAACATAGAAAACATTATCAGTAGAATTTAGGGTTATTACACAAATTTTTTAACATCTTTTTGTTCTTTTCATGCGTTCATTTTAATAATCAATTGTAATGCATGTTAGAAATTGTTAACGCATGTGAATCAAGTTAGCACTCATTACGTTATAGATTAATGCATGTTAAATCAATGTTATGGTCACTAAGGGAGTCTTTTACTAAAGATTAGTGCATGTTATGTGGAGCAGGGCCCATAGGAATAAAATAGGTATTGTGGCAAATAACCTGCACTAATGTTTAGGGGGGAAAAATCCTATATTTTTAAAGGTACTGTACTGAACCAAATGCATACTAATAAATGCATATTGTTACCACCTCTCTTTTATGTTGTGTTGTTGAAATTATATATGTTTACACAAAAGCCTTCTTATCTAACTCCAATTTTGTAATTAATGAGAGGAAAAGACTTCAGACGCTCGATAACTCAACTACATATTTTGTAGCAGGTATCGTGCTGCTCAGCGTTTACTCTTGAAAATGAATTTTCTTTATGTAAACTGACTCCCGAGCATCCTCACGAGTAGACCCTTGGGCACTGCCCTATTGTCTCAATGGTAAGTCTTCCCATGGAAACTGTGTGTTTTGGAAATCTTAGACTCTCTCCTGGGTGTGGGAGTGGTCCTGTGAGAGGTCTCAAGGAGAAATGTCTGTGGTCAGTTGTGCCATACTGAAGTCCTATGTTTGTATGGAGATGAGGTATGAGGGTGAGTAGGAGAGGGATTTGGGTTCATTGCCTTGTGATAGATGTCTTACAGTCTCTTGTTCCCAGGGCAATCTCACCCTCTAACCTGAACATGCTGATCTCTGAAAACATCTTCAGATGATAGATGTGTAGGTTGCATAGTACATGAGGTAAAGTAAACGTTAGAACAGTTGGCTTGTCATGCTTGAAAACAGTTTTTCAATAGTCTTCCATGTCTCTGTTATTGTGGAACATAATATTTAGCTTTTTTGGCAAATGGCCACACACTCTTTTTGTTTTGAGTAAGCATCTATATGTTGCCATGTAGGGGCAAAGACATTGCCATCATGAATGATCATTTTTATTACATTTGTACCCTGCACTTTCCCACTCATGGCAGGCTCAATGCAGCTTACATGGGGCAATGGAGGGTCAGGTAACAAGGAGCTGCCGGTGCCTGAAGTGGGAATTGAACTCAGTTCCTCAGGACCAAAGTCCACCACCCTAACCACTAGGTCACTCCTCCACTCACCTCTTTGATAGCAGTTCAACCTCTACTATTGTAAAGTTGGCATCCATCTTTTTATCAAACGGGATGGGGATGTCTCATGTGATCAAGATGTCCCAGGTTACCTTGCTGTGTAGATACTCTTTTTATTTATGATTTGCTTTTTTTGTGTGTTAATTTGTGTTCAGTGGAGCTTAGTATTTTTTTGTATTAGCAATGCTGATGTAGTTATTTATTTATTTGTTTGTTTATGTTTCGTTTTTGCTATATTATTATAAAATGTTTTAATACTTTGCCATGATATTATCATTTTAATTATTATTGTAAACTGCTTTAATTCTTTGTGATATCTGATATTTGAAGTCAATAAAAATCATCATCATCATCATTCTTAAAACATAAATAAATAAACACTGCCCTTACATAAACAAAAAATACACAAGACAGTTACAGGTCATAAATAAAGTTTTGATTGTGAATTTGAAGCAGTGAATGTAGCACTAGCCATATTTTTAGTGTGCTCAGAAAGTGAGTATGATATAGTAGTCAATCATTTCAAACAACATTGAAACATGGCCTGTTCGCCAATTAAAGATTCTAACAGAAAAAGGCAAGATGGTATTCTACAGTAACATTGCACAATAATAAAGTCTTCCTTTTCTCTGCCCAAAACCCACTCAGGTGGTGTAAAGAAACCCTAACAATTTCTTTGGAAGTCCATCCACACAGCACTAGATGCCATTGTAAAAATGGGGTTCTCCTGGTAAAACTGGGGTATTTACATGAGTAACCTGAGTGGGGTTTGAAATAGGCCTATTTTAATCCTGAGACTGAAGCCTATAGTGAATCCAAGGTGGAATTGATAAAGGGAAGTTTAAGATTGATGTGAGATGTTCAATTTGAGTGAGTGTGCTTTTAGCAATTAGCTTCCTGAAGAAACTAAAATATACCCTTTGTGCAGTCATGGTACCAAAAGTAAAGTTAGACTTCATCAGTTAGGGAAATTTCATTATAATTTCTTTATTTAGTTAATAGTCCCAGTATTTTGAAAATTATATTAAAGCCACTTAGATAAGAGAGTTAATCTTGAGATAGGTAGTCAGATTTTTTTTTTTTTTTTTTTTTTAGTTCTTAAAAGAGGATATTAGGTGTAGAGGGACATTTTCAATATAACGTCTAAATCCAACTTTGGATGTTTTGCGAAAAGTGTTGAAAAATCTAGTACAGAACACGGCAATTTTCAAAACAGAAATATGTCTATCTTTTTTTGTTTTTGAAAATGGACATTTGTTAGATGTTGTAGTGCTTAGTGTGTATCTTTTTGGACTATTTTCGGGAAAATAAAACATCCAAGTGAAAAAATGCACAAAATCAAGACATTAGGATGTAGGAAGAGCCAGCGTTCTTCATAGACTGGCCACAGAGACACCCCAGCAGAGCAGTGGGGCACCCTAGGGAGCCCTGCAGTGGACTTCACATAAAAGGTCCCAGGTACACATCTCACCATTACCACCTTATATTGTATGGGGAGCCCTCTAAAACCCACCCAAAACCTATTGTACCCAACTGTACACTGCTAAAATAGTCCTTATGGCTGCAGGTGTCACCTATATGTGGATACAGTTGGTTTTTGGTCGGTTTTGGAGGACTCACATTTTCTACCACAAGTGTTACAGTTAGAGTGGGATATGGGACTGATCCCCTTCTCTACAGTGCACTACACCGACCACTAGGCTA
Source organism: Microcaecilia unicolor (assembly GCF_901765095.1). Taxonomy (NCBI): domain Eukaryota; kingdom Metazoa; phylum Chordata; class Amphibia; order Gymnophiona; family Siphonopidae; genus Microcaecilia; species Microcaecilia unicolor. Next base: position 468,566,924 of record NC_044033.1, on the reverse strand, counting down.
CTGCAGGGATCTGCTTGCTGCTCTAATACAACTGGCCATAACATCTGATGCTGTCACATAGCCTGGTATATACTGTTTCTTTTATATCTTTGGGGGTGGGAGGGACTCAGTGACCACTGAGGGAGTAAGAGGGTGTCATGCCCTAATCTCTTTAATGGTCATGTTGTCATTTAGGACACCTTTTTCTGACTTAAAACAGGTTTAGACCAAAACATTTAAATTGTAGCCTTCAACATTTTTGTTTTGTTCCATTATGGCAGAAAAACATACAAGTTTTGGGAATGCCCAAATCTCACCAAACACACCCTGGGAATGCCCCCTTGTGATGTGGATGCACTGCAGATGTATTGCATAGAAAAATGTGTTTCAAAAAATAGAAATTTGGAAGTTTTGGCAAATAAAATGTCCAAATGCTACTTTGTGCTGCTTTTTGGACATTTTTCTGTTTTGAAAATGAGCCCCCAAATCTTCCAAGAACCAAGATACTGGAAGAGAGCTCCCATGCAAGAAAGGTAAAGACGCAAAAATTCATGAAAGAAGTAGACTTTGGAGAGCAGTATTCCGGGAAACAGAGAGTAAAGAGTACAGGGAAAACGACTGTCAGAAAGACTGTGGTAGAAAGGATACACATGCATACGTATTTGCCTGAGGTATTTGAAAAGTAATTATTTGCAGCTTTCACTTGGAACAATAAGACAATATAACAAAGAATCAGTTCTTTAGTGTCTATCTTAGGCTCTGAAATAGCAAAAGTGTATTGTTTAAAATTTTAATCCACACATACTATGTATTATTTTAAAAAGAAACTGAATGTGTTGGAATCTGTGCAATTTTAATATTATATGCACTGTAGCTGTGAAAAAAAAAACATCTTATTTAATGCCATCCCTTATCAACCTGCTCCCTAAATAAAACACAAATGTGTTCTGCAAACACCATCTGACTCTGATTTAGTTTTGTCCTAATTTAGCCTACAGTTCCTTTGAATTGTTCAGTTATTCAAGCAAGGTTAGTTTAGTTTGTCCTGCACCCTTTGGGAAATGTGTCTGGTCTATGGTAACTTGGCATGACTACAGCATCTGAGTAAAGGGTGAGACAGTCATGGGTCACAAAGAGAGGGTAGGTTATGGAACCATAAAAATATTTGTGGGTTACTACTCATTTCTGCAAAGTGCAGCTACAAGATACAAATGAACTTTTGACATACATCCTTAGCTCAAGTTTGCAAGGAATTTTTAATGTACTGTTACAGCTGGGAACTTCATGCTTTCCTTCCAGTGACAATGCATGAGAAATGGTATTAAAACAAAAAAAATTAAAAAGCCCTCATACAGCTTAATAACTCCCTCCCCCAATTTTTATATGCCAATTCTGCAATGCTGCTTTTAACTCCTAAACCTAAACCTTTAACTATCCCCTATCCCTGATATGTCCTGTCTGTCCTAACCCTTATCCCTTACTTGTCATGTCTGTCTGTCATAATTAGATTGTAAGCTCTATTGAGCATGGACTGTCTCTCCATGTTCAAGTGTGAAGCGCTGCGTACGTCCGGTAGCGCTATAGAAATGATAAGTAGTAGTAGTAATAATTCCACATGTAATTCATGAAAATATTAGCATATAGTCATGCATATGTATTCATGTATATATAAATGCTGAAATTTACGCCAGCTCTATAGCTGGGGTAAGTGCTCACTCCTAACTTCAAGGCATACATTTTTGCTGTTATGCTAGTTAAGTAAAGAATGTGCTTATGTTAATTTATAGTATATGTTCCTACCAGATGCCCAGTTACAGAATTGCCCCATGCATAAATTAGTGCATGCTAGCTTTTAAGCCATGACATTAACCAATAGTGTAGGCTTATACCAGTGATTCCCAAACCTGTCCTGGGGGAACACCAGCTAATTAGATTTTTAGGATATCCTCAATGACTATACATGGTCAATATGGCTCGTGACTAGAAGGTCATGGGAACTGCTAGCTCCATGAACCATGGTCGGGGATCAGCTGAAATGGGTCAGATTGACCCAGACATGGACACAGAGTTCAACAAACCAGTGATCAGTTGGTGTTTGGTCCAGACAGGCATTTTTGTTGCTTAAATCAAGCAGTGGCAAAGGCTCTGAGTCTGCCTGCAAGCACCCTCAAGTACGCCAGGGAAGGACCTCACTTCGGAGCAACGCCGACTGTTTCCCACAAACCACACTGGCCCAGAGGAAAGAGATATTACTGGAACCACCTACAACAACTTAATCGCTGGGGCAGCCACATGAGCACTAGAAGAAATCCCCATTGACATTGGACACCACGTGATGAGGAGCACACTGGCGCAGGAGGGCTGAGCAAGCAGTGGACACTGATCCCCATTAGGAATAGGCAGAGAGACCCATATGGATCTGCGCACGGGGCTCTCACTCACCCACCTGTATCTCGAGGGGAGTCCACCCACTGAAGCCAAGCGACGCGTGGTAGAGTGCCACGAGATCAAATGCCACATGGTATAGCACACCCAGTGCTGGAGCGGAGAAAGATGACCAGTATCAGACTTCCATGATCTTGGCCAAGCTGAGACACAGCCATGGGAGGGATTCTCCATTGTACAGCAGGATTGCAAGTGGGGCAACCTGCCCCTATGGCCACATTGATCCTGGGAACAAATACAGAAAGACCCCCCTTGTGCCTTAAGTACCCTCCAAAATGGCCAACCTAAGGACATGAGTTCTCTACTCTATATATTAGCAATATGTATAATGGGGATACCAACTACTTCATCCAAAGAATGAAGCAATATCCATATTCACATCACTGTCAGATGACACTCATATCAACAATTGGAAGAGCCTAAGCTCAACCCCCATAACAAAACCCCCTAATAACCAATAACTAAAACCAAGCATAAAAAACAATCAACAAAACCACAATCTCAAAACAGTCACACCACACAGACAACTACAATGTGTTGAACACGCAAACACCAAACAAGATATATACATCCCAATATCCATAGGATATATAAATGCTCATAACAGAAACATGGTTACACCTCAAAGATGACCCAGCACTGCTCAACATATGCCAATTGGATATAATACAATACGCATCAACAGAACAAAAAAAAGGGAGGAGGAGCCACAATAATATACAAATCCTCCTTCAAAGTAGAAACTATCAATAAACACATATCCCCAGCAATTGAAATCTTGGAATACAAAATTACTGAAACAATATTAACTGAGCTACTAAGTATCATATTATTTTACCGCCCCTCCAGGAAGCTGGCTGAATGCTCAAGATGAATTCACAGACTTTGTATCAAATATCTGTATTAGCCAACCAAATGTACTACTAATAGGATATATTAATCACCTAGAAAAACAAAATGATGCCAGTACCAGAACCGTAATGAATTTCACAAACCAATGGAACTTCAAAACAGCACAAGGCACATTATCACACACAAAAGACCACCTACTAGAGTTACTAGCCCACAGATTCTCAGCAAACAACAACCACATAATAGAAAATCATAACTGGGAAGAAGTACCATGGTCAGACCACAGTAAGCTCACCTTCATACTACAATGGAAAGAGAATGGCAAGAACAGAATACCAAGAACATTACACACAATCACAACCAGGGAGAAGATAGACAATAACACCTTCTGGACAATAGCAACGAATGAGTATAGAACCTTACACCCAAGGACATACACTTCATGGAAAAATTGGGACGAAACAAATAAATACACTCTAAATAAAATGGTACCTCTCAAAATTAAAACAATAATAAAAAAAAAACAACCATGTCCCTGGTTCAATGATGAGCTACTGCAAATGAAAAAAAACTATGCAGGAAACTGGAAAGAACCACATGGAGAAAAGCTATCAGAACATATACAAACAACATAAAGAAAGCTATAGCAGAATATTACAGCACATATACAACTCAGAACAGATTAACATGAAAAAATAATAATCAAACTCATGAACAAACTACTGAAAACCCAAGATGTACTGGCATCAACTGAAACACCACCAACTGTGGATGAGCTTGCACAATATTTTAGACACAAAATAGCAAACAAAAGATCAAACCTTGCAAAATCACAAACATTCATCATAGACTTCCTACAAGAATGTGAAATCACAGAAACCCATACCACAGCAGGCAGAACTTGGTCTTCCTTCAAATCACCCAAACCAAACACAGTAAAAATGCTACTGACAGAATACTCACATGTTTACTATCTATGTCCCAACCATATGATAAGATCCACCAGATTGGTTCACCAAACACATTGCATACATGTTTTCAAAAGGTCAATTCCAAACTGACAAAGCTGATATCATGCTCACCACAATCCTCAAAAACACAACAAGCAAGATCAGCAATATCACAAACAACAGACTAGTGGCTTCAATATCACTAATGACCAAAATGATGGAGGGGCTTGTAGCACAGCAACTAATGGAATACTTGACATAATTCTCAATCCTTCATAATTCCCAATCAGGAATCAGACCACAACACAGCACAGAGATGGCCATAACCACCCTGATAATACCACAACTAAAAATATTGGGAATCATTCTCTACAAGCACCTATCAGTGGGCAGTCAAGTACCAGCAGTAACATCAAAATGATTCAGAACACTAAGGAAGCTGAGAAGGATAAGAGACTATTTTCCTAGACAATTTTTCTGGATAATAGTACAGTTGATGGTACTCTCACAAATAGATTACTGCAATGCAGCATACATAAGTTGCGAGGAAAACATACTAAAATCATTAAAAAAGTATATAAAACACAGCAGCAAGACTGATTTTCAGGAAGTTAAAATACGAAAGAGCTACCCCATTGCTCAAAATACTACACTGGCTACCTATCAAAGCTAGACTATTTTTCAAAGCTAGCACCTTCATTTTCAAAATATTATTTGGAATGGAATCTGAATATATGCTAGACATGATTAATCTTTCCCCCAAGAAATGCAAGCCCAAAAACCAGAGGTTACTTCTCCATCTACCCAACTGCAGAAACAAAAACTATAAGACCATTTACACAGCAGGATTCAGTTACCTATGCTCCAAATGGTGGAATTCAAAAGCCACAAGAAGCATCACAAACTATCTTCAGAAAAGAACTGATAACTAACCTCTTCAAAAAAATTCTACAAATAACTACACAGGTTAACGAAGTCCTCTCCTCGCTCCAACTGTAAATCACCATTGTAATCTCACCAAATGTAAATTGTAAGCCACATTGAATCGAAACTTGTTTTTGGATAACAGTGGATACAAGAATGCATAAATAAATAAATACATAGATATCATAGAGAAGTTTAAAAATCTCTGTGTCATCAATGTACAAGAGGTGAGCCTTTTTCAAATGAAGGAAAACTCTGGAATAAGAGGGCATAGGATGGAGTTAAGAGGTTAGAGGCTCAGGAGTAATCTAAAGAAATATTTTTTTTCAGGAAAGTGTGGCGGATGTGTAGAATAGCCTCACAGTGGATGTGGTGGAGACAAAGACACAGGTTTGAGAATCACTGGCCTACATTAACAGCATGTGCTAATTTGCATGTTAAGTGCTTAATATACTTTAGTAAATAGTCCCCCGTATCATTCAAACAGAAATCATTGGTTGCTTTAGCCTTTGCACTGAGATAAAAACAAACAAAAAAAAAAAAACCTAACTTTTGGCATTCACATTTCAATGTTTCACTGTTCATAACCTCAACAACTCCCTGGTTGTCCTGTGTCAACTGTCCATCATTACGTCTTTTCCTCAATTTCTGTATTTTTTTGTTAATCACAAAAGAAAGAACTAAATGTTCTGCATTTGTGCTTAACTCATTCCTTTATTACACCTTAACATTCCTCACCCAATAAACTTGTCACATTAAAAATAATCTTTCAGTGCTTATTTGAAGTTGCCTTAAAAGCAAGAGAAAAAAAATACTCTTATTCCATTTCATTCATTTCTTGTATAAACACACACACTCAATTTATTTGACTTAAAAATCCTCGCCCTGATTTCACTGTGACTTACATTTTTGGTCTTATTTCAATTTCTCCTCTGCTCATTATCCCTTTCTGAGTAAATTTCCCCTCTGAGAATACAATGCACATCTGGAAAAAGCTGGAAGAAGTTCATTGAGTATCCACCAACTGTTAATGTCACTACAGGGAACAGCGTGAAGCCAACAAATTCCAACCCATTCTTGAGTAGAGTGATGTGATAGCCGTGTTAGTCCACTTTTAAAGGTAATCAAAGAAATAAAATAAAACATAGAAAGGAAAATAAGATGATACCAGTGCATTCTGCCCAATGTAGTTATTTCACATATCATTTGATATAAGAAAATGCTAGGGTATATAAAAGCAACTTTATCTTCTTTTTTGTGTCATTGTATTATTTTATTTCATTTAATTGTAGCATGTGATAATAGAAAATATTATTTACTAAAACAAAAAGCATGATATTTCATATAAGTGCATGTTAATTCTATGTTAAATGTGCTGCTAGGTGTGAACTACATAAAATAGCATACAATAAAATCAATACTAATCAGTTAAACCCATTTTCCTATTGTTTTCAATAAAGAAACAAAAAAAATTCTCAGTATCCTCCGGGCCTCCTCCTGATTTTTTTTTTTTAGATCAACAGCTACTCAGGGGATCCTCCCTTCATCAAAAAAGGGGGGAGGAGAGTAATAGAAACAATCACTATAGAATAACACTGGGGTCCTTTTACTAAGGTGCGCTGAAATGGATTATGGTAGTGTAGGCGTGAGTTTTGGACACACACCAATCCATTTTCAGTAAGCCTGTAAAAAAGAACTTTCTTTATTTTTCCCGAAAATTGGATGTGGAGAAAAAAATCAAAATTGCCGCGCATCCATTTTGGGTCTGAGACCTTACTACCAGCCATTGACCTAGCGGTAAAGACTCAAGTGGTAACCGAATGGTAATGACCTACGCGCATCAAGTGCCAATTGGAGCACGTCTGATACGTGCATCCAAAAATAATTTTTCGGACATGCATATCGGACAAACGCCAAAAATGAAATTACCACAAGAGCCATGTGGTAGCAGTACGGTAATTCCATTTTGGCATGCGTTTGGCACACATGGACAATTACACAGCTTAGTAAAAGGGCCTCACTGTTAGTTTAGTTTAGTTTGAATGATTGAAACAGAAGAATACTATGACAATAAAAAATACCCAAAGAACATAAAAAAAAGCAATATGCAGGAAAAGCAAAACTTCAGTACTTAGTGCTCATGAATATCATATCAATGAGTTTTTAAAGGGTTTCCAAGTTCAATCATCGGTTTAAAAAACTTTCCAAAAGATTAATAATAATAATAATAATAATAATAATAAATAGTAAGTATTCCACCCTGTGTAGAAAAAGACGTCAGGCCAATAAAACTCCACAAAAGAACTGCTCAGCTTACAATCCAAAATACGTGTTTCTCTTTCTCACATCTGGCTTGCAAAACTGTATAGAGGGGCATTTTCGATATGATGTCTAAATTCAACTTTGGAAGTTTTGCTGCAAATGTACAAACAATAAGGGCCCTATTTACTAAGCACACACTAATGCTAGAGACACCCATATATTCCTATCAGTGTTTCTAGCATTAGCATTGGCTAAAAACACTAGCACACCTTAGTAAACAGGGCCCTAAGTGGTGAACATGGCTATTTTTAAACCTGAATAACGTCTATCTTTTGTTTCAAAAATACATAAATACATAGTAGATGATGGCACAAAAAGACCTGCATGGTCCATCCAATCTGCCCAACAAGATAAACTCATATGTGTATACCTTACCTTGATTTGTACCTGCCTTTTTCAGGGCACAGACCGTACAAGTCTGCCCAGCAGTATTTCCCGCCTCCCAACCACCAGTCCTGCCTCCCATCACTGGCTCTGGCACAGACCGTATAAGTCTGCCCTCCACTATCCTCGCCTCCCAACCACCAACCTCTCTTCCCCCACCTGCTCCGCCACCCATTTCCTAGACATTTTTAGATGTTTTGTGCTCAGTGCATCTATCTTTTAGGACCGTTTTTGAAAAAAAAAAAAAAAAGTCCAAAGGAAAAACGCACAAAAACAAGCCATTGGGATGTATTTGGGGGGGGGGGGGGGGGGGGCAGCAGTCTTAGCTGACTAGTCACATAGACATCCCAGCAAAGCAGTGGGGCACCCTAGCGGGCCCTGCAGTGGACTTCACACAAAAGGTCCCAGGTATACTTCTCACTGCCCTCCAAAACGTAGCTATATATAGGGGAGCCATTTTGTTGGGTTTCTGTCTTCCTCCCCTGCAAAGATACATATGGAGGTATTATGCTATACATTGGGATGATTCAGAAAAGTTTATGAGACAGATTAGCTGGTTGCTTGGCTCTGTGAACTCATGCGGTGTTCTTTTTCACCAGAGCACTTTCTGACCGCCAGACCCTGAAGCAGGCTAACGAAACGCTGGCCATCGTAGGTCACAGTCTTGATTGTGGAAAAGGAAGCACCAAAAGAAGAAGCCAAAAAAGGTAAGTGAATGCTAATTGCTGCTGCATATAAATGTTTCTGTTTACACCTCTGAGCAAGTGATATTGATCCGAAAGAAGCTCAAATTTGTTTTGGCTTAATTCATTCTGGCTAAGTTCTAAGAGGCATAACAACGTTTATAGAGGAGGTTTTTTAAGCCAGTGATGAAGCAGTCCTGCTCCCATAGCTAAATCATGCTGGGAGCTTCTTGAGGCTTTTTCCTCCTTACGCCTCTTTACTATTAATATTTTTGCTAGTTCAGACTTTGAGAAGAGTATCTCTTGCATTGTATTCATGTTATAGTTTTGCCATTTTTATATAGCCATTAAAAATATTAGCACGTGAGCACTTACTAACACCTATTTTGTAGCTGATAAGGGCTTATGTGCTAATCCTACACTAATCAGCACAAGATAATGTAGACAAATTGATTAACAGAAAAACAAAGTGGGGTTCACACTCTCCACAGCAATCGAACACAACAGAGAAAAGGGGGGTGGAGAAGGCCCAATGTCAAGAGATCAGTCACCACACTCAAGGGTAAGATGCTCCAGAGAAACCTTTATTAGGGGGAGGGGAAGACATGTTAAAGAAGAACTTATCAAATAAAATGTTGTAACCCGGGTCCACCACTACCAGCTCAGTTCCCTTCTCGCTGACCCAGATCACAAGGATAAATTCTTCACTATCACTATATGCTCTCGCTCACTCCACACTCATCATTCAGCATAGTCCTTCTAGTTTGAGTATATAATAAAAAGCACCTCCAACATTCTGAAGCTGACTCCATGGCACTGTGGCAGTGTAGGGTTCGTAAGTCTGTCATTCAGCGTTTCATTGGCTCTCACTGTCCCCGCCCTCACGTCGAGGAAACGGAATGCTGCATAGTTGCCAAGCAAACAAACGCGACATCACAGGAACGAAGAACCAATCAGACAGAACGGAACTTGGAGGAGGGAAGTAGAGTGGATTGAATCTCTAACAAACAATCATATACAGGGAGGTACGAACATCAGTGGAGGCAAGTGCACAGAACGGAAGGGAAGACAAGCATTTAATCACTTTGTCACTCACACACATCACACACACACATACAGACATCACACACACACACACAAAATCACTCTGTGTATCTCTCTCTCTTACACTGTCTGTAAAACACACTGTCACTCTCAGTCTCTCACATGGGCAACTGTATGTTGCATTCTCACGAGTAAGGAGCTCTTCTGATGTGATTGTTAAACTGATTGAAAGGCCTGAACAAGGAAAACTTTTACCACATTGTAACACAGTTTACACAAAAAATATTGTATATAAAGAAATCTTACACAGTAAACAACAATTATATTCAGAATACAACTGTGGAAATATTAATGGCAGGAACTCATTACATTGCTAGCGCCCGTTTCATTGCGTTAAGCAACGGGCCTTTTTTACTAGTAAATAAATAAATTGTACATTGATCTCCTCCTTTCCATTCAAGATCATGTATTACAACCTCAATCCCTTTACTCACACTTGATCTTCTTGGTATTTTACAATATTTATACAATTTATAAGATCTCCTGTCCTTTACCCATTCCAAAGGCTGCTCCATATATCAATGATCACAATCCTTATCTCCTCAGGCACAGACCCTTTAGGCTGTTCTTCTTCCAGCATTGCAGTTCTTGAGCTGCAACCTGGCCTTGGAACAGGCTTCTCCTGTCCTGATTCCTGCTGTCAGGCTGGGTTCCCCTTACCCACCCTAAGATCTCACACCTTCACAGTTGCACTGTTAGGGGCAGCAACTACTATTCAACTCAGCCTGAGTTTTTTTTAGTCACTTTGGGATCTCCCTCTCCACCAACGGTCCTGGCGGTGGTACTGGAAACCAAAGACCACTTTTCCCCTCAAGTAAGAATCTTTATCCCCTCCAGCTCCATCTCCCCTGTCAATCAAACAAATCCACTTTCTTTCTGTATGTTATCCCAACAACATACCTCTTGGGCTGGACTTCCTTCCCCCAGGAACATCCCATGTTTTCTCTCTCTCTCTCTCTCCCCCCCCCCCCCCCCCACCCCAGTGACTCCAGGGAAAGTTGTCATCACTCAGTAATCCCCATCTAATGGGGAATTATATATTATTAATAATACTATTGGATTGTTGGTTCCGTCATGAAATGACAATGAATGTGACTGTTGAGAAGACTGGATGGGCCATGCTGCTATTTATCATCATTTACTATGTTACTATGAGGCAAACATTCAGCCTTGTACACCCCCCCCCCCCCCCAATTAAATTTTAGGCCAGTAAGCTCTGTACTCCTTGTGATTTTTATAATTAAGCTCAATAATTATGACTACCTCCTTACCACTACTTCTAAAGTCATCCTGTAGAAAGCTCATAAGGTAAAAGTATGTACTGACAATTGAGTCTGTGCTGCTTGAACTGCAAATGTTCTTTCCTATTGCCTAGAAATTGCTGCCCTAGGTGACTGTCCAGTCTGTCTAATGATTAAGCTAACTTTGGCTGTTAGCACTTCAGTCTTTCTGCAATTTTAAGATATGTGTGTGATCGGCAGTGCTTTTTTTGTAGAAAAAAAAAGTGTCGGTACTCATTATGGGTGGGGCCACCACATATGGCTCCACCCCTGTGGTAGCCACACCCCTTATACCAGTCATGGCACATATAAACAGACATCATTGAAAATATTATACTAGTATAGAAGAAAAAAAATAGCATGATTTTTTTCATTATAAATAATTTCTGTAAGCTCTTACAGCTCCAGTATACCCAGTGCAAAATAAGACACCAGATGTAAATTCTCAGATTGGACATATTTCAAACACTAAAATGAAAATAAAATGATTTTTTTCTACCTTTGTTGTCTGGTGACTTTGTTTTCCTATCCATATTGGTCCCAGTCTCTGATTCTGCTGCTCTCTGTCTGTTCTCTTAACTCTGTTTCCAAGCCTTCCTTTCCATTTATTTCTTTACTTTCCTCCTTTCTTCTTCATTTCTTGCCCTGCATCCATAAGTAAAAGCTGGGTCCTCCTCTGTGGAATTGACTGGAGGAGGTATAACGTGGATCCAGTGTTTGCCTATTTTCTCCATCCATGTGCAGTTTTTCTCCTCTTCCCTTACCCTCATCTCCATCCATGTGCATCTTCTTCTTTTTTCTTTCCTACTCTCCATCCATGTCCAGCATTTCTCCTCTCTCCTTCCCTCCATCCATGTCCAGCACTTCTCTCTCTTCCCTCCCCTGTATCCATATAAAGCAATAATTCTCTCTCCTCTCTCCTCCATCCAAGTCCAGCATTTCTCCTCTCTCCCCGCCAACCCCTCCATCCATCCATCCATCCATCCATTCCCAGCATTTCTCCTCTCTTCCCTGCCCTCCCATCCATGTGCATCTCCTTCCTCTCTTTCCTCTCCTCCATCCATGTCCAGCATGTCTCCTCTTTCCTCTGCCCTCCCATGTCCAGTGATTCTCCTCTGTCCCGTCCTCACCTGCTATCCATGTCCAGCGATTCTTCTCTGTCTCCTGCCATCCATGTCCAGCGATTATCTCATCCCTGCCCTTCCCTCCCATCCACATCCAGCGATTCTCTCATCCCTGCCCTCCCCTCCCATCCATGCCCAGCATTTCTCTCTTCTCATCCCTGCCCTCCTTTCCCATCGATGTCCAGCAGTTCTCTCTTCTCTTCCCTGCCCTCCCCTCCCATGTCCAGCAATTCTGTTCCCTTCCCTGCCCTCCCATGCCCAGCAATTCTCTTTTCCCTGCTCTCCCCTCACAGCAATGTCCAGCATTTCTCTATTCCCTCCCCTCCCAGCCATGTCCAGCAATTCTCCGTCCCCTGCCCTCCCCTCCCAGCAAGGTCCAGCACTTCTCTGTTCCCTCCCCTCCCAGTGATGTCCAGCAATTCTCCGTTCCCTGCCCTCCCCTCCCCTCCCAGCCATGTCCAGCAATTCTCCGTTCCCTGCCCTCCCCTCCCCTCCCAGCGATGTCCAGCAATTCTCCATTCACTGTCCTCCCCTCTCCCATGTGCAGCAATTCTTGGAATCAGCAGCGTGAACGATGCAGGCAGCGATTGAAAGAGGCTGTCTGCATTGGAGCTTCCCTCTGTGAATCCTGCCTACGTTGTTACAACTTCCTGTTTCCGCATAGGCGGGACTCGCAGAGGGAAGCTCCAACGCAGACAGCCTCTTTCAATTGCTGCTTGCATCGTTTCGCGCCTCTAAGTCTTTAAAAAAAGTAAGTGCGGGACTCGCCGGGAGGGTCGCCGGGGGGCAAAAGAAAGGTGCCGGTACGCCGTACCGTTGCATACCGGCACAAAAAAAAGCATATTCAAACATATCTTATTATTCTTACTATAACTAAAGCTGTTAACCAGCATTACCAACTGGATTTTCAACATAAGGTATTTTGATGTGATTTATCAGGAAACAGATGCAGTGGGAATTATACCAAGGATTTTACATTTTCATCATATTCAGAAACTGTCATAATATCTCTGCTTCGCAAATGACTTGTTTAATAGCTGCTGCTCCTAATTAAACACCTTTGCAGTGTAAGCTGGAAATTTTATGAGTTCAGTGACAGAAAGGTTTTCTGTTGTTCACGTGGAAAAGTAATATCTCCCACAGAAGTCACTTTAAGGGCTGAAATCAGCAGTATAGGATATTCACCTTGTAGTATCCTATCCAGCAGGCGTGCTGCACAGGTAATTCTCCACAGATCGGCTAAAGTTAAGAGCCAGGATGATATGTGCTAAGGGCCAGACTCTAGATATGGAGCCTGAAAACTCTGCATGGAATAAATTTCTGCCCAAACGTATACTGTAAGCGGCACCTATATTTAGGTACAGTATATAGAATATGCGTAGTTGGTATCACAGCACTTAAAACTACGTGCATCCATTTAGACCATGAAAAATGTGGCATAAATGCTGGTGCGTAGATTTAAAACCCACTAATTTTATCTTGGGTTTTTTTAAAATGCTTTCTATGTATTTATCCTTCATCCTCAAAAATTATATCAGTATTCAAAAGTTACTTTAAGTAAGGCTATAATTCTATGCACTACATCACTTCACTAGCAGCAATTTTTCACCAGAAAAGAACCCCCGCCAACATGGCCAGGCTTCGGTTTCTTCTTCAGGGAAGAGGTTCACTGGAGAAAAAGATGAAGTAAACAGCAAGAATTACAACTCTATATAATGTCCCCTGACTTATATTCATAAACAGTGAAGCAGCACTCACAGATTCATGGTAATTATCAGCGCTGGTTGGCTTGTTATATTAATAAACTGCATGCACAAATTCAGAATTTGACCAGATTTGCCCATGCAATTTTGGTCGCCCTATATAGAATCTAGGGGAAATGACTAGTTCTTCCAACTTGGCAAGTAAAAGAGCATGATCGACTATGTCAAAAGCAACTGAACACTCAAACTGTAATAACACAACCTGAGAGCCCACACTAATTAATATTTTAACTCTGGAAACTAAAGTCAACAATAAAGACTTTGCATTATGTAGTGTTCAGAAGCCATATTGATATGCAGTGGCATGTGATGACATTTACAATAGGGGATTCAGTAAAAGTGCCAAAGAACAACAGGGGCTCGTCAGCCTCTATACAGTACTTCCCACCTTCACAGCAACAAGAGGGGCTCAGCAGCTTTACTCAGTATCTTCCATCACTGTATCTCCCACTCTGGCAAAAATTCAAAGAGGGGCTTGGTGGGCCCAACCTAACATCTCTCACTGCAACGAAGAACAACAAGAGGGGCTTGGTGACCCCAACATAACAGTTTCTACCCCCAATGGAGATAGTGGGACTCAGTGACCCCAATAAAGCACCATCTGTATCACTTCCCAATCCTTTTTTTCTGATCTAAACTGTACCCAACAGTTTCTTCTCCTCCATGTCCCTCTTATCCCTTGAACTTCCACTCAATCTGATCTCTCATTCTTTCACCCAGAGTCAACATGGATTCAGCTGAGGGAAGTCTTGCCTCACCAACTTGCTTCATTTCTTTGAAGGTGTGAATAAACATGTGGATAAAGGTGAGCAGGTTGATGTAGTGTATCTAGATTTTCAGAAAGCTTTCGATAAAGCTCCTCATGAGAGACTACTGAAAGAGTCATGGAATAGGAGGCAAGATTCTGGTGTGGATTAGGAATTGGTTATTGTACAGAAAACAGAGGGTGGGGTTAAATGGTCATTTCTCTCAATGGAGAGTGAACAGTGGAGTGCCACTGCGATCTGTACTGGGACCGGTACTATTTAACATATTTATAAATTATATGGAAATTGGAATGATGAATGAGGTGATCAAATTTACAGATGATACAAAACTATTCAAGGTTGTTAAAACACATGCAGACTGTGAAATATTGCAGGAAGACCTTAGGAAATTAGAAGACTGGGCGTCCAAATGGAAGATGAAATTTAATGTGGACAAATGCAAGGTGATGCACATTGGAAAGAATAATCTGAATCACAGTTACCTGATGCTAGGGTCCACCTTGGGGATCAGTGTTCAAGAAAAAGATCTGGGTGTCATTGTAGATAATACGCTGAAAACATCTGCTCAGTGTGTGGTAGCGACCAAAAAACTAAACAGGATACTAGGAATTATTAGTAAAGGGATGGTGAATAAGGCCAAAAATACTATAATGCCATTGTATCACTCCATGGTGCATCTACACTTTGAGTATTGCATTCAGTTTTTGTCATCATGTCTCATAAAAGATACAGCAGAATTAGAAAAGGTTCAAAGAAGAGCGACTAAAATGATAAAGGGGATGGGACTCTTCTCGTATGAGGAAAGGCTAAAGAGGCTAGGACTCTTCAGCTTGGAAAAGAGACGGATGAGAAGAGATATGATTGAGGTCTACAAAATCCTGAGTGGTGTAGAAGTAAATCAATTTTTTACTCATTCCAAAAGTACAAAGACTAGAGGACACTTGAAGAAGTTACATGGAAATACTTTTAAAACAAATAGAAGGCAATATGTTTTCACTCAACAAATAGTTAAGCTCTGGAACTCTTTGCCGGAGGAGGTGGTAACAGTGGTTAGTGTATCTGGGTTTAAAAAAGGTTTAGACAAATTCATGCAGGGAAAGTCCATAGTCTGCTATTGAAACAGATGTGGGAAGCAACTGCTTGCCCTGGGATTTGTAGTATGGAGTGTTGCCATGATTTGGGTTTCTGCCAGGCACTTCTGACCTGGCTTTGGCCACTGTTTGGAAAACAGAATACTGGGCTAGATTGACCATTGGTCTGACCCATTAGGGCTACTCTTATGTACTCCCCTGATCTTTATCTTGCTGTCCACTTACCTCCTCTCTTCCCCCTCCTGTTGCCTCTCACTCTGTCTATCTTTTCTTCCCTTCCTGTTGCCATACCCCCTTCCTATCTTAACCCCACCTACACTCTCTTCTCTGTTCTTATCCCTTTACTCTTCTCTTCTTGTGCCCTGAACTTCTGTTATTCTCCACACTACCTCCTTTTTTCCTAATGACCATTCCCCTCCCTATACATCCAAGCATCCTTCTGGCGTTTGCCATTGCCTTTTTTATCTGTTTAATGTTCAAAACACTGTAGCTACTCAGACTTTCCACAAAAACTCTACTTATTTCTATTTTTTACTTAATTCCAATCTGAGTATGAAAACATAATGTGGAGGAAAAGACCTCAGCAGGCATTGGCTATGTGATTGGACTTTTGACAGTCATCAAACCAATGTATCCCTCCCAAATGACTCAGACTCTTGTTTAACCATATTAAGATCATCAAATACAATCACACTGAAGTCCAGCTACTCTTTTGTGCCCCATCACCACCCCTCCTTCCCCTCCTTTTACCCTATTTCTCTTCTTTCTTTTCATCCTGTCCCATCCATAACCCATCTTTCTTCCTATTTTGCCATAATAAATTCTTCCATCTATACTCTTAAACCCTCACCTCTTAACTCCCTTTTTCATCCATTCTTTCTCTCTTACAGTTCTAAGACCCAACTCCACCCTGTGCTTACCACTTTGTGCCCCATTGCCTCTTTCCCCTCTGGCTCACCAAACTCCCCTTTCTCCCTTATATCTTTCCAGGCCAAAAATAGGCATTGGATCTAGAAGGTCCATTCTCCAACTACCACCACCATGACAATGATAACTCAACCTCTTTTTCTTCATTCAGTGACCTATGAAGATGTTGCAGGTGTGGCAGGAGTGGGGAAGAGGTGGGGGAGATGAAAGGCTATGAGGGAAATGATGTTTCCTGCTTCTTCTCAGGGACTGGGTTGCTTAGAGCTGTCAATCTTTTGAAAAACAAAAACCTTTCATCTGCCAAACCCATGATCTCCTTCTTCTATCCCCTGTCGTGTCCACTGACAAAAATAAATAAATAAATAAAATAACTGCAGCTAAAGCAGCAGTACAGGATTCAGTGCATGAAGGCCATATTGAGGGTTGGGGTGAGAGAAGTACAGGAAGTTGCACTCTTCAATCCCTATTGCTCCATAGTCCCCCAATATGCATATGCTTCCCCATACAGTATTAATGCCAAACAAATTCTGCCACCACACAACCTCACTCACCCTCTCTCAACAATGGTGTATGGACTTTTTCTTTAGGAAGCATTTCTCCATAAAATTCGCCAAACAAAAACAATTCAGATTCTAGTGTAATCTCACTAAAAGAAACATAAATGGCTGATTTTCCATTGTATTAATGGCCATGCACTAATGTTGCAATTAATACACTTATTGCACCTGAATTTGAATAATGTTGTAAGCCACCTTGAGCATCATTTAACAAGGTAAAATAATAGTGGTAATAATAATTCCTTGATTAGTAAAACCATGGCCTATAGAATGCAATTTTATTTTTTTTTAAATCACAAAAAATTAATTTAATGACCATCATATAGAAAGCCTTCCTTATTAATTTCCAGGGAGGTATTTGAAGTATAGTCATAGGTCCTCAAAAGACAAAATATCAATAATCAATATATACAAAAATAGGGGAAAAATAACTTAGCTGTGTTAATAGTATCCAATTGGCATCTCCTAAATTGTATGTCAAGGCAATACAGGCAAACGCCATAGTAGGCTTACTGAAACGCTGACATGATCGTGTTTTGAATGGTTATGATCTACTTTGAATTGTGGGTTCAGAGTTTTAAATCCAGATATGATAACTGTTGTAACCACATTCTCTGGCAACGAGTTCTGGAGCTTATCTATTTGTTGAGCGAAAAAATATTTACTCCGATTTCTTTTAAAAGTATTACCATCCAGCTCATTTTTGAAAGAGATCGTCGGTCATCTTCTGACACAAATCGGAAGATGGCCGGCGATCTCCTGAAACCGGCCAAATCAGTATAATCGAACGCCGATTTTGGCCGGCTTCAACTGCTTTCTGTTGCGGAGCCGGCGAAATTTCAAGGGGGCATGTTGGTAGGGTAGTGAAGGCGGGATGGGGGCATGCTCATGAGATGGCCGGCTTCGCCTGATAATGGGGAAAAAAAAGCCAAGCTTGACCAGCATTTCGCCTGCTTTACTTGGTCCCTTTTTTTTACGACCAAACTTCAAAAAGGAGCCCCAACTAACCAAATGACCACCGGAGGGAATTGGGGATGACCTCCCCTTACTCCCCCAGTGGTCATCAGTCCCCTCCCACCCCCCAAAAAAAATTCCAAGTGCTCATCCTAAATCAAAAGTTTTTTTGATTGGCTTTTTCAGTAGTACCAGTGGGATTTGACCTGGCCACCTCTGAATTACAAGACCAATGCTCTAACCACTTGACCACAGCTCCACTTACTTGGATGTTCCTCCCTTTTGATTATGCCCTTTCAGGTCTCTCTCAGCCAATCACAGACAGGAGTCTCTCTGCCAATCACAGCGCATTTAGCTGTCTGTGAGTGGCTGAGAGAGACCCCCTCCCCCCCCCCATGTGATTGGCTGAGAGAGACCTGAAGGGGCATAATTAAAAGGGAGGGACATCCAAGTAAGTGGCACTGTGACCAAGTGGTTTAAGCACTGGTCTTGTAATCCTGAGATGGTTGGTTTAAATCCCACTGGTACTACTGAAAAAGCCATCTCTAACAAACACTTGGATTTTTTTTCCACTTTTTTTGAAGCCAGTCATCTATAAACCCTAAATGTTGAGATTTAGCCAGCCCCCACCGTATGGCCATCTTTTTCGATAATACGGTTGGCACTGCCCCTTTGCGGAGCCGGCTCCGAAGATGGCCAGCCATATAGATGGCCGGCGCCGTTCGATTATGCCCCTCCATGTAACTTCATTGAGTGCCTACTAGTCTTTGTACTTTTTAGAAAGTAACAAATTGATTCACTTTTACCCATTCTACACCACTCAAGGTTTTGTAGAAATCTGTCATATCTTTCCTCACCATCTCTTTTCCAAGCTGAAGAGCCCCTAACCTCTTTAGCCTTTTCTAGTATGAGAAGAGTTCCATCACCTTTATTATTTTGGTCACCCTTCTTTGACCCTAAACTTCCAGAAATCACTAAAAGCTAACCTATTCAAAAAGGCATACCCTGCCAATCCAACCTAAATGCCTGATCTCTGTGACACAACAAACTAAAGTACGTAATGGACATAACCCAACTCTTCAGTTGTACAATTCCCTAATTGTGGCTGTGCCACATGAACTTTATCCTACCACAACATCACTTTGTATTTGTTCTCACCGGAGCCGGCAAACGCCTCTCCGGCATAGGAGCCAACTTTTCAAAATTATTGGGGGTGCTAAGCCCAGTGGAAATACCTCTTCCCTGGACACATACAAGGAATTTTCTCAATATTAGGGGTGCTCAAGCACCCACAGCACCCACACAGGCAGCTCCTATGCTCTCCGGTACTATGTAAGCCACATTGAGCCTACAATATGTGGGAAAATATGGGATACAAATAAATAAATAAATAAATCCTCTTAGTAGGAGTCTCTACAAAATGCCACTCAGGACCTAGAACAAATCTACCATACCAGCACTAAGTTCCAGAAAAAGACCCTATCTATAAAAATGCAGTGTCCTAAATATTCGAGTGGGCCACCAAACTTCAGTATATCTATTGGGGAAAACAGAATAAGCCAAATTACTACAGATCGCTAGGTAGAAAATTCATTCTAACAGAATGCCTGGTCTTGGTCACACAATCAAAAGACAGATACCAAATACAGAATTACTGACCATGAACTAGAAATACAGCAGAAATATGTAGACAGAAATTAAAATGAATTAACTTGTAGCTTCTATAATTTTTACTATCAGAAACAGAACCAGATTTATTACATTTATGTTTTTGTAAACACAACTGAGAAGTGTACCATGGTGAATGCTTAGATTTAGGTGATTTTCTGGCTTTTATTGGAGCAACTGTTTCAAAAGTCTGTAATATAGTAGAATTCCAGGGGCCCTTTTACTAAGCCACATAAGTGTCTACGCACGCCCAACACATGCCAAAATGGAGTTACCGCCCGACAACTGTGTGGCTCGTGTGGTAATTTCATATTTGGTGCGCGTCCAATACGCTCGTCCAAAAAATATTTTTATTTTTGGACACGCATAATGGACACACGCCAAGTGGCATTTGACGCGTGTAGTTCATTACCGCCTGGATTCTTTACCACTAGGTCAATGGCTGGTGGTAAGGTTCCAAACCCAAAATGGACGCGCAGCAATTATGATTTTGCCACATGTCCATTTTCAGAAAAAAAAGGCCTATTTCACAGGTGACTGAAAAATGGGTTGGTGCACACCCCAACCCGCGCCTACACTACCGCAAGCCATTTTTCAGCGCACCTTAGTAAAAGGACCCCCCCCCCCCCCCCAATGACTTAGTAAAATCTCAGGGTTAGTTTCAATATTATTAATAGGAAAGCGTACCAGAGACCAAAACTTTGTAGAATCAATTTTGTCCCTAGATTTAAACAGGATACTCTGAGATTTTACCAATTGTCTACCCTTAAAGATATAAGTTAAATTCAGACAAGTAATAATCAAAGAAAATGGACATCATATACAGGATTGAAAGATAACGAAGAGAAAGCTATCAAGTCTAATGAGTGTACCTTAATGTACATAGGAGAGATTTGAATTGTAAAAATCTGTAGACCTGAGATCTAAAGAAAGAATAATTAGTTTGAAATGCTACTAATGAGATATTTATTATTTTTTCATTGTTTACTTATTTTGATATAAATACAAGTTACGTTTTCTATGTTGTTCCATACAAAGGTCTTTGGCCCCAATTCTTTCAAAGGTGCTAGCATTACATGATATGTGATGTACAAAACAGTAATTGTACATCCCTGGGAAAAAAAGAGAATGCAGATCTGTAGTTGGGAGATAGGGGCTACAGACTTTGTCCAAAGGGAAACTTTATCACAACCATACCTTGTACACCTTACTGATAAGGAAGAGATTCAAACCTGCCACTCCTGGATTCCTAGCTCATTTTAGAAACCATTGGGATATGCTTTCACTAAGTTCTTTAGGGCACAAGGATTGTTGGCTAAATAAGAGCAGCTAATAGTCTTGAGTTTGCTAAATGGCGCACCTTGACAAAAGTGTAAGCTGTTTGGAAGGTGCCGTGAGATTTAGCAATGTGATTCAGCACACACATTTTTCCTGCTGACATCAATCATAAGTACATAAGTATTGCCATACTGGGAAAGTCCAAAGGTCCATCAGTGTGCTGCTGCGGCTAAGAAAGCAAATAGAGTGTTAGGCATTAGTAGGAAAGGAATGGAAAACAAAAATGAGGATGTTATAATGCCTTTGTATCGCTCCATGGTGCGACCACATCTTGAATATTGGGTTCAATTCTGGTCGTTGCATCTAAAAAAAGATATAGTGGAATTAGAAAAGGTACAGAGAAGTGCGACGAAAATGATAAAGGGGCTGGGACGACTTCCCTATGAGGAAAGGCTAAAGCGTCTAGGGCTCTTCAGCTTGGAGAAAAGGCGGTTGAGGGGAGATATGATAGAGGTCTATAAAATAATGAGTGGAGTTGAACGGGTAGATGTGAAGCATCTGTTTACGCTTTTCAAAAATACTAGGACTAGGGGGCATGTGATGAAGCTACAATGTAGTAAATTTAAAACAAATTGGAGAAAATGTTTCTTCACTCAACATGTAATTAAACTTTGGAATTTGTTGCCAGAGAATGTGGTAAATGCGGTTAGCTTAGCGGAGTTTAAAAAAGATTTGGACAGCTTCCTAAAGAAAAAGTCCATATGCCATTATTAAATGGACTTGGTGAAAATCCACTACCTCTGGGATAAGCAGTATAGAATGTTTTGTACTTTTTGGGGATCTTGCCAGGTATTTGTGACCTGGATTGGCCACTGTTGGAAACAGGATGCTGGGCTTGATGGACCTTTGGTCTTTCCCAGTATTGCAATACTTATGTATTTATGTACCATACATTTTAATACAACAGAGGAGTGGCCTAGTGGTTAGAGCACCAGTCTTACACTCCAGAAGTGGCCAGCTCAAATCCCACTACTGCTCCATATGATTTGGGTAAGTCACTTAACCCTCCATTGCCTCAGATACAAAGTTAGGCTGTGAGTCATTCTGGGACAGAGGAATATCCAGTGTACCTGAATGTAACTCACCTTGAGCTACTACTGAAAAAGGTGTGAGCAAAAATAAATAAACATTTGACTCCATCTCACAGGAAACAAAAAAGTGAATTAGTATTATATCTAGTCGGGCAACTGCTTTTAAACTGAAATTAAATGATGACAAAAACAAATTTTTGGTATTGGAGAACTCTCATAGACCTTTTTTCGGAAACAAAATTAAAGATAAATGGAAATTCTTTTCATTTGGAGCCCCAAATCAGCTCTTGAATATGAAAACTTTTAATACTATGAGGAAATAAAAGAGAATAAGAATTTTTTTAATCATTCTGCCTGTAGGCTATTGGCACAGTCTCTTGTACTATCTCATTTGCATTACTGCAATGTCTTATATGTAGGTTCAAATGAGGGCCTTTTTTTGTAGAATACTGCAGCATGTTTAATCTGCCATTCTTCTAGTTATGTTTCAGCTTCCTTGTTGAGGAAGCTTTACGGAATCCTGGTTAGGGCTCTAGTTTTGTTTAAACTTTGCTCTATGACTTTTTAAATACTTCATGGTTATGCTCTGTTATATATGAGGAATTTGATCCAGTTATCAGTTAGAAATATGGCTTTATGTAGCAGATTGCCTTTTCTTTTACAACCGCCCATTCCAAAGGGTGTGATTTACAAAATATTTTTTAATGATATATTTTCTTATCAGTCTTCGCATTGGGGGAACTTAATGCCTTTGAATATTTAGTAGGTATGCCACTATTCTGTATTTTAAAAAGCTCTTAAAACTCAGTTCTATGATTTCTTTTAGATTGTTATGATCAAAATTTCAATTGTGATTTTAAACTGATGTACTTCTAGGGTTTTGCCTTGCCTCTTTACATTGTACATCACAGTGAACTCTTTGGGAATATTTCAGTATAGAAGTATAAAATATAATGCAATACATCAATGCATTCTCCTTTTCCACTCCCCTAACCCAGGGCATGGCTGTAGGGCATATGTGAGTGTGGCCTTTCCTCAGGCTAGGCTTCCAGCCAGAGATGGCCCAACATGGTCTTGGAGGAACCCTAGTCAGTCAGGTAGTGGGGGGATGCACAAAGACTCTTGCACAGACATGTGTTTATGCAAGGTTCCTTGGTGAACTCCTGACTACTTAACTGCCCAGGATTAAAGAATATTACTAACCAGCCTCTATGACAGCTTCAGATGTTATTTCCAATCCTATTAGAGCAGCAAGCAGGTCCCTGGAGTAGTGTAGTGATCAGTGGAATGAATTATAGAGAGGAGGACCCAGTCCCATATCCTACTCTACCTGTTACACTTGTGGTGGAAAGTGTGAGCCCTCCCACACATTTACTGTGCCCACATATAGGTGACCCCTTCACCCATAATGGCTATTGTAGTGGTGTACAATTGGGTACAGTAGGATTTGGTGTGTTTTGGAGGGCTCACCATACAGTATAAGGGAATAATGGTAAGATGTGTACCTGGGAACTTTTATATGAATTCCACTGCAGTGCCCCCTAGGGTGCCCATTACTCTCCAGAACTCTTTCACTTGGACTTAATTTTTTAAATAGGCCAAAATGATAAACGCAGAACGCATTGCCATTTAAAGAAAAAAAGGTAGACATTCTGCTGTTTCAAAAATGACCATATTTCCTATTTGGATTTGGGATGTTTAGCGCAAAATGCCCAAAGTCTGACTCAGACGTCATATTGAAAATGCCCCTCCATGTATCACAAGCTCTTATTCTCCATTATCTTCAAGCAACATTCTAATATTGTTTCTTTGATTTTTAATGTTTTTTCCCCTGACCTACAGTATTTAAGTACTAGACTACTTCCTTATATTCTTCTCCAAAGAATGTGCATTCATTAGCAAAGGTTTAGTTTATTAGCATATGTTTAAAAAATAGGGATTTTTTAATGCATTGAAATCTGGATTTAACACATTCTAATATGAGACTTTCCTGTGCACTAAGCCCAGATTTAGTTTTTTTTTTTTTTTTAATAAGGCATATGCTAACAGGTTAGTGTGCAATAAATGCTAGATTCCCATTATATTCCTATGGGCATCTTATAATTTAGCGTATGCTAAATCCATTAGTGCATCTTAGTAAAAGGATCCCTTAATATGGCATTTTGGGGGGATTTTTAAAAATCTGCAGGTCATGTGCTCTTTAGGAGGTGCTGTGTGCTCCTGCATCAGTTCTGTGTTATCCGGTTAGTGCACATTACTCAGAACACACTAGCTAGATAGCACAGGAATGCTCACTCTCTGCCTATGACATGCCTCGCTACAAAAAAATATATATTTTTAAATAGTTACCATGCACTTAGTGTGTGAAAACAGGCAAAATACCACAATAATCAAATACGTTATTGAGTAGCCTGTTTTCTGACACTAATGCCATGATAAGGGATTCACAACCTTTTGTAACAGGGCCTCTTGGTGTATGCAAAATTGATACAGCATACATAAACTTATGTATTAATGCACTCATAAGGACCCCCCCCCCCCCCCCAGGTTTGGCTGAGGAGTTGATAACATTGGCTGAGATAGCCAGTCAGTATCTATAGGTTAAGTGAAGAGGGGGGTGAGGGTTGGTGCAGGGATGGAAGGGAGGAGAGACTGGAGTGGTTGATGTAATGGACAGGTAGGTAGGATGAGGTGGTTGGAAGATAGCAACATGGTAGCAGGGTTCAGGATTGGTTAGGTGGGCATTTTTTTGATTGGTTGAGAGGTGTGTTGTTCAGGGATACGGGTTATAGGAAAGTTTTTAGCAGGCTGCAGGGCTTTTAGAGGATGGGGAGGAATGAGAGAGGGTAGGTTAGGTAAGATAAGATAGGAAGAATTTTTGATCCATCTCAGCCCACCCTTTTTTGTTTGGTTAGTTTGTATTTTCATTTTCTTAGTGATGAAGTTGATAGGAGAAATATTTAGGGAGGCTATGAGGTGTTTGATGGTGTTGGAGAGGTATTAGAAATGTTTTAGGCAGCTTGGGAAGGGACTGGGAATCAGAGAGGGAAACAGCAGGAGCCTGGTGATGTGGTAAAAGGGATACCAGATGTGGCTGTGTAATAAGTGTTGGTGGGAACTGTTTTAAGGTATATGGTAACTTGTGAGCAATACCACCACAAGTTGGCATGGCTGAAAGTCACCATACATCATGTGGAAAGCAAGGAGGGGGGATAAGGTGAAACAGGGAGCTAGTTTCACTACCGAATAGCTCTGTGCTGTTGTTGAGAAGTCGCTATCTGGGATAACAGTGTTGTTTGTAAATGGGCTGCTGGTGCTGCAATGCTGACACAGTCCATTTACTTTGAATGGGCTATGTTGGCATTGCCGTACAGCAGCTATTAGTGTGGCTTCGTAAACGGGGGAGGGGGTAAGTTTTTTGATGACTATTTCCTATTTATGCTATGTTTACAGTTTGTTCAATAAAGCTGTGGCCAAAGCAATTTCCACTAAAGAAAATGTTTCAGAATATTTTGGGCCCTGTTTACTAAGGTGTGCTAGTGTTTTTAGCGTGTACTAATGCTAGAGACAGCCATATATTCCTGTGGGTGTCTCTAGCATTAGTGTGCACTAATTTTTAGTGTGCACTAAAAACACTAGTGCACCTACAGCACGACTTAGTAAACAGGGCCCTTTGTTAATTACTTTTGGTGTCAAGAATGATTGACTGACTGTGTGCAAATGTCAATGTTATTGATCTGCATATTTCATAAACTTTTTAAAGCATATTAAAATTCTTTAATTGAAATGACTGTCTGAAGTGAACTGATTAAAATGCATGAAAAACTGAGTAAAGATTAAAAATTTGAAAACTAACCAAAAAAATTATTGCCCTAAAAATCTCTGTCCTCTTGTGTTATTACAATTATATAAGGATCAGCTTCTATTGGTGTCTCTAATATCAGAAACTAAGGGGTCCTTTTATTTTAAGATGTGGAATTAACTGGCCTTAGCATGCCCTTACATGACTCATTCCCACATGCTAAGGCCATTTTTACCCTTTCAATTGAAAAAACCAAACATGATATTCTATTTATTTTATTAATGGCCATGCACTATGATCATTAGTACATGGCCATTTAAAAGAAAAATTACCATGGGAGCAATTACTTACCCCTACTTTGTAGGCAGTAAGGGCTCCCACATTAACCAGTTGTTAACCAGTTAGCATGTGGTAGTATAGATGCCTTAACTCAGGAATTCTTTTACTAAACCACGGTAAAAAGTGTCCTGCAGTAGTATGGGCATGTGTTTTTGATGTACGCTGGGCCATTATTTACCGTGGCTGGGAAAAAAAGGGTTTTGTTCAATGGCCATGCACTAGATTTAAAGGTAGCGTGTGGCTATTTATTGCCTGAGTCCTTACCACCACCCATTGACTTAGCAGTAAGGGCTCCGCTGCTACATGCACGGTACTCATGTACTGCACGCCAATGTGACTGTGCTGCCAATTACTACCAGGAATGCCCCCCATGGTAGAAAATAGAAAAATATTTTCTACCGTGGGAAACAGTGCATGCCAACTTCGACATTATCGCTGGGTGGGCGCGCTACCCAGGCAATAGTGTCAATTTGGCCCACACTACTTTGTGGCCCCTCAGTGATTCCCAAACCTGGTCCTGGAGGCACCCCAGTCAGTCAGTCAGGTTTTCAGGATATCCACAATGAATATCCAGGGCACTACCCCCACTGCAAGCAAATCCCTCTCACGAATATTCATTGTAAATATCCTGAAAACCTGAATGGCTAGAGTGCCTCCAGGACCAGGTTTGAGAACCACTTCCCTAACTGATTAGCTCAGGAATGCCCACTCTCCACCCCTGATATACCCCATAAAAAATTCTAAAAAGATATTTACTGCATAGTTAGCACACACACACACACACACACACACGCACACACACATATGCAAAAAATGATGTGTGATGATTTAGTGTGTCCCACATTTAGTCCTTTTTCCTGCTTTAGGCATGCATAGGCACCTAATGCAGCTTAGTAAAAGTACCCCTCAGCTACTTGACAACTTTTTACTTTTTTTATGTTGCACTAAATTTATAGAGTACAGTGCCTAATGAGTTTGTCTAATGACATGTAAAGCAAGGGTTTTTTTTCACTTTAGCTTTTAATTAGCTATTGCATATCTGACTTTAATCATGTTCTTGTACTGTCATTTAGAAATCCCCTGGATACTGTTAGTCTAAACGGATTGACTATTGTTTCATTCTTTCTTTTTCTTAGCCTTGTGCTTTTATCTGCTAGATCTGCTTGTTTTATGATATCAAGTAAGTAGCTGAATAATTACAAAACAGTTAAAGTGAAATAAACTTTGTAAAAATATATTACATAACAGTTTCATTGCTGAGCATTGGGCTTGCTTGGGGTGGGATTGTGAGTTCAAGTCCCATCTGAGCTACCAAGAAAGCACTGTAATCTAATAGGTAAGCCGCTGGTATCCTAAGTCTGGGGTTGTGGGGTAAAGTCTAAAATAAGCTAGCAAGAAAGGAGAAGGAAACCGGGTTTATTTAGGGTCATTATGTAAAAAGTAAGAGTGAAAAGCTGTAAAGTAAATGGGGAGGGGGGTGGAATGGCCCCCGGTTCACTAATTTAAGAAGTTAAAAACCATTGTGAGAGAATGTCCTGGTTATATTAGTAACTTGGGGACCTTTTTACTAAGCCGTGGTAAAAAGTGTCCTGCAGCAGTGTAGGCACATTTATTAGGTGCGCACTGGGCCAGTTTATACCGCATCTGCAAAAAAAAGGTTTTTTTTTAATGTGGCGGGAAAACGGCATGTGGTAAAACTGAAACCAGCGCGTGTCTAAAACCAGCCTGAGCCCTTAACACCACCCATTGATCTAGCGGTAAGGGCTGATGCACTACACACACGGTGACCAGTCAGTGCACGCCAACTGCCGATTACCGCCGGAAATGGCGCACGTGGGTGAAAATAATTTATCTAGGTGTTATGGGTACATGCCATATCTGAAATTATCATGGGGGGGGGGGTGAGCTGGCCTGGTGGTGGTCTCATTTGAGCACGTGTTGTACATGCGTAGAGCCTACTGTGGGTTAGTAAAAGGGCCCCTTGATTTGATCTTATGTTTATAGAGGAACGAGAAGCTTCCTCTTACTTTCTTTTGGTAAAGCTGAATAAATAAATAAAGAGCACTTGTAGAATATTTTTGAAACCTGTCTGTTTAGTGGGGAACAGGAAAGCAGTTAAGGAAAATAGGGACTGGCTGGACCCAGGCAGGGCCGCAGACAAAGCCCTCATAGTCCTCAAAGTCGTCACAAAACTAACCCCCATGTTTACTAAGCAGCACTAGCGGCTGCCGCATGGCAATGCCAACACAGCCCATTAAAAGTGAATGAACAGCCACTAGCACAGCTTAGTAAACAGGGGGGTAAGTTTGCTCCCTGCGGGAGTGATGTCATTCAGACCCATATTTGCTGGGCCTGAAAACAGAAGTTGGAGCAGCCCTTGGGAGTACCACATCACAGCACATATGTAACCCTGGTCTCACCAAAAGTTCAGGGCACCAGGTAGTTCTTCAGATCAATACCCAAACCAAGATCACCACAAAAGCGTTATTCTTACTGAGCTGGCCACAGGCCGGGGCCAGGCATGCTCCTGGAAGGCCATACAGTTTTAAGTCACACTTTTATTTATATTTATCAGTCTGGGCGCAAATGAACTTCACTCTCACTCCAAAGAAACTCTCCACTCCAGGATTTGTATTTTATGCAAAACCAGAACTTTACTGGAACACTGCACAAGGCAGATATCCAAACTTTTTATGCATTCTTGTAACAGAACAGTTCACTTGATATCAAAACAATTTCTTTTGTATCCAAACAGTTTAATTTGCTGAAAGAGGTTTTTGTGCCAGTCCAAGACTTTGATATAAACCTTAACTACTTAATTAATAGTCCCTTTATAAATCCTAGGGTATCTACATATTTACACCACTAGTCCAATAGCCATCCTTTCTGGCAGAGCAATCCAAGGTTGTGCTTGCAGCGCTTCTGCAGGGAGCTGTCCCACTAGGCATTATCCAGCTGCCAGACCCATTCAGGATCAAACCTCCATGTCTGTCTTTCCTCCAAAGAGGCACTTCCACAAACTGCTGTCTCTATCACCCAACAGGCTGTTTCTGTTCTGCTCCCAGGCTGGGTTAACCCTTCTACCCACTTGGAGTACTCCTTACAATCCAGTTAATGCTTTTGTTGGCAAAAGCCTCCTATTTATTCAGCCTCAGGTTATTGGGCCTGTCCAGGACACCTCTTCTCCCCATGGGTGCTGTGAAGACAACCAAGTACCATGTGCTTACCAATTCTATCATTTTTATCACCTTCCAACTCCACCCCACTATGACAGCTTCTGTCTGTTACTCTCTGCTAATCCTCCTTCTGGGCTGGGCTCTCCCCCCCCCCCCCCCCCCCACATCCATTGCTGTTCTCCCTCCCCCCAGTGACTCTTGAGAGTTCTACAGCCCTCTATCCTGTTTTCAAAAGTGACCAATCCAGGCCACAAGTACCTGTCAAGATCCCAAAAGAGTAAAATAGATTTTATGCTGCTTATCCCAGGAATAAGTTGCGGGCTTTCCCAAGTCCACCTTAATAATATTTAATGAACTTATCTTTCAGGAATTTATCTAAACCTTTTTAAAATCTTGCTTTGCTAACCACTAGGGGGCATATATTGAAGCTACTAAATAGTATATATAAAACACATCAAATATGTTTTCACTCAGTATATAATTGCTAGAGAATGTGGTAAAACCACTTTTACCACATTCTCTAGCAATTATATACTGAGTGAAAACATATTTGATGTGTTTTATATATACTATTTAGTAGCTTCAATATATGCCCCCTAGTCCTTGTATTTTTGGAAAACGTAAACAAGTGATTTGAAACTACGTGTTCCACTCCACTCAGGATTTTATAGGTCTTTATCATATCTCCCCCTCAGCTGTCTTTTCTCCAAGCTGAAGAGCTCTAACTTCTTTAGCCTTTCCTCACAGAGAAGTCAACCCATCTCATTTTTGCTCACCTTTTACCTGTACCTTTTTTAAAATTCCCCCTATACCTTTTTTGAGATGCAGTGACCAGAATTCAAACAATATTTGAGATGTGGTTGCACCATGGACAAATAAAAAGGTATTATAATAATTTACGTTTTGCTCTCCATTCCTTTCCTAATAATTCCTAATAGTCTATTTGATGTCTTAGCTGCTGCTGCACGCTGAGGGGAGGGTTTCAATGTATCATCAACTATGACACCTAGATCCTTTTCTTGGGTGGTGGCTCCTAATGTGGAAGCTTGATTCATGTAGCTATAGTTTGGGTTCCCTTTCTGTACATGCATCACTTTGCACATAATCGCATTAAATTCCATCTGCCATTTGGATACCCAGTCGCCCAATTTTGTAAGATCCTCTTGCAAGTTTTCAAAGCCCTCTTATGATTTAACAATGTTGAATAACTTTATTCCTGTTTCTAGGGCTTTTATGAATAAGTTTAAAAGCAGTGATCCTAATAGAGATCCCCAGGGAACCCCACGATTTACCCTTTTCAATTTAGAATATCAGTATTTAACCCTACTCTCTGTTTTCTATCATTTAACCAATTATTAATCTACAATAGAACACCACCTCCTATGTCATGACTTTTAAATTTCATCAGTAGTCATTCATGAGGTACTTTGTCAAATGCCTTCTGAAAATCCAGATTAACAATATCACCTTTATCACATGTTTATTCACTCCTTCAAAGAACTGTAGCAGACTGGTGATGTAAGATTTCTGTTGGCTAAATCCATGTCAGCTCTGACCCATTAATCCATGCCTATGCATATGTTCAGTAATTTGGGGGCCCGTTTACTAAAATGTGCTTCGATTTACACTTAACACAGCTTAACTCTGGAACCCTACAGTCTCTGCTGCTCTGTACACCTCAATCTCTCTCTGCTTTGATATACTGTTCCTTTGAATTTATGTACCCCAAATGCTTCATTCGACACTTTCTCATATTAAAAATTAACTGCCAAGCATTAGCCTACACTTTTAATTTTTGTAGATCACCTCACATGATGCACCTCCTTCAGTGTGTCCACTCTGTTGCAGATCTTCATGTCATCCACAGAAAGGCAAACTTCCTTCTACCCCATGATTAGTTTTGAAAATAAAGATAAACTGATCCCTGAGGCACTACACTACACTACACAACTTTCATTCTTCTGAGTAAAGTCAATTTACCACTACCTTCTGTCTTTTGTCAGTCTACCAATTTCAGATCAAGCTTACGGTAAGCTTGCCAACTGGATCAAAATTTGTGTGACAGGGTTGATTCAGTCCTGAGTTTGCCCCGAAGCATGCAGGGACTTGTAGTTCTGATTCCTCATTGCAGACCGAATAACAGAAGTGGGGTTAAATGGGCAGTATTCACAATGGAGAAGGGTAGTTAGTGGGGTTCCTCAGGGGTCTGTGCTAGGACTGCTGCTTTTTAATATATTTATAAATGATTTAGAGATGGGAGTAACTAGTGAGGTAATTAAATTTGTTGATGACACAAAGTTATTCAAAGTCGTTAACTCGCGACAGGATTGTGAAAAATTACAGAAGAACCTTACAAGATTGGGAGACTGGGCGGCTAAATGGCAGATGACGCTTAATGTGAGCAAGTGCAAGATGATGCATGTGGGAAAAAAGAACCCGAATTATAGCTACGTCATGCAGGGTTCCACGTTAGGAGTTATGGACCAAGAAAGGGAACTGGGTGTCGTCGTCGATAATACACTGAAACCTTCTGCTCAGTGTACTACTGCGGCTAGGAAAGCAAATAGAATGTTGGGTATTATTAGGAAAGGTATGGAAAACAGGTGTGAGGATGTTATAATGCCATTGTATCGCTCCATGGTGCGACTGCACCTTGAGTATTGTGTTCAATTCTGGTCGCCGCATCTCAAGAAAGATATAGTGAAATTGGAAAAGGTGCAGCGAAGGGCGACTAAAATGATAGCGGGGATGGGACGACTTCCCTATGAAGAAAGACTAAGGAGGCTAGGGCTTTTCAGCTTGGAGAAGAGATGGCTGAGGGGAGACATGATAGAGGTATATAAAACAATGAGTGGAGTGGAACAGGTGGATGTGAAGCGTCTGTTTACGCTTTCCAAAAATACTAGGACTGGGGGCATGCGATGAAACTACAGTGTAGTAAATTTAAAACAAATCGGAGAAAATGTTTCTTCACCCAACGCATAATTAAACTCTGGAATTCGTTGCTGGAGAACATGGTGAAGGTGGTTAGTTTGGCAGAGTTTAAAAAGGGTTAAACGGTTTCCTAAAGGACAAGTCTATAAACCACTACTAACTAAATGGACTTGGGAAAAATCCACAATTCCAGGAATAACATGTATAGAATGTTTGTACGTTTGGGAAGCTTGCCAGGTGCCCTTGGCCTGGATTGGCCGCTGTCGTGGACAGGATGCTGGGCTCGATGGGCCTTGGTCTTTTCCCAGTGTGGCATTACTTATGTACTTATTAAGATCTGCCTTCGGTTAAGCCATGTTGCTTCAGAGATCTTGATACCATTCAGAAAAAGGTAGGGAAACTACACTGAGCATGCGTGGGCCATGATATTAATAAAACTACCCCCCTTGTTTATTACGCTGTGCTAATGGCTGCTGCACGGCAATGCCAACATAACCCATTCAAAGTGCAGCATAGTAAGTAAAGGGGTAAGAGTACCGAGTAACAAAATGCTTTCCATAGATAAAATCTGTATTAAGGTTCCCTTGTATCCCTCTGAAACACTTATTTTTCCCATCTCCATGGGATTCAAATGGAGAAAATAAGCATGAACACACATAGAAAAATATTTTTTTATAAAGCACAAATTATCATCAGGGGTTATAGAAAGTAAGAATCATCATGTTTTGCAGTCTATTATAAAAACAGATATACAGAACCTTTTTTTCACCAGAACTGCATTTGATTTGATTAAGATATATTCTGACTATAAAGGAGTAACATTTTAACATGTCCTATGCTACTACTACTACTATTTAGCATTTCTATAGCGCTACAAATTGTACGTAGCGCTTCACAAACATAGAAGAAAGACAGTCCCTGCTCAAAGAGCTTACAATCTAATAGACAAAAATAAAGCAAGCAAATCAATTAATGTGGGGGAGTGGTTACAAGTCAAAAGCAATGTTAAAGAGGTGGGCTTTCAATCTAGATTTAAAGATGGTCAAGGATGGGGCAGTAATATTCCAGTAACATGTGTAAATAAACAACTTAAAAGCAAGACGGTCAATATATTGTATATGGATTTTCAGAAGGCACTTGGCAACATGAAAGACTGCTCGGGAAAATTTATGATGAAGCCACAACTTAAGTACTGCAAGCAGTTCTGGGTAGCTGCACCTCAAAACAGCAGAATGATGAGAAAAACAATTATAGGGCTGATCAGTCCTCTTATAAAAAGAAAGGCTCAACTGGTTAGGAGAAGAAACAAGTGACAGCTGATACCACAGAGGTCTATAAAATTCTGTATGGTGTGAACAAGTTATTTATACTTTCAAACAGTACTAAGACTAGAAGATGCTCCAATGAAACAATCCAGCAGTATATTTAGGAAATCATGTTTTGAGCCAACATGCAAACTCCAGAATTAATTCTGCTAGAAATGTGGTCAAGACTTATAGAATAGCTGAGTTAAGACCACCACAAAAAGGTCTGGACAAGTTACTGGAAGAGAAGTCCAAGAATAATCGTCAGCCAGACAGACTGGAAAGTCTCCAACATTTTACTTCCAGGAAGGAGCAAAATGGAACGTTCCTATTGGGATCCGATGGATACTTTCAAACAACTCACACTGCTCAGTGTTGGCCTAACCCAGCATGCTAATGGTCAACCACATCTCTCAGTGTATAAAATAAAGGTTGGGACCGCCCCTTTTCGTAGCCGTTCCCGGAGATGGGCACCCTTAGAGATGGGCGGCCCCTTTCGATTATGCCCCTCAAAGTCTGCTCACTCACACCTTTCTTAGCCATCACATATATACCATTTATAAGTTTTGTCTTCTCCCAAATCATGTGATTTCTCCTGAACTAAAATCATAAAGTAGCCTGTGCCATATATTCCTGTATTATATCAGTCTCTCCTGATGTGTGTGCACATGCACACTCTGTGGCCATTGGCTAATTACTTATCAGTATATCGTGTAGTTAGTCACAGAGCAAAATAATACATATTACAATCCCCCTTGTGTCTTTTCTCCCCAAAACTGAAACATTCTGGACATCTTAGGCTCACTGTATCCTCAGTCTCTCACCACCTCCCAAGGTTATATCCACCTTATATGAAAGGCATGGTCTTAGCTCCAGCCAAATGTGCATCCTTGAAGTGTCATTCCTCAGTTCCTGAGAAAGCACTGTATGTTACAAAGATGCTAACTTATTAGGCTAACTTATGAGAACCAAACAGGGCAATGTAAAGGCTTTTGTAAAAAGCCTAGCATAGGAAGTAATATACAGTATCCAGGCGGTAACCCCAAATTGACACACATAGGATATGGGTACTCTCTACACTTCTTTGTAAAGGGGCCCCTCATAGACTCTTTGTTCCTTTCCTGTTACTGCTGGTTGCTATTGTAATTTTCTATGGTTGATCTGATTTTTATATATCTGATATTTGTTATACTTAGATTTTTTTTATTTTGTAGTCTGCCTTAACGTGAAGCAATATGAACATGTCTTACCTTTGCTTACCATTAAATTTTGTTTTACAAATTTTTAAAATCCTCTCTCTTGCTCAAGTGGAGGGGCATTTTCGAAAGGGATGTCCAAGTTTTGATGAGGATGTCCTCGCAAAACGTCCTGATCCAGGGGCGAGGAAACCCGTATTTTCAAAACAAGATGGACGTCCATCTTTTGTTTCGATAATACAGTTAGGGATGTCCAAATTCTGAAATTTGGTCATCCATAGATTTGGTCGTCCCTAGACTTGGTCGTTTCTGATTTTCGGCGATAATGGAAACCAAGGACGTCCATGTCAGAAACGACCAAATGCAAGCCATTTGGTCATGGGAGAAGCCAGCATTTGTAGTGCACTGGTCCCCCTCACATGCCAGGTCACCAACCAGGCACCTCAGGGAGCACTGCAGTGGACTTCATAAATTGCTCACAGGTACATAGCTCCCTTACCTTGTGTGCTGAGCCCCCCAAACCCCACTACCCACAACTGTACACCACTACCATAGCCCTTACGGGTGAAGGGGGCACTTAGATGTGGATACAGTGGGTTTGTGGTGGGTTATGGAGGGCTCGCTGTTTCCTCCACAAATGTAACAGGTAGGGGGGATGGGTCTGGGTCTGCCTACCTGAAGTGCACTGCACCCACTAAAATTGCTCCAAGGACCTGCATTCTGCTGTGATGGAGCTGAGTATGACATCTGAGGCTGGCACAAAATATTTTTAAAGATATTTTTTGAAGGTGGGAGGGGGTTAGTGACCACTGGGGGAGTAAGGGGATGTCATCCCTGATTCTATCCAGTGGTCATCTGGTCATTTCAGACACCTTTTTGTGCCTTGGTCATAAGAAAAACAGGACCAGGTAAAGTCATCCAAGTGTTCATCAGGGCCGTCCTTGTTTCTTTCGATTATGGGTCGAGGACGTCCAAGTGTTAGGCACGCCCAAGTCCCGCCTTCGCTACATCTCCGATACACCCCCTTGAACTTTGCGTGTCCCTGCGTCATAAAGCAGTTGGGGATGTCGAAAATCAGAATTTGATTATACCGATTTGGATGACCCTGGGAGAAGGACATCCATCTCCGATTTATGTCCAAAGATGGGCATCCTTCTCTTTCGAAAATGAGCCCAAAAGTTTACTATACTGGGGACTTTGCCTACCTTTTTGATTTAATTAATCCTTACACTCCTTCCCACAACCTCAGACCTTTCAGTATAAAGAGATTAGTTGTACCTAATCTGAGGTGTATTACTCATGAATCCACACATCACTCAGAATTGTTTTGCTTAGTTGACTGTTCAGGATGAATCACAAATGACTATCCACATTTATCACAGTATAGCCCTTATTTTAGAAGCTTCCTTTGGGTTTTGGACATCTGAAAACGGGTATTTAGACATCCATATTGTATGGATATCGAAATCCCAATTTTATAAAGCCAAGATATGAAAATATGAAACTGCAGTACGTCCAGAACGCAAGGGAGCGTGGTCTGGATGTGTTTTGGGTGGGACTATAAGGGGACCAAAATATGAACACCCAACTCCAGTTTATGCAGGGGAAGGGACATCCATGGCCATGTCCATATAGATGGATGTCTGTATTTGGCCCTGGTGCTTGCCACATTCAGGTTACAGAATGATGCTCTGATTGAGCAGTTCTCCACTGGAGAGAGTTAGGGAAATCACAGTAGGTATTTTTCTTTTGGAGGGGTCATAATTTAATAAAAGAAAATAAAACTGCAGGCACCAGCATTGGGATTTGAGCCAGCATTCTCTGGATTGCTAACTCATTTGAAAGCAACTGGGCTAACCTTTCAACTACTCCTCCTCATGGGTAGTTATGTGACCATTTTATAATATGGATGCTCTTATGCTGCCACAGAGACATCCATGCCCCTTGTTTTGCCCATTCATAGTTTGGACATTTAGGGATCTTTTACAAAGGCATACTAGCATTTTTAGAGTGGGCTAAGTTTGAGGGTGTCTCTAGAGTTTAGCGCTTGCTAATTTTTAGCATGATAAAAATGTTAGTGTGCCTTAGTAAAAGGACTCCATAACTTTTTTAAATGGATGTTCTTGCTGAATATAGCCAGCACTTGATGACTCTTAGTGTGGAACCTTGCATCATGTAACTATGGTTTGAGTTCCTGTTTCCCACATGCATCACATTGCATTTGTTCACATTTGGATGCCCAGTTTCCCAGTCTTGTAAGGTCCTCTTGCAATGTTTCACAGTCATCTTGTTATTTAACAATTTTGAATAACTTTGTGTCATCAGCAAATTTGATTACCTCACTATTATTCCCATCACTAGATCATTTATTTATAAATATGTTAAAAAGCAGTGGTCTCAGCATAGACCCCTGTGGACCTCCAATAGCTACCCTTCTCCATTTAGAATACTGACCATTTAACCCTACTTTCTGTTTTCTAATTTTTAACCAATTTTTAATACACAATAAGACATTGCTTCCTATCCCATGACTTTCTAATTTACTCAGGGGTCTTTCATGAAATACTTTATCAAATGCCTTTTGAAAATTCAAATACACAATATCGACATTATACACTTGATTATTCACCCCCTTCAAAAAAAAATGTAAAAGATTAGTGAGGCAAGATTTCCCTTGACTAATCCATGTTGACTTTGGTCTCATTAATCCATGCTTATGTGTATGCTCTGTAATTTTGTTCTTTATAATAGTCTCTACCATTTTGCCTGGCATTGCCATGAGGCTCACTGTTCTATAATTTCCCTGATCCCCTCTGGAACCTTTATAAAAAAATGTTACATTAGCCACCCCCTCCAGTCTTCCAGTAGCATGCTTGATTTTAAAGGTGCATTACATATTAATAACAATAGCTCTGCAAGTTCATTTTTCACTTCTATCAGTACTCTGGGATGTATACCATCCAGTCCAGGTGATTTGCTACTTCAGTTTGTCAAAATTCTCCATTACATCTTCCGTGTTTACAAAGATTTGTTTCAGTTTCTCTGACTTGTCATCAATGAATGGTGGTAGCTCTCCCACATTTTTCTTGGTGAAGACCGAAACAAAGAATTAATTTAATCTCTCTGCTATTGCCTTGTCTTACCTGAGTACCCCTTTTATCCCTCAGTCATCCAACAGTTCAACAGATTCTGTCGCTGTCTTTTTGTTTCTAATATATCTAAAAAGTTTATTATTCTATGGTTTTGTCCAACAACACAATCTTCTTTTCAAAGTTTTTCTTTGCCTTCCTTATCAGCACTTTGCATTTGACTTGCCATTCCTTATGCTGTTTTCTATTACTTTCAGTCAGATCCTTGTTCTATTTTATGAAGGATTTTCTTTTAGCTCTAATATCTTCCTTCACCTCACTTTTTAACCATGCTGCCTTTAATTTGGCCTTTCTTCCTCCTTTTTTAATATGTGAAATATGTCTGGTCTGGGCTTACAGGATTGCATTTTTGAACAGCATCCATGCCTGATATAAATATTTGACCTTTGCAACTGCTCCTCTAAGGTTTTCTTTTTGATTGTTCTTCTCATTTTATCGTAGTCTCCTTTCTGAAAGTTAAATGCTAACATGTTGGATTTCCTGTACGTACTTACTCCAGAAGTTATATCAAATCTGATTATATTATGATCACTGATATCAAGTGACCTCAGCACCATTACCTTCTGCACCAGATGTTGTGTTCCACTAAGGACTAGGGGCCAGACACACTAAACCTAACGAGCCAGCAATGTGATTTTTAAACCAGTTCTAGCTGGTTTAACAAGAAGAAGTAAAACGAGACATGCGCAAAAGGGTTCTCCAAGCCATTTTCCTGTTACAGTAACAGCTAACAAAAATGGAATGCAAATGATCTAAAAGCTACTGTAATTAGCTAATTAGTATTATAATGTGCATGCAAAGCAATGCACAGCTGTTTTCCGACCCCCATGCACAAAAGCAGTCCCTACTTTTACCTAATGGGAGGTCTGCACCTCTCATTAATGCTTGTGTGGGGCTGCTGTGAGCTGTTGCTGGTGCAAGGAAGTTGTTCCTCCCAATGGCCATTGTCTACCAGATCATACTTTAGTTTTACTGGGCATGAAGGAGACTTTTGCTGGGCATGAGAGCTTTTTTTTTTTAAATGCAAGAAGCATAAGTCACTTCTGTGGCAATTTATTGGAGGCTGTAGTTGGCTATTATACACGCAGCTTGTCTGCATGTATGAAGTCGTCTTTGGCATTGTGCAGCAGAGGGAGAGAGAGCGAGACCCTGGAAAGAGAGAGAACGTTCCCCCTTATGCAGAGGTAGAGAGAGAGCAAAGATCTGAGGGAGACCCATGTCTCTCTCAGCCAATCACAGTACATTTAGCTGACACCAGTGACAACTAAGCGCGCTGTGATTGGCAGGCACTTCTGCTTTTTTTTAAATGGAAAAAGCATCACAGACATTTCTGTGGCAATTTATTGGAGGCTGTAGACGGCTATTATATATGCAGCTTATCTGTGTGTATGAAGCCGTCTTTGGCATTCGTAGAGCAGGCACGCTTAATGGTTGGCTGTTCTGTGCATGCTCAGCTGACCAACTGGCTTATCCCCCTAGGAAGGAAATTTCATGCAAATGAGCTAACAGCAAGCAGCTCATTTAAATGTGATTTCCTTCATGCATGCCCGTTTTTTTTTTCAGAATCACTAAGCAGCAACCGGGGATCGGTAAGGGAAGGGCTTTTTCTGTGGAGTTAGTGCATCTGGGCCCAGGTCTAGAATTTTTTTCCCCTCTTGTTGGTTCCTGAACCAGCTGCTCTATAAAGCAGTCATTGATTTCATTTTACCTCCCTAGCATGCACTGATGTATCTACCCAGTCAATATCGGGGTAATTGAAATCACCCATTATTTATTTATTTTATTTATTTGTTACATTTGTATCCCACATTTTCCCACCTATTTGTAGGCTCAATGTGACTTACATAGTACCGGAGAGGCCTTTTTCAGGCTCCGGTGTGAACAAATACAGGGTGATGTTGTGTTGCCCAGTTTGTTAGCCTCCCTAATTTCTGATAACATTTTTACATCTGTCTGTTTAGCCTGGCCAGGTGGATGGTAGTACATTCCTATCACTATCCTTTTTCCCTTTACACATGGAATGTAAATCCATAGGGATTC
Organism: Microcaecilia unicolor; assembly: GCF_901765095.1. Classification (NCBI taxonomy): domain Eukaryota; kingdom Metazoa; phylum Chordata; class Amphibia; order Gymnophiona; family Siphonopidae; genus Microcaecilia; species Microcaecilia unicolor. The sequence goes on along the minus strand of NC_044033.1, from coordinate 468,526,841 downwards.
TAAGATGTGTTTTGTGTCTTGCAGAATTTTTAGTCTATTCAAGGTCCTCTTTAACATATAATGCTATCCTTCCATCAATTCAATCCATCCTATCACTGTGATATAATTTTTTACCCATGTTTGACAGTGTCTCACTGGTTATCTTCCTTCCACCAGGTCTCAGAGATGCCTATTATATCTACCTTTTCATTCAGTGCAATATATTCTAAATCCATCTTATTTCTTACACTTCTGGGATTTATATATAAACATTTCAAATAATGTTTGTTCATATTCAGAACATGCTCAGCAGTTGACAGTGTTGTTTACTAAAGCTTAGCTCGAGTTATCTGCAGCAGGGCCCATAGGAATAAAATGAGCCCTGCTGCAGGTAACTCGAGCTAAGATTTAGTAAACAGGGGGGTAATTTGCAATCTTGAAACTCTATCTGCTCTTTAAAGGCACCTGATTTACTTTGGATTCAATTGCTATCGAGATGCCCTACCTTCCCTGTTTTGGTGATATCTTTAAAAGATACCTTGTTCCGAACCATGCACTTTTGAGTGACTGTTAGCTTTCCCCCAATTTCTAGTTTAAAAGCCTGAGCTGGATGTCCATATGTGATGTACTAACTTCAAGATCCTTATTATGAGTTGGCTGTCCTTTCTAAAATCAGGAAACTTGGTATTTGACACTGGTGGAAGTTAATAAAGACTAAACTTATCTTGCCAAGTTGAAGCCAGAACTTATGCAAGGCATGACAGTTTGTTTGATTTTAATTTTCCATAGAACATCCAGGTTCACTTAATTACCTTTAGGGAATAGAAGGGCTGCCAATTTCCAAGGTAACCTAAAAACGAACAAACCTTTTACTACAGTAGAAATATCTAAGTTAGGAAACTTTTGATCCAGATTTATCAAACAGTACTTTGAGAGCAACTGGATTAAATTCAGGTTGTTTTAATACAACACTTTAAAATTGACTCAGTTGAAGAGGAGAAATGTATCATAGTCTGAATTAGGCTAATTGAAACTGGTTGTTCAATTGCCAACAATGTACGTTCCTATCTCTTCAGCTACACACAAATTAGGATTTCTATTAGTTTTATAACCATTAACGGTTCATTTTTGTACTTATACTGAAACCTATAGCTTTTTTTGTTTTATTATTACAGAGACACATAGGGGCATAATGCTGGCAATTAGATTACAGTCTGCCTGGTTAAGTGTTTTTCTTTATAGTGCTAATGGCAAAATCACTTCTAGCTTCAGAATTATGGTACTAAATCAATCAAAAAGTAACAAAATAGTATATGTGCTTTTTATAATGTTCAAAATAATGACTGAGGTAAAAAAAAAAAAAAAAGATGAGCTTAGATGGTGTCTAATATATTTATATGAATTGGCAAGTCAGAAAATTGCATTTTATTTTTTAATTGCGTTTAGCAAAAATTACATCAAACATTATAAACTTGAAAAGGACAAGTAATGGAAACCATTTTTTTACCAGCTAACCAAAGCAATATTTTCTTTACCTGGCTAATCAATAGACCACATAAGGAGGGAATCCTAATACAAAAGCTTGAGGATAAATAATTATTAAAAAAAGAAAACAGAAAATATTTTATCCATTTATCAAACAGTCCCAACAGTTGGGACCCCCCCCCCCCCAAACCTCTATGGCCATATATCTCAGATTGATTATCCAGAAAAAAATGTAACTGGTAGGATTTCAAAAATAAATATTTATTATTCCAGTACGTAATCAAACATTTACATGGGAACCTAAATACAAAAATATCACCCAAAGAAACTCTTTACAGTGAAACTGAGGGCCCTGTTTAGCACGCTAATGTTTTACTGCATGCTAAAAATTAGCACACACTAATAATAGAGACACCCATTATATGCCTATGGGTGTCTCTAGCGTTAGCACGTGATAATTTTTAGCGTGCGCTAAAAGGTTTGCGAACCTATGGTGTGGTGTGGCTTAGTAAACAGGGCCATGAGTCTTTTTGGAGACATCAGGAAATATAGAAATGTTCTATACCAGGAAAATCAATGAGTTTGATGAAAAAAAGCTCACAAAACATGATCTCTATCCTCACTAAATAAAAAAGTCACAAGCGAAGTCGTTCTGGAGAACATTCCATTATAATGACACAGCTAAATTTTCCTGCATATGGCCATCTTCCACAACTACTCCATCTCTCTGTAATGCTCTTGTTGGCTCTGAAGCACACACTGTTCACTTAAAAATTCTCTAGCAGATACAATTCTCACAAAAACATCCAAATCAGTATTTTTTAAACCTATTTTTAGATGTTTTTCTACGAAGTCCATCAGAAGTGCGTAAAAAATCTCAAGGGGGCATGTCAGGGGCATGTTCAGGCCGGGACATGGGCATTCCTGACATTTTTCAGCCATAATGGAACAAACATCCAAAGTCAGACTTAGACTTCATATCGAAAATGCCCCTCCATGTCTCTACAAAATTAGTACATCAGTGATGTAAAGAAGCCAGAAAGATCCAAATAGTGACAAGTGTTATCTTTCATGGTTTAATCAGGGCCAGAAAAGTCATCAAAGATGACTCCGCTCCCTCTCCTGCAGTGTCCTTGTCTCTCTGAACTGCTCCTCTTGCTGGGTACAGTATTGGAGTGATTCCTCTTCTTGCAAAGACCTCATTCTGAGTTCTCTTGGGAAGGCCATTGCATCACACTTCTAGGAGATACAGTTTGCCTCAGTGGCAGTATGGAACCAGAAGAACTCAGTGAAACTTCACTGCCTAAGATGGATCTAAATCCCTAACCTGGCATTGCAGTAACACCCTGGGGTATATTTTGCAGTGTCACCTGCTTCAAAGTTGGAGAAAGCATTGCCAAGGTGGGTAGAGGAACCCTTGCTTAGGCATAATGAACAACAAAGGTAGTTAGATTTTATTGTATTTTTTTTTTATTTTTTTACATTCCAGAACAATGTTGCTATGAGTGCACAGTCTTCTTAAAGAGTGCAGATTATCCCCCAGATTCTCTGTATGGCACATGAAGTTGGGTGCTGAAATTTGAGCACCCTACCGAGATGCATATGCAACTTAATAGCTTAATGAGTCATCAACAATCAATAATTGGGTGCCTATAACTAAATTATGTTAATTGGCTACAATTAGAATTTATATGTGCATCTGGCTATGTGCTATTCTATAATGCAGGTTGCCTAACTTCCATAGTGTGCAGCCCAAAAGGGGAGTGGTTATAGGAGAGGCATGGGCATGTTAGAGGTTTTTCAACAAATTATGCATGTTCATATAGAATAATGGAACAGTGCACCCAGCTTGGGTGGCAGCATTTACAGCAAGTTTCTGCAGATATGTCTAGTGCTTTTGCTAAGCCACATAAGCGTCTATGCGCGCCCAACATGCGCCAAAATGGAGTTACCACCCGGCTACCATGTAGTCTTTGCAGTAATTTCATTTTTGGCACGTGTCCACTACGTGTGCCCCCAAAATATTTTTTTTTCTGGCGCACGTCAGGTACGCGCACCAAATGTGTGTAGACCATTACTGCCCGGTTACCATGTGATACTTTACCACTAGGTCAATAGCTGGCGGTAAGGTCTCAGACCCAAAATGGACGTGAGGCAATTTTCATTTTGACACACGTCCATGTTCGTCAAAAATTCTTATAAGACATTTTTTTGCAGGTACGCTGAAAAATTATTCTGCGTGCGCTGAAAACAAATGTCTACACTACCGCAGGCCATTTTTTAGCGCACCTTAGTAAAATGACCCCAAATTTAGATGCAAGATCCACACTTAAGCATTATTCTATAAAGTGTGTGTGCCTTTTATAAAATAGCACTTAATGCTGAACTTCTCTGGCACCCATTTTTGAGCAAAAGGAACAGTAGGGGCAATTACTTTGGAAGTATAACTGCATGTTAACAAAAGGTTTTTGGCACATTGACCATTGGATGGTTTCATTCTTCAGATAAAATACAAAAGACTCCTGAGGCAGGCCTTTGACTGAAATACAGTACTGTGTCGAGTCTTCTATCATATACATATATTTTCATTGTGTAATTGAAGTTTCCCTGATTTGTCCTTGGAGTGCCTTGGTGCACTTCCCACTGTTCATTTTATTTTATGTTTTTTGTGGGGTTTCACCATTCCTCCACCTCAGTGGACTTTCTGTGTACTCATTTTTGAGCACCATGTATAGAACCTGACCCATGTGCAAAAATAATACACTCTTATTAAAACCATGCTGGGCACTTGTTTGTGAGTCCTTGGAGTTTTGAACAACCAATAATAGACTGTTTTTCTTCAAAAGGTCTACTTCCTTTTCTCTAACACTGCTGTGGTACAGCAACTGCCAGATGCCTACTTCCTATGTTTAAGAAATAAATGAGAGGCTATCTCCCTATGTATATGTACTACTTCAGGATTTTTTTCTGCACTGTGAAGGTTTGCAAATTATAAATATAAAAGATAATTAAAGTATCCTTATCTGATATATTGTTCCATTGTGCAAGTATTTCAATAGTGGCCCTTTCAGTAATATTAATTAGGAAATGTCTTTAATACATTGTAATGCGGGAATTTCAAATATGCTACACCCAATATTTAAGGCGTTTTTCAATTATTTATTTTTCAAGTCATCTGCCATCCAAACGGTAGATAAAATTTAATGCGGACAAATGCAAAGTTACCTGATGCTGGGGTCCTCCTTAGGAATCAGCATTCAAGAAAAAGATCTAGGTGTCATTGTAGACAATATGCTGAAATCTTCTACCCAGTGTGTGTGGTGGCAGCCAAAAAAAAGCAAAGAGGATGCTAGGCATTATTAGGAAAGGGATGCAAATTAAGACCAAGAACATTATAATGCCTCTGTATTGCTCTATGATGCAACCTCACCTTGTGTACTGTGTTCAATTCTGGTCAGCATATCTCAAAAACAATATAGTGAAATTAGAATAGACTCAAAGAAGAGGGACCAAAATGATAAAGAGTTTGGAACTCCTCCCATATGAGGAAAGGCTAAAGTGGTTAGGAAAGAGGTTAGGGCTCTTCAGCTTGGAAAAGAGATGGCTGAAAGGGGATATGATTGAGGTCTACAAAATCCTGAGTGGAGTAGAATGGATAAAAGTGAATTAGGAAAAGTCCATAATCTGTTATTGAGATGGACATTGGGGGAACCACTGCTTGCCCAGGGATTGGTAGCATGGCATGTTGCTACTAATTAGGATTCTGCCAGGTAATTGTGACATGGATTGTCCACTGTTGGAAGCAGGATTCTGTGCTAGATGGACTATTGGTTTGACCCAGTATGGCTATTCTCATGTTCTTAATGTTCAAATTAGCTCACATTATCTGAAAAAAAAGTTAAACAAGATTCTCTAGTGTGTATTATGAAGTTTAAATTGTCATATTTTGTTTGTCTAAGATTTTAAATGTTTTATTTTGTACACCATCTAGAACTGTGGATAGTGCAGCTAGGGCCCCTTTTACCAAGCTGTGGTAAAAGGGAGCCTGCGATGGCATCAGTTTGTGTTTCTGATGTGTGCTGAGGCCCCCTTTTACTGCAGCGGGCAAAAGGCAGGTCTTTCTTTTTTTAAGGGAAATAGCTGTGTGGCAAGTGAAGCATTTTGGAGGGGGGGAGCCCTTATATATATATATAAATATATTTTTGAAGCGCCAGATATGATAGTGTGCTGGAGGTAGGCTATGGTAGCCCGACGGTACTTCCTTTTTAGCGAGCTTACCACCGCTTTGTAAAAGGGGCCCTCATAAATAAATATATAAATAAAGCAGCCAAGTGCTGACTGTGCCCTGAAACACCCCCAAAATAGCTGGTTTGCAGTTCATCACTAACTGGTTATTTTCAGCAGCATTAACCACTTAAATACTGCTGAAAATTAGTGGTTTAGCCCCAAACAGACAATTTATATTGACTCCTAAAGAAATAATTAAAGAATAAAACAGAAATGAGTAAAGATAGGAAAAAGAGAATATAAGAACATTTATCACTTCATAACTTGATGCAGATAATATTCTTGTAGAAACCTGAAAGATAATGAGTTGATACTAAGATTCAATTCTTACATTTCAGAATAAATTGCACAGCAAAATTTAAATCTTGGAAAGTTAAAACAATATCTGAGTACTTATCTGAATTTCTTCAGAAGTATTGCTGTTCCTAAATTGATTCTGGAGTTTTTTTCTGGAAAACTATACAAAAAAAACAACTGAATGAGGTTTCTTGATTAAGGAAAGATCTTTGTTTTAAAACTTTCTTGACGAATACTGGTTTTAAATAAATGTTATCTAATGTTAATTGTTTGGATTCAGGTGCACAGTCAATATGTCTCACTCCCCCCCCCCCCCCCCCCCCCCCCCGTATAGTGATCAGGAAGTCCATCTCTCTCCCTCCCCCCCCCCCCCCACCTAGATGGTGGTGCTAACACAAAAACAGAAGTAGCTGAAAACAGGGGCAGCTAGGGCCTTTAGGAAGAGATTCTATATATGGTGATTAAAAACATGGTGCTGAAATCAGTGCCGACTAAGTGTGTTCTATAATCAGGCGCCGATTATAGAATATGCTTAGTTGATACTTCAGCATCTAAATCTGCTTGCATCCATTTACACCGACTAAACATGGCGTGAATCCTGACATGTACATTTAGGCACACTCGGTCAAAACACCCATTTCCTCACCCATAACCATGTCCCTTTTGTCTGTGCACATTACAAGTTTGGCGCACATCATTACAGAATATGTTTAGTGAGTTGTGCCAATTAGTGCTCATTATTGCTTGTTAAGTGCTGATATCAGCGTTCAATAGCTTGTTAAGCCAATTAAGTTGCGCGCGGTGTTATAGAATCAATGATGAATTCAGTGCTTAAATCTAAGCGCACTATATATATATTTATTTATTTTATTTATTGCATTTGTATCCCACATTTTCCCACCTCTTTGCGGGCTCAGTGTGGCTTACAATAAGATATGAATAGTAGAAATACATTTGTAACAACTTGAATATGGAATACATTGTGCACAGTTGTGTGAGACATTCGATTATCATTAGGAATATAACAATGGGACATCAACATGGAAACATTAGGAGGAGACAGTGGGACAATTGATTACAGGATGAGGGATCTGAAGTGGATGTATGTTGCATTGATGAACAGTGAGTATGGACTCTATGTGTTTTGGTTCTTTCCGTAAGTTTGTTCAAACAGGTGCGTCTTCAGTAGTTTTCGGAAGGAAGCTTGTTCGTTAATCATTCTTAGGTTGCGCGGTAGTGTATTCCAGGCCTGCGTGCTCATGTGGGAAAAGGTTGACACGTGTAACGTCTTGTATTTCAGGCCCTTGCAAGTGGGGAAGTGGAGGTTGAGGTATGTTCGGGATGACCTTTTAGCGTTTCTGGGTGGTAGGTCTATTAGATCAGACATGTACGCTGGGGCTTCGCCGTAGATGATCTTATGGACTAGTGTGCAAACTTTGAAAGTAACGCGTTCCTTAAGTGGAAGCCAATGTAATTTCTCTCGTAGTGGTTTCGCCCTTTCGTATCTTGGTTTTCCGAGTATGAGCCTGGCTGCTGTGTTCTGGGCTGTTTGAAGTTTCCTCATTATTTGCTCTTTGCAGCCTGCGTATAGTGAGTTGCAGTAATCCAGGTGGCTGAGGACGAGGGATTGCACTAGGCTGCGGAGACGAATCTTGGGAAGAATGGTCTTATCCTTTTCAATTTCCACATGCCACAGAACATCTTCTTGGTTGTATTGTTTGCGTGAGTTTCGAGTGTTAGGTGGCGGTCGATGGTGACTCCAAGGATTTTTAGTGTTTCTGAGACTGGGAGGTTTAGGGTTGGTGTGTTTATAGCGCTGAATTCATTTGTGTTGTATTGGGAGGTGAGTATCAGGCATCGGGTTTTTTCTGCGTTTAATTTCAGGAGGAATGCGTCTGCCCATGTGTTCATGACATGACGTGTAGACTTTGATTGATTTCGTTGGAGATTTCTTTGGTGTCTTGTTTGAATGGGATGTATATTGTTACATCGTCGGCGTATATATACGGGTTGAGCTTATGGTTTGATAAGAGTTTTGCTAAAGGGATCATCATTAGGTTGAAAATGGTTGGTGAAAGAGGTGATCCTTGTGGGACTCCACATACAGGTGTCCATGCCTTGGACGTGGTTGAATTAGATGTGACTTGATACGAACGTAGGGTTAGGAACCCCTTGAACCAGTTCAAGACATTTCCTCCTATGCCAAAATGTTCGAGTATGTGTAGCAGGATTCCATGATCTACCATGTCGAAGGCGCTTGACATGTCAAATTGTAGGAGGAGTATATTGTTGCCAGTTGCGAAGATTTGTTTGAATTTGGTCATAAGGGTGATTAATACTGTTTCTGTGCTATGATTCGATCGGAATCCTGATTGGGCGTCATGCAGTATTGAGTGTTTATCTAGATAGTTTGTGAGTTGTTTAGTTACCATACCTTCAGTTAACTTGGTTATTAGTGGTATAGATGCTATTGGCCTGTAGTTGGTTATTTCGCTCGTGTTTTTCTTTGTATCTTTAGGAATAGGGGTGAGCAAGATTTTTCCTTTTTCTTTTGGGAAGAGTCCATTTTGTAGCATGTAGTTTATGTGGTTTGTTAGGTCTATTATGAATTTCTGGGGAGCGGATTTCATGAGGCTGTTTGGACATATGTCTAGTTTGCAGTTGGATTTAGCATATCTTTTAAGAGTTTTAGAGATGAGGTCTTCTCGCAGTTGTTCAAATTCGGTCCAGGTTCTGTCTGCTGGGAATATTCCTTCTTCTGGATCTAGGCAGTCTAGAAGAGTGGTGTATTCTGTAGGGCTGGTGGGTATCTTGTGCCGTAGTAGTATAATTTTCTCCTTGAAGTATGTCGCTAGGTTGTCGACACTTGGTGTATCTTTGTCGTTGGTTGTAACTGGTGAGGTGTCTAATAGTTTGTTCACGAGGTTGAAGAGTTTATGTGTGTCTTTGTAGTTTGGTCCTATTAATGTTTTGTAGTGAAGTCTTTTTGTCTGTTTTATGGTATATTTGTATTTTCTCCGAAGTAGAATATAAAATCCGGGGGTTAGAGTCTCTGCATGCTCAAGTCCCCAGACTTGGCTAGTCACTTTGGGTAGTAGGTGTGGAAAGAGAGAGATGTGTCAATATCTGTGGGGGGAGGAGAGGAAGAGAGAAATGTCAAGTTACCATGAGAGTGAGGGAGGTAGGAGAGGGAGAGGTTCAGGAGGAGAGTATAAAAACATAAGAGTAGCCATACTGGGTCAGAACAATGGTCCATTTAGCCCAGTAGCCTGTTTCTAAACAGTGGCTAAGTCAGGTCACAAGTACCTGGCAGAAATCCAATTATTAGCAAGCTGCTACCTCCCCATGTCTATCTCAATAACAAACTATGGACTTTGCCTCCAGGAATTTGTCCAAACCTTTTTTTAAACCTATACACATTAACCGCTGTTACCACATCATCCGGCAAAGAGTTTCAGAGCTTAACTATTTGTTGAGTGAAAAATATTTCCTCCAATTTGTTTTTAAAGTATTGCCATGTAACTTCCTCAAGTGTCCCCTAGTCTTTGTATTTTTGGAACGAGTAAAAAATCAATTTATTTCTACTCATTCTACACCACTGAGGTTTTTATAGACCTCAGTCATATCTCCCCTCGTCCATGTCTTTTCCAAGCTGAAGAGACCTAGAGGGGCATAATCGAACGGCGGCGGCCATCTCCGAGGCCGGCGCCATAAGTGGATGGAGCCAACTGTATTTTCAAAAAAGATGGCTGGCCATCTTTTTCTTCGCTAATACGGTTGGGCCCGGCCAAATGTCACAGTTCGCCGGGTTTGAGATGGCCAGCATCGGTTTTCAGCCATAATGGAAAATAATGCCAGCGATCTCAAACCCGGCGAAATGCAAGGCATTTGGTCGTGGGAGGAGCCAGCATTTGTAGTGCACTGGCCCCCCTCACATGCCAGGACTGAATCATATAATGAAGAATGTCCAGTGAATGATCGTATCATTCAGATGGGCTTAGGAGAGCTTACTGATAGGATGCAGAGGCAGCACAAGCACAAATATGCGGACTCAGGAGCTTGTCATGGAACATTAGAGAACCCAAAATTGGGTGGGATGGACATAAGAACAAAATCTCCCTTATTTATAGACACTCTGGGTGCCTAACTATGTACATTATTCTAGGATTTTAAGACATTTGAAAGGGAAGGGCCCCATTGATCCAGTTCATCTGTCTACAGATGATGAGTTCAGACTGCAAGAATTGATTGATATCATAGAGAAATCAGGTACATGGATTGCTCCTGATTATGAGTCTCTATTTTATCTGTTTACTGCTTCAGACGTAAATACTGCGGCCGCAGTATTAATACAAAAGTGGGAAGGGTGTTACAGACCCCTTCTATACTGATCAGCTTCATTTACACCTATGGAAATGGGATTTACTGATTGTGAGAAGGCTGTAGTTACTTGTGCTATGGTCATAAGAAAAAAACATCCTACATTGTGCAAGACAAAGTATTAATTGTTTATGCTGCACTTGCTATATAAGCAGTGGTGGCCTTACTGAATGCATCATGGTCACCTACTAGGCTAGCTAACTGCATGGCATTAATAAGCCTGCCTAGTATATCTGTATCCAACAACAACCATTTCTAAACAACAACCATTTCTAAAGCACTACTAGGGTTACGCAGCGCTGTACAATTCAAACATAGAAGGACAGTCCCTGCTCAAAGAGCTTACAATCTAAAAGACAGGAGAACAATCTAAAGACAAGTGAACAATCTAGGGGACGAGTGAACAGTTAATCTGGTAGGGTGGATGGATTGGGGTATTTTAAATTTCTCGAGCGGTTAGGCGCCGAAGGCAGCATTGAAGAGGTGAGTTTTAAGCAGAGATTTGAAGATGGGTAGGGAGGGGGCATGGCGTATGGGTAAAGGAAGATTATTCCAGGCATAAGGTGAGGCAAGGCAGAATGAGCGGAGCCTGGAGTTGGCAGTGGTGGAGAAGGGTATCCCCATTTCCCAAGATCAATCTGGCTGAGGCATTGTTACAGGGTCCTGAGGGACCACAATTTAGAGAGGCCCTGGTATTCTTGTGATGACACTATTAATACAGGCAGAACCTTTGATTCTGTATTTGAAAATCAAGCAGCCCTTGAGGCTTTGGGTTTTGCTGTTCTAAGGGCCAACCTCAGCTTGGGCACAACACCAAGCACTCTTATGTACCAGCAGTCACTGGACCCTAAGGAATATATAGCACAATCAGCTGAATTAGCTGCATGCACTGCTGTCATTGCTCTCACCATATTACAACCAATTACTATATATTCTGACTCTGCATATGTTCTCAGTGCAATAACCACCTGCATGACACAATGGGCTGAGAGGATTTTTTGGCTGGTACTGACACATTGTTTGCTCATGAGGACCTTCTTATGTTCATGTTTAAATTGCTTCTTGGCATACTCAGGGAATAGACCAGATTTTGAAACACAATAGTGCATGTGACATGTTTGTGAAACTGGCTTGTGATTTAACACCCACTCCATTACAGGTTTCTCAGTTATCCTTACGTTCAGGTAGGGTTACGGAAGGAGAAGCCTCCGAGGCACTCCAGGAATCTCAGTCAGGATCCCTGTAATCAGCTGGATGCTTGGAGACGTGCTGGGTGCTACTTGTCAAAGAACATCTGGTTCCACCCCAGTGATGCTCCATGCATCACGCTTTCAGAATTCCAATTACTGATTCCTACTTTGCACCTGCCATTGTACACCTCTGTTTAGGACATGTTGTCCCAGCTTTTGGGAAAATGGTGGATTCCTAATATAAAGGTGTTGTTACAACAGAATGTCAATGCTGGTCATACTTGCCTTTCTGTCACTCCAGCACACATACCTTTACCTTAACCTATGGATGCACATATCCCCCATCCATAGAGCCATTTTCTTCAGCTCCATATCTGTTTTAAAGTATGCAAACTCCCTGCAAAGGTAACGGTATCTGCTTGTATGTGTTGTTCCTACTCTTAGTGAGTAGTGGCATTTCCATGTGCTCAAGAATCTGCAGAATGTATTGCACATGCCTTGAGTATTGAGTTTTGAAAATCCACTCATAAAATGATACCCATTTCAGAAACATATTGATCCAGCAATCAACTAATCTCTTGCACTGTTTTCACCATTTTCTTTATGTTTATAGGCCTCAAGCAAATGGTATTGTGGAAAGATGCAATGACCTCTTGAAGAAAATGTTGAGAAAGATTTTGACAGCTACTAACCTTTCATGGCTACAGGCCCTTCCATTTGCCTTATTCATCTTACGCAACATGCCATTGGCTCATAGTGCTCTTACCCCTTACCAGATAGTGATAGGATGAAGGCTCCCACCCCCACCTTGATGACTCCTTATAGTGTCACTCATTCTGATGACCTGTCTTTATATTTTTTAGCATTGTCAGCTGCCAGAGACATCATACAGAAAGCGTGCCTACATCCCACTCCTGACTCTGCCTCCGGTAGTGCTGTATCAATCACGGGATTTGGTTTACCTCAAACTGCAAAAGTTCTCCCATTGATGGTTGCCTCTCTACAAGGGACCTTTAAGCATTATCATTACCTCTCCTTTTACCATACAAATTGGGATTAGGAAACTGAAAAAAACTCCTGTTCAATTCCTCCTCAGGCAGAAGCAAAATAAGGGGGTCCCTTGTCGTGGAACTACATTGTGCTACAGAAGAATCACTTTTGGAGTTTTGCCCGGTTGGATATTTCTGCAGATATTTGTGGGTCATGGCAGCCACCTGGGTGGTATAAGCTAAGTGGAATTTTTATTGTGCAGTATTTTGTATATTTTTCAGTGTTATATATATATAGGACTTTCACTAACCACACCCTCTCCAAAAGACATTAGATGATGTGATACCCACAAGCGAGCCTTCTCCGGAGTAGCCCCCACACTCTGGAATACACTGCCTGAAAGGTTATGCTTAACACAAGACTACTTCAAGTAGCAGGTGAAAGCTTGGCTCTTCAACCAGGCCTTTACTGGAACAAGTAACTAACTCGTTAGTCTCACTCACAAACACAAGGAGTACTCAGGCTACATATACTGCAGCAGGACATGTTTATCCACTCCTACCCTAGCTGAGATAACATTTAACCATTTCTCTGACCTCATGTGCAACTTTCTTTAAATCAATCACCTTACTTTCTAACTCTTCCTACTTTCTTACCCTTCTATATGTTACATCTTTGCTTTATCCTTCACTATCACCTATAATGTTCTATTACGTATTGTGTTGACTATTCATAGTCAATGGCTGGCGGTAAGGTCTCATTTTGCCGCATTTCCATTTTCAGCAAAACTTTTAAAAGTCATTTTTTGCAGGTGCACTGAAAAATGATTCTGTGCACGCCCAAAACATGTGTCTACACAACCACAGCCCATTTTTCAGCACACTTTAGTAAAAGGACCCCTAACATAGTAAATATATGGCAGATAAAGACTTGTATGGTCCATCCAGTCTGCCCAACAGGATAAACTCATTTTACATGGTACACAACATGGAGAAACTGTATCCCAGTTCAGTTTAATGAGAAACTGTACACTTCAGAGGTCAAATTTTTTTAAAGAAACCTTTTATGACCTAGAAGAAAAATTAGACCATCCAGCAATAAGTCTGAGAAAATGTGCATATTTAGTGTGAATTTGCACTTGATGAAGTGTGTGCTACTATAAAGTCACTACCTACTGGGAAAGCTCATTCTATCATTCATTTATCAATATTTTAGCTGGAATACTGCTTTCCCTCTTCAATGACCTTCTGAAAGGAGAACTGGCACAGAGTTCATTTTGAGAATCTATGATCACGGTCATCTCTAAACCAAAGAGGCACTGTAGTAAAATAGAAATTTATAGAACTACTTCACTCTAATTCCTGACAGTAAAATGTATGCCAAGATTGTAGTTTCTAGATTAAGTAAGATTCTCCTTTCTATAATTTATCATGATCAGAATAGTTTTACCACAAGCAGACAACTATCCAATAATTCATAATTATTTTGGAATATAAGGTAAAAATATAATGATATTTATATAGATTGGCATTGTACAATCTACCTGCCTATATTTAGCACTTAGAATATCAAGGGATGACTGGATCACAATTACTAAAGGCTCAAATGCTAAATAAAATAGGGCCACATGGGTAACCCTCTTTAGTCCTATCAGAAAGCCCAAATGTAGTCAAAAAATTAAAGGTAATCAATGTTCGAGGTGAAGAGTACAGTATTTTAACCATTTGAATAAAGGGAGGCTTGAACCCAAACAAATGAAGCCCTCTCAACAAATAAGGTCTTTTTTTAACATCTAATGATAAAGCTACTAGAAGAGAATCTAGGTACTGTGCCTTAATGAAGAATTTTCTAGCATTTTAGGATACAAACAGGCTCATTTTCGAAAGAGAAGGACGCCCATCTTTTGACACAAATCGGAAGATGGGTGTCCTTCTCACAGGGTCGCCCAAATCGGTATAATCGAAAGCTGATTTTGGGCGTCCCCAACTACTTTCTGTCGCGGGGACGATCAAAGTTCATGGGGGCGTGTCGGAGGCGTAGCGAAGGCAGGACTTGAGCGTGCCTAACACATGGACGTCCTCGACCTATAATGGAAAAAAAAAGGACGTCCCTGACGAGCACTTGGACGACTTTACCTGGTCCTGTTTTTCTTACGACCAAGGCACAAAAAGGTGCCCGAAATGACCAGATGACCACTGGAGAGAATCAGGGATGACCTCCCCTTACTCCCTCAGTGGTCACTAACCCCCTCTCACCTTCAAAAAAAATCTTTCAAAATATTTTGTGCCAGCCTCTATGCCATCCTCAAATGCCATACTCAGGTCCATCACAGCAGTATGCAGGTCCCTGGAGCATTTTTAGTGGGAGCATTGCACTTCAGGCAGGCGGACCCAGGCCCATCCCCACCACCTCTTACACTTGTGCTGCTAAATGTGAGCCCTCCAAAACCCACAAGAAACCCACTGTATCCACATCTAGGTGCCCCCTTCACCCTTAAGGGCTATGGTAGTGGTGTACAGTTGTGGGTAGTGGGATTTGAGGGGCTCAGCACACAATGTAAGAGAGCTATGTACCTGGGAGCAATTTATGAAGTCCACTGCAGTGCCCCCTAGGGTGCCCGGTTGGTGTCCTGGCATGTGAGGGGGGACCAGTGCACTATGAATGCTGGCTCCTTCCACGACCAAATGGCTTGCATTTGGTCGTTTCTGAGATGGGCGTCCATGGTTTCCATTATCGCCGAAAATCAGAAACGACCAAGTCTAGGGACGACCATCTCTAAGAACGACCTAAATTTCAAGATGTGGGCGTCCCCGACTGTATTATCGAAATGAAAGATGGACATCCATCTTGTTTCGATAATATGGGTTTCCCCTCCCCGCCATCGGGATGTTTTGCGAGGACGTTCTCAGCAAAATTTGGGCATACCTTTCGATTATGCCCCTCAGGGTCTACTGGGCAAAATCAGTAGTTATGCTTTTGAACACACATGTTTTTAAACAATACTTGGATTGATATTATTTCTGTTGGGCATCAAGAAATAAAAATCTAGATGTCTGGTATGGTAGTGTTTTAGACCAAACTCTAGTGAGGAACACTGATATGGTTATTTCAACAGTCAAAGAGCTGCTCATGGAATGATGGAATACCCCCTCCCACACACACACACTGCACCTTACACTAATGACTAACTATATTTAAGCATATCTCAATGTATAAAAACATAGAAAAATTGTTCTTTTTCCTTTCTGTAGAAGAACAAGGTGCCCTGTATAGCCCTTTAGAAACTTAAACTTGAGAAGGATCGGGGAGGAATACATTCCCCTGATTATAAATTCTATCATTATGCTTTTATTATGAAAACAAAAGCTGCTAATTGGTCAATAAAAGGGGATGTGGGGAGAACTGAAAGACATACCCTTGTGGCTACTTAAACATAAGAATATAAGACCATAAGTGTAGCTATACTGGGTCAGACCAATGGTCCATCTAGCCCAGTATCCTGTTTTCAAAACAGTGGCCAAGCCAGGGCACAAGTATCTGGCAAAAACCCAAATCATGGCAACACTCCATATTACAAATCCCACACTAACCACTGTTACCACCTCCTCCGGCAAAGAGTTTCGGAGCTTAACCATTCGTTGAGTGGAAAAATATTTCCTCCTATTTATTTTAAAAAGTATTTCCATGTAATTTTCTCGCGTGTCCCCTAGTCTTTGTACTTTTGGAACAAGTAAAAAAATCGATTTACTTCTACTCGTTCTACACCCGTCAGAATTTTGAAGGAAGTACTAATGCTTCCTTGTCTTCTTTTGGGTACTTCCTTTTATGTCTAAATTTATTTTTCAAGAAGAGGAAAGAATATTAAAACATACCTCCCATGTTTATATTAAGGAATACAACTACATGAACAGAATCATTACAAACATCAATGTGATACAATGCCTTGCTGAGACTTCAGAACTCTCCCATAAGCTGACGTTTGTGGCAGAGATGTGGTATCTGGATGTTAGAACATGTGATCTCAGATGGGAGGTTTAAAAGCTTTGAAGTACTCTGAAAGCATTTACTGAATCTAAACGTTTTCAGTGGCTCCAGCTGAAAACATTGGTTAAGGCATTTTGGGTTATCAGCACTTTTATTACACTCTGTGATCATTTTCAAAACAGAAAAAAAACATACAAAAAATGGCACAAAGCAGCAGGTGAACTTTTTTTTTTTAATGTCAGATCATTATTTTTGAAACTCATTTTTAAGATGTCTAAATCCCAAGAGGGTGTGTTGGAGGTGTGTTTTGGGCAGGACTAGGATGGGCGTATGATATGGGTGTTTTTCTGCGATAATGAAACATTATAAAAGTGTCCAGGGAAAAAAATATGATATTTTTGGCTAGACCTGTTTCAATAATGACTAAGTGCCAAAAAAGGTGCCCCAACTGACCAAATGACTACTGGAGAGATAAAGGCATGCTCCCCTTTAATCCCCTAGTGGTTACTAACCCTCATCCCATCCCCCTAAGAAGTGAAATTGGCTGAATAGTAGAATGTCAGTTATCCAGACTATCCTCTGCAGAGAGTGGTCCAGATAATCATTTATCTGAATAATTAGACATATCAAGGTTGTTTCCTCTGCCAAGTCATTGCAAGCTGAAAGATCAAGCCTGTTTCCTCTGCCACATCCATGCAAGCTGAACAAGGAAGCCTGTTTTTTCTGCTGTGTCCAGGCTGAAAGGGCTTTTTTCTGCTGTGTATGAGTTAGGAAAGGGCCAGAAAGGGAAAGGGCAGGGCTTTTCTCTGCTGTATCCTCACTGCCGTTCACATTATTTCCTACAGCAGACTGCATGGACCGCGAGGATTGGCAAGGAAGGTACCTTGCTCTCAGGAGGATAATTGATCCAGATAATTGGACATCCGAATGATCGATGTTCGGATAATCAGTGTTCTGTGTACATACTAGACTCTATGACAGCTGCAGACGTAGGACTAAATTCCACAAAAAAGTGCCTAAAAATTTGCACAAAAAATAGCACTTAGCACTATTCTATAAACAGTGCTTAAAGTTAGGCACTGTTTATAGAATAGTGCTTAGCACTGGGAACCACTACTATATTTAAGTGCAACCATTTACACAAATTAAACCTTGGTGTAAATCCCCATATCTAAATTAGGCATAGATCCCCTTTATTCTATAACAATGTGCATAAATTAAAGGAACGCCCCAATCTGTTCCTGAGCCTTCCATGGCCACCCCCCCCCCCTTTTGCACCTATGCACAGTTTTTATGTATAGGTCTTGGTGCCTAAATTTACATATGTATGCCAAGATTTTTTTGTGTATTTTTTCCTTGGATATTTTTGTTTTAAAATGGCCCTTAAAGAAAGATGCACTGAGCACAAAAATATTTAAAAAAAGGTAATTTTTGAACCAAAAAAAGAAAGATATTTTCTGGTTTGAAACTGACTACATTTTGGCACTTGAATTGTCAACATTTTTTGCAAAATATCCCAAACTGGATTTGAATGTCATATTAAAAATACCCCCCTCTGAGACTATTACATAATAAATCTGTCATTCATTAAAAATGTACCTAATTTCTGTAAATTCACCCAATCATCTAACAGTTCCTCCTGTATTGATATTGAAAACTAAACTACAGTGGAGATTATTTTGGTCTTGTTGTATCTATCTTTTTCTGTCAGCCATGATCACATGACAGTCTTCCTTTTTCATAGCTCAAAGAGCAATGTTGGCCCCTTCAAGGTTGCAAACTTACCTGAGAGCAAATCAAATGTGTTGGTCTTGTCATGTTGATATTGGTACCTCATCATACATGTTATTTCACTGTGGTATACTACAATATTATTGGAAAGGACAATAGGAAAGAATTGCAATGTTTTACTTATACAGAAGGCCATTATCAATGAGCATGTTTTTTTTAAATGTTGTTAGCATTGTCAACATCTATATCTAAGGAACATATAAACTCTTTGACTTTATGATAACTCTCACTATGCACCTAATTTTATCTTCATGGAAAGATAATTATAGTTCATGTATGAATACTTGGAGGAGAGGGCTCCTCTAGATACTTTTAATAATGTATTTCATAATTTATAGTACCTGTTAACATTGTTATCATGCTAACAGTATTACTATCATGCTGTCATATAGAATAGTAGTACTAATTTGCTACTTTGTACATAGTAATTTGTCACTTTAGGGTTGTGTTCCTATGAATTGAAATGTTCCTTTTCTTGTAATGAATCTTTAGTTAAATGTAATAAACAGATTGACATGAAATAAATAGGCAGTCACAGTATTCCAACTGCATACAAAATGTCAAACACTTAAAAGAACAAACTATTTATTCCCTGTCTTTCCTAGATAAATGTTTGGTGTCTTTTACGTGCTGTCTAGTGACCTGGGAGCAGAGTAACTTATAGAAATCTGTAATATTCTCCTTAATTCTATTATTCATCTCAAAATGACTAGTACCTCAAAATAAGTATTCCCCATAGTGTGCTGCAGAATTACATGCATTAAAAAAAAAAGAAAGGATATTGTATTTATTCAGTTTATTTATTTATTTCACTTATAGCCCGTCTAAAACCTAGACAATATTTATTTATTTATTTATTTATTTATTTATTTATTTATTGCATTTGTATCACACATTTTCCCACCTATTTGCAGGCTTAATGTGGCTTACAAAGTTTTTTAATGGCTTACATAGTTTTGTTATGACAATATCATTCTAGAATATCAGATAAAATTATGTGCAAAGATTGAGTAAGGGAGGAAAGAAGGAAATGATTAGACGGGTAAGTATTGAGGTGGACTTTCGTAGCTGAATGGATTGGTGAGGTGGATTAGTGCAGCTATGGATTCTCTTTGTAGGCCTTGTTGAAGAAATATGTCTTTAAGGATTTGCAAAAGTTGGTTATTTCGTCAATTATTTTCAGGTCTGTAGGTAGTGCATTCCATATCTGCGTGCTCATGTAAGAGAAGGTACTGGCTTGCATCAGCTTGTATTTTAGTCCTTTACAGCTGGGGAAATGCAGATTGAGAAATTTGTGGGATGATCTTGTTGCGTTTCTAGGAGGTAGGTACAATCGTGCAGATCTTAAACGCAATGCATTCCTTAATTGGGAGCCAGTGAAGTTTTTCTCTTAGGTGTTTTGCACTTTCATATTTAATTTTTCAAATATGAGTCTGGCGGCAGTCTTCTGGCCTGTTTGGAGTTTTTTGATAGTCTGTTCTTTGCAGCCAGCGTACAGTGTGTTGCAGTAGTCCAGATGACTAATTACCATTGACTGGACCAAGGTATGGAAGATGTATCTCGGGAAGAAAGGTTTTACTCTTTTGAGTTTCCACAGGGAGTGGAACATCTTTTTCGTCGTGTTCTGATCGTGGGTATCGAGAGTGAGGTTTCGATCTATAGTGACTCCAAGAATTTTCAAGTTTTGTGAGATAGGAAGAGAACAGTATGGTGTGGTTATGGTGGAGATGTTTTTTGTGTTATGTTGTGAGGTAAGTACAAGACATTGTGTTTTTTCTGCGTTAAGTTTTAGTTGGAATGCATCCGCCCAAGTGTGCATGATTTGGAAGCTTTGGTTGATCTCGTTGTTGATTTCATTTAAATCATGTTTGAACGGGATGTAAGTTGTGACATCGTCTGCATATATATAGGGGTTGAGGTTTTGATTGGCTAGAAGTTTGGCTAAAGGTATCATCATTAGGTTAAAATAAGGATGGTGAGAGGGGGGATCCTTGAGGGACTCCACATTCAGGTGTCCATGGGGGTGATCTGTCTGTGTGCGTTGTTACTTGGTATGATCTTGTGGTCAGGAATCCTTTGAACCATTTGAGAACTGTGCCTCCTACTCCGAAGTATTCTAGTATATGTAATAGTATTCCATGATTAACCATGTCAAAGGCACTGGACATGTCGAATTGTAGGAGGAGTATATTTTTACCCGTTGCAATTGCTTGTTTAAATGAGTTCATTGCGGACACTAGCACAGTTTCAGTACTGTGATTTGACTGAAATCCTGATTGAGACTCATGCAGAATTGAGTGTTTATTAAGATATTCAGTAAGTTGTTTCGTTACTACACCATCCATGAGTTTGGTTATGAGGGGAATAGATGCTACTGGGCGATAATTAGTTAGGTCCATTGTGCTTTTCTTGGCATCTTTTTGCAGCGGTGTAAGTAGGATGTTTCCTTTGTCTGTGGAAAAGAGCCCATTTTGAAACCTGTGGTTTATGTGGTTCGTGAGGTCTATTTTGAATTGTTTGGGTGCAGATCTTATTAGACTATTAGGGCAGATGTCTAGTTTGCATTGCGATTTGGCGTATTTTCCAAGCCAATGTGAGATTTCATTTGATGAGAGCGTGTCAAAGTTATATATATACCGATCAGCAGTTTCAGCTATCTATGGGAGCAACTGAGGTCGTTCTGACCACGCCTCTTTCTTTGACAGTAATAAATTGCAACAGTTTCGCTGGATCAAAAAATACATAGTGTACAGAGTTTAAGGAAATTAAACATCTATATGAGAATGCAAGATGGCCGCTACCTAAGGGTCACGAAATAAAGAGCTCCACAGACCCCGGCTGAAAAAACTAGAAATAAAATCGTTGAAACTAGCCACAAACCACAGGAAATGGTAGCTGACCCAGTCGGGGACCAGGTGAACCGATAAAAGGTCGACAGCGAACCGGTGGACGGACGATAGGAACAGCGACTTCCAATTGAACCAGCCGACCTACTAACCTACTGACCACGAGGCCTTACCTCTAAATGCTTTAAGTGCCTTGTATTAGAACTGACTGCTATACTGATTATTTAAATGCTAGCATAAATGCTTTACTTGCTTCACTGCCTTTAAACACATGCCGAAAGCCTCTCATATTGTTTTGCTTCTAAGCCTTCCTTCTAGCTGCCTTACTTCTAAAAGCTCTAAATGCCTGCAATTTAAATGACTCTTAATTGTTTGCTAGACCTTCCATAACATAGAGGGGCATAATTGAATGAAAACGTCTATCTCCATGGGCGTTTATCTCCGAGAACGGGTCCGTGAAGGGGCGGACCGAACCGTATTTTCGAAAAAAATAGACGTCCATGTTTTATTCGACAATTTGTGAGCTGGGCGTTTTTGTTTTTCAGTGATAATGGAAAATGAAAGCGCCCAGCTCAAAAACGAATAAATCCAAGGCATTTGTTCGTGGGAGGGGCCAGGATTCGTAGTGCACTGGTCCCCCTCACATGCCAGGACACCAACCAGGCACCCTAGGGGGCACTTTTACAAAAACAAAAAAAAGGTAAAAGAGCTCCCAGGTGCAAAGCACCCTTCCCTTGTGTGTTGAGCCCCCCAAGTCCCTCTCAAAACCCACTGCCCACAAGTCTACACCATTACTATAGCCCTAAGGGGTGAAGGGGGGCACCTACATGTGGGTCCAGTGGGTTTGGGGGAGTTGGATGACTAAGCATTAAGCAGCACAACTGTAACAGGTAGGGGGGGATGGGCCTGGGTCCACCTGCCTGAAGTCCACTGCACCCCCTAACAACTGCTCCAGGGACCTGCATACTGCTGCCAGGGAGGTGGGTATGACATTTGAGGGTGAAAATAAAAAGTTGTGAAACATCATGTTTTGTGGTGGGAGGGGGTTAGTGACCACTGGGGGAGTCAGGGGAGGTCATCCCCGATTCCCTCTGGTGGTAATCTGGTCATTTAGGGCACTTTTTGGGGCCTTATTCGTGAAAAAACAGGGTCCAGGAAAAGTGCCCTAAATTCTAGCTACAAACGCATACTTTTTTTCCATTATCGGCGAAAGGCACCCATCTCTCCTCGGCCGATAACCACGCCCCAGTTCCACCTTTGCCACGCCTCAGACACGCCCCCGTCAACTTTGTACGCTTCCGCGATGGAGTGCAGTTGAAAACGTCCAAAATCGGCTTTCCATTATACCAATTTATTCGTTTTTGTGAGATAAACGTCTATCTCCCGATTTGGGTCGAAATCTAGGCGTTTTTCTCTTTCAATTATAAGGTGGATAGTAACTTAAATATCTCTTAAATGTTTGCCAAGCTCAGGTTAAGCATGGCTAGCACTACGCACCGCCATATTTTGTTGATCCAACCACTGTTACGGACCAATTGTTAAGACTATTGATGCACCACTGATATCACCAACACCGCCCAACACTCCCACGAACACTGCCCTCAAAAACTACTGATACCACCAACAATACCCAACACTCACACGAACACCGTCCACAAAATCCAACATGAACACAAACAAGCTACTGATAATAATCTATCTCATTCCCATAATCTACCACACATGAACCACCCCCAACATCAACAACAACCCAACCACAATTCACCAACTCTATCTACAACCTACCAACAACTCACCAGACCAAAAATACAATAACCAACCAAAAGGAAAAATTTCCACTTACGAACACCACCAACAGAAAGAGAAAAAAAAAAACAACGACAAATTCAACCACCGAGGAACCAGACAACTAATTAAAATAAACACATCCAACCTCCCTACAGAACCATACCGCTCAATCCGAATAGGATACATCAACGCTAGATCAGCAGTAAGCAACTCAGTAGACATACTAGACTGGATTACCACAGAGAATCTAGACCTTCTATTCATCACGGAAACATGGTTCCACAGCCCTACAGACCCCGCCATCAAAAAGACTTGCCCACTAGAATACAAAATCACCCACTGGACAAGACATGGAAAGAGAGGTGGTTGAATAGCCATAATCTACAAATCCGTGTTCACCATCACAACCACTGGCGAATCCACCTCACCACAACTCAAAATCGCCTCAACAAGAATCACTCATCCAAACCTACAAGGACACCTCAATGCAATCCTATTCTATAGACCACCAGGAAAATGGAAAGACTCCCAGACGCAACTCATGGACTTCATCTCCAACAAATGTGTCTCGGCCTCAAACATCCTCATAATAGGAGACATCAACCTACACCTTGAAGACGACACCTCAACAGGCACACAAGAATGCAAAGAATTCTTAAAACTCTGGGATCTACACGCACCTAACACTCAACCAACACACGAGAAAGGACACACACTAGACATCATTACACACAAATTCGACCTAAACTCAACTCTCCTACTTACAGACACAAAATGGACACCCACACCATGGACAGACCACCATAAAGCAAATGTCTCCCCCCACTGGCAAAAAATACACAGAATCGCAGTCAACAAACATGAACGAACAACATACACCACAAGAGGAAAAATAGACCCCATAACATTCTGGCAACAGGTCTACCAAAACGAATGGTCAACAAATACAGATACCATTCAATTCCTCCAAGAATGGGATGACATATGTAAGACAACATTAGACACAATTGCCCCAATCCAAACCAGAACATCACATAGGAAAAAATCAAATCCATGGTTCACCGAAGAGCTGAAAAAACTCAAAACACAAGTCAGAAAACTAGAACGCGCATGGAACAAAAAGAAAGATGAACACACACTGAATGCCTAAAAATCACTTCGGAGGAAATACAAATAAACCATAAAACAGACTAAAAGACTACACTACAAAACAATGATCGGACCAAACTACAAAGACACACACAAACTCTTCTACCTTGTAAATAGGCTGCTAGACACCACACCAGTTACAAATAACAGCAAAGATATACCAGGGGTCGACGACCTCGCAAAATACTTCAAGGAGAAAATCATACAACTATGACTTAAAATACCCACCAGCCCTACTGAATATGCCACACTCCTAAACTGTCTGGACCCAGAAGACGGAATATATCCAGCAGACAGGATCTGGACCGAATTCGAATTACTGTCAGAGGACCTCATCTCCAAAACGCTCAAAAGATTCGCCAAATCCCAATGCAAACTAGATATTTGCCCAAACAACCTCATGAAATCAGCTCCTCAACAATTCATAATAGACCTAACGAACCACGTGAACTCCATGCTACAAAATGGACTTTTCCCAAAGGAAAAAGGAAAAATTTTACTCACCCCAATAAGCATCTATACCACTAATAACCAAAATAACCAAAGGGATGGTAACCAAACAACTCACAAATTATCTCAACAAGTTCTCAATACTGCATGATGCCCAATCAGGATTCCGGTCAAATCACAGCACAGAAACAGTATTAATTACCCTAATGACCAAATTTAAACAAATGATTGCAACCGGCACCAATATACTCCGCTTACAATTTGACATGTCAAGTGCCTTTGATATGGTTGACCATGGAATCCTACTACACATACTTGAATATTTTGGCATTGGAGGCAATGTCCTAAACTGGTTCAAGGGGTTCTTAACCTTACGCTCATATCAGGTCACATCAAATTCAACTACGTCTGCTGAATGGACACCCGAGTGTGGAGTACCGCAGGGATCCCCCCTCTCACCAACTATTTTCAACCTAATGATGATTCCCTTGGCAAAACTTCTATCAAACCATAACCTTAACCCATACATTTATGCCGATGATGTAACGATATATATTCCTTTCAAACAAGACATTAATGAAATCTCCAACGAAATCAACCAAAGTCTGCACATCATGAACACCTGGGCAGATGCATTCCGATTGAAACTAAACGCAGAAAAAACTCAATGCCTCATACTTACCTCCCAATACAACAAGAATAAATTTACCGCTATCAACATGCCTAAACTAAATCTGCCAGTCTCAGAAACTTTAAAAATCCTTGGAGTCACTATTGACCGCCACCTAACACTTGAGACTCATGCGAACAATACAACCAAAAAGATGTTCTACTCCATGTGGAAACTGAAAAGAATAAGACCATTCTTCCCGAGATCTGTCTTCTGCAGCCTAGTGCAATCACTCGTACTCAGTCATCTGGACTACTGCAACTCACTATACGCAGGCTGCAAAGAGCAAATACTGAGGAAACTTCAAACAGCCCAGAATACAGCAGCCAGATTCATCTTCGGAAAACCAAAATATGAAAGTGCAAAACCCTTACGTGAGAAACTACACTGGCTCCCACTCAAGGAACGTATCACCTTTAAAGTATGCACATTAGTTCACAAAATCATTCACGGTGAAGCCCCTACATACATGTCAGATTTAATAGACCTGCCACCCAGAAATGCTAAAAAATCATCCCGAACTTTCCTCAATCTCCACTTCCCTAAGTGCAAAGGCATAAAATACAAAGTACTGCATGCATCAACCTTCTCTTATATGAGCACGCAATTCTGGAATACACTACCACACAACCTGAAAACGATCTATGAATTAACCGACTTCAGTAAACTATTGAAGACTCATCTCTTTGAGAAAATTTACTGCAAGGATCAAAACACATGAAATAGATACACACTAATAGAATTGCATCAATACACTCTCTTCTGAATCCTCTTCCCCATACTTTCACCACACTTAAAACTCTACCCACAGATAAAATTGTTATACCCTAATGCCCTCTTGCTATTGTTCTATTGCCCTATCATTTCCCCACTGTTACTTTCCATTGTTCTATTCCCAAATGATATCTTGACTTTGACTTTGTCTTCCCATAACTCTTCACAATGTAACCCATAACTGTACTGTGACAAATTGTATTTCCATCATTCACAATGTATTGTAAGCCACACTGAGCCCGCAAATAGGTGGGAAAATGTGGGATACAAATGCAATAAATAAATTGCAACAGTTTCATGGGATCAAAAAATACATAGTGTACAGATTTTAAGAAAATTAAACATCTACATGAGAATTTTAAGGAAAAAGTGGCTCCTAAAACCAAAGTTCGCGATCTTAAGGCTATAAATTCCTTTCTTCTTCTCTGAGTAGACCTACTCAAATCAGGAAACACCTGTATCTTAGAACCACAAACCTTTTGTGCAATATGTCTAAAATATAGCCTCAGTATATTATTTCTATCGATTTCGAAGGTGAAAGTAACCAACAAAGTTGTACGCTCAGTAATAATCTCCACTGAAGATTCCAGCATAGTAGTCAGATTTTTATCTAAGTTTGGAGAAACATTGGAGTTTTTAACACCAGTAACATAGTACGCTTTCACAACAGGGGGAACTAAGTCTGGCGAAAGCCCTAAGACTTCCAGGAAATATCTTCGCAACATCTCTGTTGGAGGAATCATCGGAGACTTCGGAAAGTTCAAAAATCTTAGGTTATTTCGCCTTAGTAAGTTCTCAAGATATTCAACTTTGTTATTCATCTTATCCTTATCAACCAAAACAGTTGCAATAGTACTTTGAAGTTTTTTAATTTCAAAATCATGCGACTCACTTGTTTTCTCTAGTTTTTCCGCCTTCTTCGCCAAAGAAGAATGCTGTTGTTTAACTTCGGCTATTTCCACTTTAAAAGCATTAAAAGATTGAAGCAGGGTCGAATTTAACGCCTGAATCACATCCCATAACATCGCCATTGTAACAACGGCCGGTCTTTTCTGTCCACCCAGACTCTCCGCCGGAGTCACCAGAATGGGGGATGGTGAGGAAACTGCCTCACTTAAACTCCCTCGCGCTGACACATTTTCTGGGGTAGAAAACCCAGCAGGGGCTCCTATGACTTCCAGGCCTTCCGTCTGGAGTTCTCGTGCTGGGCTTGCTCTTTCGCCGGGTCTGGGTGGCGCCATTTGTGGAGGCGGACTCAAGGACACCGCCTCCAAGCTAAAGTCTCCCTGCTGGACTGGAGACCCAACCAAGAT
Organism: Microcaecilia unicolor; assembly: GCF_901765095.1. Classification (NCBI taxonomy): domain Eukaryota; kingdom Metazoa; phylum Chordata; class Amphibia; order Gymnophiona; family Siphonopidae; genus Microcaecilia; species Microcaecilia unicolor. The sequence continues at coordinate 468,499,468 of NC_044033.1, read as the reverse complement.
CGGATCATGTGTTCTTTGCGGCTGTGCGCAAAACGTCTCCAACATTGTCTGACAAAGGACGGGAGCACCTCCGGGGCTAGCGGAGGCCTTCGCCCAGGTCTTCCCCTTTCGCTTCACCATTTCTGGGAATAGAAAAGGCCGCTCCATGTTATTCAATGGAGGGACGAGAGTGCTCACGCTGCACCTTCCCTCACGGATGCCATCTTGAATCAGTAATTCTAATTTCTAACACATGACCCTCACCAGGCAGTAACTGGCAGTGTATGCAAGCTGATGATTACTGCACGGTTAACACATCAGACCTTACCATGAAGTCAATGGGCGGTAATAAGGTCTCAGCCCAAAATGGATGTGCACTGAGTTTTATTTTGTCGCACGTCCATTTTCAGCAAAAAAGGCCTTTTCTGCAGGTGTACTTAAAAATGGACCCGCACACATCTAGTACATGCGTCTATACTGGCGCAGGCCATTTTTCAGTGCACCTTCGTAAAAGGGCTCCTTAACTCTCCATTGTTTCAGGTACAAACTTAGGGACATATTTACTAAGCCATGCTATAGGCACACTAACATTTTAGCGTGCGCTAACAATAGAGACACCCATTATATTGCTATGGGTATCTCTAACATCAGTGCACGCTAATTTTTAGCACACACTAAAAGGTTTGCGTGCCACAGCGCAGCTCAGTAAACAGGGCTCTTAGAATGTGAGCACCCAGAGACAGGGAAAATACCCAATGTACCTGAATGTAACTCACCTTGAGCTACTACTGAAAAAAGGTGTGAGCAAAATAAATAAATATATAAAGCGAAAATATTGTGGTGCCTTTGTATTGCTCCATGGTGTAACTGCACCTCGAATACTGTGTGCAATTCTGGTCACCACATCTCAGGAAAGATATAGCAACACTGGAGAAGGTACAGAAAGAGATGATAAAGGGGATGGGATGAGTTCCCTATAAGGAAAGGCTAAATCGGCTAGGACTATTCTGCTTGGAAAAGAAACAGCTGAAGGGAGATGTAAATAGCCTGTTTACTCTTTCCAAAAATACTAGGATTGGGAGGCACGTAATAAAGCTACTAAGTAGTAGAAAATCAGAGAAAATATGTCTTCAATCAAACTTGTAAAATGTGGTAAAAGTAGTTAGCCTAGCAGGGTTTTAAAAGGTTTGGATAACGCCATTATTAAGATGGATTTGGGACAATCCACTGCTTATTTGTAGAATATAACAAAATGTTTAAACACACATGAATACAAGTGTATTGCTTCTTCAGCTTATTGAGAGTGGAGTAGTCTCATATGTAACACACGATAAAGATTATTTGATTTTTCACCCAATGACTGGGTGTATTATCTGTGTGTATTGTCTAATCATTGACTGAACCTCCACCACCCTTTGCTAATCTTATATATAAAGATATATTTCTGTTTGTCAATATGCTAACATCTAATTTTATGTAGCACTTAGCTTGAACAAGTTGGTGCTCTTAAAACCCCGACAGGTCCCCGTTTCGTAGTTACTTTCTCAAGGGGGAGTCACCAGTTCTAAAACCAAAAACAAGATGCAGCACAAAGTTACTTACAAAATAGTTCTAAAGGCATATTAGTTGTATAATTACTTGTATTCTAAATAAAATTGCTGTTAGCTTACCAAGTAACAGTCTCAAGTGCAACTGCAGCATTACTCTGTCTCTCTCAAAAATGGCCACGGCGTCTTTTTGTTAGTGCTCAGCCATGCCAGCTGGTTGTGAAGCTAGCTTCAAAATAAAAGTCCTTAACACAGTCTTCAAACTAAATAAAAGCCCTGTCTAAGACTAGTATAGAAAACTGCCACTGTTGATATTCATCTTGTATGTCTCGAGCCAGCACTCCTTGATTAACCATTTGTTTGTGGCAAAAGTTTTAACATATCAAAAGATTTTTCTATATATTAGGAAAAGGAGAAAATTGAAAAACATTGAAAAAAATTGAAAAAAATTGAAAAAAATATGTTGAACTTGGTGCCTATTAATCACTCTAGAACTGATATGGAAATATTCCAATACCAGTGTACGTGTTTGTTATAAACCATACAACCAGAGACAAGGACTGAATAGCTCACTTCTTATATCAAAAGGGGAATATTGTGTTAGAAAAAACAACTCCACTGTGTGTAAGTGTTCAAACCCCTTGGTTCTATAGTATCCAGTGTAAAAATCCAAAAGGTTTCACGCTGTAAAATTTTTCTGTTTAAATCACCTCCTCTAGTGGAGGGAATCACTTGTTCAATCACCATGCATTTAAGATCTTCGATGGTATGATTTTGCGATGTCCAATGTTGTACCATAGGTGCTCCAAAATTTTGTGCAGTAATTCGTGAACGGTGTTCAATCAGTCTCTCATGTAGTGACCTCATTGATTTCCCAATATAATATTTGTCACATGGACATTTAATGTAGTAAATAATGCCCGTGGATCGGCATGTAGTTCTGCACTTTAATTTATAACTCCTGCCGTTGCAGACGAAATCTGTCCCTTCAATGGTTGTGGGGCATGTTTTGCAACGAGGTTTCATGCATTTAAAGTGGCCAAAGTTGCCTACGTTGTCAATGGGAACCATAGGTAAAACCGCTGGACTTAAAATTTCTTTCAGATTTTTGGAACGTGAAAATGCCATCCTGATGTTATGATTTGTGAACACTGGATGTGCTTTAGAATAAGCAGCATAAAATCTGTTTAACTTTTTATCTTGCCGGGCGCCCCAACTTATCCCCCAATATTCAGTGACGGTGCCCGGACATGGCCTGGCACTGAATATTGGGGGATAATTTAGACAGTGATGATCAGCATTTTAAAAAATGTGGACTACTGCCTGCTGAATATCAGGGGGTTGAAATTTGTCTGGAGAACATTCACTCATACTTGGTGATAAAATGAATACTGACAACTAAACAGTCACATTTTATCCACATCAAAACATGTATCATAGAACAATCAAGAAGTGTTTCAGTTTCAGGACACAAATGCTTCACACTATATGCTTTAGCTCCTGTTTTATTAAGCAATATATATTTTTAAGGTAATTAGTTAGGAATTAATACAAAATGAGGGGAATGCATTTCTAATTTTGTCACTTTGATCTTTTTTTTGTTATGTGTTTGATTAAAGCAGAAAATATTCCTTCTAAGAGCATGTGAATTGTAGCCACCCAAGTAACACTAAGTAGATTTCACAGTACATTAAATGTTCATAAAACGTGGCAGACTTTTTACTTGAATAGATTACAAATGGGAACAAATAATATTTCATCTGTTTATAACTGAAGATGTAAAATAAATTGATGATTCTCTGTGAAGTTTATATATAGTGTATATATATATATATATATATATATATACACACACACACATATATATATATATATATATATATATATATATACACATCAATTCTAAGATGCAGATCTGAAAAGGGGGTGTGGCCAAGGGAAGAGCATGGGTGGATCATGGGTGTTCCTAGAATTTATGCGCAGCATTATAGAATATGCCCGTTCCACGCATAACTTAGGCATCGGTATTTATACCAGGTTTTAGTTGGCGTAAATGGCCGTGACTAAATATAGTCTCAGGAAATGGGCAGTAGACAGATTCTATAAACTACACCTCACTTCCTTCCCAGAATAATTAGCCTGGAAAAAAAAAACCCTTACAATACCTGAACCCAACATTCTACACCACCTTCCACTCACCCAATCACAACCCTGCTGCATCATACACTATCACCACTCGATCCTCCTGTTGCCATTTCATCCCCTCATTTTTCCCACCCAACACCATCCCACCCCACCCCACTAAACATCAGCATGGTTAGGTTTGGCTGATGTTATTAGCTCACAGGCTAAGGCTGAGAACCCCATTAGCATTGGAACTTGAGTGTGATGCTGGAGCAGGCAAATGGTATACTGGTTGATACAGGACTTTTAAGTGGGATTTAATGGATGGAATGAAAATATAAATAATAATTGTCTCACTTATATTAGGAGGTATTAGAAGGAAGGAGTATGAATGCACATGTGATGGAGACAAACTCTAGATATTAAACTTACCATATTTAATACATATTTATGTTGTAAATAGATACAGTACAATCCTAGAGCTGCCAAGTTACCCAGGAGTCTTTTTATTATGCTGTGAATAGAAATGGTCTTAGTGTGCCCTTACAGGGGTCTTTCCCATGTGCTGAGGCCATTGTTACTGTACCAGTGAAAAAGGGCCATTTTCTGTTTTTTTCCCAATGTATGGCCATGTGGTTAATTTTTATGGTTTATCAAACTTGATATACTGCCTTCCATGCAAACATCAAGGCTGTTTACAATTTTTTAATGTAGTGAATCTAAGGGAGACAGAATGAAAACTAAGTGCACAACTCCCAGAGGTTACCCTTCATGTTCTTCAGATAGAATGTAGAGAGGGGAATGCACAAGTCAAGATGTGGAGAATTCAAACATGCCAAACGTGGAGCCTCTTGTAAGATCGGTGCAGGACTGCATATAAAAGTATGTTCACATCCAGAGGGAACGGTAATTTTAGAAAGCTGCGTTTGGTGAAAGAAACAAAAAACTCTCCCCTCCACCCACAAACAAGTGAGATCAGCTTTCTAAAATCACTGCTCCCTCTTGATGTGGAGGGACTTTGAGGTGCAGTGAGTTGGGGTGACTGGGGTGGGGGTGGGGTTGTTCCATGCAAGAGGCATGTGTGACTTGGTGGGTTCTGGTGCTGGAAAGGGGGGCTCTAAGGGGGTGAGGTGGCATTAGAATGGGGACATGATCGTCAATGCAGATGTGGATTCCTTACATGAAATATGGAATGCATATTT